>NC_059173.1:43399280-44599280 GCF_019923935.1 Bubalus bubalis
CAAGGCTTCTGATCTTGTGTAGCTCATACTCAAACAATGGGGGATGGGGGAGACAGACAATCAACAAGTAAATAATAAATAAATAGAATATTTTCAGATAATATAGACAATAAGCAAGATGATATAATATGATGTAATAGAGAATGGCTCTGGACCGTGACTATTTTAGATTGGATCACACAGGTCACAGAGTCTCTGTAAAGAGAAAATAGGGCAGAATTTCTTAGACTTCATGGAGAACTTTAAAATCTATCTATTCTTCCTTATCCTCCAGGTAAGGTATTTTCCTTATCTACTGAAGAGAAAGCATAGATCCTGGATATTTACCTATATTTATGGATGAGAAAACTAACTAAGGTCAATAGAAGTTAGTTAAAGTCTTATAGTCACAAACAGGTGGTGCATAGCTATCTCATACGGTGCCTGGGCAGGTATGGTCCTGCAAGTAGTGGCTTGGCCATCACACAGCTCCTTTGTACTTATTAGAAGACAGTACCCTCTTCTCAGCCAAATGTCTTACGCAGTGTGCAACCTATACAAATGTACATGACATTCCTGCTCATGAAGATGGTGTATCTGGGAACCAGAAGGTGACCCCCTTTTCTCCGAGTGGGTGGAAGAACAAGTCATCTAGGAACAGACAGACTTTCCTTATGGAGCATTTGGTGACTGATGCCCCTTAGTTTTGTAAGTTAGGATGCATAAGTATTCATTTTCTGGGGGAAAGATGTGATGAAAATTTGGACCTGTCAAAGGCAGGCAGGTTTTGACCCTTGATAAGCAGAGCTTTTTGCTGAAAAGAATAAGGAAATCATCTTTACAGACTTTTCCTAGGGAAGGAGCTGACCTTTCTTAACTAAAATTAACATCAAAGAAACCCATTAATATGGACCAGAGTGTCCTAAGACTTGGTGTCAGATAAAAGCAATAGCATAACTGGCATAACTTTGGTTTGAGTGGTAAAAAGGTGGAACCAGGCTGCCGTCTATGGGGTTGCATAGAGTCGGACATGACTGAAGCAACTTAGCAGCAGCAGAGAGTTTTGAAATAGGAGAGAGAAAAGAAGTTTGAATCCATAAGGTGACAGATTTTTTTTTTTTTTTTAAGAAGGTCTTGAGATGAGTCTGTTAATCACAATCTGTCCCTGTCCCCTTCTCCACCAACCCTAAACTGTGCTCAGGTAGCTGCTTATGCCTCAGAATTCACACACCAATGGGGCAGGCTGGAAGGCCATTGCTGGGTGACTTAGACATGACACGGACAAAAGCTCCTTCAGGATGGGACGGCCAACTGAAGGTAAATCGCAAGGCTGCCATGCAGTGGTGGTCACAACCTTGATTGTACAGGTTGTATCCAGCACAAAGCACTTGGTCCAGGGCTCTGAGAGGGTCTGACATCTGGCCTGATACTCTCTTGCATCAGCTGGGAAAAGGAGGCTCTTTTCTAAAGGATCTACTCTGAAGGAGCAATTCAGAGAGTCCTATTTTCTGAATCTCACAATGGAATCATCCTTGCAGACATTGTCTCCTAGCCATTCCCCCACCCCCAGCCCCCATTAGAGCAGGTGTAAACTTCAACCGTTCTCCTTCCTCAGTGCCCTGGCCACCTTCCCTAAACATGCACCATCAAAAAGCATAGGCTTCTATCTGCTTGTCCACGTGGACCTTTCCCTGCTGCTTCCATTACCTATGAGTCATGAGTATGCATAGTGGTCACTTGGCTCCAACTTTTTTTCTTTCAAAAGGGAAAAGGCAAAAACTTTGTGGCTTAAAAGTAGAAGTGTCAAGATGGTGTTACAATTATAGCACCAAAGTCTGGAGAAATGCCTCAGACATGGAAAGCATTAAAATATAGAAAGCTGGTTTTCTAAAATAGTTTTATGGCACTGATTTAAATGGTTTGGATTTTTCCCATTTTCTCTTTAGGTTTATTTTAAAGTTTATTTTACTTCTTTCTCCTCTTTTGATTGTAATCAGTCATCTATAAGACCACTAGGGGAGGCCTTTGGGAACAGTAGTTTTTAAATGATGATGAGATATCAGAGTGACTTTAGGAGAAAAAAAAAGAAAAGGTAACCCCAAGTACAGTGACCCAGAAAGTAGCTACATTGCAAGGAGATACACAACTCCAGAGCTTAGGTTCAAGGCCATTTCCCATTGCTTAAGGGCTTGACAACAATGAAGGAGAAGATTCCACAACCCCAAACAACAGCAATATAGAATACTGTCACCCAGAGTCTTTCTTCCCAGAGGAAAAATGTCAAGGATATTTCTAAGTTAATTGGACAAGCAGAAGTGACTGTTCTTTTAAGATAACTTCTTCCTTTGAAAGACCTGTGGGTTGATGTCTCTAAACCAGTTCCTTCATGAAGATATTTCATCTTCAACAAAAATGTGTAGCAAGTCATGTGCTATTTCTAGATTTTTATGTTTTTAGAGCTAATTCTTTTGAGCCACCAGTGATGCTGGGTCTTCTGTTCTAAATAATGCTAATGTTAAGAGTCACATAACCCCAAGCCCTGCCACCCTCTGCAAGTCTACCTGGGTGGGCATTTCATCAGTGTCGGTAGCTTCATGAAGGGCTTGTGATATTTTTCTGTCTTGTTCTATCATCTCATTATATTAATGAATGCCACCCACAATGGAAAAAGTAACATTTACTGCACTAGAGAAAGAAAAATAAGGTAAGATTCTAATATTGCTAGCCATTTCTCTTGGCAACATATCAGCACCTGCAGCATATGCCACAGCATTTCCCATTTCATATAAATACATCTCAGAAAATGCTCTTTTTTGTCCCACGCCTACATTGCAAAAAGATAAAAGTCAAACTTTTAGTTTAAAGTTCACTTTTTTTTAAGTTTATGTAACCAACTTGTGAGAGCTAATATTATAACCAGAGATAATTCAAGTAAAAAAGTTTTATTATATTATGCTATACTGGAAAAAAAAAAAAAGTAGCAGACAGATAAATGTAGAATGCAGCCTCAGTGAAAAATGACTCTGTGAGCAGAAGCGTCAGGCAGTTCACAAAGCATAAAGCAAGCTGTAAACAGCACCAGGCAGAGGGCAGTCTTAATATGCATGTTGTTGTCTGAAAGGCCTGCAGGGCATCAATCATTTCAGTTACAACACACAGATACCTACTATAGAAAACCTCTGTGTTAACACCTAACACAAGGAAAACTGAGATAAACAGTAAGATTTCAAAGACACGCCAAAATATACGGATTTGGGTGGTATGGCATTAGGTCTTGAAGGAAAGAAAATGGGCCACAGATAGCATGCATCCATTCATTCATTTAGCAAAGATTTATTGAATATCCAAGTAGCAAGCACTAGTATGTCCTGGGACCACAAAGATAAAGAAAATATGGTGTCTGCACTGTAAGTCTCAGTTTTTATTAAAACAAATGCCATCTACATATCCTCAATAGCTATGCATTCTTATGGATATGGTGCAATGAAAGATAGCATGAGAATTTCATAACAGCTCCATTTGTAGTTCTCCAAACTGGAAATAACCCAGATGCCCTTCAACAGAGAATGGGTAAACTATGGGGCATTTACACAGTGAAATACTACTCAGTAGTGAGAGTAACAGCTCCTGAGACAATATGGATGAATTTACAAGCAATGTTGAGCAAAAGAGGTAGATAAAAAAAGTCATCCTACATGATTCCATTTATGTAAAGTTTAAAACAGACAAAAAATAAAGGGCGGTGAACAAATACCACATAGAGCTTACAGTGGGTTTGTGGCAGCTGAAACTGGTGGTGAACAGGGGGGCTGCTGCGTAATGTTTTTATTTTCTGATCTGAATGGTGGATACATAGCTATGATCACTGTGGGAATATTCTTTATACACTAACGTGCACATTTGCACATTTTTATTAACACTATAGTGAAAAATATATGCCAGATGTTTTAAGGGCAATATTTCAGTATATGTCAATTGTTGGTAGTGTTTTAATTCTAGACTCTATTCTTGGCATCTCTAAAACTTGCCTCAGTTTTCCCATGCTGGGCCTCTGTTCAAAAGAGAATGAGCATTTAGGGGTATCGTTAAAGATCTTTAAAAAATTCCTGCTTTTCTTCAGGTTTTGAAATAAAAATTAACCACATTTTGGTTCACTCATGGGCTCCCCTGGCGGCTCAGGCAGTAAAGAGTCCACCTGCGATACAGGAGACCTAGGTTCAATCCCTCGGTTAGGAAGATACCCTAGAGAAGGAAATGGCAACCCACTCCAATATTCTTGCCTGGAGAATCCCGTGGACAGAGGAGCCTGGTGGGCTACACCCCCGGGGTCAAAAAGATTCTGACACGACTGAGCGACTAACACTTTTACTTTCATAATTTAACGGCTGCTGTAGAATATTTAGAATTCTGCTGGAAATTTACCTTAAAAGCAAATTAGTATACAAAAACTTGGCTGATAGTTCTTTAAATTCAGATCTCAAATAGTTATTTGCTGTGTGCCTTCATTTTTTTTTTTTTAATATGGTTTTTGCCTGCGCTGGGTCTTGATTGCTGTCTGTGGCTCAGTCTAGGTTCCGTAAGTGGGGACTGCTCTGTAGTTGTGGTACACGGGCTGCTCAGTGTGGTGACTTCTCTTGTTGTGAGCAGGGCTCTAGGGACCCCTGGGCTTCAGTAATTGCAGCTCCCAGGGTCTACAGTGTGGGCTCAGTAGCCCTGGAACATGAGCCTAGTTGCTCCGCAGCATGTGGGATCTTCCCGGATCAGGGATCAATGTCCCCTGCGTTGGCAGGTGGATTCTTAACCTCTGAACCTCCAGGGAAGTCCTGCCTTCTTCATAGAGGCCTTTGTCGGGATTTTGTGTTCTGAGAGATACCTATTTGGGAGGTGAGAAAGTCACACCGCTGCCAACTCCTGGCTAGTAGCTTTTGCTTATATGGGGCAGTTCAACTAGTAAAGCTCAGAATTTCCACAGTGCATTTTCACCTAAGACCATGAGTGTGTTCTCAGAATGAAAAGTACTTTCCTGGGCATTCTGGAGGTATAAGAACACCTTCAGTTTCATCTAAATGGCCCAACTTGGGGACTCACATAGTGTTTAATTTATAAATGGTATTTCATAAAGCACAGAATTCAAGAGCTAGAAAATGTTGTGGTACAGAAACAGCAAATAAACAGGAAATAAATAGCCCTTCAACAGTGGTAAATTATGACACAAAGACAACACTGGAATAAGACTAACTTAAATTGTGGCTGCCCGGGTACTTTAAGTGCTACTACATTGTTTGCCTTAAAACAGAATGAAAAATTCTCAGCTGTAAATCCCGAGGAGCAGGTGGACTTGACAATAGCAGCATCTCCCTAAATGCCTCATAGCATCCATTAAAAATATGTCTAATCATATAAAATTTCAAACATACACAAAAGTAGACAGAAAAGCACAATGTAACCTCATGTATTAATTACACAGTTTCAATAAAGATTAACATTTTATCAGTCCCATTTCATCTATCCCCTCCCTACATACTCTTCTTTCCCTCCTCTATTTCTTTGCTTCCTTTTTTCCCTTCCTTCTTTCTGTTGAAAAGTTTTAAATAGTCTCAGATAACATGTCATTTCCCTTGTAAATACTTTATAAATATCTCTAAGTGAAAGAAAGTGAAAATGAAGTCGCTCAGTCGTGTCCGACTCTTAGCGACTGCATGGATTGTAGCCTACCAGGCTCCTCCGTCCATGGGATTTTCCAGGCAAGAGTACTGGAGTGGGTTGCCATTTCCTTCTCCAAGGAAATATCTCTAACAAGATGTTAAAAAAAAACAACCCACCATTCCATTATCATACCTAACAAAATTATGAATAATTTCTTAATATCTAATGCTTAGGCCATCTTTAGATTGCCCCAGCTCTTTTTAAAAGAAATTTCTTTTTTATTGGAGGATAATCACTTCACAATATTAGGTTGCTTTCTGCCATATATCAACATGAATCAGCCACAGGTATATAGGTGTCCCCTCCCTCTTGAAAGCCCCTCCGTCTCCCTCCCCATCCCACCCTTCTAGGCTGCCAAGAGCACATCCCCGGCTCTCTTAAAGATGTATTTTCCAGTTGGTTTGTTTGAGTTAGGATCCCCAAATGGTCCATAGAATGCATTTGTTTGTTATGGTTCTTAAGTCTGTTTTATTCTGTAAGGTCCTCCCCCTTCCCATTTCCCTAACTCTTTTCTTCTTATGCATCAATTTGTTATAGAAACTGGCTTTTGTTTTCCTGTAGCATGCCCCCAATTCTGCTTTTGACTGTTTCCTTGTGGTTATTTAACTTGTTCCTGTACTCCCTATAATTGATGGTTAAGCCTAGAGGTTGATTAGATTCAAGATCATTTTTTTTTTTTTTCTTCAGCAAGGTACCCATTTTAAACCTTAATCTGCCCAGTCTGCTATAGTTTATTTAGTATGATCTTGGACTCTACATAATTTCCTTCCACATCTTTTTGTTTTTACCCCCGATTTTTTATGGTGCTTTATTCTATTAATAGTCACCCAGCCACCTATCTGCAGAACTGAGGACAGAACCTAAATCTTTGCAGGTTTCATCCTGGGCTCTTTCCCTCACAGAATGCCTCTAGAGGAAGAGCTGTCTTTCCCCATTTCTCACATCCGCCATGATCTTTTGAAACTAGAACCCTGCAGCAGTCTTGGAAGAAGTGCAGTGCCATTCTTCCCCAGTCAGGGTCTCACAAAACCCACAGTGAAAAAACAATGTTTATGTTGTTTTTTCAGCTGAAAATTTTCTTTGCCATTCAGCAATTTCTTTTACAGTATTAAAACTAAATGCTGGGCCAGAGGAAAGCAAGTTTCTACTAATTGACTACCGTCCTTTTCTTTTTCCTCCTGTAAAAATTTCCAGATCAGATTGTCATAGTTTCATTGTGACTGTCTTAATTATTGGAGCTCTCCCTAGTATTAAATTTCTTCTTTTCCTCAAAGCTGGCAAAATGTTGATAATTGCTGAAGTCAGAAAATAAGTACTCAGGTTCACTATAACAATCTCTCTTTTGAAATAAAATAATGAAACTAGAAAATTATTGTTTTTTCTCTTCTCATCATGCCTAAATCAGGTGTCCAGTAGAGAGCGAAACATTCAGCCAGGTCATCTGTCACAGTGACTCAGGTTTTGGAAGCTGTCTTTTGACTTGATCACTAAAAACAAGCTTGGGATTTTTCTGAAAGCCACTGCATTTGGTACTATTTATTTCAATGGAAGTCAGTGATTGTGATTTTAGCCTTGCCTCTGTGGAAGCCTATCTGTTATCAACAACTGCACTTTATGTTCAAAGACATAAAGTATGAAGTCAGTGTTGTTCTAGATCGAGGAGGGCACGGGGGTGTGACTGTGTTGTTGAAGGGCTGAGGGAAGATTACCTGCCTGAGCCCTGCTTGGTTCTGCTGTAGTGAAGTCATAAAACTCATCAGGTGCAGCTTTGCAAATGAAAACAAGGATGGCCTTTTGCATGCAATTATGAACCTTTAAATGCAAATAAATGAGTATTAGAGAAATATTATAGCTTCTTTACTGAAACTGCAGATCCTTAAGACCACTGTGGTAAGAAATGCTCCAACATGAGAGGTGTGGAAACAGAAAAGCAAGGCAAAATTTGTTTATGTTTCAATAAACAACAGCTGTTTTAAAAATTAACAAAAATTTTCACAATATTCATGATTTCTGCAATATATGTTTTATTATTTCCTTTGTTGCATTTGAAAAACTCTTAAATGAAAGGAACTTTTTGCAGGAGAGGAATCAGGAGAAATGGAAATATTTACTGTGTGTCCTGTCCTGTCTCAAAGGAGGGACTCATGGTTACAGCTGCAGAAAGAGGTCCTCTAGCCAAATCCCAAAGTGTTTTGGGAAGAGCCAAAGATCTTAGCCTGGGATGAAAAAAGCAGTGAAGTTTAGGAAGCTTCAACCAGCTTGAGGTCTAATTGTTTCCTCAATAGGTGATGGATTTAGGTAGAGGTCCTCAATGCTAGCTGCACATTAGAACCACCTGGGGAGTTCTTTCAAATACCAGTGCTAGGTGGAAATAACTAGGTTGAGGTGGGGCCTGGCATTTTAAATGCTCCCAGGTGTTTCTTGCATGCTATCAGGGTTTAGAACAACTGAGTTAAGGTCTTTCTCACTTAATATATTTATTTTGCAAGTTCGGCATCTGAAGATGTTTTTTTCTAGTTTATTATGTGCTATTACTGTATCCTGCTGTTACATGAGTAATGATCCGTTAGTTCTGTGGGTCATGGTCTAGCTAGGCTTCAAGTAGAAGAAACTAAGAAAAAACATTTGGCACACTCATACTTTTTAAAGAAAAAATTAAGTGTACTTTTGAAACACAGTTAAATAAAATAAGAACTACTATACTTTATTTTGAGATAATATCTTAAATAATCTTTAAAGAAATAAATACCCAGAACCAAACTAACGCCTGCTTGTATGCATGCTAAGTTGCTTCAGTCATGTCTGACTCTGCGATGCTATGGGCTGTAGCCCACCCAAGCTTCTCTGTCCATGGGATTCTCCAGGCAAGAATACTGGATTGGGTTGCTGGGCCCTCCTCCAGTGGATCTTCTTGACCCATGGATCGAACACACATCTCTTATGTCTCCTGCATTGGCAGGTAGGTTCTTTACCACTAGTGCCACCAGGGAAGCCCTAATTGCAACCAATTGATGTTTATCCTAAGCTTGGTTATTTATAATCAGACCTTAAAATGTTTCCTCCACTCTCTGAATCTTTATCTTAGAGATAGACCACCTTGTTTGAAACACTACTGAGTTTTGGGTGACCGCTTTCATCAGCGGAGCCTGGTGGGCTGCCGTCTATGGGGTTGCACAGAGTCGGACACGACTGAAGTGACTTAGCAGCAGTAGCAGCTTTCATCCAAAAGAAATTTCTACATTTTGGAAAGCATACTGAAATAACTTGTCCATTTTCCCATACCTCTTTAGTTTCCTTTTTTATGTCTTCTGCAAGTTAAAAATGTGATGTACTTTTTTCACCTTAATAACCACAATACAAATTTATTTCTGATATATCTGCCATATAAAAGATTGCATTTATTTTGCTATGAAACATTACATTTTAAAACAACATAAAGAAATGATAGAGTTTAAAAATTATCATTTTGCAAGCATTATAGAAATAATTGATTCAGTCCAGAATCATCAGTGAGTGCTAAAACCATTGAGTTCAACTTGGACAGGATATTTACTTAATCTCAAAGTACTGCCCTACAAATTACAGTAACAAAGGGAAAATCTTTGGTAACCTCTTAGTGGAGAAACCTGGGGACAGTACCTTAATTAAGGGAACACAGAATAGTCCGGCTGATGTCAAGTGTCTCCTAATGTGATGCACTGAGAAGGACACAACACCCCTGTGTGGTCTTCCTGCCAAAAATGCATTGCCGAATCATAAAACGAATCAGACTAACTCCAATTCAGGGACATACTGTAATTGGCCTGTACTCTTCAAAATTGTTTGTATCATGAAAGGTTGAACTGCTCCAGGTTAAAAGAGACTAAGGAACACAGCATCTGAACTAAATGCATATCCTAAGTTAGATTCTAGAAAAGATAATTATTCTTTTCTATAAATGACAATAAAGAGACAGCTAGAAAAAAACTGTATATGCATGTATAGAACTGCACCAATGTTAAATTTCCTGAATATGATCATTGTACCATATCTATGAAGTAGAAGTCATTGTTCTTATGAAATACATGCTAAGATTATTTAGGAGTAAAGAATCATGATGTCTGGAGTTTACACTCTAATCTTTCATAGCTCATCAAAAGTAATAAAATTATAACAATTATATATGTATTGAAAGAGAGAGGAAGAAAGTGTTATAAATTGATGAACACAGATGACAGATATACAGAAGCTCATTGGACTGGACCTATAAGTTCTTCATTTTTTTCAAAAGAAAACATTTGGAAAACCCATATAAACAGAATACTCAGTAGCCTTGTAAAAGGACAGTTTTTCAAAGGTCATTTTTTCTTCACCTTTCCCTTTACCCACTTTTGGCTGCTTTAGCAAATGTGTAATGGTTTGTGAAAAGACAGTAAAACTCCAGGAAAGAGTCTTCCTTAAAGGAAATAATTTGAAAATTGACAAATCCTTTTATAGTCCAATAACTATCTCCTAATTTATTGGTTTAGTAAATTCAGGTGTTTTGGTAGTTAGGCTATTTTTTTTATTTTAATAAAATATACATAAAGTTTATGATTTTACCCATTTAAAGAATATTCACATCATCACTATCCATCTCCAGAACTTTTTCATCATCCCATACTGATAAACCCATCAAACAATAACTACTATTCACACCTTTATATACCTTTATATACTCTGGGTATTAATCCCTTACCAAATAGTGATTTGCAAATAGTGATTTTCCCCCATTCTGTGGGTTCCTCTTTTAAACTTTTTGATGCACAAAGGTTTTCAATTTTGATGAACTCCAATTTGTCTCATTTTCCTTTTGTTACCTGTGTGTTTGATGTTACATCCAAGGAATCATTTCCATTCTGCTTCTTAAAGTGGTGAATAGCATAAATTTTTTTCTTTGCACGTTGGAATAATCCCCGCCCCGCGGTGGGGCGCGGGACATGTGGCGCTGACTAATATGCTTAAATTCAGCGGGTGGAATAGGAGTGATAATCATAGTTGTTTGTGATTTCTGAAATGCACAATCCATGCATTTTTGTCTCAGCAGTGTGTAACTTCAAAATGAAGTGATTAGGTGTTAAGAGTAGGGGTTGAGGATTCTTATCAGACATCAAGAGTAGGGGATTCTCTCTAAACTGACTTAGCAGGATTTTTCCTACAACTGAGCTCTGCAGGCCCAGGAAAGATGGGGGCCAAGGCATAGTCAAAAAGAGGGCTCAGAGGAGCATGTCTACAGTTTGGTCAAAGAAAGTTTTTGTCAGTTCCTCTTCTCATTCAAGGAAAGAAGACACATTTTTTTTCTTCCCTCAGATAATTTAAGTCCATTGCTTGTCAGTCGCTTTTTGTTCAGGGACTAGCTGAACCATCTGTTGAGACTTGGCAGCCAATTGAGAGGATTTCTAGATGTTGGCCTTGAAACATCCTCAGATGATGGAACGAGGACAGGCGTGATAATGATCAATTTCCTGGCTTGTAGTTTGAATGTCTCTGACAGACATCAGTGTCACATGCTCAGCCACTTCAATCGTGTCCGACTCTTCGTGACCCTATGGACTATAGCCCGCCAGGCTCCTTTGTCACAGTTGTGGTTATTCTCTGAAGCAGAGCATGGAAGATGTAAGTCTTCCAGTGAACTTTCCAAGTGGCCCACACAGCAGCAGCTCCAGGCACAGAGGGTGTTCAATGTCCAGCTTTAGCGAGTAGGACTTCTTTAGGTACAAGATGACCCAGAATTCAGATAAAGACCTGGACAGTCAGATTCTAATTCTCAGTAGCTCTAAGGCAGGAGAGTGCAAGAAAAGTTGAAAACATTATTTTGAAGAGTTGTAGCCAGATATTGGAGGAAATGAGAAAAATAGAAAATTTAGTAAGGACTAACAAAAAGTTCAATAGAGCAGGACCTAGTTTAATTTGCAGATAGAGAACAAAACCTCATAGACAATGAATCGGACCAGAATCTGATAATCCACAAGGGTGAGCTACAGTTGTCCTATAATTTATGAAGTGTACCTACTTCCTGTAGTTTATGAAACATGAAATTTCTTTATATAGTCACCCTCCTTTTTGATTCTTGTTTACAAAATAAATCTGATTTCATTATATTTGGCTCAATAATTTACATAAGTTCAGCAACAATGTATTTGACCACATAGGCTTTTTTTTTTTAAAGTCTATTTTGCTGGAACTTTTAGTAGGGAATCTCAAAAGACTTTCAGAAACCTCTTGAAACTAGGAAGCCAAGCCAAAAGCATACTACCATACTTTACCTAAAATACTTGTAGATTTGGGTGATTTCCTCTCTTCTTGAGGCCCCTCAAAATATCCTAGGTTTCCTGGGCCTGCCAGGAAGTGACTTTATTTATTTACCTGTAAGACTAGGAATCCTGTAAGTCAAGTACCAGACTGGTTTTTCCAAGAAGGCTTCATAAGCACTGGCTCCATAAAGTCAGGCTTAGTTTTTTAAAACTATCTGGTTTTATCTGGTCACATCTGATTCTAGGTACATCATTCCAAAAATGACTTTCTAGTCAAAGCTTGGTTATATAACTAATTTTTCCAGTTATGCTGTGTTACAAAAAGGACAGATTCTTACTGAATAGAACTAGCAAAGTTCCAAAGACAAAGCCATAATTGTCCTTAATCAGCTCATTCAGTCTCATGTAATTAATTTTTCTTCTGCTTAATCTTGAGTTAGCAGTTTTATGAACCTGTAGCTTCTCAACTAGAGTTCTGGAAATTCTTACTCATTTCACTGTTATGGTCTCAAAGTTATTTAAGCAATGCCATTTTGGTGAGTTTTGGCCTGTATCCCAGAGTGCCTGTTATATTCTTTTCCCTGAGTCTCTGAGTCCGTCTCTTTTTGTTGAAGATGAAGCACTCTTGCCTGTAGTTGCTTGCAAACACATTTAAGAAAGTTATCACAGTAAAAGAATAACTACTTGTGAATGACAAAAGACTTAACATGACCATTGTTAAAGATCTGATGGGAGTTCATTTGGGGGAATTTGGTTATTTCTGTGGCATGCAACATTTAAAAATAATAACTGAAATTATGACTGATAACATTATACTGGACATATGGACAGCAAGGGTACTGACAAATTTCTGTGAACTTCACACAATCTTAAAAATATTTATATTAATGACATTTACCCAGGCAAATATAATCTATGGAAAATTAAGCGTCTGTTCTTACTTGACAATGATTTTCATGTCATTCAACATACAGATAAATCTAATTAATTTTTAATATCTCTCTTTTTACAAGGTAAAAGAACAAACCTTTGAAAATTTCCAGAAGCCCTCTGAGAAATCTCCAAGTCAGTTTAATATTAACATTTTATCTAGAATTTGATTTAGGGAAGGCAAAATTGTCAAAAATTTCAAACACTTGATTAAATAAGATCATAAATCACTGTGAAATGAAACTGAGCTACCTATTTAAACAAAGTGACAAAATAATTCAAAAATAACTAGAGGAGGTAACATGATTGTAAAAAACCTTATTGGCTCTTTTAAAAACTGAGAAGACTTGGTCTTCATAAATAATCAAGGGTGTGATAAACATTTATATAAAGCACAGGAAAATTATGATATGACACAAAATCTTGTTTTCCTAAGCATATCATGCAAAAGGTAAAGAAAAAGATTTACGATCTCTTATTAAGAGCAGAACAACAATCTAAAAAAACTTACCATTTTTAGCAGAAAGACAAATTCTCTTTTTGCATCAGTATTCTTTTGATATCAAAGTTCATTAAGAAACTTATAAATAAGCACATCCAATCTGAGTCTGCTTTGACCAATTGAGATAAGATTTCCTTTTCAAGATTCCTTTTCTGCAGACTTTCCACAGAAAAACTTTATATTCATTCAGTTTTTGTCTTATACTTTCCCTTTTCTTATATTGGAGCAACCAGTCATTTAATTTAGGACAAAATTACTCTTCTTCCCTTAACAAAACTACCTCCTACATTTCCTTCTTTTCAGGCAAAGTTATTTCTCTCCATCGTTATAATTTGTAGTAGTTTTATTTACATATGATGATTCTTAGCCATTAATGACATTTAAAAAAATTTCTTTCTTTGTTTTTGGCCATGCTGTGCAGCATGTGGGATCTTAGCTCTCTGACCAGGGATCTAACCCAGGCCCTGGCAATGGAAGCACGGAGCCCTGACCATTGGACCACCAGGGAATGCCCTAAAATTGATTTTTTTTTTAATGAAGTGTAATTGCTTTACAATGTTGTGTTAGTTTCTGCTGTACAGCATCATGAATCAGACTTCCCTAGCAGTCCAGTGGGTAAGACTCTGTACTTGCAGTGCAGGGAGTATGGGTTCCATCCCTGGGTCAGAGAACTAAGATCCCACATGCTGTCAGGCCAAAAAAGAATATGCCAACATTGTGAATCAGCCATACGATGCATATATCCCCCACTTTGAGTCTCCCTCCCACACTCCCATCCCACCCTCCTAGGCTTTTACAAAGCATGGAGCTGAGCTCCCTCTGCTATATAGCAGCTTCCCACTAGCTATCTGTTTCACACATGGGAGTGTATTTATGTCAGTGCTGCTCTCTCAGTTCGTCCCCCTCCACTTCTTCCCCACCTGTGTCCACAAGTCCATTCCCTACATCTGTGCCTCTGCTCCTTCCCTACAAATGGGTTCATCGGTACCATTCTTCTAGATTCCATATATATTTGCTGGTGTACAGTATTTGTTTTTCTCTTCCTGACACACTTCACTCTGTATGACAGGCTCTGGGTTCATCCACATTACCTCAACCGACTCCGTTTCATTCCTTTTTGTGGCTGAGTAATATTTCATTGTATATATGTACCACATCTTCTTTATCCATTCATCTGTCAGTGGACATCTCGGCTGCTTCCGTGTCCTGGCTATTGTAAATAGTGCTGCAATAAACAATGGGGTACATGTGTCTTTTTGAGTTACAGTTTTCTCAGGGTATATGCCCAGTGGAGGGACTGCAGGGTCATATGTTAGTTCTGTGTTTAGTTTTTTAGTGAATCTCCATTCTGTTCTCTGCAGTGGCTGTACCAATTTACATTTCTACCAGCAGTATAAGAGAGAACCTTTTTCTCCACATCCTCTCCAGCATTTATTGTTTGTAGATTTTTTGACGATGGCCATTCTGGCTGGTATAAAGTGACACCTCATTGTAGTTTTGATTTGCATTTCTCTAATAATTAGTGATATTGAGCATCTTTTCATGTGTTTGTTGGCCATCTATGTGTCTTCTTTGGAGAAATGTCTGTTTAGGTCTTCTGCCCATTTTTGTTTTGATTGTTTGTATTTTTGATATATAACTCCATAAGCTGTCTGTATCTTTTGGAAACTAATCCTTTGTTGCTTTGTTTGCAAATATTTTCTCACATTCTGATGATCGTCTTTTCATCTTGTTTATGGTTTCCTTTGCTGTGCAAAAACTTTTAAGTTTAATTAGGTCACGATTGTTTATTATTATTTTTATTATCTTAGGAAGTGCATCAAGAAAGATCTTGTGGTGATTTATGTCAGAGAGTGTTTTTTTCTATGTTTTCCTCTAAGAGTTTTATAGTGTCCTATCTCTCATTTAAGTCTTTAATCCACTTTGAGTTTATTTTTGTGTATGGTGTTAGATAGTATTCTAATTTCATTCTTTTACATGTAGCTGTCCAGATTTCCCAGCACCACTTATTGAAGAGGCTGTAACCTTTTTTCAATATAGGAAAATTGGGAAGTAGGCAGTTATGTTTGTCTGTCACAAAGCACCATTCTGTAAACTAGTGAATTTAATGAATATGTAATCTGTATGAGTTAGGGCTTTCCAGAGAAACAACCAACAGGATATATACAGATAAGAGAAGATTTGTTATAGGAACTGGCTCACACAATTACAGAGACCAAGTCAGCTATCTCCAAGTTGGAGAGCCAGGCAAGGTTGATATAATTCAGTCTGAGTCTAAAGGCCTGAGAATCAAGGGCCTGATGGTGTAAGTCCCAATCTGATTCCAAAAGTACAAGAAGTAGGAGCTCTGATGTCCAGGAGAAGAGGTCGGATGTCTCAGCTCAAGTGAAAAGAGTTGTACCTTTTTGTTCTATTCAGACCTGTGTTGATTTAGACGATGCCCACCAGCATTAGTTAGGCTCATCTTCTTTGCTCAGTCTACTGAAGCAATGGCTAGTTTCTTCCAGAGACACCCTCATAGACACACAAAGAAATAATGTTTTACCAGCCATCTGGATATTCCTTAGCCCAGTCAAGTTGATACATAAAGTTAACCATCACTCCATCTTACAGTTTTTATAGGTATAAGCTTCCTCATAGTACAACTTTTCGATGTGGCCAAAAAAAGCATGTTTATTAACAAATCCAAATATGTTTAGCTTCTGTGTTCTATGTAAAATAAAAAGCCAAAAATATGTAACCTTGTGCTTAGTAATGAATGTTTCAGTAGTTTATCTTACTTAGAAATGATCTAGATATTTAACACATATCTGTTACTTAACTTGGCATAACTCAAAGTTTACATGTTACCAGAAAGACTTTGGAAACTATTTTCAGGCAGATATGTTATTAAACAAAGTTAAATATTATCTCAAGTTATTTCCTTCTTAACTATTTTTATAGCATATGCATGTTAGGCATGTATCACAAATGCAAAACCTATAAAGGTTAAATACATGGGTTCTTTTGTTTTACTGCTGTGCTTGATATGCATAAAGTAATGGATAATGGATATCACAAAATTTATTTATATTTCATCTTGTCCATTTGTTCTTATAATTTTTATAGTCTTAAACATCTAACAGATATACTATTACCTTATTTGACTAGTAAACCCAAGTAAAATAAAAAAGTATGCCTAATGCTAACACTATGACATAGTCATTTTTATGATACCAGACTAGTCAAAAATTTACTCAGGCAGGTCACATGAATTCCAAAAACATTTGGGTTCGTTTCTATATTTCTGAGAGTTTTAAGAATATTTTATTTAAGGTCTTTAAACCAATTTGAGAGCTACTTTATGAGATTGTGTAAATTAATTTGGTAATACCATCTGGAAGTAGAAAAATATCACATATACATGACATATGTACATACATAAACATATACAAATATACAGACATGAGACCAAATAGCTCCCATTCTGAAATTTTAGTGATGAGTCTGATAAACACAATAATGTGAACTCACCAATTTACATGAAATAGTTGCACCACTTTATATTTTTATCTGAATTGTGTTTCTGGCAAACACGACAAGGTGAGATTACTTACTCAATAGAGAGCTAAAGGATTTTAACAATATTTATGGAGGAAACGTTAAGACTTTCTTTCGCTCTGATGTGTAATCTTAAGGAGGCTGTAGAGAGAACAAGATGGCAGAGGAGTAGGTGGACGTGGAAACATCTCTCTCCACGGATACATCAGGAATACACCTTCAGACACAGAAGTACATGCAGAACACCAGCTGAGAGCAGACAGGAGTACCTCACCAGCGGAAAAGAATATACAGACCAATGCAAAACTCGTAGGACGAAGGAACTTGGGGGAGAAACAGGAGTGTGAGTAGGGCAGGACCTGCCCTCAGCAGGTGAGGGAACTAAAGCAGGGATCTGATCCCCACATCAGGGCAATTGTCTGAGTCAGAGGAGAAACATTTAAGGCTGAGAGTGAAACAGCTGATCTGTGGCAGCCTAAATGGAATGAGAATCAGACTGTCCTTGCCACAGTCACACATACCCAAGACAGGGACACATTCCCCTGGAAGGCGCAGCGGCTGGGAACTGGAGTTTAGGGATTGTGGAGCAATCCCTGGGTGAGGGCTGCTGTTGACTGTGGAGAGATGGATTGAGGGGATGTGTGGGAGATTGTGGTGGGAAATGCCTGTGGAGAAAAGCCGAGCAGTCATGGAAGCAAACTGATCCTGCTGAGTCATGCGTAGGGGGTGGAGCCATCACCATAGCCTCTCTCCCCAGCGTGCCAGCGTTGGCAGATGAACGATAGAGAGGCTGGCCTATCAAATGCCTGACGCACTGAACTGCAGAGTAGGACCCCACCCAGGGTGCTCCTTTAAGTGACTGATGCAGGGGAACTACAGAGTAGGATCCCATCCAGGGCGCCCCTTGAAGTGCCTGACACACTGATCTACCGAGTAGGATCCCAGCCAGGGGGGCCCTTCTATGTACCCGACACACCGAACAACGGAGAAGGACCCCAGGTAAGGAAGCCCTCTAAGTGCCTGAATGGACAGAGCTAGGGAGAAAGACTGGCCAAAGAGGCCTTCTGATTGCCAGCTACCAGGGGCTCGAAAAAAGACTCTGTAGGGCCATAACTCCTGCGGCAGAGGCAGTCTGTGTCCCTGTACACTTGGTGCCGCCAGGGTCCCTGCAAGCCAAGCAGCTGTGCCACCTTCATGCTCAACTCTCACTGGGGCAGAGCTGCCACAGGCAAAAAATGCCTTGCATCTATACACGCAGGGTCACTTTGGTAGTGTCTGACTCTTTGCAACCCTGTAGACTGTGGCCTGCCAGGCTTCTCTGTCAGGGAGGGAGTATCTCCAGGCAAGAATAGTGGAGCGTATTGGCCAATTCTGGTTGCCATACCCTTCTAGAGCACTACATTTCCTGCTGCCCTAGCCGCCAACCCCACTGAGTACCTGGTGCTGCCAGAACCCCTGCGACCCAAGCAGCTGCACCACCTCCACACCTGGCCCTCACAGGGGCAAACCCAAGCCCTCCAGGGCAGCCTCAGGAGCAAACCCCAGTGGACGACCCACATGCAGAGGTGGAAATAAAACCACAACTGAAACCCAGGGGCAGTGTGGCTAAGGAAGAAGGCCCCAAACCCTCCCACCAGCTGTACAAGCTACAGATTAAATCCACAAGATCAACTAGGCAGACTCTGTGTCTATGGAATATATAAAAGGTAAGCTCCCACAAAAGAAAACACACTAGTTCTGATAGCTGTGGGCAATGGAGGCCAGAACACAGGAGTAGGACCAGATTAGAATCTGAGCTGCCCCCACAGCAGGTACAGAGATCAGCACACGGTTGGAGGGCATCCTAGGGAGGTGAGGTGGACTGTGATTCCCAGCGAGGGAAAGGACTCTAACAGCAGTGACTCAAGAAAAACGTTTATTATTCTTATGTTTTGACTTGTTCTGTAGATTCATTTGGATTTTTAAAAAATTCGCACCCCCCCCCCCACCTTTTTTCCCTCTCTGTTGTAGTTGTTGATTTTATTGGCACTATGAAATCTATTTAAGCTTTTGAGATTTGTTTTTTTGCTTTTTTTTCTCAGTCACGTTTTTTATTGTTGTTATAGATCTCTGCCTCTATGTTGGGCTTTTGCATTTCTGGAGAGTTTTCCTTTTTTTCCTTCTTCCATTTTTTTTTCTTCTCTTTTTTATAATTTTAATTTTTTAACCTATTATATTTTTTATACATTTATTCTTTTGTTTGCCTTTCCTACTGTTCTTTTCCCCTTGTGGTTAATCTTTAACATATATAAATCTTCTTCATCTACCTCTAAATGGCAACCCACTCCAGTGTTCTTGCCTGGAGAATCCCAGGGATGGAGGAGCCTAGTGGGCTGCCATCTATGGGGTCCCAAAGAGTCGGACACGACTGAAGAACTTAGCAGCAGCAGCATCTACCTCTATTTAACTTTCCATATCTATTCTTTCTTTCTTTCCTTTCCTCTCAACATACTTGTTAGTTTTGTTTTCATTGCTTCATTCCCCACTTGGCACCCTGCTTTAATTTTGTTTTCCACTTTGTGCTTTAGTTAGTTTTGTTCTTAACTGGTAAATATAATTTTTTTATTTATTTTGTTTGCCTGGTCAATCTATTGTACTTTATTTTTCTTGGACTGTTTTGACTTTGCTCATGGGTATATATGTATATGTGTATATTCCATTATTTTACTTATTATTTGCCTGATTTTGTAACTGCCATGTGCTTGGAGTCCATCTTTGGTTTCTTGTTTTTGGATATTTGTTTTAATCTCACTTAATGCCATGACAAACCACTTGTAGACTCTTCGTTCCTGACCAGAGATCAAGTCCTGAGCCTTTGGAGTGGGAGCACTGACTCCAAGACCCTAGACTACCATAGAACTAACCCTAGGGAGTATCAAATAGTGAGAACTCACACAAAGGAAACCACTTGAATACAAAACTCAGCATCACCCAACCACCAGTAGCACCCTGTGCAGGCTGCCTCATCTATAACAACAAACAAAACAAAAATACTAACCCAATCATCAGCAGACAGGAGTACCACCTCACTTAGCCTTGCCCATCAGAGGAGAAACAAACAAAAACTCAGCACAAATCTCACCCTATACAAAGCTTACACAAACCACTGGACCTACCTTAAGAGGGAAGAAACCAAAAGGAAGAAAGAGTTCAAACTTGAAGCCTGGGAAAAGGAGACCTCAAACATAATAAGTTAAAAAAAAAAAAGATAATAAAACAAAACAAAACAAAAAGAGATAATGAAAAGGCAGAGAAATACTACACAAATGAAGGAACAAACTAGAAACACAGAAGTCCAAATAAAAGAAGAGGAAATAGGCAAACTGAAAAAGAATTCAGAATAATGATGGTAAAGATGATCAAAAACCTTGATAACAAAATTGAGAAAATGCAAGAATCAATTAACAAAGACTTAGAAGAATTAAAGAATAAACATACAGAGACAGACAACACAATTAACTGAAGTTAAAAATACTCTAGAAGGAATCAATAACAGAATATCGGAAGTAGAAGAATGAATCAGTGGACTGGAAGATAAAATGGTGAAAATAACTTCTGAAGAGCAGAATAAAGTAAAAAGAATGAAGAGAACTGAGGATAGTCTCAGAGACCTCTGGGACAATATCAAACATACCAACATTTGAATTATAGGGGTCCAGAAGAAGAAGAGAAAAAGAAAGGGTATGAGAAGATTTTTGAAGAGATTACAGTTGAAAATTTCCCCAACATGGAAAAGGAAATAGTCAATCAAGTCCAAGAGGCACAAAGAGTCCCATATAGGATAAACCCAAGGAGAAACACCCTAAGACATATACTAATCAAACTAACAAAGATTAAACACAAAGAAAGAATATTAAAAGCAGCAAGGGAGAAGCAAAAAGTAGCATAAAAGGGAAACCCCATATGTTTAACAGCTGATCTTTCAGCAGAAACTCTGAAGACCAGAAAGGAATGGCAGGATATATTTAAAGTGAAAAATCTACAACTAAGATTACTGTACCTGGCAAGGATCTCACTCAAAATTGATGGAGAAATAAAAAGCTTCTCACACAAGCAAAAGTTAAGAGAATTCAGTACCACTGAACCAGCTTTACAACAAGTGTTGAAAGGACTTATATAGTCAAGAAATACAAGAGAAGAAAAAAGATATACAAAATCAACTCCAAACAATTAAGAAAATGGCAATAGGAACATATATATCAATAACTACTTTAAATGTAAATGGATTAAATGCTCCAACCATAAGACACAGACTGGCTGAATGGATACAAAAACAAGACCCATATATATGTTGTCTACAAGAAATCCACCTCAGACCTAACGACACATATAGACTGAAAAGTGAGAGGATGGAAAAATATATTTCATGCACATGGGAAGCAAAAGAAAGCTGGAGTAGCAATCCTCATATCAGACAAAATAGACCTTAAACTAAGGAAGATTACAAGAGATAAGGAAGGACACTACATAATGATCAAGGGATCAGTCCAAGAGGAAGCCATATAAAGCATCTGCCTGCAATGCGGGAGACCCAGGTTCGATCCCTGGGTCGGGAGGATCCTCTGGAGAAGGTAATGGCAACCCACTCCAGTATTCTTGCCTGGAAAATCCCATGGATGGAGCCTGGTAGGCTACAGTCCATGGGGTCGCAAAGAGTCGGACACAAATGAGCCACTTGACTTCACTTCATGTACCCAGCATAGGAGCAGCTCAGTACATGACAAACACTAACAGACATTAAAGGAGAAATTGACAGTAACACAATAATAGTAGGAGACTTTAATACCCCACTCACACTAATGGACAGATCATCAAAACAGAAAATTAATAAGGAAACAAATCTTAAATGATACATTAGATGAGATGGATTTCACTGATATCTTCAGGACATTCCATCCAAATGCAGAAGAATACACCTTCTTCTCATGTGCACGTGGAACATTCTCCAGGATAGACCACATCTTGGGTCACAAATCAAACCTCAGTAAATTTAAGAAAATTTAAATTGTATCAAGCATCTTCTCCAACCACCATGCTATAAGACTAGATATCAATTACAAGAAAAAAAACTGTAAGAAACACAAACACATGAAGATTAAACAACACGTTTCTAAATAACCAACAGGTTACTGAAGAAATCAAAAGGGAAATAAAAAAATTCTAGAAACAAATGACAATGAAAACATGACAACTCAAAATCTATGGGATGCAGCAAAAGCAGTCCTAAGAGGGAAGTTTAGAGCAATACAATCCTACCTCAAGAAACAAGAAAAACATCAAACAGACAACCTAACTTTACACCTAAAACAACTGGAAAAAGAAGAACAAAAAACCCCAAAATTAATAGAAGGAAAGAAATCATAAAGATCTGAGCAGAAATAAATGAAAAAGAAATGAAAGAAACAATAGTAAAGATGAATAAAACTAAAAGCTGGTTCTTTGAGAAGATAAACAAAATTGACAAACCTTTAGCCAGACTCATCAAGAAAAAAAGAGAAAAGAATCAAATCGACAAAATTAGAAATGAAAAAGGAGAGGTTACAAGAGACAATGAAGAAATACAAAGGAATATAAGAGACTATTATGAACAACTATATGGCAGTAAAATGGACAACCTGGAAAAAATGGACAGATTTGTAGAAAAGTTCAATCTTCCAAGACTGAACCAAGAGGAAATAGAAATTATGAACAACCCCATTACAAGCACTGCAATTGAAGCTGTGATCAAAAATCTCCCAAAAAACAAAAGCCCGGGACCCGATGGCTTCATAGGAGAATTCTATCAAACACTTAGAGAAGCACTAATGCCTATCCTTCTAAAACTCTTTCAAAAAATTGCAGAGGAAGAAATACTTCCAAACTCATTCTACGAGGCCACCATCACCCTGATACCAAAACCAGACAAAGACGACACAAAAAAAGAAAACTACAGGCCAATATCACTGATAAACATAGATGCAAAAATCCTCAACAAAATTTTAGCAAACAGAATTCAGCAACATATCAAAAAGCTCGTACACCATGATCAAGTTGGGTTTATTCCAGGAATGCAAGGCTTCTTCAATATATGCAGATATCAATATGATATACCATATTAACAAGTTGAAAGATAAAAACCATATGATCATCTCGATAGATGCAGATAAAGCCTTTGACAAAATTCAGCACTCATTTATGATTAAAACTCTTCCAAAAATGGGCATAGAAGGATCCTACCTCAACATGGTAAAGGCTATATATGATAAGCCTACGACAAATATTATTCTCAATGGTGACAAACTGAAAGCATTCCCCCTAAGATCAGGAACAAGACAAGAGTGTCCACCTTCACCACTATTATTCAACGTAGTTCTAGAAGTCCTAGCTCCAGAAATCAGAGAAGAAAAGGAAATTAAAGGAATCCAGATTGGAAAAGAAGAAGTAAAACTCTCACTGTTTGCAAATGACATGATACGGTACATAGGAAACCCTAAAGATACTATCAGAAAGTTACTAGAGCTGATCAGTGAATTTAGCAAAGTCTCAGAATACAAAATCAATACACAGAAATCACTTGTATTTCTATGTACAAACAATGACAAATCAGAAAGAGAAATTAAGGAATCAATCCCATATACCATTGCAACAAAAAGAATAAAATATCTAGGAATAAACTTACCTGAGGAGACAAAAGAACTGTACACAGAAAATTATAAGACACTGATGAAAGAAATCAAAGATGACGTAAATAGATGGAGAGATATTCCATGTTTCTGGGTAGGAAGAATCAATATTGTGAAAATGACTATACTACCAAATGCAATCTACAGATTTAATGTGATCCCTATCAAATTACCAATGGCATTTTTCACAGAACTAGCACAAAGTGAAAGTGAAAGTTGCTAAGTCGTGTCCAACTCTTTGTTACCCCATGGACTTTACAGTCATGGAATTCTCTAGGCCAAAATACTGGAGTGGGTTGCCATGCCCTTCTCCAGGGGATCTTCCCAACCCAGGGATCAAACCCAGGTCTCCTGCATTGCAGGCAGATTCTATACCAGCTGAGACACAGGGAAAGTCCTGAGGTAGCACAAAAAATTTCACAATTCATATGGAAACACAGAAGACCCCGAAAAGCCAAAGCAGTCTTGAGAAAGAAGAATGGAGCTGAAGGAATCAACCTTCTGACTTCAGATTACACTACAAATCTACAGTCATCAAGACAGTATGGTACTGGCACAAAAACAGAAGTATAGACCAATGGAGCAAGATAGAAAGCCAAGAAATAAACTCATGCATCTGTGGGTACCTTAGTTCTGACAAAAGAGGCAAGAATATACAATGGGGCAAAGACAGCTTCTTCAATAAATGGTGCTGGGAAAACTGGACAGCTGCATGTAAAAGAATGAAATTAGAGGTGTTCCTTATACTATACACAAAGATAAATTCAAAGTGGATTAAAGACCTAAATGTAAGACCAGAAACTATAAACCTCTTAGAGGAAAACATAGGCAGAACACTTGATGACATAAATCAAAGCAAGATCCTCTATGACCCATCTCCTAGAGTAATGGAAATAAAAGCAAAAGTAAACAAGTGGGACCTGATTAAACTTAAAAGCTTTTGCAGAGCAAAGGAAACTATAAGAAAGGTGAAAAGACAACCCTCAGAATGGGGGAAAATAATAGCAAATGAAACAACTGACAAAGGATTAATTTCCAAAATATACAAGCAGCTCATACAACTCCATGCCAGAAAAACAAACAACCCAATCAAAAAGTGGGAAAAAGACCTAAACAGACATTCCTCCAGAGAAGACATACAGATGGCTAACAAACACATGAAAAGATGCTCAATATTGCTCATTATTCAGTTCAGTCGCTCAGTCGTGTCCGACTCTTTGCGACCCCATGAATCGCAGCACGCCAGGCCTCCCTGTCCATCACCAACTCCTGGAGTTCACCCAGACTAACATCCATTGAGTCAGTGATGCCATCCAGCCATCTCATCCTCTGTCATCCCCTTCTCCTCCTGCCCCCAATCCCTCTCAGCATCAGAGTCTTTTCCAATGAGTCAACTCTTCACATGAAGTGGCCAAAGTACTGGAGTTTCAGCTTTAGCATCATTCCTTCCAAAGAAATCCCAGGGCTCATCTCCTTCAGAATGGAGTGGTTGGATCTCCTTGCAGTCCAAGGGACTCTCAAGAGTCTTCTCCAACACCACAGTTCAAAAGCATCAATTCTTCGGCGCTCAGCCTTCTTCACAGTCCAACTCTCACATCCATACATGACCACAGGAAAAACCATAGCCTTGACTAGACGGACCTTTATTGGCAAAGTAATGTCTCTGCTTTTGAATATGCTATCTAGGTTGGTCATAACTTTCCTTCCAAGAAGTAAGCGTCTTTTAGAGAAATGCAAATCAAAACCACAGTGAGATATCACTTCATACCAGTTAGAATGGCCATCATCAAAAAGTCTACAAACAATAAATGCTGGAGAGGGTGTGGAGAAAAGGGAACACTCTTGCACTGTTGGTGGGAATGTAAATTGATACAGCCACTATGGAAGATGGTATGGAGATTCCTTTAAAAACTAGGAATAAAAGCACCATATGACACAGCAATCCCACTCCTAGGCCTACACCCTGAGGAAACCAAAATTGAAAAAGACACACATATCCCATTGTTCACTGTAGCACTATTTACAATAGCTAGAACATGGAAGCAACCTAGATGTCCATCGAGAGATGGTACATATACACAATGGAATATTACTCAGCCATAAAAAGGAACACATTTGAGTCAGTTCTGATGAGGAGGATGAACCTAGAACCTATTATACAGAGTGAAGTGAGTCAGAAAGAGATAAATGTCATATTCTAATGCACATACATGGAATCTAGAAGAACGGTACTAGAAAAACTTATTTACAGGGCAGCAATGGAGAAACAGACATAGAGAACAGACTTATGGACATGGGAGAGGGGAGGAGAGAGAGAGATGTAAGGAAAGAGTAACATGGAAACTTACATTACCATATGTAAAATAGATAGCCAATGGGAATTTGCTGTATGGCTAAGGAAACTCAAACAGGGGCTCTGTATCAATCTAGAGGGTTGGGATGGGGAGTGAGATGGTAGGAAAGTTCAAAAGGGAGGGGATATATGTATACCTATGGCTGATTCTTGTTGAGGTTTGGCAGAAAACAACAAAATTCTGTAAAGCAATTATCCTTCAATAAAAAAAGAAAAAGGAAAAAAAAG
The DNA here is from genome assembly GCF_019923935.1 of Bubalus bubalis. Taxonomy (NCBI): domain Eukaryota; kingdom Metazoa; phylum Chordata; class Mammalia; order Artiodactyla; family Bovidae; genus Bubalus; species Bubalus bubalis. The sequence goes on from NC_059173.1 coordinate 43,425,492, forward strand.
AAGCTGTGGAATGAATTTTAGGTGAGAGACTGAGGGAATATTCAGTCAGTTGTCTAAATGTTTTCAAGGCTCATCTGAGTGGATGCAATATCCAATCTGTTTAAAATTAGCCTTTTTTTTTTTTTTTTTCTTCCTCATGTAGTTGCTTCTGGGGATCCCTGAGTCCCTTGAGAGCCCTCATGGGGCCAGAGGCTTAAAATTCTACTGACTATAGGGAGTTGAGGGAAAGAGAAGTTCTAACAGGGCTAGGTAGAGGAGTGAAGGAGGCATTGTTTGAAGGTGGATTTATCAAAAGATTCAAGGAATGAAGGGAAAGGAAAAGTGGTGAAAGGAAGAGAAGTGATGGAAAGGGAGAAGTCTTAGATGAGTCAGTTCAGAGAGATCCTTAGTTTCAAATTATCCTTCATAATATCATGCCAACACGAAAGGAAGTGGACAGTTAGTCCAGTAATGGTGGAGCATGTAGTTAGCAAGTAGTTTCAGTCAACTGAGAAGTTCTGTGGGGGGAAGCAGGAACCAAACAGAGAGAACAAAGAGGCTTCAGAAGGAGCTAGGAAACAAATTTCCAGCCCAGGAGTCAGAGAATAAATCACCATTTGAAACGAAGAGCCAGGAAGAACTTCTAGCCCAAGGGTCTGATGATGAATCTGATCACATCTAAGTTGTAGCACCATAAGTGTTAAAGAAAAAGTTGTTCCTACACCTGTTAAAACAGTAAGAAAGACTTTATTCAGGACTATTTTGATAGGTGATCAAGACTATGGCAGTAGGGGAGAGAGACTGGGCTCAACTCTAAATGCAGTAAGAATGAGTAGAGATTTATAGCCAAGGAGTGGGCGAGGGGTCGAGGGGATGAGTCCCTGGGCAGAAAATTAATGAGGAGGCATCAAGAGTAGGGGGGATTATTGTTAAATTGACTTAACAGATTTCTTGCTAAAGGCAGGCTATGGTGATCCGTTATCACGGGTGGGAGATTTCTCTCTACACTGACTTAACAGGATTCTTGATACATTTAAGCTGTACAGCAAAGTTGGGGGCCATAGTTGACAACGAGTCCAGAAGAGATTCCAAGGAGTCTAAAATGTAGTCAAGGAGCAAGTCTGTGCTGTTTTGTTACAGCAGCCCAAATGGATTAATCCAGGTGGGTCTAACCGACCTTGTTACTAAAGCACTTGACTTAAGCACAAATTCCAGTTCCCTGCCCCCACGCAGAATCCAGAAGCAGTCCCCCAAATCGCAGACTTCCAACTTTGAACACTGGAAGAGTCAGCCTCCCCCAGTCCCCTGAGAGTGAAAGCTCCTGCTGCTGTAATTATACTAAGATTCTTTGACTTCTGTTTCACCAGGTTTTATGTGTTTACCTTGTATCACACTTTCCTGCCTTCTAAACTTATCCTTCAACAGTTTTCTTCACTTTTGCGCTTGTAGAGCAGGACAAACTTGACAGGAGAGGTGAAATGGGAAACTTACTATTGAAAATAAAATCATTTCTTGATCTCTCCATTCTGTCTACATTTTAAGTATTTATAAAAACACATTATATCTTAGTCTCTGATTAAGTAAAACTGAGTAACAAATGGATTGGAAATCTTAATGTTTTCATTCTGAAAAATTACTGCTTTATGAAAACTTCATCTGTAGCAGACAGACAGTGGAGAGAGTGATTATTCATATTGCAGACTAATCTTCCCGTTTTCAGAATATTTTACAGAGAGCTACTCCTTGCCCCCAATTCATATCCCGACATTTCCTTTCTCTCTTCACTGCCAAATACTTTCCCATTTTTGCAGGTTTTATAATCTGTTAATACAAACATTTGAGATTTACAGTTTTTATGCCCAAGAATGACATTATGTCTGACATTTCATTTAGTTTTTAAGACTTCAAAGCCTTAATCTCAGAATAGCAAGCAGCTTCTTCTCGGAGGCTAACACCAACAGTTGGTAGTGGCTCTCTGAGTGACACTTTTGCATTTAGCAGAACAGAAAATCATAATGGGTTAGTGCTGTCTACCCTGAGAGTGGAATGGGGAGTGATGGCAGGGGGGTGCCACATATTTTTCTAGCCTTATTTAACCCAAAGGGAGGGTAAGGTGACTCTTTTCAAACACCATGGTGGAAACAGTCTGTGATAGGAACCAATAACAGAAGACAGTTTGGATTGAGAAGGCTTTTCAGTGCCTCTGAAATCTCGCTATCCCTACTCCTCAGCTTCTCACTATGTACCCTGGTGGTTTTGCCTTCTTCTGGCTGGTCACCTTTTGATGATGCTCCTCTTAGTATGTACAATCCATGATGGAATGGTTAATAGAACATCTTACATACGATGGAATACAAATGTGTCCAATGTGACACTTCTTAAATTGATCTTTTTAAGAACTGTGTTTACTTATTTTTGGCTGTGCTGGATCTTTGTTGCTGCACGTGGGCTTTCTCTAGTTGTGGTGAGCGGGGGCTGCTCTCTGGTTTCAGTGTGTGGTTTTACAGTGGAGCACAGGCTCTAGGGCTTGAAAGCATCAGTTGTTGTGGTACATGGGCTTAGTTGCCCTGTGGCATGTGGAGTCTTCCCGGACCAGCTAGCAAACCCATGTCCCCTGCATTGGCAGGCAGATTCTTAACCACTGGACCACCAGGGAAGTCTGAAATATGATGTTTTTATTGAGCCATTTTGATACAGTTAACCCAAATATGTCTTCAGGGTTATGTATTTCTCTCAAATTTTGCAGGGAAGGAGAAAGAATAAGCAGAAATCAAGACCAGAAGGTGGACTCAACACATGTGTTTGAACATCCTAAACTACTATAATCCTGCTCAGGCTAGTGGTGGGTGACATGGTTGAAGTGGAAGGAAATAGGGCAAGTCAGAAGACCACATTAACCGCAAGTTTCATGAAAAAACTGAGAGAGGATGGGTTTAACAGTTTGGGCAAAATGAAGCTTGTATTTCGTTTTGCTATACTATCTCTGATTACTGATACTAAGCTTCAGGATATATAAGATGAAGTCCACACCTCATGGCTCAAATGGTAAAGAATCTGCCTGCAGTGCAGGAGACCTGGGTTCAATCCCTGGGTTGGGAAGATCCCTGGAGAAGGAAATGACAACCCATTCCAGTATTCTTGCCTGGAGAATTCCATGGACAGAGGAGCCTGGTGGGCTACAAGTCCATGGGGCCACAAAGAGTCGAACAAGAATGAGAAACTCTTTCACTTTCTGTACCATATCAATCTTCTCTTTGCTTATCCTGTAGTTATGAATTTAACTTTTGAAAATGATGTTTATATGACATGAGTTTTCCTAAAATCTAGCATGAATTCTTTTGATTTGGAGGCCACACGAGTGCTTACAGTCTTTAGGTAACAGAGCTACAAAATACAGAGCCTGCGTTCTTCAGCAGGTTTCTGCCAAGTGTAAAGATTGAAGAGGGATGGAGGAAGAAGAGCTCTAGTTTGGCTTAAAGAGACCCCAGGAATAAAAACCTCGGTTAGATTCTTTGCAAGCTGCTTTTGAATTAAAGTTCAGATTTGAGAATTTAACTGGGTTAGAGTAACTCTAGAGGACCTCAGGGTTTCTGGGATATCTCAGAACCCCAGAAAGCTACTCATCTTCAGAAGACTCAAATCAGGATAAGCTTGGAAGTTGATCAACCAAATATGGAGAATCCTGCCTATAGAAATCAACCCTAAAATAGCTTTTCATTCTCAAGGCAACTTCAGTCTCCTCAAGGACTAATGTAGGAGCAAGTCAAGCAGTTATTAAATATCCAGTTTACTGTTTGAGCAACAGATCAGAGTGCATGTTAGTTTCATGAGCATAGGAAATCCTTTAGGTCATAGTTTGGATTTGTGATGTCTGTTCATTTTATGTTCTTTGAGTAGGAAAGACTGCAGAAGGAAACTCCTCAACGCAAATTACAATGGCTTCCAAGACAGCAATGATGCTTAAGAAATGTCATGTTGCTTGACACACGGGCTTTTTGAACCGTGCATCAGAGTATTTGTGTAAAATACTACTGTGAGAGTCCTTTCTGCAAAGCTGTCTATAAACATTTTCACTTGTAAATAATTACCATAGGATAAAAGGACCAACTAGAAAGCATGAGTTCTATGTCCTGAGTTCTTGTGCCCCATCTAAATTTGCTTTATAAAATCTCTCTGGAAAAATCAGGAATGTGAATTTAATGGCCTGGGTGGGTTTTTGCATTGTAAGTCTACAAAGCAGTATGTTGAGAAAGCTTAGTGCTTGGAATCACCCAATGTACTTTATACATTTATTTAGAGAAGAATAGTTTAGTTTTAATTATTTATGATAATAGCTCTCAATACACTAGTAAATGTCCTTGGGTGCATATTTTGTAAAAGTAATGAAGTCTTTGTAACGTGAGCTTTCTCTGCAGCTATAAGCTGCCTTCTCTTTGCTAGCAGACCAGGGCAGAAGAGTGTGTCTGTGTTTTTGCATAAGACTGTATATAAATTACCAGGCTGGAGGTTTAGCAAGATGCTACTGAACCTGATCAAGGATTTCTAAGAACTATTCCTGGGTATCCTTACTACCCCACCCCACAACCACCCTCCCTCTCAATCATAACATTAGCAACTTGATCAAAGAAAACATCATCATGAGGGGATGAGCTGCCTATCAGAACATTGTTGTTATGGTGTTTCAGTGTTTTTCTTGTTCTTCCTACAATCTTACGGTACTACAATAAAACACATAGAAAGGAGCAATGTAAGTCTACTATATTTCCTTCTGGCCTGAGTTATATATACCTGGTCTATGGATAAGTCTTATTATGTCAAAGAGCCTTCTTTCTTCTTTGGTTTCTTTCTTCTGCTTCTCTCTACCCAGCGCCTCTGCCTAGGATTAGCTTTTTTTACCCCCCTTCACTTGTGGGGAATTTATACACACCAAAACCATGGGAGTGTCCACAGAGCAGTCAGCAAGTATGTGTCATTCATTTAGCTAACAGTTCAAAGGGCTAAGAGCACCAAAGTTACAGGTTCTGTTTTATACCTTTTTAGTAGCCCCCCTAGTGCCTAGTTAGGGTTCCAACATACCTTGATGATGAGAATGATCTATACTTAGACTAGAGTCAGTGGGGCAAACCCCTAGCACATTTTGATTTAACTTTTACAGCTTTGCTATTTGCAGGTGACCTGAAAAGTGCTGGTGTATTGTTATCTGTAATCAGGAATCCCATTTCCTAGGGATTTTGTGAGAGTTAGATGAGATGATGCCTTTAAAGTACTTTGCAGAAAAGAATCGGTCAAGCTTGAAAGCTGGTGGGTGAGATTCACTTAGCTAGTAAACAATCTAGTTATGTCTTCATTACAGAATGTTGGAGATCTGGATACTCAAGAAGTCTCTAGACATAGCCATTAAAATTTTAGTACAAAAAAAAAATTTACTGTAAGAATATTATTCTGTTTAGCCCTACCATCAGTCCATAGGCTCCCAGACAGAGACTGATTATTAAGAAAGCTGTATGTCAATGCCTCATACTCAAATAAAATTGCACACAAATCATTGTCATTTGGACAGGAATACAGTTCTAGTAATATCAAAAGTATCCTGCAAATTAAATATGGCTTTTTTGTGACTGAAAGAGACTGACCAGTTCTGCTTAAAGTTCTGTCTTCAGGAAAAGAGCCTCCTGGACATCTGATTTGAAATAAATGAGTCACTAGTGAATTAGAAGCAATGGCAGAAACCAGATAACCTGGCCATGGGCAAGGGGCTGCCTCTTGAGAGGCAAATGTAGTACATGATCCATGAGGCAGTAATGTCAAACAAGACATGAGGGAAACATGGAGTGATCAGGCAACCTGGATGGGCACAAATGGGGAGTGATTTCTAAAACTAATGGCAATGCCACCTGCCCATCAAGGATGGCATGCTAGCTCATGGGTGCAGCAAAAAGGATGACAGATGCTTTAATGAATGCCTTTATTCACAAAGCTTTCTCTTTAAATGAAAGGGGTCTGCTGCAGTTATGTTATGTTGTGTTACAAACGACTCCAAAATTATTGGTTTAAACCACACCATTTTATTTATTTGCTTACAGTTTATGTTTGAATCCATTAATTCACAATGAGATTCTTCCCCTCCCCACCCACAAATACAGACTCTCAATTTTATTGATCACCTTTAAAGGAAGCTAGAACCAGCTAGCTAATTTAAAATGTGATTAATAGACAGAATTAAGAACTTATCCTATCTTTCCCATATTATCTGCATTTCAGTGTAACTCAGTATTTGATGGGGGAAATGTTTTTTCTACAAAAAAAAAATCCCAGCTAATAAAGAAGGAAAAAGAAAAATATATCATCATATGTATCCTCTAATTAACTGATTCTAGAGTAGTGACCCGGAGAAGGCAATGGCACCCCACTCCAGTACTCTTGCCTGGAAAATCCCATGGATGGAGGAGCCTGGTAGGCTACAGTCCATGGGGTTGCTAGGAGTCGGACAGGACTGAGCAACTTCACTTTCACTTTTCACTTTCATGCATTGGAGAAGGAAATGGCAACCCCCTCCAGTGTTCTTGCCTGGAGAATCCCAGGGACAGGGGAGCCTGTTGGGCTTCCGTCTATGGGGTCGCACAGAGTCGGACACGACTGAAGTGACTTAACAGCAGATTAGTGACCATCAGTATCTGGTAATGTCATAATTGAACATTATATGTCTCCTGATACACGTGTGCAGCTCCATCCATGAAGCTATCTTGCCAACAAACACCACACATAAATAAACAAAGGCCTGAATCTGCTCCAGACTTTAGATCTAACTATAATTTCACAGGAAACATAAGAGACAGTGGAATATATTTTCTTAAAAAACATTAAAGGATGCAGTCAGCAAAACATAGACTGTGGGAAACTTAGTAGGTAAAAAAAAAGTTTCTTCACTTAAAAAACAAATAATACAAGATTTCTCAGCGGGTGAGAAGGGCAGGCAGGGCAGCTGCCACTGCTGTGGCCCGAGAGCGGGGCCATGGAGAAGCTGCTGGGGGTCCTGAGTGTCCAGGACAACAAGGAGCAGGGCCTGACCATGCAGCTCCTTGATGCCTTATCCCTTAGTTTCAACACCAGGCTGAAGTGGTTTGCAATGTGCGTTGTCAGCGGCATCTTCTCCATCCTTGGAACTCAATTGCTGTGGCTCCCTGGAGGCATAAAGCTTTTTGAAGTGTTTTATACCTTTGGATATACTGCTGCCTTAGCCAGTACATGCTTTTTAATGGGACCCATGAAACAACTGAAGAAAATGTTTGAAACAATGAGATTGCTTCCAACAATTATTATACTTTTGTGTTTGGTGCTCACACCGTGCACTGCTTTTTGGTGGCATAAGAAGGGGCTGGCTATATTATTCTGCATATTGCAGTTCCTGTTGACGACCTGGTATAGTCTGCCATACATCCCATATGCAAGGGTTGTAGTAATTGAGTGCTGTTCTTCTCTCCTGAGCTGAAAGCTCTTTGGTAAGAGGGAAACTTTTTGAAAAGACCATTTGAAAGTTGGTGTTCTGGGTTTTTTTTTTGATGTTCTCTTTTTGGTGAAGTGTACTTTTCCTTACACAGTATTCACTCCAGAACAACTTCACTGACCATCTAAGACCATTTTGTATATTGATAAAAACTACATACTGATTAAACTGTTAAATGCTTGTGACAGTAAATTCATTATATGTCATTAATCTATTCATCCAGAGACAAGGAGATTTTAATCATTGCCAACTGTAAATGATTTTTAGCCAGTTTTAAAATCTTTTCTAAACAGCATTTGGGATGTGAATATTTAAGGATAAGCCTATGCTGCAAGATATATTCAGCCTTTTTGGTGGTTTTTAAGTGTCTACATTTTTAAAAAAACTTTTTAAAATAAAAACTTTAAATGTGAAAGTTTTTACTTTAAGCTAAAAATTGCTTTATTATATGTAATAAAAAATAATATATAAATCTTCATAATTTTGAAATAAACTCACACTTGGGAAGAACAAAGAGCAAATTACAAGATAAAAACAGAGAGAAAGAAGGGCAACAGAGAGAAAGGAGAGAGAGACTGAAACACTTACTGAAGAATTGCAGTGTATGGACCTTATTTAGATACTGACCCAAACAACCGCAAACTGCCAAAAAAAAAAGGAAAAAAGGAAGACAAATGAAGGCCATGGAGGAACTGTGAACACTGGATATTTGAGAATATAAAAGGATTATTTTTAATGTTTTTAGGTGTGGTACTACCATTGTGGTTATGTATATATTTTTAGAAGAGTCCCTATCTTTTAGAGATACATAGTAACATATGTGTAGGTATATTGATGTATTCTCTAGGATTTCTTCAAAATAATCAAAGGTGGAGCAAAATTGGCAGTTTATTTATACCTGATGAAGCTAGGCAATAGGTACATTGGGAAATTTATACCATTCACTCTATTTATATGTGTTTGAAAAATCCCATAGTATTTTTTTTTAATTAATGGAAATCACTAAAAGAAATGAAACATCATAACTTCCAAACCAGTATAGGGTGATGGGAGGACAAGAGGACCAGGAGAAAAAAAGCCCAGAAAACCTTACCCATCTAATAGAGGTAGGAAAGAAGGAAAGGAAAACAAAAACAGTTGCCCAAACAGTAGTCTCCCAGTAAATGAAAGTCCTCTAGCAAGCCTTACTTAGCCATGCTTAGACTCCAGAAATCTCACCTCCGAAGTGAAAGCGCTTTTTTGGAACTAGGACACTGGGTTCTAATCCTGATCCTCCCTGTTGTAGCCATGATGCTCTCTGGGCTAAACTGTGCGGAATCCTCAGGCTGTATAAGAACCCAGACATCCTTTGGGCATTGGCAGCTTTGGGACAGCTGCCTGGGACTAGAGATTCAATTTGTGCCACAAAGCTAGCAAAGCCAACTGGGTCGCCTGAGGAAGTAATCTGAGCTCTAACCTGGTGAGCTAACTTTCAGCCTGTTCCCTGCTGCTGTGGCTCTGCGACCTAACAGCCAGTCCCAAGACACTATTCCAAGAGCATCATCTCTTACAGACTTTTGAAATATGATTTGGCAAGATGCTGGTAAGGGTGATTTGCAGCCTATTTGAATGAAAATACACGTCAAAAGACGGGGCAATGGGGATGGAGGTGTGAATACTACAAAGACCACTGCTGGTCAGGCATGGGGATTTTGAAAAGGAAGAAAGCCTTTCTTCACTCAAATGTGAATTTAAACTCTTTTCTTCTTTCCAGGTTCATCCTTTCAGGTGTTCTCTATGTATTTTCCCATATGTTCTCTGATTTTTTTTTTCTTTTGGTTTCTCCTTTCAGAGTAGAATGGTGCTTATTGTCATCTCCTAAGCACTGCATGTATTCCCATATTTCTCCCTAGATATGCAGTTTTCATATGGCATTTCCATCTCCATTCCTGTTCCCATTTCCTTTTTGTCAAAACTTTTCTCTTTTTTAAAAAATAAAAAATTCTTTTCTTTTTCCTCTGAATCTCTGTACTTTATTCTTTCTGAAACTCTATGGCTTATTCTGTTCTTGCTCTTGTCCCCTCTGGTGCATAAGACATCCATGAAAAGATTAAGTAGCGAAAAGCTCTCTGAGTAAGGTCAGGATGTGTTGTGATGTGGAAAAGCTTCTGTAGTTACTGTGCTTTATTGGTTGAGGTTGTTGTCCTTTTTATCCCCCTGGGCATTCACTAGGTATAATGTCTGGATTCTGTCTTCATTTAGCTCATAAACTCTCTTAGGGCTCTAAAAGTCAGATTGCCTTTTCCTTTGTATTTCACTTCTCAATTTGATTATCACCCTACGTGGCATCTGGTTCATGATGAGAAGAAAAGATTCAGAGAAAGAAACCAAATGAGAGAAAAAAAAAAAAAGACCTATGTTACCTTAGCAAAATTGACCTTGAACATTGATGAAGTCATAGCTAACTCTTTCTATAGGAAATTGAGGTACAGCAGCATAGGCACTGAATAATACAGTATACTTTGATGATGATGGGGGATCTAGAGCTATTTTAAAAAGGGGAAACTGTATGAAAGAAAGTAAAGAAAAAGAAATTGTAAAAAAAAAAAAAAAAAAAAAGAGGTAAAAGAACTCCCAGGTAATCAACCCACAAATTACTTATTTTGGCAGAAATAATAAACTTACTACATCAACACAGTTCTAATACTTTATGTATATTTACTGATAATCTTCTTCCCAAACCACTATTAGCCCAACTCTGCAGATGAGACAACTGAGACCCAGAGAGGATAAGTATCTTATCACGGTTACACAGCTGTTAAGTAGTAACTCTGGGATTTGATCCCAAGCAGCCTGGTTACACTGTCCATGTAATTAACTGCAGTAGCATTTTGATTTTTTAATAGAATTTGTACTTGACTTCATTTATAAAGATTTAAATGAAGTGTATTTCTCTAATGTCTCAGTAGAAAATGAATCTCAGGGTATGGGCAACCTAAAAATTTTGTGTGGACCTGATCATATTCCAGATCTTTGCTCATATTCATGATTCCAAACAAGTTATAATGAAGAGTGCTTAAAAATCCAGCACAAAATTTTCAGTGGTAGCAAACAATTGTTAAATGATAGTTATCAGAGAAAAACATTTTGTGTGAAAAATTCTAAGTAAAACCATAACACAGAGCATAACTCAGAATTTCAAAAAAGCAAGAAGATAATCTGTTAAGATTAAAATCTAAAGGATCAGAATGTATATACTTGATGAATGTATGTGATTTTCAAAATCAATATGCAAATTTTAATTTAGGGGAATTTTAACACAGATACATACAGCTATGACATGGATGTGGTATTTATAAATATATCATAGGTAAATTGTCAAGGTAATGTAAATCTACCACCATTGCTGGTGGTAGAAAAGATGATCAGTGGCTCTGTCGTGTCTGACTCTTTGAGACCCCGTGGACGGCAGCATACCAGGCTTCCCTGTCCTTCACAGTCTCCCAGAGTTGGCTCAAGCTCATGTTCATTGAATTGGTGATGTCATCCAACCATTTTATCCTCTGTTGTCCCCTTCTCCTCCTGCCTTCAATCTTTTCCAGCATCAGGGTGTGTTCCAATGAGTTGGCTCTTTGCATCTGATGGCCAAAGTGTTGGAGCCTCAGCATCAGTCCTTCCAATAAATATCCAGTGTTGATTTCCTTTAGGATTGATTGGTTTGATCTCCTTGTTGTCCAAGGGACTGTCAAGATTCTTCTCCAACACCACAGTTCAAAAGCGTCAATTCTTTGGCACTCAGCCTTCTTTATGGTCCAAATCTCATATATGTACATGACTACTGGAAAACCATAGCTTTGACTTTATGGACCATTGTTGGCAAAGTGATGTCTCAGCTTTTTAATAATGCTGTGTAGGTTTTTAATAGCTTTTCTTCCAAGGACCAAGTGACTTTTAATTTCATGGCTGCAGTCATTATCCATAGTCATTCTGGAGCCCCCCAAAATAAAGTCTGTTTCAATTTCCATTATTTCTGCATCTCTTTGCCATGAAGGAAAGGAACTAGATGCCATGATCTTCGTTTTTTTGAATGTTGAGTTTTAAGCTAGCATTTTCACTCTTCTCCTTCACGTTCATCAAGAGGCTCTTTAGTTCTTCACTTTCTGCCATAAGGGTGGTGTCATTGCATATCTGAGGTTATTGATATTTCTCCTGGCAATCTTGATTCCAGCTTAAACTTCATCCAGCCCAGCATTTCACATGATGTACTCTGCATATAAGTTAAATAAGCAGAGTGACAATATACAGCCTTGATGCACTCCTTTCCCAATTTGGAACCAGTCTGTTGTTCCATGTCCGATTCTAACTTTTGCTTCTTGACCTGTATACAGGTTTCTCAGGAGGCAGGTAAGGTGGTCTGGTATTCCCATCTCTTGAAGAATTTTCCACGGTTTGTTGTGATCCACACAGTCAAAGGCTTTAGTGTAGTCAGTGTTGCAGAAGTAGATATTTTTCTGGAATTCTCTTGCTTTTTCTATGATCCAATAAATGTTGGCAATTTTACCTCTGGTTCCTCTGCCTTTTCTAAATCCAGCTTGTACATCTGGAAGTTCTCAGTTCATGTACTGTTGAAGCCTAGCTTGGAGAATTTTGAGCATTACTTTCCTAGCGTGTGAGATGAGTCCAATTGTGTGGTAGTTTGAATATTCTTTGGCATTGCCTTTCTTTGGGATTGGAATGAAAAGTGACCTTTTCCAGTCCTGTGGTCACTGCTGAGTTTTCCAAATTTGCTGACATATTTAGTACTGTACTTTCACAGCATCATCTTTTAGGATTTGAAATAGCTCAACTGGAATTCCATCACTTCCACTAGCTTGTTTGTAGTAATTCTTCCTAAGGCTTACTTGACTTCATGCTTCAGGATATCTGGCTCTAGGTGAGTGATCACACCATTGTAGTTATCTGGGTTATTAAGACCTCTTTTGTACAGTTCTTCTGTGTATTCTTGCTACCTCTTCTTAATATCTTCTACTTCTGTTGGGTTCATATAATTTCTGTCCTTTATTGTGCCTTTGTTTATCCTTGCGTGAAATGTTCCCTTGGTATCTCTACTTTTAATGAAGTGCTCTCTAGTCTTTCCCATTCTATTGTTATCCTCTGTTTCTTTGCATTGTTCACTTAAGAAGGCTTTCTTATCTCTCCTTGCTATTCTTCAGAACTGCACTCAAATGGGTATATCTTTCCTTTTCTGCTTTGCCTGTCATTTCTCTTCTTTTCTGTTTGTAAGGCATCCTCCGGCAACTGTTTTGCCTTTTTACCTTTCTTTTTCTTGGGGATGGTTTTGATCACCACCTCCTGTATAATGTTACAAACCTCTGTCCATAGTTCTTCTGGCACTCTGTCTATCAAATCTAATCCCTTGAATCTATTTGTCATTTCTACTATATAATCATAAGGGATTTGATTTAGGTCATACCTGAATGATCTAGTGGTTTTCCCTACTTTCTTCAATTTAAGTCTGAATTTGGCAATAAGGAGTTCATGATGTGAGCCACAGTCAGCTTCTGGTCTTGTTTTTGCTGACTGTATAGAGCTTTACCATCTTCAGCTGCAAAGAATATAAGCAATCTGATTTTGGTATTAACCATCTGGTGATGTCCATGTGTAGAGTTGTCTCTTATATTGTTGGATAGGGTGTTTGCTATGACCAGTGTGTTCTCTTGGCCAAACTCTCTTTGGCTTTGCCCTGCTTATTTTGTACTCCAAGGCCAAGCTTGCCTGTTATTTCAAGTATCTCTTGACTTTCTGCTTTTGCATTTCAGTCCCCTCTGATGAAAACGACATCTTTTTTTGGTGTTAGTTCTAGAAGGCTTCATATGTCTTGATAGAACCATTCAACTTAAGCTTCTCTGGCATTAGTAGTTGGAGCATAGACTTGAATTACTGTGATATTAAATGGTTTGCCTTGGAAATAAACTGAGATCATTCTGTCATTTTTGAGATTGCACCTAAGTACTACATTTCGGCCTCCTTTGTTGACTGTGATGGCTACTCCATTTCTTCTAAGGAATTCTTGCCCATGTGCATGCTAGGGTGTTCGCATGGTAAGTCACTTAAGCCGTGTCTGAGTCTTTGCCACCCCATGGACTGTAGCCTGCCAAGCTCCTCTGTCCACAGGATTCTCCAGGCAAGAATTCTGGACTGGGTTGCCATGCCCTCCTACAGGGCATCTTCCCAACCCAGGGATTGAACTGGGGTGTCTTAAGTCTCCTGCATTGGCAGATGGGTTCTTTACCACTAGAGCTCCCTGGGGATATAATGGTCATCTGAATTAAATTCTCCCATTTCCGTCCATTTTGGTTCACTGATTCCTAAGATGTCGATATTCATTCTTGGCCATCTCCTGTTTGACCACTTCTAATTTACCTTGATTCATGGACCTAACATTCCAGGTTCTATGCAATATTGTTCTTTACAGCATCAAACTTTACTTTTACCACCAGACACATCCACAACTGAGTGTTGTTTCTGCTTTGGCTAAGCTTCTTCATTCCTTCTGGAGCTGTTTCTCCACGTCTTCTCTGGTTGCATATTGGACACCTATGACCTGGGGGCTTCATCTTTTTGCCTTTTCATACTGTTCATGGGTTTCTCAAGGCAAGAATGCTGAAGTGGTTTGCCATTCCCTTCTCCAGTGGTAGAAAGGATAAAACTATATAAATCAATTTAGGAATAATCTGTCACTCAGAGAAAGAATTACCTGCAAAATACAATATTTGGACTATGAGCTGGAAGAAGGCTGTTGAGCCTGACTGTTAGCTCTTGCTCCTGTGAGGCTGTAGAAATCTGTGTCTCTCGTGTTGTTTACAGTGCGCTATCTGTAACCTTTTAATGGTTGTCAGTGAACTTGCTGGGATAGCTGAGTAATTTTCGGTTCTTATACTGTACAGATCAATACTCCATCATTAAACTTAGGATGTAGATTTCAACTGACTGAGAGGAGAAAGAAACTGACCAAGTTTTTTTTCCAACATCCTAGTGGCAGGTGGTATAGGAGAGTAAACTGAAATTGTAGCTTGTGGGTAAATATCTTTCAGGCTCTAAAATTCTAAAGATCACCAGGACATCAAGGATGACTTAGACCCACCTCTTCAATATCTTGTTCCTCATTCTGTTCTGTTCATATTGGTGGATATTCTGTGTGGCTTATAGGCGTTGTTAACACACTTGGAACTTCTATCATGGTCTCTTCCTTTTTTTCTTACTAATGTAAGCTTGAACTAGTGGTTGAATTAGTGGAACAAAATTCTTTTGATGTATGTGTACAAATGTGTATGCATGCATGCCTGCTGTTCCTATTCCATATTATAAATAATCGTAGAAAAGTTTTTTTCTGACCCATCAACTTTTTAACTTGAAAAATTTTAAATAGATAATTTGCATAGTTCAATTAAAAAGTATATAAAAGAGTACACAGTAAGAAGTCTTTCTCCCTTCTCTGTTCTCATTCCAGCCAATCCATTTCCACTCCTGCAAACAACCAATGCTATTCGATTTTTGGTATCTTTCCAGAGATATTTTATGTATATATAAGAAAAATAATATAAATAGACATTTTTTCTTCTCTTTTTCATACAAATGGCTATCTGGTTTACACACTATTTAGCTTACTTTTTTCAGGCAACAATAAATCTTGCTGTCTTCTGATACTTTCTCTGCCCTGGCTCTCTCTCCTGCCTTTGCCCACTCTTCTATTTGTCACCCCTAATATGCATTCACTCTCCATTTGTGTGCTAGAAACATATTAGTCCGTTCACTGATTAGTTGACTTCTTATGCTAAAGATTCTTGTGACTTTTTGTGCTAAAGATTGGACATTTATGCACTCAGTGTTGTCTGCTTAAATGTAATCCCCCAAAGGATGTAGTCTTTTTTGGTGTAGACTAGAATAATTACGAGTTGAATAAATATCTTCTCCTAACTTTGACTTCTGATTTTTTGCCATCCACTTAGTGTTTTACAACCAGATCTACAGTGCTTTTACTACAGTGCTAGCTTGTTAATGGTGGAGAAGGCAATGGCACCCCACTCCAGTCCTCTTGCCTGGAAAATCCCACGGGCAGAGGAGCCTGGTGGGCTGCAGTCCATGGGGTCGCTAAGAGTCAGACACGACTGAGCGACTTCACTTTCACTTTTCATTTTCATGCATTGGAGAAGGAAATAGCAACCCACTCCAGTGTTCTTGCCTGGAGAATCCCAGGGACAGTGAAGCCTGGTGGGCTGCCGTCTATGGGGTCGCACAGAGTCGGACACGACTGAAGTGACTTAGCAGCAGCTTGTTAATAGGCAACATGGATTGGCCAGATTTTGATAGAAGTTATATAGAATCATTCTTTGTATGATAGGAAAATAGATATGAAATAATTATAAACCTTTCAGTTCTTTTAAATTGTATCTATAAATTTCAAATTTGATCTATATTATAACCTTAAACTACTAAATATTTAAAAAGGACTTGAAATATTTTTGATAACCATACCTAAAACTTACATGAAAATGACATGTGAATAGCTAACTTTTAAAAACAAGAGTATAAAAACGAGTAAAAATATATTAAATTATACTAAAAAAGTAATAAAAACAGGGTGGCATTGGCATAAGAACAAATTAATGAATAGAATAGACAAAGATAACTAATGTACCTATAATTATTATTAATTTTGTGGTACCACAAAAATGATAAAGAGAAGATAACTTAGTAGATAGTTTTGGGAAAACTTACTCATCATATGAGAAAAAAAAAAATGTAACTGGATACCTGCCTAAAACCCCACATAGATTAAAGGCCTAAACATGAAAGTTGAAATTATAAAATTAATAAAAAAAAATATAGAAAACTATCTGTGACCTAGGGGGAGGAAAGAATTTGTTTTTCATTTTTTCATGCTGAAAATGTTCAAATATGTCAGAAGTACGACGAATAGAACAATGAACTTTCATACAGCTATCACCCAGATTTTAAAATTAGTAAGATTTTGTCATGTTTGCTTCTTCTATCCTTTTTTCATTAAAATTTTTACTTTGTCAAAGTATCTTAAAACAAATTCAAGATTTCATATACTTTCATCCAATATAGTCCACAGTGTAATTTTGAAAATATGGGCACATTTTCTATATGTATCTGCAATGCTATCTTTGTACCTATAAAAGATAATAATTTTTTTGGTCATACCATGCAGCTTGTGGGATCTTTATTCCCTGACCAAGAACTGAACTCTGTTCCTGGCAGTAAAAGCACCAAGTCCTAACCACTGGACAGCCAGGGAATTCCCAAGATAACAACAATCATGTAAGAGCTTTTTAAAAAATCAAACTTGTATACATCAATTACGTTAGAATAGTTTCCTTGGGTGGGAGAGAGAAGGAAAAATGGGAATGAAGCATGGAAACAAAAAAGAATAAATAAGTAGAACAAGAGAGAAAAAGCACCTGTGTCAGTGACGATAACATACCATGAACTGAGGGATAAACCTCACCCCCTTTCTATGCACAGGCAGGGGCAGGGATGGGAGGTGAAGAGTAGGAACAATTTATATCTGGATGAAAATAGGCACTTTCCTCACAAGATTTGAGAAGCTAGACACAAATATCTGAACAAGTCTCTCTCCCATTGCGTGAATCTCAATATAAGAGACTGACCATAAAAGATTCTTTCTTAGACTGCAAGGGGGGCCATGAAGTGCTCAAAAAACAAACCAAAACACAGGGAGAATGTCACCAGTAGCCAAAGTTGGAACAATTCAAGCAACTTAATAATAAGGTACTGTAGTAATGAACTATAAGCCAAAATACATATCCACGAGTTCTTGCTAATATAAATAAATTATTGAATAAATTAATAAATGGGGAAGAAGAGACATATCTCTTATGCAGAAGAATTCCAAATAATTGATGCAGATGTTCCACACACAATAAGGAGGAACATAACTCTACATTCCATAAATGTGGGCTTCACATAGTGACTTCTTTCCAAAGAGGACAGTACAGGGAAGGGGAGAAAGGACAAAAGAGTACTTTTACAGTGGAGGAACCTGACAGATGCCATCTCAGCCAGGTAATCCAGGGCCATGTCAAGAGTCGTAAATCTGGTTGACAGTATGTACTCTGGATATGATGTGATGAGAACATCACTATACCCCAGTGAACTTCTTCCCAACACTCCATAATCCCAGGCTAATCATGAGAAAGACATCAGACAAATTCCAGTAGAAGAGCATGCTACAATATACCTGATCAGTACTCCTCAAAACTGTTAAGGTCATCGAAAACAAAGACAATCAGAGGAACTCTTAACATCCCAGAAGAGCCTAAGGAGACATGACAGATAATATAATGAAGTATCCTGGAACCACAAAAAGGCCATTAGGTAAAAACTGCTGCTAAGTCGCTTCAGTCATGTCTGACTCTGTGCGACCCCATAGACGGCAGCCCACCAGGCTCCCCCATCCCTGGGATTCTCCAGGCAAGAACACTGGAGTGGGTTGCCATTTCCTTCTCCAATGCATGAAAGTGAAAAGTGAAAGTGAAATTGCTCAGTCGTGTCCAGCTCTTAACGACCCCATGGACTACAGCCCACCAGGCTCCTCCGCCCATAGGATTTTCCAGGCGAGAATACTGGAGCGGGGTGCCATTGCCTTCTCCAAGGTAAAAACTAAGGATATCTAAATAGAATGGGCTTCAGATATTAATAATGTATCAATATTGGTTCATTAATTATAATATTATTGTACTAATATGTCAAAAATAGGGGCAACTTGGGGGTTAGGTGGAGTTGGCATGTATTATGGAAACCCTCCATCTCCATTCTTTCTATAAATCTAAAACTGTTCTTTGAAAGTGTGTCATGAGGCATTCCCTGGAGGTCCAGTGGTTGAAACCGTGTGCTTCCAATGCAGCTGATGCAGGTTCGATCCCTGACATGACCAAAGAAAAAAAAGGAAGTATCCTGAAGTCGGTGGTTAATGGAATTCAAGGCAAAAATGTTCTTTCCTCCCTTCCAGTTGGGAAGGGTTTTTTATTTGTTTTGTTTTATTATTACTTTTTTTTTTGTTTTTGCTAAACACAGGAGATCTCTGCAGAGACACACAGGAAGTGTTTTTCTTCTCCCACTTTTGGGATTATGAGTGAGTTTGCCAAAGCTGAAGACTTCAGAACCCTTCAGTAGATAATATAATTATATAATTAGTTGGAACTTGGAGAGATTCCCAAGACAGCTGAGAAGTGGCCAGTAGTGTACACTGATGGCCGGGAGAGTCTACATTTTAGACCAGGGGACTCACTCCTTTGCGATCCTCAAAGTTCTCTCACATGCAGTTAGAATGATAGTTTCAGCCAATCTGAAGTAACATAAGTGATGCTAGTCATAGGATCTCTGCGCAAAGTGTTCAGACAGGGTTACCTATTGGGGATTTCATCTCTTGCTCCTAGCACGGTGCCTGACACCCAGTAGGTACTTTGCAAATGTTCATGAAGTAAATGGTAATGTGTTCCTAGAGGTCAGTGCCAGATTACAATATTTTACATCTGGTTTTAAGAAGTAAAGAGCTATATTGCCGGGCTGGCAAATAATTATCACCTGAAAAAAGCGTTTATTAAGTATCTTCTAATTCATGGAATTTATCCTTTATTAGTTCATCTACTGTTTGTTTCAAATCTCTGAATAACAGAACTGTGTCTTTCATTATGGGGAATGTTGGACCACACGTCACTTGAAAGGTGTCTTTCCCTAAGTGTTTTTTAATGTACTGGCTTGAACTCAAAACTGGCCTATCAGGGATGGTTAATGTTTTCCTCATGAGGAATCTCAATGTAGTTGAATATTATAACTTTTGCGTGTATTTTTATTAACTCAGAACCTTTTCAGTTCATTTTTGCTAATCTACAATTCCTGTAATTATCACAAAAAAGTACTCTGGCAAATTAACTGTACTTCTTGATTCAGGCTTACTAGGAAAAAGTTGTTTTGAAAACACAATGGTTTATAAGCACTGCTTTACAAAACACGTTGCAACACACTTACACTCTGAAATATGCTTTTAAATAGTTAAACAAGTTCACTGGTATTAGGTGTGTTTATTTCCATCCTTTATTTTCCCCTGTTAACTTCATTACTTAAGATACATCTGACTAGATGTTGGCAAAGGACCTCCTGGAAGCATGCAGTTATGGTGAAGGGGAGTAGAAGGAGCCCCTGTTTGTGGAGGAGAGTGGACGTCATTAGAAATAAGTGTGATTTGACAGCTGACTCTGATGGAAGATTGTTGAGAGAGTAATAATTGGTTACGTGAAAGTCGCTCAGTCGTGTCCGACTCTGCCACCCCATGGACTGTAGCCTGCCAGGCTCCTTTGTCCATGGAATTCTCCAGGCAAGAATACTGGAGTGGATAGCCATTCCTTCTCCAGGGGATCTTCCCAACCTAAGGATCAAACCCAGGTCTCCCGCATCGCAGGCAGATTCTTTACCATCTGAGCCACCTGGGAAGCCCAATAAAATTATAATCAGGGATTATGCAGTGAATCTGTGGATTGAAAGTAACTAATAACTGCTCCATATAATCTAAGATTCAGAAATACTTATGATAAAATAACTATGAAGAGGTAGAATCAAAACACAGTCCTGGATGTTTTGATCATTGAAGCTGGAACAATGGGAATAACCATGAAAGCTTCTAAAATAAATCCTTATAGGAGTCAGTGAGCAGAGACAAAAGCAGACTTTTAGAAGAACTTCAAAGAAGATTCTCTATATAATAGGGGTCAAATTGTTAAACTAAAATGATCAAGTCCTCCCAGGGATTCTAGGTCATGTCTCAGCCATCGCTGTTGACTCGGACATTTCTAGAGACCTGGTGTATAGACTCACTCTTCCACTCTCCACTCTACTCATGGCCCAGGCTTCTGGACACTGAAGTTCCCCATCAGTTGGTTGGATGGTGGTACAGGACCAGCCTCTAAATACAGAGCTCCCTGGGCTCTGCAGTTCACTGGAAAAGGTCTTGTGACAGCTGGAACGTGCAGCCCGAGTGTCTGAGATCAAACCTGAAGAGAGAGGGAGATAAGAAGCAAGTTGAGTCATTAGTCACTTCTTTTAACTAACTCTCTGAAGTTGGCTGGCTTCACACTAGACCTGGTGATTAAGGGGAAAGAGATGGCTCTTACAATTCAACTTCTTTAAGTAGAAAGAAATTTAAAGCTTCCCCCGAGCATTCCTCTTTAAATGCTTCAAAACAAACCTCAGTGCACACAGCCGTTGAAGGGGAGAGGCAGTGGGTCAGGCGTCTCCTATTGGACGGTGACTCGGTGACTCCGTGGTCCTCCGCCTTTTCACAGCAATTTCCCAAAGGGAGGAAGAGAGTCACAACACCAAGGGGCAACCTGGCAACCCCGAGAGGTCATTCCACTCTCAGAGAGCACATGCAGGCTGTTATTCTGAAGAGAGGAGACTGCTTGCAGTTTTCCAAGTAGGTAGTCTGGCGTTTGCTAAAGAAGTGCTTTTTTGTTCAGTTATCCCTCGTAGAAGAGAACATATGTAAAAGTTAAGAAAATTCAATACTGAGAATAATTTTTTTTTTACTTTAAAAAATTTTCTAATACATAAGTGTGATTCTTAGTTCCAGAGACTCAATTACTCAGTTATCAGAGATAATATGGATAAAGTGACAAGACCTCAAACAGAAATCTAGGATTCATGTTGTTTCCTCTTTTCATACCCAGTCTATTAGTCTCATTATTTGTCCTTTATGTATACACACATATAAATATATATATATATTTTTTTATTTGTCTGCATTTGGGGCCTGAGTTGCATCATATGATTTCTTTCACTGCGGCGCATGGACTCTCTAGTTGTGGCACGCGAGCTCAGTAGTTGTGGCACATGGGCTTAGTTGCTCTGCAGCATGTGGGATCTTAGTTCCATGACCAAGGATCAAATCCACATCCCCTGCATTGCAAGGCAAATTCTCAACCACTGCAGCACCAGGGACGTCCCTCAGAATATTTTAATTCATCCAGTTTTCTCCATTCCCATGATACCATTTTACTTTAAATCATAGCCCTATCTCACCTGAACAACTACAATAATCTCGTAAATAGAACTCACTCTTACTTCTCTATACTCTGTCTTGTGGTAGCCAGAGAGGTTTTTTAAACATCATACCTTTCATGAGGTTGCGTCAGCTTCAGTGGCTTCCTTCAAGGGCTATAGATGAGTTGGCTCTTCCCTACCATCTAAGTTCGTTTCCTACCATGCTCTGCCCTCATACCACGGGCCTGTTTAAGGTCCGTGGACTAAGCCAACCTCTTATCTGCCTCAGAGACTTTGCCCTCGTTTTCCTCTGGCTGTAATGCTGGCCGCCTCATGACTGGTTCTTTCCTATCTTTTAGGTCTTAGCATAAACATCACCTCCACAGATAGGATCTCCCCAACCTGTCTCCTTCCCTGTTTTTTCCCTTTTATTAATATCCTCTGCTCATTGTGTTCATAGCACTTATAATCTGAAATTGTCCTATTTATTTGTTAATGTATATGCTGACTGTTGATCTCTTCTCTCCCACAACAGAATCTAAGCTTTTCCAAGATAGGAACCATACTTGCTTTTGTGACATCACTGCATCTACAATACTTGTAATAGTGCCTAGAACATAGTAGATATTCAGTGGGTATTTGTGAAATGAATGAATAAAGAAAGGTCACCTGAGCACGAGTTAGCAAACTCTAACCCATCGAGGGCCAGAGAGTAAACATTTAATGTTTGTCACCTACAATCTCTGTAGTCTGTTCTTCATGTAATGACCGTTCTTCACTGTTACAAAAGCAGACCACAGGCTGGATGTGTCCCAAAGGTCATGGATGACAAGCCCTCATCTAGACTAAGGGAGACGTTTACCCAAGACCATAGTTACCCCTGATGTCTAACTTTTGTATACTTGTCTTGAGTTCTAGGATGTAGTAGATAAACAGGAGTACTGTGTCAGTTGTTATCTTCTTATTCATGACTGCTTCTTAGTGAACCTGTTCCCCTCATTTCTTGGAGAGGAATAACTTTATCAGATAAAATATCGCTCAGTCATGTCTGACTCTTTGTGACCTAATGGACCGTAGCTCGCCAGGCTCCTCTGTCCATGGAGTTCTCCAGGCAAGATTTCTGAAGTGGGTAGCCATTCCCTTCTCCAGGGGATCTTCCTGACCCAGGGATAGAACCCAGGTCTCTCACATTGCAGACAGATTTTGCCATCTGAGCCACCAGAGAAGCCCTATTTATGGGAATAACCACGAGAGAATAAGTTTGTATGCTACCTGATTTCCTCCACACCTCCTCCTTGCTACTCATGGCCAGTTGTACTAGAGCTGAACTCTACCCTAATCACATGATGTCTCTGTGGAATTTGGAATTGGGCCACTAAAATTTAACCAATTAGATGCTGTGATGGGCTCTTGAAATAGAATAGTTGAGTACATCCAAAGCAAATGTAAGAGCATATTTTCAGAGAATAGAGATACCACAATAAAAAGGAAGTCAGTCTACTAAAACCAATGAGAAAGAAGGAGCTACACAGGTAGAAGCTGAGACCTGAAGCCCCAGGGTCCTGTGAGAAAAGGCCCAGCCTTGGGTCCTGTGCATCCAGTCCCATGGCCTGCATGGTCTAGGTTTGCTTTGCTTATGTCCTTGATACCTGTGAGGTGGTCTGTTGTTATCTCTTAACTGACCTAATTTGAGAGAGCTTCTATTCCTGACAATGGGACTGACTGTTTCAAGTTACTATCAAAACTATCAATCAGTACACACAAATTTGACAGATGCCTGCTATGTTTAGGACATCTGATAAACATTATATGTATAAGAAATTGTTACTGCCTTTAGGGAGGGTAAATAGAGTTGAGGGATGAGACAGAGATATACAAAATAATAATTAAAAGCATAAGGCCATGTGTGGTAAGTACCTCATGACAGGATTCTGTGTGTCTAAGGTTTAAAAAAAAATCAATTTTAATGGTATTTAAAGCAAAATGAAAATGGATGCTGAGGAAATAATACTGTTTCAAAAGAATTACACAGTAGTGCATCCTTACAAATGAAATTGCTTTTTATTAAGAATTACACTTTTATTTATCTGAGTATTTAAAGGACATTTTAGCAGAATTTTAAAATTAGCCATGAGTCAAATCTATTTAGATTAACAGAGAATAAACCATTCCTGTACTCTTTCTGAAAGAGATAATGACTATTCTCAGACTATCTAAAAAATGTTTGGTCTTAACAACAAAGGACAGATAAAGTCCCTGGTGTATTCAAAGTGAACTCAGGGTATTTTATCAATACAGGCATCAGGTTACCAATTGCTTTAAAAATGCACTCCCTGATACTGTCTCTGTGTGGACAAAACATTCACTCTGAAAAACCATCTCTAGAGATCTATGTCTAATATAGGTGTGTATAGGAATTTTTCTTTGCAGCCAAAGATGGAGAAGCTCTATACAGTCAACAAAAACAAGACCAGGAGCTGACTGTGGCTCAGACCATGAACTCCTTATTGCCAAATTCAGACTTAAATTGAAGAAAGTAGGGAAAACCACTAGACCATTCAGGTATGACCTAAATCAAATCCCTTATGATTATACAGTGGAAGTGAGAAATAGATTTAAGGGCCTAGATCTGATAGATAGAGTGCCTAATGAACTATGGAATGAGATTCGTGACATTGTACAGGAGACAGGGATCAAGACCATCCCCATGGAAAAGAAATGCAAAGAAGCAAAATGGCTGTCTGGGGAGGCCTTACAAATAGCTGTGAAAAGAAGAGAAGTGAAAAGCAAAGGAGAAAAGGAAAGATATAGCATCTGAATGCAGAGTTCCAAAGAATAGCAAGAAGAGATAAGAAAGCCTTCTTCAGTGATCAATGCAAAGAAATAGAGGAAAACAACAGAATAGGAAAGACTAGAGATCTCATTAAGAAAATTAGAGATACCAAGGGAACATTTCATGCAAAGATGGGCTCGATAAAGGACAGAAATGGTAGGAACCTAACAGAAGCATAAGATATTAAGAAGAGGTGGCAAGAATACACAGAGAACTGTACAAAAAAGATCTTCATGACCCAGGTAATCATGATGGTGTGATCACTGACAGACATCCTGGAATGTGAAGTCAAGTGGGCCTTAGAAAACATCACTACGAACAAAGCTAGTGGAGGTGATAGAATTCCAGTTCAGCTATTTCAAATCCTAGAAGATGATGCTGTGAAAGTGCTGCATTCAATATGCCAGCACATTTGGAAAACTCAGCAGTGGCCACAGGACTGGAAAAGGTCAGTTTTCATTCCAATCCCAAAGAAAGGCAAGCCAAAAAATGCTCAAACTACCACACAATCGCACTCATCTCACACGCTAGTAACGTAATACTCAAAATCCTCCAAGCCAGGCTTCAGCAATACGTGAACCATGAACTTCCTGATTTTCAAGCTGGTTTTAGAAAAGGCAGAAGAACTAGAGCTCAAATTGCCAACATCTGCTGGATCATGGAAAAAGCAAGAGAGTTCCAGAAAAACATCTATTTCTGCTTGATTAACTATGCCAAAGCCTTTGACTGTGTGGATCACAATAAACTGTGGAAAATTCTGAAAGAGATGGGAATACCAGACCACCTGACCTGCCTCTTGAGAAATCTGTATGCAGGTCAGGAAGCAACAGTTAGAACTGGACATGGAACAACAGACTGGTTCCAAATAGGAAAAGGAGTTCGTCAAGGCTGTATATTGTCATCCTGCTTATTTAACTTCTATGCAGAGTACATCATGAGAAACGCTGGACTGGAAGAAACACAAGCTGGAATCAAGATTGCCGAGAGAAATATCAATAACCTCAGATATGCAGATGACACCACCCTTACTTATGGCAGAAAGTGAAGAGGAACTAAAAAGCCTCTTGATGAAAGTGAAAGAGGAGAGTGAAAAAGTTGGCTTAAAGCTCAACATTCAGAAAACGAAGATCATGGCATCCGGTCCCATCACTTTATGGGAAATAGATGGGGAAACAGTGGAAACAGTGTCAGACTTCATTTTTGTGGGCTCCAAAATCACTGCAGATGGTGACTGCAGCCATGAAATTAAAAGACGTTTACTCCTTGGAAGAAAAGTTATGACCAACCTAGATAGCATATTGAAAAGCGGAGACATTACTTTGCCAATAAAGGTCCGTCTAGTCAAGGCTATGGTTTTTCCAGTGGTCATGTATGGATGTGAGAGTTGGACTGTGAAGAAAGCTAAGCGCTGAAGAATTGATGCTTTTGAATGGTGGTGTTGGAGAAGACTCTTGAGAGTCGACAGCAAGGAGATCCAACCAGTCCATTCTGAAGGAGATGAGCCCTGGGATTTCTTTGGAAGGAATGATGCTAAAGCTGAAACTCCAATACTTTGGCCACCTCATGCGAAGAGTTGACTCATTGGAAAAGACTCTGATGCTGGGAGGGATTGGGGGCAAGAGGAGAAGGGGACGATAGAGGATGAGGTGGCAGGATGGCATCACTGACTCGATGGATGTGAGTCTGAGTGAACTCTGGGAGTTACTGATGGACAGGGAGGCCTGGCGTGCTGCGATTCATGGGGTTGCAAAGAGTCGGACATGACTGAGCGACTGAACTGAACTAAACTGAACTGATAGTAATTAATTCAGAGAAGGCAATGGCAACCCACTCCAGTACTCTTGCCTGGAAAATCCCATGGACAGAGGAGCCTGGTAGGCTGCAGTCCATGGGGTGGCGAAGAGTCAGACATGACTGAGGGACTTCACTTTCACTTTTCACTTTCATGCATTGGAGAAGGAAATGGCAACCCACTCCAGTGTTCTTGCCTGGAGAATCCCAGGGACGGGAGAGCCTGGTGGGCTGCTGTCTATGGGGTCACACAGAGTCGAACACAACTGAAGTGACTTAGCAGCTGCAGCAGCAGGAATTAATTTTCCTGAAAAATGTGTAGAAATACCATCTTCTAGGGATACTACCTGTAAGATCTAAAGATCTACTCAGTCTGAAGTGGAAATAAAGTCCATAAAGAGGACAAGTTTTTCAGGATTGTTTTTTGTTGTTGTTGTGGCATGGGGTATCTTTAGTTTTGGCGTACAAACTCTTACTTGCGGCATGTGGGTTCTAGTTGCCTGACCAGGGGGGCCCCTGCATTGGGAGCATAAGTGCACTTAGCCACTGGGCCACCAGGGAATTCCCTATCAAGATTTTTTTTAAGTAAGTTTTTATCAAAGCATTGTTTTAAAAGGAAATAAAGATGGGAAGTGAGGAGTAATAAGATTAATTGCCTGTCATATGAATGCATAGAAATTCAGCCTATATACCATAATCTACACTTTAGGTACCAGCAATTTTTCTTCATCCACTGAGTATATACACCTGATACAAAACAGGGCATGAGTCAGTAATGACTTTGTGTTCATATGCCAATACTGATAGTATTAATATTATACCAGTTAACCAATCAGTGGTTCTCCAGCTTAAGATCAGAATCACTTGGGAGCTTGTCGAAACAGATTTGCTGAACTCCCAGAGTCTCTGCTTTAGTAGGTAGGCCTGACAATGTGCACTTCTAACAAGTTTCTGAGGTGATACTGATGCTGCTGGCCCGAGCGTCCTCACTGAGAACCACGGAACTAACAACATTCACGTAAGCCTGGACTTCCCTGCTGGATATGCCTAGAGAGTCCACTAGAACCGTGTGAAGAAACAGCCTGAGGTGATTTTCTTATGAATTCTAATGCTCAAAAGTCAGACAGTGATTCTAGGGATTCTGTAATTCTGATTGATTTTTAATTTCCGCATTTTCACATAAGGCCCAGTGCCAGCTCATAGTGGTGGCTTAGGTAAAGAGGTGCATGTAGCAGGCTCCCGTGAGAGTCACCAGCAAAGGTCCACGGCAGAAAATCTTCTCGCCCAAGCTCACACTAAGTGCTCTAGTGACTGTGCTGGGCCAGTCCAGTTGGCATGTTTGGAAAGGACTGTCCAAAAGAAATGGAGTGCTGACGCAAGCGACTACATGGGTGAGCCTTGAAAATATCGTGCCAAGTGAAAGAGGCCAGTCCTCAGAGACCACGTAACATGTGATCCTGTTCATATAAAAGCTCAGAACAGGGAAGTCTACGGATACTGAAAGTAGATTAGTAGTTTTAGAGCTGATGGGGAAGGGGAGAGGTGGGCGAGTTGGGGAAGAGGTTATCTAAAGGGTACAAGGTGTCTTTTTGAGGTGATATAAATGTTCTAAAATGGTGGTGATGGTTGTACACACCTGTGAATATGCTAAAAACCATCGAATTCTACACTTCAAATGGGTGAATTATATGATATCGGATTTATATCTCAATGAAGCTGTTAAGGCAAAAAATACTGTCCGCGGGCAGTTTGGTCATCCTCATGCCAGGCTCAGCATCTTCCTAGTGTCCAAAAAGCTCTCCCTGGTATTGTGCATGCACAGACTGTCTCAAACAGATGGCCAGGCACTAATGTTGGTGGCCATTTCTAAAAGCAAAGAAGGGATTCCCAAAATACAATTCCGCTTTTGTTACTTATTACTTTTATCTGAAGTGGCAGAAGAAAGGTTATGAAAAAAGCACAAAAGACCAACAGAACAGTTTTCTGGCTTCTTTCGAAAGCGGTTTGTAAAATAAAAATTAAATGTTCCAAGTGTGAGAATTAGGAGAAATCACTGAGGCAAGGCCTACACCCTAGGAAAGCACAGTTTGAAGGGGACCATGAAACTTGGGCTTCAGAAAGCATCTTTATATACCCCACAGTATAGAGATGGTATTAAGAAGTGAAATAACTTTTCTTTCAAGGGCTACATGAAGAAGCTGGTATGTGAAGGAAAATGCCCTGAACTGTCGAGGCCTTGGACACACTTAAAAAAAAACTTCAGAAAATGCAAGTCATCCCCAAAGCAAATTGCCTCAGAGGTAATTCATGACTATGTTTATAAAACATTTTCTGAGCACATATAATAGCTCCCAGCACTATAGTCAGACACTGTCCTAGGCTTAAATAATACCAAAGAAAGAGAGGCTGTCCCAGTCTTCAAGGGCCTTGTTCTTCTACTACTTTCTGGTGACCATTTTGACAAATGGTGCTTTGGAAGCATAGAAAAAGGACAGGTAAATTATTCCTTGGACTTAGAGACAACTTCCTGTAGAAAATGACCCTTGAGCTGAGTTTTAAAGGATAAGTAGACATTAGCTGGAGAAGGTGATGGCGCCCCACTCCAGTATTCTTGCCTGGAAAATCCCATGGACAGAGGAGCCTCGTAGGCTCCAGTCCATGGGGTCGTGAAGAGTCAGACACAAATGAGCGACTTCCCTTTCACTTTTCACTTTCATGCTTTGGAGAAGGAAATGGCAACCCATTCCAGTGTTCTTGCCTGGAGAATCCCAGGGATGGGGGAGCCTGGTGGGCTGCCATCTATGGGGTTGCACAGAGTCAGACAAGACTGAAGTGACTTAGCAGCAACAGCAGCAGCAGCAGCAGACGTTAGCTAGCTAGAGAATGAAGGGATAGGACATGACAGTGTGACCTTAAGAGCAAATGAGGAAGCTTAGCTTTGGAAGACACTGTTGGCAGTGGTTTGGCTCCTTCATGGTCCTGGCACATTCAGAATTGGTCTACTGTAGTTCTAGAATTCCCTGGGTAACCCTGATCCCTGGGATCTGGTGACATGACTTCCTCCTTTTATTTTTCCACTCATAGAATTTGCCATTGGTGGTGGCTTGCTATCGTTGCTTGCTTCTGCTTGCCTCACTGTCCTGATTGACTTCTTAGCTCTTTCCTCAGCTCTGTAACCAGTTTACTATAGTAAATGTCCTCTGCTCCAAAGACCAAAAAAGGAAAAAAAAGAAGCAAAAGAAAAAAGTGGGAAGGCATAGAAACAACAGACAGTATCGTTTCTGATGGAAACAGCAATTACCTGTGAATGGCTGGGGTGAACAGTTGTGTGAGGGGAGAGGAACAAATACAACAAGAGAAGTAGAGTGTTAGGTGCTAAACTGAAAGCCACCGAGAGTCACTGAAGGATTAAGCAGGTGTCTGATGAGCATTTAGAAAGATCACCTTAGGGCTTCCCAGAAGGCACTGGTGGTAAAGAACCAGCCTGCCAATGCAGGAGACATGAGAGACTCGGGTTCTCTCCCTGGGTCAGGAAGATCCCCTGGAGGAGAGCATGGCAATCCACTCCAGTATTCTTGCCTGGAGCATCCCATGGACAGAGGAGCCTGGCTGGGCTACAGTCCATAGGGTCCCAAAGTGTTGGACATGACTGAAGTGACTTAGCACACACACACGCAAAATCACCTTGGTAGTAATGCAGAGAGCAGGTTTATTGGGGTTGGTCATGCTCAGCTTATCAGTAGGAAAACCATTTAGGAAACTGTTTCAATAACTTGGTGAAGGATGATACTGGCATGGACTAGGCATTGGACCAACATTTTGGTCTCAAGTGCCCTTTATGCTCTTGAAAATTATTGAACTCTCCAATATAGCTGACTTAGTTCTCCACAGCACATACAGACACAACAAGGTGATAGAAAAGAGATTACTTGTTGATGAATATTTCCATTTAAGAGCCTAGACAACTTTTCTGAAAAATTTCTCGGCTGATTCTCTTCTAGTGCTTAAACTAGTCAAAAAGAAGGGGCAGAGGAAGCATCATGTCTTCTGTTTGAAACTAATCGTGATTCTGTCTCTGGAGCCAGGATTGGGGCTGGATTCAGCCTCCTCTGAAGCTTATGGAGGCATCGACCAACAAGGAAGGCTGTGGAAAGGGTAAGGGGTATCAGGGCGCACTATTAGTGGCTGTCGTAGGACTCATCAGTGTAGAAGTTGTCCATCAAAGTCCCAGATCTAGCGATGATTAACCAGAGAGACAATGAAGTAAAATGAGCTGTGACCTGAAGACTGGACTGTAATGCACAGCGACACTTAAGGAACGAGCAAAGGAAAGGCATGCTCTGAAAGAAAGTCTGGGGTAGAAGGAATAGTGGTTAGAATCGTTGGGCTCTAAGTCAGGCTGCTATCGTTGAGCTCCAAGAATGCTGTTACCTGTCTGATCTTGAGAAAATTACTTAGATTTTCTAAATCTGTCTTCTCATCTAAAAGATGGCAGAAATAATTATGCCTATTTCATTAGTGCTATTAAGAGGGAGGATTAAATATAGTAATTGTGTAGTTGGCACAGAACCCTTATTAAATGAGGGCTGTTGTCTTATTAGCATTGTATTAATGAGGATCTGCTTCAGAGATGGAAAGATAATCAGATGTAACAGAAGTCAGGAGAGAAGAGAATTTAAAAAAATATCTCCAGTGATAAATACTGAAAAGAAGTCGCTTAAGATAAGGACTCTCATGCAATACTTAAGGGTTATCCTATTCATGTTTTTAGCATCTACTATTGGCTTATATTAAACTAGCAGTCAACTAAATCCACAAGATATTTTTACACAAACTCCGGTCAGACTAGGTCTCCATCTTTCTGTACCTGTGTAGCTAGCTGCAAGATTTAATTTATGTACTACATTGTCGCTAACCACTAGCCTTGTAAGATTAATTTGAATCTTTGATCTATTTTGCTTACATTAGGTGACATTTCCATTGTTAATGTCATCTGCATATTTGATATGTATATCTTGTTTATTTTTGTCTAGTACTTTAACAGTTAAGTGGTAAGTTACGTTTATCTATGCTTCATTCTGTCTCCATATTTATTTCACATAGGGTTGTGATAAATAAGTAAATGCCTGAACATGCCTAGTACTGTGTGTAGCACAAAGATGTTCCTAAATTCTTCCCTACTGCCTTCTCTCTTCTTCTCTGGATCACTCTTCCTTTTCTCTCCTTTCTTTTTAAATTTCTTTAAAACTTTGTTTTAACATATTGCCTTGCTTACAAAGAGAAACTACATATAGAATAGGATAGTGTTTTAAAATCCAATTGGCCAGAATAGATTAAACTGAATTTCATGCTTTGAGTTGGTGACAGCTCCGTAAAGTGAGGATAAAGGCATAAATATACTTCTGTCTCCTTTTCTCATGGTTCGCTAATCCCGGCTCGAATGCCCTACCTCCCATCCCTCTCTCCCGCATCCCCTCTAGACCCTCAAAACAGAGCACAGTCACTCTACTGCTAATAGAAATGAATTCGTTGAGTATCTATAATGTGTACAGCGTCAGGTTAGGACTGAAGATAAGATACTTGAAGCCAGAAACAGTCTCTCTGCCTTTTAGGACCTAATGAAATCTAGTATCTGGGTTTAATTCCCTTCTGCTGGAGTCTCTTTGTTTTCCTGTAAATCGATGATCCCATGCTAACAGCTAGGGGAGAGAAAGAAAGGAGACCCCTTGTGGATTTTGCCCTCCCTCCCAGGTAATATGTACATTTTGTACGTGTACTCTTTCCTGGTTCCAACAAATACTTCTGAAACTTTCATTGTATGCCAGGCATGATTATAAATACTAAGGGTACTGGGGAGAATAAGGCAGGCAAGGTCCTTATTCTCGTGGGATTTATAGTCTAGACGGGGTAGACAGACAATACACACAAAGAAAAATGCATGGACAGGGCACTGTTCGACATAAATGTGATCTAGAGTATTTGAACAAGTGACACGCTGCAGAGTGGCTCCTTTGGGTTGAATGGGCAGGAAAAGCTCCTCTAAGCAGGTGACATTTCAGCTGAGACCTGAATCACAAGAAAGAACCAGTTACACTAAGATCTAAAGAACATTCCAGGCAGAAGACAAACTAGTACAGAGCCCCGGAGGTAGGGATAAAATCCCTGTGTTCACAGGACTGAAAGGAGGCCAGCGTGGCTGGAGTGCGGCACCCGAGGGGGAGAGTGGTGTGAGATAAAGCAGGAAAGCCATGGGCCAGATCACCTGGCAAGGCCTGGCCACCTGGGGGCCTGTGAGAGTGTCCTGGGGAGCTTCAAAAATGCTGGGATCCCTCCTCCAGAGATTGATTCACTTGATCTGAGGTGGAGCCCAAGCGACAGAAGTTTACAGAGGCCTCTGTGCAGCCCAGGTTGAGGATTGGTGATATCTGGGATTTGCAAGCCGTGGTAGGGAGTTTGTATTTTCTTCTAAAGTGGAATGGGGAGTCACTAGGGGTATTTAGCAGAAGAGAGATGGGATTTGAGTAATTTATTTAAAAGATCCCTCTAGATGCTACATGGAGAATGGACTATAGAGGATCAAGAGAGGAAGCAGGCGATTATTGTCTTTTTGTGGACATATGCTTTCATTTCTCCTGGGTAAATACCTAGGAATGGAGTCGCTGGAAACAACCCAAATGTCTATCAAAAGGTGAATGGATAAATAAACTGTGATGTGTCCATACAATAAAATACCACTCAGCAATAAAAACAAAGAACTACCGCAATAGCATGGATGGACCTCAAAACCGTTATACCGAGCAAACTCAGGCAGACACAAAACAGTATATACTATACTAATCCTCTTATGAGGTTTAGGAAAAGGTAAAACTAATCTGTGGTGATAGCAATCAGAAGAGGCTGCCCCTAGGGGCTAGAGACGAAGGGAAGAGGTTTAGTAGAGAATTTATTAGGGTAATGGAAATGTATATTTTGATTACATGAGTATACATGTTTTTCAAAACTCCTTTGAATTGTGCACTTAGGATCTGTGCATTTCATTGTACATGGATTTTATACCAATTCAAAAAATGAAAAAGAACTACTTACACACCTTCTAGAATGACTTTTAAAAAATGCCAGGTGCTGGAGAGGATAAAGAACAACTGGGACTCCCAGATGTTACTGGTGGGAGTGCAAAATGGAAATTAGTTAAGTAGTTTCTGATAAAATTAAACAGGCACTTACCATATGGTTCACCAATCTCACATGTAGATGTTTACCAAGAGAAATAAACTGTGTCACAAAAAGACCTGTATGTGAATGTTTATAGACAAAAGCAACAAGGGTTGTAATTAGGAGGCTCTTTGCAGTGTTCTGGTGAAAGATGATGGCATAGCCTAGGCTAAGATGTAGATGAAAGATAGGAGATGGAATGGAGACAGGCTATGGAGATGAAGAAAAGTCAGCAAGTTCAGGATATGTTCTGGAGGTAGAATCTGTGGGAACCGCATTGTTGATTTTGTGAGAAGGAGAGAGGAATCAAGAGTGACTTAGGTTTTTGGTATAAGCATCTGGGTGGTTGATGATGTCACTGACGGAGCTGTTGAAGACTGGGATGAGTAGGTTAGGGGAGAGGAAAATCAAAAGCTCTTCTAAACCACGTTGAGTCTGAGATGTTTATTAGACTTTGTGGATATTTTAGTAGTGGGCTGCTAGAAAATATGCTTCCATCTTTTACTGTTAAAATATAAACTTTCTGGAGAAGGAAATGGCAACCCACTCCAGTGTTATTGCCTGGAGAATCCCAGGGACGGGGGAGCCTGGTGGGCTACCGTCTATGGGGTCGCACAGAGCCGGACACGACTGAAGCGACTTAGCAGCAGCAGCGTGCTAACAGATGTGAGGTGATATCTGATTGTGGATTTGATTTGCATTTCCCTGATGATTACTGATTTGAGCACCTTTTCATGTACCGTTTGGCTGTTTGTATGTCCTCTTTGAAAAAAATGTTCAGGTCCTTTATTCATTTAAATTTGATTTAATTGTTAAAAAAAAATATATATATATATATAAACTTTCAGGACTTCTCTGGTGGTCCAGTGGTTAAGACTCTGCTTCCACTGTAGGGGTGTGTATTCAGTCCCTGCTTGGGGAACTAAGATCCTGCACATTGCGTGCTGTGCTCAGCTGCTGTCATGTCCGATTCTTTGCAACCCAGTGGACTGTAGCCCACCAGGCTCCTCTATCCATGGAATTTTCCAGGCAAGAATACTGGAGTGGGTTGCTATTTCCTTCTCCAGGAGAGCTTCCTGACCCAGGGATTGAACCTGCATCTTTACCTCTGCGACACTTGCTGTGGCAAACTGTGTGGTAGAGTCAAAAAGGAGCTTTCAGTCTGGTCAAGTGGAGAATGGTGTGATGCTAGGTGGCGGTAGAGTGTAGCTCCGTGAAGCTGTGATAGAGTCAGTAACAGGCTTATGAGAAGGGGGATTAGATATATTTTAATGTTTCTCTATCATTGTGGACCCAACACATAGAAAAGACAGGAAAAAAACTTCAGGATGAAGCGAAACAATAAATAGTTTTAATCCAAGCGAGTGGTATAATCACTTGACTGGAGGTTTATAAGAACCAATCAGGCTTGAAAATTAGATAATGATATGATTTGGATTTAGGGATATGGGCTAATATGGCCATTCCTTCTAAGTTATCTACTGCTATATAACAAATTACCCCCAAATTTAAATGAATAAGAATATAAATGTTTATTATCTTACACAGTGTTTATGGATCAGGAATTTGGGATCAGCTTAGTGGGTTTTGTTTTTCAGCAGAAGGGGCTGCTTAATAGTTGTTCTTGTTTTAATATTTTTCAGGTTTTAAAAACGTTTCAAGTTTTTGATTCCCAGTAGGAAAGTATTATCTGAATGATTGTTTTAATGGCAAACCACTGAAAATTGTTTCAGCTTCATTTGGGACAGAGGGAGAGAGACTATCTTCAGAGCACCATAGCTTTTCCTTCGTCAGCATGTCAGAAGTACACTGGATTGTTTTGCTGTGACATCCATTAGGTGATCTCAGTTGCTTTTCCTTCAGCATGGGCTTTATTTGTCAGAAGGGCCTTAGGCTTGCCCTCCAAATTTGGCTGACGGTTTACAGATGAGACTCACAACTTTTGGGCTGCTCTAATATTTCAACATATTGAAGCTCTGGATCACATCCTAGAAGGCCGTCATAACTTCTAAAACCTGCATGTCCGTAAGAACCTCCGGATGACTAGTAATTTCATTGAGCCCAAGCATTCCTGCCATTCCAGGCATACCCCATCCCATTCCAGGCATTCTTCCAGGAAAATTAGCAGGTGTTGCCCAGGGAAAGCCACCTGAAAAATAGCTATATTGAGCTCCTGTTTGTCTTCTGATTTCTCCCTCCTTCTGGGGTCTTTTCTGTTTCTCCCAAGCCTTCTTAACCCTTTCCATTTTTTCTTTGAGCCTTTGGTCTTCATGGTTTCACTCAGACTTTCTCTGTTGTTCAGCAGTTTTCTGGGCCCTTGGTTGAACTTCTTTCAGCATTACACTAACATCTTCATTGTAATCTAGTTTACAGTCAAGGGCAGGACCATGGACTGCTTCTACCCAGTGGCCCAGAGGTACATGTGCTTTTCCTGCCCACTTGTAAGGCTGAGCTGAATCAGGATTTATTTCAGTATCTCTGTCAAAGTTTCAGATGGTAGCATTTGACTTCTGTAATTTGATGAAGACTCTGGCTCTCTTGGCATACAGAGAAGATTCAGCATAATGGCATCTGTGAACAAGTCAATGGCTTTCTGTAGCTCACTATCATTTAGGGCCTCAATGGCAACCACATTTTTATCATTTGCCTGATCCATCATCCCCTGTTATCTCAACATTTTCATCTCCCATTCCTTGGCAGGCATCAGTGTTTGATTCAATCACACTTTACATTTTTATTATAGATGACTTTAGTTCAGTCCCTCAGTTGTGTCCAACT
Organism: Bubalus bubalis; assembly: GCF_019923935.1. Lineage (NCBI taxonomy): Eukaryota > Metazoa > Chordata > Mammalia > Artiodactyla > Bovidae > Bubalus > Bubalus bubalis. The sequence goes on from NC_059173.1 coordinate 43,461,650, forward strand.
CTTTGCGACCCCATGGACTGCAGCACGCCAGGCTTCCCTATCCATCACCAACTCCTGGAGCTTGCTCAAACTCATGTCCATCAAGTCAGTGATACCATCAAACCATCTCATCCTCTCTCATCCCCTTCTCTTCCTGCCTTCAGTCTTTCCCAGCATCAGGGTCTTTTCCAACGAGTCAGTTCTTTGCATCAGGAGGCCAAAGTATTGGAGTTTCATCTTCAATATCAGTCCTTCCAATGAATATTCAGGACTGATTTCCTTTAGGATGGACTGGTTGGATCTCCTTGCAGTCTAAGGGACTCTAAAGAGTCTCTTCTAACACCACAGTTCAAAAAGCATCATTCTTCAGTGCTCAGCTTTCTTTATAGTCCAACTCTCACATTCATACGTGACTACTGGAAAAACCATAGCTTTGACTAGATGGACCTTTGTTGGCAAAGTTTTGTCTCTGCTTTTTAATATGCTGTCTAGGTTGGTCATAGCTTTTCTTGGCAAGGAGCAAGCGTCTTTTAATTTCATGGCTGCAGTCACCATCTGCAGTGATTTTGGAGCCCCAAAGATAAAGTCTGTCACTGTTTCCATTGTTTCCCCCATCTATTCACTATGAAGTGATGGGACCAGATGCCATGATCTTAGTTTTTTGAATGTTGAGTCTTAAGCCAGCCTTTTCACTCTCCTCTTTCACCTTCATCAAAAGGTTCTTCAGTTCCTCTTCACTTTCTGCCATAAAGGTGGTATCATCTGCGTATTTGAAGTTATTGATATTTCTCCTGGCAATCTTGATTCCAGCTTCTGCTTCATCCAGTCTGGCATTTCGCACGATATACTCTGCATATAAGTTAAATAAGCAGGGTGACAGTATATAGCCTTGATGTAATCCTTTCCCAATTCGAAACCAGTCTGTTGTTCCATGTCCGGTTCTAACTTTTGCTTCTTGACCTGCATTCAGATTTCTCATGAGGCAGGTAAGCTAGTCTGGCATTCCCATCTCTTGAAGAATTTTCCACTTTGTTGTGAGCTACAGAGTCAAAGGCTTTGGTGTAATCAATGAAGCAGAAGTTGATGTTTCTCTGGAATTCTCTTGCTTTTTCGATGATCCAGCAGATGTTGGCTAGTTGATCTCTGGTTCCTCTGCCTTTTCTAAATCCAGCTTGAACATCTGGAAGTTCATGGTTCACATACTGTAGAAGTCTGGCTTGGAGAATTTTGAACATTACTTTGCTAGTGTGTGAGATGAGTGCAATTGTGCAGTGGTTTGAACATTCTTTAGCATTGCTCTTCTTTGGGATTGGAATGAAAACTGACCTTTTCTAGTCCTGTGGCCACTGCTAAGTTTTCCAAATTTGCTGGCCATATTGAGTGCAGCACTTCACAGCATCATTTTCTAAGATTTGAAATAGCTCAACTGGAATTCTATCACCTCCATAGCTTTGTTCATAGTGATGCTTCCCAAGGCCCACTTGACTTCGCATTCCAGGATATCTGGCTCTAGGTGAGTGATCACACCATCGTGGTTATCTGGGTCATGAAGATCATTTTTGTATAGTTCTTCTGTGTATTTTTGCCACCTCTTCTTTATCTCTTCTGCTTCTGTTAGGTCCATACCATTTCTGTCCTTTATTGTGCCCATTTTTGCATGAAATAGTCCTTGTATCTCTAATTTTCTTGAAGAGCTCTCTAGTCTTTCCCATTCTATTGTTTTCCTCTATTTCTTGGCATTGATCACTGAGTAAGGCTTTCTTATCTCTCTCCTTGCTATTCTTTGCAACTCTGCATTTAAATGGGTATATCTTCCCTTTTCTCCTTTGTCTTTAGCTTCTCTTCTTTTCTCAGCTATTTATAAGGTCTCCTCAGACAACCATTTTGCCTTTTTGCATTTCATTTTCTTGGGGATGGCCTTGATCACCGCCTCCTCTACAATGTTACGAACCTCTGTCCATAATTCTTCAGGCACTCTATTAGATCTAATCCCTTGAATCTATTTGTCACTTTCACTGTATAATTGTTGGGGATTTGATTTAGATCATACCCGAATGGTCTAGTAGTTTTCCCTACTTTCTTCAATTTAAGTCTGAGTTTGGCAATAAGGAGTTCGTGATCTGAGCCACAGTCAGCTGCTGGTCTTGTTTTTGCTGACTGTATAGAGCTTCTCCATCTTTGGCTGTGAAGAATATAATCAATCTGATTTCTGTTTAGACCATCTGGTGATGTCCATGTGTAGAGTCTTCTCTTGTGTTGTTAGAAGAGGGTGTTACTTATCTCACTTGATATGCACTTCTTTGGTGGCTCAGACCATAAGGGATCTGCCTGCAGTTCAGGAGATGCGGGTTCAGTCCTTGGATTGGAAAGATCCCCTGGAGAAGGGAATGGCTACGCACTCCAGTATTCTTATCTGGAAAATCCTGTGGACAGAGGAGCCTGGCAGGCTGTAGTTGGATACCATAGAGCGACTAGCACTTTCCTTCACTTGAAAGTTTGTCTTTATGTTTTCCTCTGCTTTCTCAGTATCTGGCTTTTCTTCCTTGGTATGTTCTTCTGACTTAGATTTATGAGTAGCAAGTGGTATTTTACCCCCACTACCCTCTACCCACTCCTCAGTAAGTACATTTCTTCAGTGTGCAGGACATTGGAATCTTGCTTACATATTTTTATGACGGTTCAAAGCTCTCTCACTTTGAGGATTCCTTGGTCCAGCATGGCTGAGGCTGAGACCAGGTTCCACACCAGGACCACACGGTAGGGTGAGACTGCTCAGTTTTGAGTCTGGATATCTCCTAACGTTGCAGTCAATATGTTCGGCAGGACTACAGTTATTTGAAGGCTTCACTGGGGCTAGAGTAGCTGTTTCCCAGATTCATAAACATGGCAATTTAATTCTAGCTCTTGGTAGGAGGACTCAGTTCCTCACCACATAGACCTCTCCCTGGGCTGCATGAGTAGCTGGCTTCCTCCATGATAAACAACCCAGCAGTGTGCAAGGTAGAGGAAGCAATGTCTTTTATGACCTAGCCTCAGAAGTCATTCTCCATTGTTTCCACAGTATCCTATTGATTACAGGTCAGGCTCATTCAGAGTAGAAGTATCTACACAGGGGAGTGACTAACAGGAGGGATAGCATCATTGGAGGGTGTCAAGTCCCTTTTCAGGTTTTGCAGTTTATGATATATTAAGAGTATAAAGGGACTCTTCTTTGTGGTGCTATATGAGAAAAATTCCCCTAGATATTTATGGCTCCAGACCTTATATGCAATTCAACCAGCTTTAGAATGTCGTCAAAAGAATTTGAGAAGATAAACATTTTTTTAAGCAATAAGCATTTTTTAAAACATTGGGAAAGCTTACAATTAAATATAGAAATGTATTAAAAATGAAACACATGGTATTAGTATTTTTGTGTAAAGGATTCTGTATATTTAGTATTTTAAGTTTTTATAATGTTTAGAAGATCTAATAGAATAATAACACATTATATGTGTAATGCTTATTTAAAAGGTGTAACTAAGTAATTGATTTGCATTTGTGATTTTAAGTGGAAATGTTTCAAATGTAAATGCAACATTAGACATTTAAAAGAACTTAAAATTAACATATTTATAAGATTAATTTATTAGATATATGTAAATGACTTAAGTACTTGGAAAGTGTCTTTTGTTTCAGTTGAATTTTTTGGTCATTCAACAGAAGAACTTAATATATATATTTATATATATTAATATTTATAAAGTTATACATTTTTTAAATAGATTAATGACCAACCATTTAATGTGACCAACCATTAATCAAAAGTCCCTTTAGAAGGGATTGTTTAAATTTAACTATATCTATAAAAGTTTATAAATCTATATATGTGTGTGTGTGTGAAGTCGCTCAGTCGCATCCGACTCTTTGTGACCCCGTGGACTGTAGCCCGCCAGGCTCCTCTGTCCATGGGATTCTCCAGGCAAGAATACTGGAGTGGGTTGCCATTTCCTTCTCCAGGGGATCTTCCCAACCCAGGGATCGAACCCGGGTCTGCTGCATTGCAGGCAGACGCTTTATCCTCTGAGCCTCCAGTATAAGCTAACATAAATATCTCCTTGGATTTTGATTTTGTAAAGGCAAGCATTAATTTTTCAAAACCAAAGTAACTTTTGAATACTTTTCTTTGAATGCATTAAAGTTCACCTTGAGTAAATAGATTCACTTGGATGGCAGGTAGGGAAGCAGGGGAAGAGAGATTTTGACTGATGGGTCAACCCTGCCTGGAGAAGCATGGGCCTGACTCGTACTCTGGCCTGATGACCGAGCTGGTCCACAGATAAGAACTCTTCTCTGCCTGGGCCCGAGGGTGGGGAGGGGGGCAAGGAGCCAGACCTCTGCGGGTACTGTCTGTTCCCCCTCCCACCTCTTTGAGCTCACATGCTCCATGCATGTAATAAGTGCCACACTAGCCTTAATTCTAAGTCACAGCATGATTCTTTCTTTCTCCAAAAAAGCTGAGCACATGGCATACTGGTCTTTACTAACTTGCTCTTTGATTGTCCAAGGGACTTCTAACTGACCTGCAGGACTAATTGTGGCTGTATTAAGCAACGAGTACAGTTAAAAAAAAAAGCACATCAGCAAGTCCTAGACATAAAAGCTGCAAGTTCACCACATTGTCATAATATGACTTATAAAACAAAAATATAGCCAAACATTGATTAGTATGGGTTATAGCACAGACTCACATTTAGCTTTTGGTTGTAATATTGAAATTTTAAATTTACTGTAACTGATCTTATGCCTGAACCTCCTACCCAGCTAGGTTGTAGACAGGAGTGCTCTTAAATTTTCCATTAGCTGTATTTTTGTGTCTTCCATCAAAGTTCAACTCCCAGTTCATGCTCTTTGCCTGAGATGGCATCTGGATGCTTGAGAAGAGCCTTGGAAGTGCCAAGTGCCAGAGTAAGGGCTGCTGTCTGACAGAGGATGGCCTGCTCTTCAGAGTGGCACCTGTCCAGTGCCTGGCCCTGCTGGCCTTCCCACCAGTTTTAGCGTCCACTACTGCTGACTAAGGAGTCACCACAACCTCTTAATCCCAAATTCTCCCGGAGGCCTCCTCTTGCCCTCCCCACCACCCCGCTTCCGCCCTCCTCTGCCCTTCAGCAGTGCAGGGTGCTCCTCCCCACTCCTATCCTGCTTTGAGAGTTTGTGGTCTAGTGGCCAAGATTAACACATTTTGTGGAAAAGGTGACATTTAAGCCAGAGTTTGAAAGGTGTGTGCAGTTTCAGCAAGCAGAGATAAAGAATAAAAAATGACTTCCAGGAAAAAAAAAGCATGAATATCAAAGGACACAAATGGTTCCTTTTTCCTTCCCACTTCTAGTTGTATTTCTATAAAAATCATCTTCTTGGTACCGTGTGATCACATGGTTTCTGTAAGAATCATCTTCTGACCATGTAATATTAGTTGGTGAATGTTGGTGGAATTCTTACTCAACAGGCCAATCAGTTCTTCCTTGGGAATTTTGAACTGAAACTAAGCAAAAAAGTAGTCACTTTCTCTTGGTTAACAGAAGTTAAGTTTTGGAGCTCTCGATGACTATGACCTTGAGAAGAGAAAGAAAAGAGGAAAAGAGAAAGGAAGAGTAAGAAAAAGAAATGGAGGGCATACAGAGGGGAAAAACATCACAGACGAGAATCCTGGTGACCATCGTGTCTCTGATTTTGGACATTCCTGTGGTTCAACTGCACTTCTGTTCTTGGGATCCTTGAGATATAGTAATGCCTTTCTGATAAATTTCTTTTCCCTTCAGCTAAATTGAGGTTTTTGGATTTTGTTGTTGTTGTCTTTTTTTTTTTTGGCAATTCTCCTAATGAATTGTGTTAGTTTCCTATTGCTGCTGTAATGAATTATCAAAACCTGGTGGCTTAAAACAACAGTTTATTCTCTCACAGTTCTGGAAGGTACAAGTCCACAACCAAGGTGTCTGCAGTGACATGCTCCTACTGAAGAGTCTAGAAAAGATTACTTCCTTGACTCTTTCTAGCTTCTGGTGGTTGCTGGCAAGCCTTGGCATTCCCTGGCTCGTAGCTACATCACTCTCATTTCTGCCTCCATCTTCACGTGGCCGTCTTCCTTCTGTATGTCTCTCTGTGTCTTCATGTGTCCTTCACATTAGGACACCAGTCGTTTTATTTAGAGCCCCAACTATCCAGCAAGATCTCATCTAAACTAATTACATCCACAAAGGTCACACTCTGAGGGTCCAGGTGGACATGAATTTGAGGGGATACTATTCAACTAAGTATACCATTCAACAAGCAAAGGCACTGGGGCTACAAGTTCAGGTCCTGTTTCGAGCCAGGTGCTTGAGGAGGTGGAGTGCTCTGCTGAGGATGCTGAGGTTTGCCCTCTACCCACAGAGGAGGCCCTGAGTGCTGTATGCAGGAGAGTATCATGGTCAGAGTTTCGTGGAGGATTGCTCTGGTCACAGTGTGCTAAATAAACTGGGGCCGGCAGGGCTAAGGAGGAAGGAACACCAGTTTTACTATTGGATAATTCAAGTGATAGGAAATACCATCTTGAGTCAGGATAGATGGTATGGGAAGAGGAGGAAGGAACAAGTGGGAGACATATTGCAAATTCAAAGTTAACCAGTTGTTGTTCAGTCGCTCAGTCATGTCCAACTCTGCAACTCCATGGACTGCAGCACACCAGGCTTCCCTGTCCTTCACAATCTCCTGGAGCTTGCTCAAACTCATGTCCATTGAAATGATGATGTCATCCAACCATCTCATCCTCTGTTGCCCCCTTTTCTTCCTGCCCTCAATCTACCAACATCAGGGTCTTTTCCAATGAGTCGGCTCTTTGCATCAGGTGGCCAAAGGATTGGAGCTTCACCATCAGTCCTTCCAATGAATATTCAGGACTAATTTCCTTTAGGATTGACTGGTTGGATCTCCTTGCTGTCCAAAGGACTCTCAAGAGCCCTCTGTAGCACCACAGCTCAAAATCGTCAATTCTTTGGTGCTCAGCCTTCTTTACAGTCCAGCTCTCACATCCATACTTGACTACTGGAAAATCATAGCTTTGACTATATGGACCTTTGTCAGCAAAGTAATGTCTCTGCTTTTTAATACGCCGTCTAGGTTTGTCACAGTTTTTCTTCCAAGGAGCAAGCGTCTTTAAATTTTATGGCTGCAGTCACTGTTTGGAGTGATTTTGGAGCCCAAGAAAATAACTTAAAGTTAACCAGACTTGGCAGTTAAAATGTTGTGGGTGGGAGGAAGCGAGCAAAGCAAGGGAAGCATCTAGGTGACTGTACAATATGGGTGGTCCCTGCACATGGCTGAGTGGTTGCCAAGTGAGAGATAGTATTACCCGGAGGTCTGGGATTAAAGGGAAACGCAAGGCTTGAGGATCCCACAGGGTAGACCCCAGAGACTTGATGAGTGGTCAGGGAGTTGGAAGTAGGCTTTTTCAGTTGGGATTACATCCATGAAAAGCATCCCATGTTTGTATAAGAGGATTCCGTGGCATAGTCCTTACCTGCTTTTGCTTTTGTGTTTTCAAATACTCTTTACCTACATCAGGGTCTTTGTCTGGACAGTGTATTTTTTAATTTTAATACATGTTGCCAGGCTACTTTCCTAAAAGGCTGTAACAATTCACTTTTCTACTGGCATTGTATGAGAGTCCCTTTTCCTCCTTATTCCCACGATTGGTAGGTATTCACTCTTTAATTTTTGCTATCTGAAATTATGACTTCTTTTAATGGCTGCAAAACATTCCACCCTGTCAACATACCATAAAATGCTTAAATATTTTCCTACTTTTGGACATGACATTGTTTCCCTTCTTTGCTATAATAAAATTAATAACCCAGAAATGGGCATTTTTACATAAATCTCTGTCTATCCAATGATACTTATAACGACTGTTATAATTTGAAAGAATATAACATAGATATAGTTTCCCTAGGCTCTTGCGTTGTTGTTTTTCTTCCTGTGTGCCTTTCTTTCATTTCACTGGTAATATTTTAGGTGGACAGAGGAGGGTATAATAAAGGGAAAGGGTTAAAACAAATAGATTTGCCCACTGAGCCACCACCAAGGACTCAGCAGCCTCCCTCAGTCGAGCCCCCTGGCTTCCCCACGCTCTGCCCCCCACCTGCCCACCTTCTCCCGCCTCTGCCTTCTGCTGGCCATTTCCACTGAGGAAAAGGAATCGTATCATATGGCTGCTATCCAGAACCTCCACTCGTTCGACCCCTTTGTTGATGCAAGTAAGGGTGATGATCTGCATCCTGCTGGCACTGAGGATTATATCCATATAAGAATTCAACAGAGAAACGGTAGGAAGACCCTTACTACTATCCAAGGGATCACTGATGATTACGATTAAAAAAAAAAAAAAAAACACAACAACAACTAGTGAAGGCATTTAAGAAGAAATTTGCCTGCAATAGTACTGGAATTGAGCATCCAGAATATGGAGAAGTAATTCAGCTACAGGGTGACCAGCGCAAGAACATATGCCAGTTCCTGGTAGAGATTGGACTGACTAAGGACGACCAGCTGAAGGTTCATGGCTTTTAAGTGCTTTTGGCTCACTGAAGCTTAAGTGAGGATTTCCTTGCAATGAGTAGAATTTCCCTTCTGTCCTTTGTCACAAGTTTAAAAACCTCACAGCTTGTATAATGTAACCATTTGGGGTCTGCTTTTAACTTGGACTAGTGTAACTCCTTCATGCAATAAACTGAAAAGAGCCATAAAAAAATAGATTTTAAATTTTCTATTAATTCTATTTCTGTCTGTCATTACTAAAGTGATCTGGAATTGTTGTTAAGCCATTATATCTATATCTATATCTATATCTATATCTATATCTGTGCCAGTGTTAGCTGCACCACGAGAAATATTCAGTCTCTGCACATGGGATCTTTTTTGGCTGAGGCATGTGAACTTCTTAATTGTGGCTTAAGGGACCTAGTTTCCTGACCAGGGATCGAAACCAGGTCCCCTGCACTGGGAGCATGGACTGGTAGCCACTGGACCACCAGGGAGGTCCCTGAGCCATTATTAATTCTCTAATTTTACCTTGTCCATACATGAAGATTCTCATTTAATGGAGGGAAGAACAAATGCATCCTAGTATCCTAGCACTGTCTGTAACCTACAAAACCAGCCTAACTATTTTCTTAGACCTTGAAATTCTGAAAAGCATCAAACTTTTCTTGCCATGATGATGAAAAAAGATGAGATTTAAATCTTTATACCATGAATGGTGTATGTTATAATTGTTGTTGTTTAGTTGCTCAGTCGTGTCTGACTCTTTGCAGCCCTAGGGACTTTAGCCTGCCAGGCCCCTCTGTCTATGGAATTTTTTCAGGCAAGAATACTAGAGTGGGTTGCCATTTCCTTTTCCAGGGGATCTTCCCAACTGAGGGATCGAACCCACATCTCTTGCATTGCAGGCGGATTCTTTATCACTGAGCCAACAGGGAAGCCCATATGTTATATGACTGGAAAAATAAACATCTTTTTCTATATTCCTCTCCCTTAAACTTTAGCTATTAGAGTCGGAATGCTTCGATTGCAGAATTCTCACTTGAGCAAGGTTTTTATGTAACATTATTCATATTCTTGGCCTTGGATGCCAATTAAGTCTCTCAAGTCTAAAACTGCTTTGTTTGCTTTTTAAAGAAATCTGCCCACCTTACAGGCCTACAAGTTAACTCACCAGCTTGCTCCCTCCCCTCCTTTCCTCCCCAGAGGACTTTGCTTCTGTTGGTTTCCTGCCAGCTCTTACTTTCAAATTGAAATAGTTCAGTTTCTCTGTTTCTAGAACATAGAATTCATTACTCCTGGATTTTTGCCAACAATGTCCCTCTCATGTTTTTAAAACTAAGATGAATGTTACAGAGTGACCTAGTGGGCTCGACCCATGATTAGAAGTCAGTCAGTGATATATGAGATGTCTACATGGATGCTCTATTCTGGGCAGTGGAGCTGCTAGGGGAACAGGCCTCTGGTAGGGTGGGAAGGGCTTCGAGGGCAAAGCCTTGGGGCTGGAGTGGAGAAATATGTGTGAGAGATTAGGTAAGATCTGGCTGATGTGAGGCAAGACTCAAATTCTTCCCCTGCCCTCAGGGTCCTGGTGAGTCTCTACCATAGAAAGGGCATAGTCATTAATTCTTCTTGGCCATTTAGATGGAAAACAGAAAGCCAGGTGACAGAGAATATTTATAAAGGGCTCTAGGAAGAGCCACTCCTTTTTTCCTTTTTAAAATATTTTCAATACTTCTTTTCTCTTGCTACCTTTGCAAGCCTGCTTAGCCTTTTGTTTGTACTGGTACTGAAAAGGTGAGCCTTCCTGCAGGAGAGCAGAAATCGTAGGGACTTATACATCTGCATCACCTTAGGCCACATGAATTTTTCATTCCTGTGGCTCTGTTGAATGACATCGGGAGATTTCTCTACCTTTTAGGCTACTTTCTAGGAATATGTTAGTGTTTAAAGTCTTTTCCGATTGCCTATTTTTTTTTAATTAAACTTTCCATTTTGAGATAATTGTAGATTCACGAACGGTTATAAGAAATACTGCTGGGACATCCTATGTACCCTTTACCCAGTATCCCACAATAGTAACATTTTATAAATACTATAGTACAACATTACTGTAGGAGACATTCATGTAAAATATGATTGGCATTGATACAGTCAAGTTCTACAAGGTTTTCATCACCAGAAGGATCCCTCATGTTGCCCTTTTATGGTCACATAGGCTTCCCTCCTTCCCTGACCCCCTCGTTATCACTTGGTAATCACTAATTTGTTCTCTATTCGTATATGTTGTCATATCAAGAATGATACGTGAATTGAATCATACAGTGAATAACTCTGTTGTATTGGCTTTTTAAACTCAGTATAAATTCTTGAAGCTTCGTGTATGTATCGATAGTTTTTTCTTTTTTTAACTGCTGAGTAATATTTCATGGTATGGATGTACTGTAGTTTGTTTACTATTCACTCATTGAAAGACATCTGGGTTGTTTCCAGTTCTTGGCTACTATGAGTAAAGCTGCTATGAACATTTGTGTACAGGCTTTCATGTGAACATAAGTTTTCATTTCTCTAGGCTAAATGCCCAAGAGTGCAATTGCTGGGCCTTGTGGTAGTTGCATGTTTAGTCTTAAAAGAAACTGCCAAACAGTTTTCAGGAGTGGCTGGACCACTTTACATTCCCACAAGCAATGTATGAGCAATTTAGTTTCTCCACATCCTTGCCAGCATTTGGTGTTGCCACTATTTTTTTTTAATTTTAGTCATTTTGATAGTAGTGTAGTGATACTTCATTGTGGTTTAAATCTGCATTATTTTCCTGATGGCTAATTATATTGAGCATCTTTTCAAATGCTTATTTGCCATCTGTATATCCTCTTTGGGAAATGTGTTCATGGTTTTAGCCCATTTCCTAATTGAATTGTTTGATTTTTTTCAAATTGTTGAGTTTTAAGTGTTCTCCATATATTCTAGATACTAATTCTTTGTTGAATATGTGGTTTGCAAATATTTTCCTCAGCCTAAAGCTTGATATTTCATTCTCTTAACAGAGACTTTTGGAAAGAAAAAATTTAATTTTGAGAGGCCCATATCTACCAGTTTTTCCTTATATGGATTCTGCTATTGGTGTCAAGTGTAAGAACTCTTTGTCTAGCCATAGCTCCCCAAAATTTTTCCTATATTTTTTTCTCAAAGTTTTATAATTTTACATTTAAGTCTGTGCCACCTATTTTAATAAGTAACTTTTTACATCTCTACTGTCTGAAATAAGTCTTAGCATGTGGAATCCTTTTTGCCCTCATTTTCTTTCTCAATCTAGTGAGCGCCAACTGACTCACGTCCCTGATACTAAATCACAGTACAATTTCTGACTGGGTACTTGATTCTGAATTTGTAATGAGTTAGTTGAGTCATACACTTAAAAGCATGAACTCTGGAGGCAGACTGCTTGGGTTCAAGCAGTTCCTGGTGCCACCTCTCAGAAGCTTTATGATCTTTGGCAAATTAATCCCCCTGAATGTCAGTTTTTCACATCATTTAGATCTGGATCTGGATGAAAATAATAATTCCTACTTCTCAGGTTGTTGTGAGAAGAAAATGTGATATTAGGTGTGAAATGCTTAGTTCAGTGCCTGGCACATGCACAGAAAACATTCAATAATTGTTTCTTTTCCTCTTTCCTGCTCCCTGTGCAGATTCTCCCAGCACCTTCCCCACAATCTCCATTTCTTTCTTCCTACTTCTTTTGTTCTTAATTATTCTACTTCATTTATGAAACCTGCTTAACCTATTTCAGCATTGTATAGATTACCTACAAGTTATTGTGGCATTTTTATATGTGGTCAGGTTACCTTTATTGCTTCTGTAGGTATTATGTGTGCATGCTCAGTTGTGTTCAACTCTTTGCAACCCTATGGACTGAAGCCCACCAGGCTCCTCTGTCCACGGGATTTTCCTGGCAAGAATACTGGAGTGGGTTGCCATTGCCTCCTCCAGAGGATCTTCCTGACTCGGGGATTGAACCCATGTCTCCTGCATTTCAGGAGGATTCGTTTACTGCTGAGCCACCGGGGAAGCCCATGGAGGTTTCCATACATGTCTCTTTGAGAGCATACTGCTCGCCTTCCAGAGTCTAGCTCTATGCTGAATAATTGGCAAATACTCAGCAAGTCCCCTGGAGAAGGAAATGGCAACCCATTCCAGTACTCTTGCCTGGAAAATCCTGTGGACAGAGGAGCCTGGTAGGCTACAGTCCATGGAGTCGCTAAGAGTCGGCACTACTGAGCGACTTCACTTTCACTTTTCACTTTCATGCATTGGAGAAGGAAATGGCAACCCACTCCAGTGTTCTTGCCTGGAGAATCCCAGGGACAGGGGAGCCTGGTGGGCTGCTGTCTATGAGGTTGCACAGAGTTGGACACGACTGAAGCTACCTAGCAGCAGCGGCGGCAAGTCCCCAGTCATTGACAATGGTAAATCTAAATTACAACCTGTTTCACTGAAAGCAATTTGGCACAATGAATCTGAAGCCTTAAAACTTTTGACCTAGTAATTTACTTCAAAATCTATCCCAGGAATGGTAAAGTAGGTAAACAAAAATTTATGCATAGAAATATTTACAGCCTTATTTGCAGAAGTATGGATTTAGAAAAACATAAATGTACAACATTAAAGAATCAGGAATCATTCAAATTTCATGTATATGGTAAATATTATACTGTCAATAAAACTTCATCTTCCTAATCATGGATTATAGAACTGTAAGGATATAAGGATATTCACTAAAGTACTCTATTAGTAAAAACACAGAAATAACACAAACCTCCAACTATATGGATAAACTAAGTAAAATATTGTCAGAAAATAGAAATACAGTATGACCTCATTTGTCTAAACTATGTATGTCTACTGAGATACCCACACACAAATATACAAAAGGCAGTAAAAATATACATCAAAATTTTAGTGGTCATTATCTTTGAGTAATAGCTTTTTGGTGATTTCAATTTTAATTTTGTCTTCTCTGAAACATAATATTTAATACTTTCAGCATTAGAAAATAAGAATGAACATTATCTGTTTTTTTAAACGGTGCTTTGGAGGCTATTTAATTATACAAATATATTGATCATTCATCCATTGCATTAAAAACATTTATTAACTGCCTACCAGCTGTTAGGCCCAGTACTAGAAACATAATGGAGAGAATAATTGACAAAGTCATTGAATCACAGATAGTCTAGTGAGGGGTACAAAAAATGACAAAACAGTGAGAGAAGCAATAATACAGTGATAATACTGAGTGTCATGGAACCTTAGAAAAAGGTGGGGGTTAGGGAGGTAAGATAAGTCTCTTTGGTAGAACTTGAGTGAATTAGAGCCAAAAGAAGTGGTGTTAGATAGGGAAGAATGTTCCAAGTTTAGGGCTAAGATTTTCAAAGGTTCTGAGTGGATACTACTACTGAAGATACTACTGTTGACAAGCCATGGAAGCAGGGGGAGGGTTTGGAAGGAGAACTAGCAAAAGTAAGTAGTTATGTTGATGACACATTCTATCCTTAAGAATAAACAAAGAAAAAAATGGCAATTAATGGTGTTAATGAGAATGCTGTGATCATATTTTTGCTTTAAAAGATCACACTCACTATTGAATAGAGAATGAATTAGAAGAGGACAGGACTGCAGACAGTTAGGTGGTGGTTTAAGTCACTGAGATGATGGTAGTGGCTTTAGGGATGGAAAGAGAAACCTGACGTAGATGTGGTCTGGTGATAGAATGGATTAGTGGTGGTGATGGTGGAGGAGATGTCAAGGAAAAGCAAGAGCCAAGGATGATGTTCTGACTCCCAGTTTGGGCAGCTGTGGACGGTGGTACCACTAATTGAGATCTGGGACAGATGAGGAATCATGAAGTAGGAGGGAAAGTAAGTTCATTTTTGGGGTACACCAAGTTTGAATCACCTGTGGGGAGTCCAGTACCTGGGGTGTTCAGAAAAGTTGTTGAAGATACAAATACACATGTATGTTTTGGGGGGTGGTCACGAGAGCAGGTGAGAACACTAAGAGATACCTGTAGAATGAGAATAGAGTGGGAATTAGGAGAGAACCCTAAGGAAAACCAACATTTAGGAGACTGAAAGGGAGAAAGCAAATTAACTCAAAGCTGGTGTGGGACAGAAATTTTTTTGTGTGATGTAATTTACAACCCCTTCTGGGAAGCAATTAGCATTCCTGATAAAGTGCGTGAACAGTTTTCTGACAGACTTTAATAAGACTGAGAACTCCTTCTGGGAAGCTAGGGTTACCCATCCAGCTGATTGACTAGCCTAATAATCTTTAACCAGATGTTCTTTTTTTTTCTTTTCTTTTTGTATCCATTCTAAGCATGGCTGGTGAATCATTCATTTTTTCTTATAAAATGTCTCAACCAAAATGACTCCTTCAGTTGAATTTTTTGAAAGCTTCTCATTTACTCAAAAACAGTTTGTCTGAGGCATTGCTTTAACCAAAGAAAAAGAGGAGCCTCAGAAAGCAAATTAAGAGGGCAGAGAGATAGGAGAGAAACCAGAAGACTGCTGACATTATGGAAGCCCGGTTGATCTCAGGCGGCCTTGACCTGCAACAGCTTGGAGCCTGGCTTGGGTTCCCAACCAGAGATTGAGGCTGGGTCATGGCCATGAAAGTACCAGATCCTAGCCACTAGACCAGGGGTCAGTGACATGGACTCTGGCCCTTCGGCTTTCCAGAAAAGAATTCTCACAAAGATGGAAAGTAGTGAAACAAACTATTTATTAAGAGGAGGAAAAAAATACAGTACTTGTGGACAGATGCACAACTAGACTCCGGGAGAGAGAGTTGCTGAATCTCATCCTCATGACAGTTTGACTCACTTTTATGGGGCATTTCTTCCAGGTTTCCTTTGGCCAATCATTTTGACTTGTCTGGTTCACAGTCCTATTTGGTATATCTCAGGATCCTTACATGTGTATGCAGGCCTTTCTTAGCCAGGATGGATTTTACCGAAAAGGGTAGAAATCCCTTGACATAACAACCCTTTGGCCTCCAAGGTGCCTTTCTGCACATGTGTGGTCAGGTATTCTGGGCTTGGAGTTTTGATCCACAGGGACTAAATCTTAAATTGCTTTACCCTGGGTATGTGGGGTGGGGTGGGGTGTGCTCATCCATCTCCTGCCTCAAGGTGAAAGTATTTCATGAAACAGGGCACACAGGAACAAGTTGTGGCGCCCAAGGACGAAAGAGCAGATAAAACCAAGGAGGGTCTTGGAATGCAGAAACAGAAAAACCAGACCCTTATCATCCTTCCCTTCCCCATGTTGTAACTATTAACAGATTTCTGGTCCTCCTGAGCAGTATAACCTGTCTCACCTCCTACCCCACATAGGGAGAAGGTATTTGCCTTACCCAGTATCTGTGCCTCATCCAATTAGCAAATGACCTGCAAGACCCCTATCCCACTCCTTGTACCCTGGGTATAAAAGTGGACTAAGGACCCCTGTTCAACGTTGGTTCTCCCTTGAGCTGGCCCGCTGTTCTAACAGCGTGTCCCACTCTAATAAACTTTATTTCCCTCTCATTCTGTCTCATGTCTGGAAATTCTTTTCCAACCCATGCATGGACCACAACACAAGTGTCAAATGGAAGTGAAAGGTCAAGTAGAATATGGATGAGAAATTGCTCCTGATTTCAGCAGTAAGAATGTCAATGGTGATCTTCTTTCAAAAAGTGTGACTGTAAACGAGAAGACAGAAATAAAAGAGAATAAGGGAGATTTGAGTTTGTTTGTTTTTAGTGGGAGACAGAAATTTATTTGAATGTGTTATGGAAGGAATTAGTAGCCAGAGAAGTAGAAAATGCCTGAAAGAGCAGGGATAATCTCAAGTTAAGAGATCAGGAAAGGTGAGCTAGTCTCAGGATTCTGAGCCCAGGTGCAGGGAAGGACATATGCATCCCACTGTGATAGAAAAACGGGAGGGTGAGCCTGTAGGGAACACCTTCTGTAAGTTTGGTGTTAGAAGAT
This sequence comes from Bubalus bubalis, assembly GCF_019923935.1. NCBI lineage: Eukaryota > Metazoa > Chordata > Mammalia > Artiodactyla > Bovidae > Bubalus > Bubalus bubalis. The sequence continues at coordinate 43,478,217 of NC_059173.1, forward strand.
TAGAGGATTTCCTCTTCAGCGGTTGCTGTTACATGTGTGATGTAGGTTAGGAGCTCTGCTGAAGATGCCTAGGTAAGTGGCAGGACGGCAGCACGAGCACCAGGAGAAAGCTCTGAGAAAGATCCCAGTGAGAGCAGCAGAGTGGACTGTCTGGGGAAATAGTGATTTCAGGGCACGGTGGAAGTGGTGGAACACCTTGTGGAAACAACCAGCCCAGGCCTGTGATATTCTCCTGTGGTACTTTGAAATCCTGATTCCGGCATGAGGACAATTAACCTGGACTGTTACTGGTGACTCCCTTGTTTGGAGCCTAGGCTCTGTTTTCTTCTTGCTTTATAGACACTTCCAGTTGATCTCATCCACTCCCATGACCTCAGTTAACCTCTCTATGCTGATAAATCCTAAACCAATACTCACAACCCAGCCTTCCTCTAGAACAGCTGACTCTTGATCCCATTGGCCTTGTGCTGCTAAGTCACTTCAGTCGTGTCCGACTCTGTGCGACCCCATAGACAGCAGCCCACCAGGCTCCCCTGTCCCTGGGATTCTCCAGGCAAGAACACTGGAGTGGGTTGCCATTTCCTTCTCCAAAGCATGAAAGTGAAAAGTGAAAGTGAAGTCGCTCAGTCGTGTCCGACTCTTAGCGACCCCATGGACCGCAGCCTACCAGGCTCCTCCATCCATGGATTTTCCAGGCAAGAGTACTGGAGTGGGGTGTGGGCACCTTCAATTGTCTGCCTCCTCAAGCTGAACTACTGCATTTTCTTTCCTTAGGAATTTTCTTCTTTTCCTTTGCCCCGGAGGCAGGGGTTTGTCGTTTTCACCAGGAACCCTGCTCAGTGTTTAATGAACATCTTTTGGAATTTCAAATGTAGGAGTCTACTCAATTCTCTAAGCCAGAGACTTGGGAGACATCTTTTACTCCAGCTTCTTCACCTCTGACATCCAATCTATGACACACAGATGTGCCTCATGGCAGAAAAAAACAGTAAATTATCAAACAGTTATAACACAGAGACTGAAGTGTGGGCTTCACCTCCTCTTCTTTGCTTCATTAACATTGGAACTAAACCAGTGTGTGTGTGGGGGGGCTGCCTCCCTCCCAGCTTCCTCCCCCCACCCCCTCCCACACACACACCCTGTGGCCTTAGAGAAAGTGGGAGCCAGTTTTTCATTTGCTAATGATTTGGGCTCAGGTTATAATGGACCATTAAGGTGTTTTGTGGAAGAAAAGAGGAAAATGGAGCTTTCCGGAGAAGGGATAAAGAGACTGGAGTGGGGACCTGGGACCCCAGGGAGGAGGGGCCTGGAATCCGATCCAGGCTTTTCTGAGAAGAGGGGCCAAGAAGGACCCTGCAAGGGGCCCCAGTCCTCCTGACTGCGGCCCCTCCTTGTCCGCCCCAGGGCTTACAGTTTCAGGCTCCGCACTGTGTGCAGGGACAGGGCTTGGACAGCTCAAGCTGTTTACTGCCCAACAGGACTTTGGTTGCCTAGATGTTACTTCCTTGAGGAACAACTGCCTCGACCAAGTGGGCGCCCTTCTGAGATGACACAGAGACCCCATAAGCCCTAGAGACATCCCCTGGACACCGAGCTGGCTGGGGGGAGCAGCTCTCACTCCCCTGCCCAGAGCAAATGCTGAGGCCCCTGGAGAGCTGGACTGTGTTCCCCAAGCCCCCATTACAGGCTGCTTTGCCTATTTGTCTCCCTTGCATGATCCATGGCTGTTATCCAAGCCTCCATCTCTCACCTGTTAACTGCAGAAGCCTCCTAACTAGCCTCCCTACCTTGTGTCTCACCTCTACCCCATCCTTTTGCCACACAGAAGCCAGGGGCTTTATTTAAGAAACAAAAAATAAACCTCCAAATCAAGAAAACCACTAGACGCCCCCCAATCCCCACCGCACCCCCAATCTGGTTAACACCTGTAATCTTTTAGGTTTATGCTTCCTCCACACCCTGTAGTTAATTGTCATCACTCCTTTGTATTTTTAACTGCCCTGAGTGCAAAGAATTAGAGAAGGAAATGGCAGTCCACTCCAGGATTCTTGCCTGGAGAATCCCATGGACGAGCCTGGTGGGCTATAGTCGATGCGGTCACAAGAATCCAACAGGACTAAGCTACTACACCACCACCACCCGGGGCAGAGAATAGACCTGCTTACCTATTTACTCGCAGCCTTGTCTCCCATGCCTTGTCATGTACCTCAAACATGGTGGATGAAAGTAAAATCTACTCAGGTGGTTGCTAAACCCGAATCAGAATTATTTGAAAAACAATTCAAATTGTTAAATTGCTTGTTAAAACACAGATGGCTGGATCTCCCTTTCTGATTCAGTAGGTCTGGGGTGGGGATGGAAGTAATGGATCTCTGACCAGTTCTCAGGAGTTGTTGCTGCTGGTTGGAGATCACATTTTGAGTTATCGATGTTCTGCATCTAATTGGAGAGGACTGGAGGGGTAGAATTGGAGTCACTTTTTAGACAAGAAAGGTCCATGGGAAACAAAATTTGGAAGTCATAGAGGCAGTGGCTAAAAGAGATATTTGAATTTGATATTAAAATTGGCGAAACTTTCCAATAGTTGACAAGTTTGAGGGAGTAACTATGAGAATATATGGTTGAAGTGGCCTGTAGATGAAATTATGGTATGCAGGCTGGCCAAGACCTGAAAAAAAAATTACTTTAAAAAGTAAAATACTGAAAAGATAAAAATGAAAGAAGGGAAAAGAAACATTGTAAAATGAAATGCATGACATCATTCAAATATGTGACATTATTAAAAATGCCCAGGAAAAAAACCTGAAAAATATATGGCAATGTTTGTAATCATTACCCATATAGATGCAATATATCATCTTCCTTTGCCTTTCTAAAATTTGAAAATTCTCTCCATCATGGTTTCCATTCATGATTGAGAAAAGCTTCTGTTATTTTGAACCTCTGCAGTCTTGGACATTTCCATCTGGCCGAATTAAGTTATTTCCTCTTCTGTCTCTCTGTCAGACTCGTTTCTCTTTGACATCTTGTATTGTGCTAAAAGTATGAAAATCAACAAAATTAAAATAACCAAATCAAAGACAAGCAAAAGAAAACAAAAATGAAGAACCTCGAGAAAGGCAATAATTTAGTCAGTCCTGACACCTGCAAGAAAGCATCTTGATCACTGGTCTTCCAATCATTCTATGTACTGTAACCACCTACTCAGAGGGATTACCAGGTTCTTCATGACTGGTGACTTCATCGATTGGTTAGACAGGGAGCTCTGTTCCCCAAATAATATCATTCAAAAAAGTTATTCTTTTCTGTCATTTAGTTATTAGAGTTATTTTAAAAACTACTTGACAACTTAAGCTTGCTCTATAACAAGGTCTTGGGGATTAAATTAAAAGTTCCACACAATTAAAGTACATATAAACTTTTAGAACACAACTCATTTTATCCATGACAGCACTTGTGCAATAAACATTGTATATACATATGTCAATGGCACCCCACTCCAGTACTCTTGCCTGGAAAATCCCATGGACGGAGGAGCCTGGTAGGCTGCAGTCCATGGGGTCGCTAAGAATCGGACACAACTGAGGGACTTCACTTTCACTTTTCACTTTCGTGCATTGGAGAAGGCAATGGCAACCCACCCCAGTGTTCTTGCCTGGAGAATCCCAGGGACAGGGAAGCCTGGTGGGCTGCTGTCTATGGGGTCTCACAGAGTCAGACATGACTGACGCGACTTAGCAGCAGCATACATATGTCATAACATATACCAATTGGCAATGGTATTTGCCAGGAAGAATTTCTTGCTCAATTTCTTTGAAGGAATGAGATTTATAGGATTTTAGCATACATATCCACTTCATTTCAAAGATGAACAATTCTGAATTTTGTGTCAAGGTTTTATAATTCTTTACCTGCAGAGTAGACACAAATGAAATAACTAGGTAAATATTTATAAGTTTAATCATGTATGATTTCAAAATAAGGAATATGAATATAAATATATGTATTCAGTATTTCTATAAACCTATTATTATGGAAGCGAATAATTAAACTGTGTATGCCAATAGCAAAATGAAAGCAATATACAGAATGGTAATTATCCCCATGAACACTGATCAGATCAGAAAAGACTAGAATCTTGATAACTACACTGACTACTTTGTACCTATTTTCTTGAATGTCCTTTTTATCTCTGATAATAAAGTGTGAATTAACAGGACCATTCTAGAAACCAAGAAATTGTGATCATGAATGATTTGGTAAGTTAGTAAGTGACAGAGTGTTACCAGAAACTCATTTCCTAATTGCCAGCTTAGTACTTCTTATTCTTTAAATATGCTGCCACAAGACACTGCTGTCCCATTTTAGAAATAGGATGTATAAAAGTTTCCTTTGTGATCTGGCAGAAGACATTTATTATTTAAAAAATGTCAATCGCTGATCATTAATGAGTTGTTTTTACGCATTATTGATACAAGTTGTCCTCCACTTCTACAAATAATCATCAACTTGTAAGTTTGGTAAGAACAATCAGAAATTACTGTTAATAAGACAGGGGGTGTTGAATATCATCTTGTCTATCATCTCAGTGGGGAAACTAAGATCCAAAGACATTTGTCCAGAGTTACAGTGTGAGTTGATAGGAGGCTGCAGACTTTTGGTCCAGGGCCGTGTACGGCATATGGCACTACCTCATCACGTTCCTGGGACCATCAGTCTTAAGCATAGAATCAGTGTTGAGGGTTCATGGATTCTTTTACCCCTTTTTTTCTCATCTATTTACTCAGCACACTTTCATTTTTGTTGCCTGATGTTTTGGGAGTGGGGATAGTCAGAAAAAAAAAAGTTAAAGGCTGAATGGCAAGTGTAGCTTATTTTTTATTTTTATTTTTTGCAGGGGAATGAGTGAAATAAGTTTCCCTGGAATGTGGAAAAATTGCAGTCTTCAAAGGCGAGAAGACCAAGAATGAGAGAGAGGAGGGATGGCTCTCATACTGACAGGTCTCTGCTGGGCATGTTTATGGAGTTATTCCAGTTAACAACCCTTCAGGTAGGGCCTGGTAACCCCATTTTATTACTCAGGAAGAAACTCAGGTTCAGAGAGGTTTTGTAATTTACCCCACAGTTGCACAGCTGACAACTCGTAGAGTCGGATTCAGTTCAGGGTCTGTCTGGCTATGAAGCCTGTGTCCTTGTACTTCTGCAATAGAGTATGTGTAAAGTGAACCAAGGAAAATAGCAGTAAGTTCAGGGCAACATTAATAACAGTAATAATGATAGCATAGTGCTTTACATATGTGGTTTCTTTGAGCAGGATTAAGTGAGCACATAAACAGGACTGATAGGGTGTCTTTGTACTTCATTAGTGAAGCAGGCAAAAGAGAAAAAGGACATATACTTAAGATTTCCTTTGGTTTACTTTGCTTTCTGAAAAATAATTGAAAGACTCAATTAGTTTTGTTTTCCCACATTTAGCAGATTACTATGATCCTGATGTAGGTGGATGGGTTGGTGTGAGATTTTGTGAAACCAAAACGGACATATTCAGAATTCTTCCAGTGGACAAGTATGCCTTTGGGTTTGATACTCAATTTTGTAATCAGTGATCTATGTTCCGGATTATTGAATAGTATTTTCAACCTGTATCCCATTTTTTTTTCTTTTCCCTTTTGAAGCAGAATATCATATCGACTCATTTCTTTAAGGGGGGTCCATGAGAGAAGAGGGCTTCCCTCCTGGCTCAGAGGGTAAAGAATCGGCCTGCAATGCAGGACCCCAGGGTTTGACCTCTGGGTCGGGAAAACCCCCTGGAAAAGGGAATGGCAACCCACTCCAGTATTCTTGCCTGGATAATCCCATGGAGCCTGGTGGACTACAGTCCATGGGGTCCCAAAGAGTTGGACATGACTGGGCGGCTAACACTTTCACACTTTCATGAGAGAAGAGTGTTAATCTCCACTCCTTTTTTACACATAAATACCCCTGAATTAATCTGACTAATTTTATGTTAGTCTGCAGCTCCAGTTTTAGCATTAGGCTCAATTCTCCCTATTTGGAAGACAATGTCCCGTTCTGTAACACAGTGTAACATAAGGGTGGTGTCAACTTACAAATAATTACTGTTTCCTAATGAATTAATGCTTATTTGGAATTATCATTTCGACACAAACTTAGGTAAAGATGTGTTCCGGCTCCCAAACTGGATTTTCTATATTTAAAAATGTCATAATAATCCGCAGCTCCCCAAAAACTGTTACTACCAAAGAACTATTTATTTTTCCATTCAATCTAAAAATAAAACCTCTCACCCAAACTACATTCCTTAATAGCCACAGTTTAATCTACATAATTTTAAAGTAATTTGAAAGAATCCTTTTCTAGTGCAGTGATGTCAAACAAGAGTTGAGACTGGGAGAGTCTGAAAGGGATAATTTAAAAGGCCACCACCCTGGAGGTGTCTTGGAGACACTTCAAGAAAGTCTAGGCTCACAAGAGAGGTGAAGGAAGAGATTTTAAAAGCTGAAGCATGCGGCTCTTTGCAAGCCCCTGCTGACACAGGCCGAGCCTGCTACGGCGAGGGCCGCGAAGAGTTAACGAGGGACAGAGCCCCCCGCACCGCGGTTCCCGGCGAGCTCCCTCCGCCCTCCCGTCCCCACCCTCTAGTTTTGGCAAGGGATTAAAGTGCTCCCCCCTGTGGCAGCAGTGACCCAGAAATGAGTTTGATTCACACAGTCCTTCCTCCATAACAAGCCAAACGCCCGTCCGAGAGTGCCTCCCTGCGCGAGCGCCGGGTGTGTGCGCGCCGGCGAGAGCAGGGGCCCGCCCGGCTCCCCGCCCGCCACTCCGTCCACCAGCCCGCCACGGCCCGAACTCATGCGGCGAGGAGCGAGCGGCGAGGAGCCCAGCGCCGCGGCCGAACCCCTCCGCAGCAGGTACGCGCGCGGGCCGCGGGGGGCGCGCGGGGAGGGCGCGCCGACCGAGAGTCCGCGCGTGTCCGCGTGTGGGTCCGTGTGCGCGTCCCGATCCCGCGGCGGCGGCAGCGGCGGCGGCTGCAGGACGAGCCGAGAGGCTCAGCCATATTTGATGGTTTTGTTGCTTTGCTCGGGAGTTCTCGGGAGTAATTTAATGCCGAAGGTCGCTGCCTAGTGGAAATAATATAGTACGTCATTAATATGGCGCCAAAAGATTGGGTTCTCGATATGTAGCGAAGGAGGGAGGGCCGGCAGCCGCCGAGCGCAGCGTTACTATCCCACCAGTAACTTGGGCATTGCCGGGGCGGGGGCCAGAGGAGGAGGAGGAGGAGAGGATGATTTTTGGATCCTGAGAATTGATGTGTGTTGGATCAGTAAGTTTTATTATGATTATTTTTCAGTTTTGGGGGCTGAAGACTTAAGAGCTTTTTCTTTTGGATTAGCGAAGAACATGCGGTTTTCAGGCGAATCATCAATTAAAACGCGTTCAGGAGTAGAAACCCAGTTTAGTTGGCTTTAGTTATAGAATTTTTTAAACAGCTAAAGTGCATTAGGTTGCATGGAAGTGGAAAGCATAATAGCAACTTGGTAGACAGATGGCAATGGCAGAACAAGGTCCGGGTACATATATGAATCCAGAGTGTGTGTGACCGTGGTGGTGGTGGTGCGGGGGAAGGGACGACGACTGTATAGTCAAAACATAGGTGTGGGTATAGGTACATCTGTGTAGGGTAGCTGCAGCCCTATCTCTTATCACCGCGTCACCACATGTCCAAAATATTCATTGCATCAATTCAAGGACAGTGAGGGAGGGGTGGGGGGGGGTGCAGGGACAGTTTAGCAATTAGGTTCTTCCCAATTGGGTTTCCAGTGAACGGACCTTTTACTTATAGTGAGACTGCCTGTGAAGTGTAAAACCCTTTATCGGTGAAATTAGGAAGGAGTTGCATTGGTAGACCAAACTACCGATTAACCATGAACTTAAAACGGATTGCAAATTGCAACCTTTTGGCACCGTCTGCAAATTGTGAGGATGGTGTCGTGTCGCTTGGTCCGCCTGAAAACATGCAGTGTGCACCCCGGGACTGCAAGTTGCGAAGCCCTTCAAGTGCACGTGTCCTGTGCCTGTGAGTGTGTATTTGTGAGTTGGGGGCTGTTGTTCTGTAGCCAGCAGGCTTTCCGGGTTGTTGGCGCTGGCTTGCAAATGCGGGAGAGGGTTGGAATGTGGAATGTTGACCGGGGAACCGAATCCTGTCGGAACGGTCCCATTTGCTAGAGAAATTCGATCCCTTCCACCTCCTTCCCGCTCCCCCCGCCCGCCTGCGGGCAGGAGGCGGGGCCGAGGACGCGGCTGCTGCTCAAAGTGGCGGAGCGCGGCGGCGGGAGGCAGGTGCACGGCACCCGCCAGTGGGGGTGCCTCAACTTCCGCGGGCGTTTAAATAGCAGCCTCTCTCCCCTCCCACCGGTAATAGGTGACCTGGCGGCCGAGGGCGGCGGGGGGGGGAAAGGGACGGGGTAGACCCGGGAGCTAACCTCCGCGGCACGTGGGCAGGTGCTGGGTGGCCCCGGGGCCAACTTTTGTGGCCCGCCTCTGGCTCTGGAGGAGAGGCGGCTCCATGTGGAAATGGGGACAGGCGGGCGGCGGCCGAGGCGCTGCTTTCTCAGCCGCGTCGGAGCGTCACCTAACGGTCCCAGCAGCGCTGCCGAGGCCCGGGGTGGGGGGTTTCGGGGGCGGGGACGCCTGGCCTACCGCGCCCGCGCCGCGGGAGCCCCGCACAAAGCCCGCGGCGCGGGGGCGGCCACCGCGCTCACGCCCGGGGAACGGCCCGAAGCCCGTCGCCGTCCCCGCGTTGATTCCGGCGGGCGGCCGCAGGCGTTTGTTTGTTGGTTCCGCGCCGCCTTCCTCGCCGGATGGCTTCCTGTGACAGAGGTGATACACAGTTTCCAGAACTGTCTGGGGGCGGGAGCGGGAGCCGAGTCCTCTCCGAGCTGCTCGCCGTCACCGCTGCTCCCGCTCCCATCTCACAGCCGTTTCTCGCCGGCGCGCCCGCCCCAGTCTGAAGGTGCCGCCCGGGAGGGACTCGGGGAGGGGGGGACGGCGCGGCCGTTTGCAGCGGCGCAAGTGGCTTCTAGACGCGAGGGAGCGTTTGATTTGCAACTGGGGCCGAGCGGATTGGTGCAGCTGGCGGCGGCGGGGCGGGAGGAGCGGCGGCGGCGGCGGCGGCGGCGGGGGGGGGGGGGGGGGGGGGGGGGTGGCCACTTTCAAATGGAGAGGGCGGCGGCGGCGGGGACTCGCTGCGGAGGGAGCGGGGCTTGATTGCGCCACGAGAAGGTGTCATCACTGCACCGGGGCTAATTCCGGCGGAGGTGCCGGGAGTTACTTTCCCCTCCTCCCGCGCTGTTGTTTCTGTCGCCTTGGGAGGAGGAGGAGGAGGCGGCGGCGGCGATGAGGGAGAGAGAGGGGGCGGCGCTGCTGCGCGGAGCCGCGGCTCTGCGCACAGCCCGGCGGGCGCCGTGCGGTGCTTTCTCCGGTGCGGGGCGGCGGCCCAGTTCTCCCCGCCCCGGGATCCCCGCCTTCCTGGGGCCCTCAGCTTTCTCTGTCCTGCCCCCCCTTCCCCCCTCATGGGCTCTGCATCCCAGAGTCCTCCGCCCCCGGCTCTCCTCGCCCCGGGGCCCCCTCCCCGGTCGTACCCCCGTCTCCCCGCCCCGGCTTTTCCACCTTGGGCGCTCCTCCCCGGCGCGCGGGGGCGGCCGTAGTCCCGGCACCCGGTGAATGCAACGAGCAAACAAAAAAGCGGGCGATTTAAACGTGCCTTCGAAACCCGTTAGGAATGCATCGTCACCACGAGACCGTTTAAAAGCAGCTTTGGCTGGTTTTCTAGTAACTAGGAGGCAGGCGCCCCACCTCGCTTCGGCGGGGGCGAGGGTCTGTCGCCTTCTATTTACCACAGCCGAGGGGGAATTTAAATGTTCTCTTTGTAAAGTGATAGCTGCAGTTGAATGACTTAAGACGGCTACGTTTTTATGAAATTGAGAGAGAATCTGAAGTTTCCATTAATGGAAATACTTAGGGGCTCCTTTCCCAAAGGTTTTTATTAGGTGAACTATTTTTCCTTTTTAGAAAACCCGCTGTGAACGACTAGCTCTCTAGTTACTTGTACCTCAAGGCTAATACCTTTCAAAGTTAATGAACTAGTTTTGAGATACAGAGAAACTACTTCCCTGGAAGCTGGTTTAGGTAGTGATCCACCAGTGGTTAGAGATTAGGAAGTTGTGTTTGACCAGATCGCCGCTAATCAAGATTTAATCACTTTTAGCTGGAGAAAGGGAGCGTTTAGTGTAACTATACACTGACAACACTTTGGATAAAATAATTTATTGTAGTAGAGTGGGCAACACATACTGGACAGATAAAGTGCGTGTTCTGTGTGTGACACTTGCTAGCAAATACCTTCACCCGAGAATTCTTAATGCCCTTTTGTCCCAACGATTTTAGTCTCATCTAATGCCACTTTTAAATCAGATTGACTTTGGTTATTTTGTTTTCTCCCTTAAGTTTATGTGTTTTTATATGTTATTTGATGAGTTGGCATACATACCTCCTCCTCACAGCAGCCAGAGATAAAAGGAGTTGCCTGAACTTGCAGTAGAATTTGAACTTGATTCCATCTTAAGGTCATAGGCTGCTTTCTAAGAAGAAAATTTGAGTGGGTTGTAACAGATTTTTAACTTTTACAAAGGTGGATGTATGTTCATTTAGAAAGAACAAGATTCCCCACCCCCCACAAGTTGCTCCTCCATCACCAGACAGGTTTTCAGCCCATAAGTGAATACTTTGGTTTCCTATTGCAGAGGTTGAAAGAGTAGCTATAAAGGGAAAATAGTGAGAAATGACGAGTGTGTGAAAAGTGGGAACAGGAGAAAAAACTTTTTGGACTTTAAGGACATGTTGTATTTTAGAATGAACAATTGCTTAGCCTAGAGACTTTGGGTAGAAGGATTAACTAAAAAAGCAAACAAAACTTGGAGGACTTGGTGAGAATACAAACACATCTCCATGTGTTTCACCTTCATAAATAATTGATTTTTTACTTCAAAAGAGCCCTTAGTGGCTTAAGGTATTATTACAGAAATGGTGTTATTTTACATGTACATGTTTTCAACTAGAGAAGCACATATAAAAACACATTCCTATCACCTAGAAATCATCATTTTATCATTTTCCAGGTAATTGTGTGTACATATGTATAATAAATCATACTGTCTGTACAGTTGTGTAAGGAGTTTTTTTTCCCTCCTGTTAGCTAGCTTGTCTATTTGGGATACATTCAGATTTTCTTCCTTGGCCTCCAGATATAACAGCAGCTTTGTCTAAAACACTGTCCAATCAAAGATCATTGCATCTCGTTATTTCCTGTAAGTAGACACTAATCTGTAGTAACTTTTTGACAGAACCTTTGACATTGAGGAGGCATGTCTTCGGAGTTAATCATGACTGGATTTGAAAAAGTTAGAATTAAAGTAGCATTTTTTTGTGTGTAATTTCGAGTCTTCATTTTGAAGATTATTTGAAAACTGTTTTAAAGAAATTTGCCTGATGTATTTATCTGCACACTTGCTGAGAAAAAAAATTAACTGTGTTTCAGTACTGAGGTGGTTAGAACAGCAAACATCTAGACATCAGACACTGACCAAGTCTTGTATTTTTAGGCATTGTCAGGAGTGAGGAGGAGACAGATGACTCTCACAGTTCTGCTTGCTTGCTTCCTTTCTGTTGGTGAAGCTCTTTCCTCAGTTAGTAATACAGGGCACCTGTTACACTATTACAGTTCATGGTCTATCAGAATTTGCATTGTATGCCCAGTTTTCCTACATGGTTAATAAAATAAGACATTCTCTAGAGGGAAATATAACACTTTTGTCAATATCTTGCTGCTTATTTGGATTGGCATTGAAATGCTTGACTTAATTGGTCAAACAGTGGGAGTTATACCAATGTTAAACTTCTTGGTCTCTGTTCAAGCCTGTGATAGTTAGAACACTGTTGCCTTGTTTAACAGTAAATTTAAAAAAAAAATTTCAAATAAAGGCTGACTTTGCTTGGAGTTGTTAGTTTCTTGGATTGTATCAGAAGCCTGATAGGAACCTTAATTGGCAAAGTTTTAGTTCCTGAGTCAGTAAGTTGTTTCCTTTAAAGTTTTAGTGTTCAGCTGGTTTTCTCTGTATTAAGACCTTGTTCAGTCATTAAGCTGTGTCCTACTCTTTGCGACCTCATGGACAGCAGCATGCCTGGCTTCCTTGTCCTTCACTGTCTCCCAGAGTTTGCTCAAACTCATGTCCATTGAGTCGATGTTGCCATCCAACCATCTCATTCTCTGTCACCGCCTTCTCTTCCTGCCTTCAGTCTTGCCCAGCATAAATGTCTTTTCCAGTGAGTCGGCTCTTCTCATCAGGTGGCCAAAGTATTGGAGCTTCAGCATCAGTCCTTCTAGTGAATATTCAGGGTTGATTTCCTTTAGGATTGACTGATTGATCTTCTTGCTGTCCACGGGACCGTCAGATGTCTCCCTCAGCATCACAATTCAAAAGCATTGTAAAAGCATTGTATCCGACTCTTTGCAACCCGCCAGGCTCCTTTTTCCATGGAATTCTCCAGGCCGGAATACTGGAGTGGGTAGCCTTTCCCTTCTCCAGGGGATCTTCCTAACCCCGGGACCAAACCCAGGTCTCCCGCATTGCAAGCATATTCTTTACCAGCCGAGCCACCAGGGAAGCCCAGGAATACTGGAGCGAGTAGCCTATCCCTTCTCCAGTGGGTCTTCTGACCCAGGAATTGAACCCAGGTCCTCCTGCATTGCAGGTGGATAGAAGCCTATTTGCTTGGTGTGTTTATACAAAGAATATTGATAGGTGATTGTGAGGGATTTATATTTTGGTATTTTCACAGATGGTTGGCTCTGATGGAATAAGTAAACTCTGTATTCCTAATAAACGGGTGAGTGCTCCTGGAGCCCCTTTTGCCTTTCAGTTGAAGTGGCATCTTGTTAAGTTTAGACAGGGCTGAGTGTCGTGGAACAGAGAGAAAATTTAGTCTAAGAGAATGTTGATTGTGACTCTGGCCATGTTATTGTGGCTTGGCCTTATCTAGCCTAGACTTTGAAAGTTTATTCAGGATGTCTTCCTTACCTGAAAGCAACAAAAATAGGAAGAGTCTGGGTATTTCCATTTTTGAGTCCTTTGTTAACTCTAGACTAGTGGTGTATTACGTACACTTAACAGATGTTCAAGGACCAAGGTTTTAATGAATACTCTAAAACAAGTTACATGTTTACTTTTTTTGCTTTTGGTTCTTCAGGTAGAGTTAAAGACTGTTAAGGTGATTGAGGGCAGTTGAAGTAAGTTCATTTTTTTAAACTTAGGTTCTTTCGGGCTGATTTGTTGAAGGAATTAAATCACAGTTTTCTCTTGTTTTGAAAGCACTTCCAGCTGGCAATAATATATAGTTTTTAATACTGATCTGCACAGGATCAGACATTTAATAATGTCTGCACAGGAGATTTTATTAATTTGAAAATTCATGACAGCTTCTAAGACAGTTTCTAAGCAGTTATTTTAAGTGAAGGTTTCACTGGGGAGAGTCCAAACTGAAGAATAAGATGAACATTTTTTTCTTTTATTCTTTTCTCCAGAGTATGCAGCAAGAATTGGCAAGGCTAACAAGTTGCTGGAGTTTGAGCTGCCTAGTTTGCGTTTGTTTAGCACAAAGTACACTTAACATGATTTAAGATTTTTCTTGATTAGTCATGGTCATTTTTATGACCATCAGTTATTTCAGTGTTGAAATAAAAAGATGCACTTTAGATGTGTAGGCTGAGTACTTGTGACTTGTAACTTTTTTAAGGTCAAGGACACTTGAGATCCAAAACCTGTGGGAACCTCTCCAGCAGAAAAAGTGAGTTACTCAAAAATTTGCATGTCATTTCAGGGTCTGGATGAATACTTTTAAGTGCATCCTTGGATTTCAATTTGGCATTTAAATTCTGGTGACTTCTTTTTATGATTTCTCTCTGATCCTTTTATATCACTGTTAAACCACACATTATAGTTAAAATGCCTGTCTAGAACAGTCATTTTTCTGCTTATTGGTTACTGGCTTGAAAATCAGATAAGTTTATTAGTTGTTATAACTTAGTGTACACTGGCCCCAAGAAGGAGCCTCAGGGGTTTTCCTTTGAGAAGAATTCACAAGTTTCTAGACATGGCTTTAATTTAAGTTGCTTAGAACACCAGCCTCCTACCCTGCCCTCTTACCCCCTTACTGCTAGTCTGTTGATCAGTAGCAGAGATCAGTAAACTATTTTAGTAAAGGGGCCAGATAGCAAATGTTTTAGGCTCTGTGGGCCTGATAGTCCCTATTACAGCTGTTCAACTCTGCCATCCTAAGTGCGAAAGCAATCAGTGGACAAAAAGTAAATGAATGAATGTGACTGTGTCCCAATAAAACTTTATTTACAGATAGTGAAATTTGAATTTGGGATAATTTTCAGGTGTTCTGAAATGTGATTCCCTCTCCCAAACCATCTAAACACATAAAAACCATTCTTATGTATTGAGCAACAGCAGGTTGTAGACCCCTAATTTATAATGACACAGCTATACCTATATATATATATATATATATATTAAAAACCTGTACTATAGTATACATATCTGTAGAACAGTATATACCTGTAGTGTAGGATGTGCATGCATGCGTGCTGAGTCTCTCAGTCATTTCTGACATTTGTGACCCTATGGACCTTAGCCCGCCTGGCTCCTTTGGGTTGCTGTGCCCTCCTGCAGGGGAGTTTTCTGACCCAGGGATCGAACCAGTGTATCTTAAGGCTCCTGCAATGGCAGGCGGGTTCTTTGCCACTAGTGCCGCCTGGGAAGCCTGTAGTATAGTATAGTGGTACAGTTTTAGCTAGTCACCAGCTGGGACTGAATTCCGTTTCTGATAGGAACCTGAAACAACAAGTTGAAATCAGAAATTTGTTTGATAAATATGAAGGCAGTTGACTCAACTCAGGGCTGTGGCTCCTAACTCTTTGGTTCCTAGATAGCCTTTGAGGGTAGGATGTGTAATACAGGACCCCATGCACCTTGCAAAACACAGGTAGTCACACCCTCCCAGGAGGCCAGGCCAAGAGGCCCTGCGTGAGGGAATATACATTATGACCTGGGACTGCATTCAGAGGGAGACGTATCCAGAGGAGTGTGATGTCTCTCCACGTAGGGTGTGTGTCACACCAGTCGGAAGTGAATACCTGCCGCTCAGAGGACACGTAGCCCTGTGATAGTGTTCAGGGAACCACTCGTATGCAGTCTGTCCAGCTCTCCAGCAGGCAAAATGGCATTTGCAGCCATCTTCACATCAGCTTGCCAGGAAATATGTTTCAAGTTCTAAGTTAACAGACTGTTGTTTGTTGAGTACAGTTTAGTTGTCTGACCCCAGATAACATGTAGTCCATGGCCTTAATCTTCACGATAACCTCTTTCTAAATCTCAGGAGGTGTCCAGGAGCAGGAAGCCCATGGTCCCATCACCTGGGAGGAGAATGGATGGCACAGGTCTTTGATTCAGCCTCTGGCTTTGCCCTAGACCCATCATTGTGTCTTTGCTCTTGCTGCTTAACCTCTCCAGAACTTACTGTACGTACTTCCTTTTAAAATTAGGAAAGGTAAATTACCTCCAAAACATTTTCTGGAGATTAAGTTAGGATTTTATGTGTTTCTTTGGGGAAGATGTCCTGTAGACACAATCCATGGCTGAGACTGTTTTCAGCTTTAGCCTCAGAGACTACTTTGCAGACCTTGCTGCTAGGTTTTGAGACTGTCTTATGTTTCCGTGACTGTAGTAACAGGACTTGTACAATTGTGATGAAATGTTTGTTTTAATATATAATTCAGATGATGTGTAAATGGAGTTTTTGTTGTTATTGTTAAGTGAGTCATCTAGATCTTCTAGTGTACAGCATTGGAAGTCTGAATTTTTTTTTTTAAACTGTACTTTAAAATTTTTTGGTGACTTAACATTGTTAGTGGTAACTGATAGTTTCTGACAACCGTCTATAATCAGGGAACAAAGTTCCTCAAAACAGCTGCATTTCAGCCTGTGCACAGTGTAATTGTCATTAGCTGGTTGAGTCTGGTTTCTGCAGAAGCTGCTTTGTATATCCTGTATAAGAACATCTGGTTTGAGCATTTAAAAATCTTTTAAAATTACCCTGTAGTCACTTTGCATTTATTGGCTTATTCTTCCAAGAGTCAGATAAGGGAGTGTAGACTCCTTTCCCATCCTTATTTTGACATTGGTTCATTCAGAACTATCTCCTGCTAACTAACGCTTAGTTTTTGTTTTTTTTTTTAAAGTGTAACTCTTCAGTGAAGTTTTAGAGTTTGATCTGAAGAATGTGTATGTGTTAAAAATTAGAATTTGGTTCAAAGATCCCAAGGCTGAATGGAACACAAACATCTCATTGCAGTGAAATGTTATATAAAAAACTTTCTTTTCATATATTATGAAGAGGTTGGTCTTATGTTCGTTTTCTCCAGTAATTTGTTAAAAAAGAAAAAAGTGTGAAAAGAGGACCTATAGGGCAAAATAGACTGCATCTTTCATGTGAATTTTGACACAGTGATAGCACTGTGTTAAGTGTTAAGGAGGATTCTGAGGTCACGCCTGGGCTTGTGGAAAAAAAGAATGACCTAATTTATTAACCATGCCTGCCATGGGTTGAGGAAATGGTGTGTTTGGTAACCATCTCTGGAATGTAGCCCCCCCCCCCCCCCCAAATAGTACTGCTCTTGAAATGGATAAGAGGTTGAGTATTTATTTGACTTTGAATTCTTTAAAGGTAGTTTAAACCCTAGTTTTCTTGTCTGAGTTAGTTTTTCTATTCTTAACTGCATATATTTTTAGTGACCTGCTACTGGCACACTGGCTATTCTAATGTTTTGAAAACTTTCACTTTTGAATTAAATAATGAATGAGTGATAGTAGCATTTTACGGCATTATCCTATTACCTTTTCTATTTTTTTCCTCCTATGCTATTTCATCAGGTATTTTAAAACAAGATAAGCCTTTGATGCCGCATCTCAGGAAGGAGGTGGAATATACGTAGTTTATTGGTAGCTGCTCATTTTAGGCTGGTGCCTGTGTGGGGCCAAGAAGCTGTGCTCCCAGGGTCTTCTATAATGTGAGGAGCAAGAAACAACAGTTCTGGATTTTAAATCTTTACTATTACAAATAGCATAGTGCAGGATCATGGTAAAAAATTAAAATCATCTAAAATGTCATTCAGTTCAGTTCAGTCACTCAGTTGTGTCCAACTCTTTGTGACCTCATGGACTGCAGCACGCCAGGCCTCCCTGTCCATCGCCAACTCTTGGAGTTTACCCAGACTTATGTCCATCTAGTTGGTGATGCCATTCAACCATCTCATCCTCTGTCGTCCCCTTCTCCTCCTGTCCTCAGTCTTTGCCATCATCGGGGTCTTTTCCAATGAGTCAGTTCTTCACATCAGGTGGCCAAAGTATTGGAGTTTCAGCTTCAGCATCAGTCCTTCCAATGAATATTCAGGACTGATTTCCTTTAGGAATGACTGATTGGATCTCCTTGCAGTCCACGGGACTCTCAAGAGTCTTCTCCAACACTCCAGTTCAAAAGCGTGAATTCTTTGGTGCTCAGCTTTCTTTATAGTCCAACTCTCACATCCAGACATGACTACTGGAAAAAACCATAGCTTTGACTAGATGGACCTTTGTTGGCAAAGTAATGTAGGTCATATGCTGTAAAAGGTCATAAATGTAAGTAAAATTTCCCAACCTCTTTAGTCTAGAATTCTGCAGTCACTCCAGGAATTCTGAGTAGATGGAAACGGGTAGAAGCTCAGGGTTGGAGTCCATGATGTCTGGTTGCTTATATTGTTTGGGGTGAATTCATGGAAAGAGAACAAAAATACATCCCAAATATAGATGGTTGGAATATTTTGTCATAACTGCTCTTCAGGTGCTGACTCTAATTGTCATCAATTACAGAGACCTAGGAGGGATTTAATAGATTATTTTAGGGCTCATAAACAGAGATTGGATTACTTATAAAGGCAAATGGGAGCTGCCCGTGATTCATTCAGAACCACTCACATTTATAAATTTCTTAGTCTTGAAAAATCTTTTATTTACTTTTAAAGTCCGGTTTTAAAAATAATTTATAAAGAACTTAATGGTAAACTAGTGTGTTACAGCACTTGGATTTTACTAGTAACATTCACAGGGATGAATATTGCATTTATGATTATCTGGGCAGTTATTAAAATCTTCTTTTTGGTAGCGGTGGTAGGTTATTTGTTGCTAATATAAACTCTTTTTCAGCTGAATATTTTCAAGTAGATGTCTCTGCAGAGACTGCAGTAGCTTGGGCACCATGTCCTTTAAACAAATTTTGATATATGACATTATAACAGACACATTTTTATAAGTTCTTTTTTTCTGAGTTGAAATATTTAGACAAGATTAAAGCTTTTAACACTTAAAGATCTAAGCAGTTTGTCAGTTATATCAAATCTATGACTGTCTTTTTGACCAGATATAATTTTCTGGTTAAAGTGAGAAATCTGGGTTTGAGTTACAGTCACACTGGTATTTTTAAACTCTGAGCATTTGAATTTAGATAGTGTTGTTAATTTGAAAACTTTATGTCTAAGAGATTAATGTTTGCTATAAAAACTGAGATAAGAAACCAGCTGATCTTGTTCACATTCATTTATGGATAAGAGATTACTTTGAAGTATAGGTCATTATTATATTTGGGTGTTTTATTTGGGGTAATATATAGTCATTGAATGGAGAAGGAAATGGCAACCCACTCCAGTATTCTTGCCTGGAGAATCCCATGGATGGAGGAGCCTGGTGGGCTACAGTCCGCAGGATCGCCGAGTCAGACGCGACAGAGTGACTTCATTTTCACTTTCACTTTCATACTCATTGAAGATAAGAAGCAAGAAGATCTATTAAGAAACTATGAGTCTTTCTTTATGGGGGAAGTATTAATAGTCTATGACCAGTGACTAAGGGACCAAATCATGTTGCATAGTGTTGAAAAATAATATTTGAATGTCTGAACTTAGCAAATAGAGCCACCTCATTACAAAATCTTTTGTCTTTATGTAAGACTTCTTGGTGTCTGAAAGTCCGTTCTTTAATGTATGTTTTTATATTATACATATGCTAAATATATTTTAAAATATAGTACATTTAAATATTAGATTATTAACTTTGACAGAGTGTGGAAAGACACCTTATAAATTTGAAAATAAATAGAAGTTACTCCAGTTAAAGGTGAATTAGATATTAAAGTGAAGTGTCTCAAATTCTATAAAGCTGAGTTGAACATGGGATAGAGTTTACATACAGGAACTCGTTCATCCATCCTGCATTGCGTGGGTGTGTTCAGTCACTCGTGTCCGACTCTGTGGCCCCATGGACTGTAGCCCACCAGGGTCCTCTGTCTGTGGGATTTTCCAGCAAGCTGGAGTGGGTTGCCATCTCCTACTCCAGGGGATCTTCCTGACCAAGGGGTCGAGCTCAAGTCTCTCAACTCCTGCGTTGACGGGTGGATTCTTTACCACTAGTGCCACCTGGGAAGCCCCGTTCATCCACTGCATTAGTTATGTATTAAGTGATACACAGAGAAGGAATATGTAGGAGGTCTTTGAGTACTTTCTAGAACTTCTTGAGAGTGAAATAAATAAGAATGAAAACATACTGGACAAAATTGATACTTTGGAAAAAATAGCCTTTCTGCATATAAACCATAAGCAATGAAAATCACTAGGGTGCAATCCTTAATATAGCTGTAGCGTTTATGGCCTGATAAATGGTGCCTGTTCCACCACAGAATAATTCTAATAACTGGACAGTTCCTCAAATCTGTCTTTTTCCCAGGTGTAGCACTGAATAAACATCCTGAAATTCTTAATCATCTTATTTTTTTGTAAAAGTTCTTCTTTCTGTCCTCCAGGGTCATTTCTCATTCTTTCTTGGCTAGAGTCACATACCAGTCATGCCTCCCTGTTACCACACCCAGGTCACTAAATTTGTTCCCTTGTAAATTCCTGAACCACTTGGGGATGGGTTCCTTCAGCTAAGGGCTGCTCTTAGTGCCTGCCGATTCCCCACTCTAATTTCAGTCCAAGGAAAACATAAATTTGAAGGTTTTGAGGCAGCTTGCTGTCTCATGTACATATCCTGTGAAAGTGTTAGTTGCTCAATCATGTCTGACTCTTTGCAGCCCTGTGGACTGTAACCTGCCAGGGTCCTCCATACCAGGCAAGAATGCTAGAGTTGGTTGCCATTTCCTTCTCTGGGAAATCTTCCTGACCCAGGGATTGAACCCAGGTCTTCATAACAGTTACCACACTGCAGCTAGTTATCTAGATATCTGCTTATTGTGTCTGCCTCTGGGCCATTCCCTACCTTGTTCATCGTATCTTTGGCATCTACCTTGATACAATTGAATGAACATGTTAACTAATCCACTGCTTTTTAACCCATGTGGCAGGAGAGGCTGAAGGAGAGCGATCTGCATGCAGGATGTTACCTGTGCTTCCCGAGGAGATGATGCCCTGAGCAGCTACCACATGCACCTGGTTGTCTCGGCTCATCCTCCCTGTTTCCAAAGGATTGTCACTTGACTGATCCAGCCAGGGTCTTTGGCCAATGACTTCCTCTTACTTGGCCTTTCTAGGCAGTGTTCAGATTATAATCATGCTTCCTAGGTAGTTTTTTTGCTTTTTGGGCAAAGTCCCAAATGCCTAATAATTAGTATTTTGTCTGCTTAGCTGTTATGGTTCTCATGGCAAATGGACACTCCAGGCTCCTGTAAATTGTATCACTTTGAAGCCAGTTTTGATGAAATCAGATAGGATGTTAGAAGAGCCCTGTTGAGGACTGGACCCAGAGTTCCGGGGGTGCCTCTTGTAGCTGCCCTTTGAAGTCTTTTTTTTTTTTTTTTGAAGTTTTGCTAAAGACCCATCTCTGTGAAGTCTTTATTTCACATTTAATCCAAGAGAATCTCTGTTCTCTAGAACTTAACTATAACCTTTTAGAGACACACATGTATAAACCATTTGAGTGATGATGCAAGGCAGGAGTTGATTGCGTGTTAAAATAGTACATTAAAAGGCTGAGTGAAAAAGTTCTAAAAGATGAAAAAGGTGAAATGAGTGGTACTGAATGTAAATGGTTTTAATTGGAGTGGTGGGATGGTACTTGGAGAACAGATGGGATTGGGATGGATGGATGAGGAAGAAAGGGCCAGGGAGAACTGGGAGCAGAGGCTGAGGCTGGAAAGAAGAGGTGTTTTATGATAGAGGCCAGGCATGCTGGTTAGGGGGTCTTGGTAGGAGAGATGTTTGGGTTGAGCAGGGAGGGGCCAGGTGGTGGAAAACCTGGGTTTCTAGCTGGAGCCATTTGCAGTGTGATACGGAGAGATTGGTGGAGGAAATATCTTGGAGAGGTCACCTCATAGGATGGATTAATTTGGTGTAATAATTCCATAAAGAAAGCTGAGCATGGAAGAATTGATGCTTTCGAACTGTGGTGCTGATGAAGACTTGAGAATCCCTTGGACTGCAAGGAGGTCAAACCAGTCAATCCTAAAAGAAATCAACCCTGAATATTCATTGGAAGGACTGATTGATGCTGAAGCTCCAATACTTTGGCCACCTGATGCAAAGAGCCGACTCATTAGAAAAGACCCTGATGCTGGGAAAGATTGATGTTAGGAGGAGAAGGGGTGACAGGATGAGATGGTTGGATGGTATCATTGGCTCAATGGACGTGAGTTTGAGCAAACTCTGGGAGATAGTGAAGGACGGGGAAGCCTGGCATGCTGTTGTGTATGGGATTGCAAAGAGTTGGACTCAACTCAGTGACAGAACAACAACAGAAAACCGTGGGCATGGAGAAAGGAAGGCTAGTGCCTGAAGCAGTCTAGGTGTAGGTGGCTAGAGACCTGGTGGGGCAGTAGGGGGACTGGAAAGGATCACATTTTATGAAATGATGAGCCTTTGCAATTGAACAGAAAGGTAAGAAAGGATTGTTGTTGATGTTGCTTAGTTGCTTAGTCATGATTCTTTGTGACCCCATGGGCTTCAGCCCACCACGCTCCTCTGTCCATGGGATTTCCCAGGCCAGAATACTGGAGTGGGTTCCCGTTTCCTTCTCCAGTGGATCTTCCCGACCCAGGGATTGAACCCACGCCTCGTGCTTTGGCAGGTGGATTCTTCACCGCTGAGCCACCTGGGAAGCCCAAGAAGAGATACATATTAGTAAATAAGTGAGCAAATAGTAAGATTCTGAATATGAAGGCACTGCAGAGAGTAATAGGTTATATGTATATATATATATGTTAAATAAAACGTGCTGCTGCTTTTTGTTACCTCTTTGTTCTTCGGGACTCAGCTCAGAATCTTGCCAACGCCATCAGCATGTGTTTCTCTAGTCTTGTGTTGACCACTGTCAAGCACTCACCGTGTTGAATTCCTGCTGACCAGTCTGTCTCCTCAGGTAGACCAGGAGCTCCCTGAGATCAGATGCAGTCATTGTGCTCCAGCACCTCCTCATACATTAGACATTCAGGTGTCTGTGGGATGCATTATATGCTATTATGTTTTCTTGCTGCTTTCTCTGGAGCGTTGCAAGTAGCCCTTTTAATTGATTATTACTTATCTTACTACCATCTAGATAATAATCAGCGAGTGTCCTAAATGATGCTGAGGGCCCTCTGCTTGCTCTATTGGTTTTCATTGGACAGATGTTTGCAGCTTACAACCACTGTATTGTGCGTCTTAAAGACAGTAACATGTGCATACTTTGATTTCTTGATGGAGTAAGTAACCCCAGGTGAGATAAATCAGCCTGATGTCAAGGTTAAGTACCTCAGAGCCACAGAGGCGGCGATGCTGGCGTGCCCTCGCCCCGTTACTGAGCAGGTTCCCTGGAGAAGTGCAGCACGCACAGCATTCTTCACTCCTTTACTCAGGCTCTTTCAGGGCTGGTGAGAATGGAGTTCATTAGAAGGGAAATACTATTGTTACTTTTCTTTTACTTGCGTGTTTTTGCTTGGAAGTATCTTTGTGTGTTAGCATCATCCGTTTTGGCCAGTGCTTGCATTTTGCACATAGTGACTGTTGAAAGCGTGTGCTTTCTCTGAGAGCTGTGTGTGAACACTAGGAAGAGAGCATTTTGGTGTAAAAAGATTCTGAGTTTTCCAAACTCTTCTGTTTAGGTAAATGCTAGTTGTCCGAATCAGTGAAGATGCAGCCAACATTTGTTGCCTCATCTCTAGCCGGGGAGAGTTTAGGGGCCTTCTCAGCCTCTTTCTCCTCCACCGTTCTTAACACCTGCTCACGATGGGGGGACTGCATTCTTCTTGCCCTGATGCTCCACACTGTGACTCTTAAGGAATTCCTCTTTAGGAAGCACTTTCTTTTTCTCTTTTTCTTGCTCTCAAGCTCTCTTGCGGTGTAGTATTTAGGAGCTGAAGCTGCTGGGTCTTTGCCTTTCTGTTTTCGCCTGGTGCCTCCTGACGGTTTGGAGGGGGGAGGGCAGGGGTGCCTTCTAGAAAGTGGGAGGACAGCTCAGCTGTCAGCACCTGGTGTTTTGGCAGAGGGTGACAGGGCAGGGAGGATAGTCACGTGGGCAGTGGGCCACAGGAGTTTGCCGACTGAGGATCTTTCTCTGGGGTGGGCCTGCCCTAGGTTGCTCGGTGTTAAGAGTTACGGGTGAAGAGGGCTCTGCAGAAAAGCCAGGGCTGCGGGTGGGGCCTCACTGGTTGTCGATTTTATGACTGTAGACGATACCTGTGACCCAGATCAGGACTCATGTCCTGGCTTCCTCTTGGAAATCCTTTTAATCATCTTTTGAAGAATCATTTGGTGAAAACATACAAACCTTAACTGGTGAGTGTCTCAGAAAGGAAATTTTCAGTATAGATTAGGGGCCTGAATGTTTGAAAGAACCATATAGGTCTGCGTTGAAGGTGGGAGCAGATGCATTGTATGGAATGCTTTCAGCTTTTCTTGACTTCAGTTTTCCAGTTCCACTTAGAGCGGACCTTTGGGTTTTTATTTCTGACTTGTAGAGCAGTCTCTGTCTTGTTCTGTTCTAGCATAGTGATGCTCCACATTCTTTCCCCACGCGGTTCCTGTGTGCCTCACTTTAAGAAACTCATCACATTGCCATGGTGGGATTCCCAGGGAGGGAGAGGTTGGGATGTACTTTTCTGAGAGGCTGAGCGGGGAGGGGATGGCTGACCAACCATACTTTGACTTGGAAAGCCCTCCTCTCTCTTTGGGAATTACCGATCTGGCAGTAGTATTTGGGCCCTAAAGATGGCAAGGTGATGAGTAATTTTTAGTTTGGAAAAGCTTTTTGGTTGTGTTTAGAAAGCTGCCGTGTCTGAATATAACCTCACGGTCGTCTGTGGGAGCTCGGCGGTGGCCATTCAGTCTCAGTCCACCGCCCTCTTTCTCTGTTCTGTGGTGCTGGAGGCCTGGCAGGAGCTGGCCGGGTAGACTGGGTGTCTGCTCAGACTGCTTTCTTCATTTGGTTGAGTTGGGTTGGACAAGGCCTGTAAGGAGTTGGGAAAAAGGTAGTGAAATTGGATTTTGCCTGCTCACAATGTGACCTTGGGCAGGTCACCGCTTAAACCTTTTAGACTGGAGTTTTCCTCCTGAGTAAAGGGGAGGAGTCTGGATAAGAATGAATTGCTGGGGTGTTGGAGATGACTAGGATAGGCATTTGCATTCCCAGTGTCCCATTTGCTTCGTTCCTAGAATTCTGGGTATTCAGTTTTTAGGATTCTTTCAGCAGTATTTGCCCGAGAAGCAATGCTGCCCAGTGCAGTGTAAATACTCACACATCCCGGCTTAGCCCCATCCCTAACCACCCGCCCACCCCAATACACGTGTAAAATATGAATCTGTGTATAGTGAGGAAGCACTGTGCTCATTGCCATGGGTTGATTTCTGCAGAGCTTGCTGCCAGTCAGCTAAAGAGACTCCCGGAGTAGTTGTAGTGATAATGTCACAGGAGCGAGAGAGAAGCCTGGCACCTTTGGGAGACCTGCTGATGTGTAATTTCTCCCCCTCTCCCCCTCCTTTTTGAACCTCTTCTGTTAATAATTGCACCTAATTATGTCTCTTTGGTCTTTTTACTGTTTATAATTCAAATGCTGCTTGAAGCCGATTGTTTGCTTTTTGTGTGCTGTAAATCCTGGGCTGCCGTCTGAAGCACAACTTGCTGGTCGTGTGCTATCATCTTGGGTTAAGTGCTGTCTCATTGCTTTGCAGGCTGCCTGCTGTTTCCCGGGGAGATCATGAAACGAGGTCGCCTTCCCAGCAGCAGTGAGGATTCTGACGACAATGGCAGTAAGTCCTGCTTTGTTGTTCTTGGAGCCTACCAGGGTTTGGGTCCATGTAAAAACAGGATTTTTTAATGTAATGCTTTAAAGAGCTGAGGCGCTTCATGTATCAGGGAGGTCAGAAAAGAGCCAAGGCCTGAGGATCACATCTGAGTGGGATGCTGCAGGTCTTTATCTTCCTGGGTGAGGTTGAATGCAGGCGGCATTCCTCAGGCTTCCTGTTTGTTGTCCAAAGGTGAATAATCCAGTTTCCAGAGTCGATGGTGTGTCTGTTTTTCCTAAACATCATTTACAGCACCTCACAGTTGTTCTTTATGAAAAGGGAACTTAATCGAAGCCAGTTAATTATTAACTAGTCCAGCCTGATACAAAGGGAGATTGGGCTGCCTGGAGTGATGTGAAAATATCAAGCACAGGTTTTTAGTAGGTCACGAGTCAGCGCTCTTCAGTGGATTTGAACATGACTGTACTTAATAATACTACTGTCTGCGACTCAGCTCTCTGGCATCCTCATATTTTCACAGTGCAGCTGAGAACCAGAAGTTAGTTGGCTTCCAGGCAGTCAAAATAAATGTCACACGGCGTCTGTGTATTGGGAAGCTCACAGACGACCCAGGGAAGAGTGTCTTTCAGATAACAAGGAAATTTTGAACCTAGCAGCATGCCTGAGCTCTGGCCTATTATCTTATGTTTTGTATTACAGATCAGATTTGGGAAACCTTGAAAGAGTGCTTGCTCTGCTGAGTGATGGGAAAGGTATTGGGCCTGTTTACAAGGAACTCTGTCTTTGACACATGACTCTCCATCAGAGCTGGATCTTACCAGGACAGTTGGAGATGGCTTTCTAATGCACTGTGGAAATGAATATGTGTAGACACATTCAGAGGAGGGAGGGGCCAGGGAAACCTATAGAGGAGACGGGAGTTGAGCAGTCCTGAAGGATGAAATTGTTTTATGCAAACTTGTTTTTCTGTGCTCCAAGTTTTGGCAGATTCAGTTAAGTTCATTTCAGTCGCTCAGTCATGTCCAACTTTGTGACCCCATGGACTGCAGCACTCCAGGCCTCCCTGTCCATCGCCAATTCCCGGAATTCACCCAAACTCATGTCCATTGAGTCGGTGATGCCATCCAACCATCTCATCCTCTGTTGTCCCCTTCTCTTCCAGCCCTCAATCTTTCCCAGCGTCAGGGTCTTTTCCAATGAGTCAGTTCTTCGCATCATGTGGCCAAAGTATTGGAGTTTCAGCTTGAGCATCAGTCCTTCCAATGAATATTCAGGACTGATTTCCCTTAGGATTGACTGGTTGGATCTCATTGCAGTCCAAGGGACTCTCAAGAGTCTTCTCCAACACCACAGTTCAAAAGTAATCAATTCTTTGGCACTCAGCTTTCTTTATGGTCCAACTCTCACATCCATACATGACTACTGGAAAAACCATAGCCTTGACTAGACGGGCCTTTGTTGGCAAAGTAATGTCTCTGCTTTTTAATATCCTGTCTAGGTTGGTCATAACTTTCCTTCCAAGGAGTAAGCGTCTTTTAATTTCATGGCTGCAGTCACCATCTGCAGTGATTTTGGAGCCCAGAAAAATAAAGTCTGCCACTGTTTCCCCATCTATTTGCCATGAAGTGGTGGGACTGGATGCCATGATCTTCGTTTTCTGAATGTTGAGCTTTAAGCCAACTTTTTCACTCTCCTCTTTCACTTTCATGAAGAGGCTCTTTAGTTCTTCTTCACTTTCTGCAGATTAAAAGCAGCAGAATTAAAAACAGCAAATTAGAAAGCAAGGCTTTGCTGTGGGCAGCACACTGACAGCCAGCAGAACTATTAGAAACAGAAGAGCTCAAACGCAGTTTGATTGGAGCTTCGGGTGCAGGCATGGAGCAGCTCGGAGGAGAATTGGTGGTGATGGGAAAGCTGTGACCAGATGGGGAGGGCTGTGACCCTCCGGGACAGACAGTGGGAGCTGACCTTTGGCACGAGGCGGGAGTGAACCGGGTGAGGAAAGCAGAGGCCCAGGAGTGAGTGCTCCGGGCGCGGGGCTTGCCTTCTGTTTCAGGGGACTGTGTGAGGGGGCTGTACCCCACCTGTGGGAGCCGTTGGGAATGCCTTCTGAACTTCTTGGTACTTGTTGGTTCATGGCCCTCACTACTTGTTTTCTTTAATATTTACTTAGGCCTTTTACTCCTTGAGGCAAAAACGAGCTTAGGTATCCCTTTTCTGCACCTCTGGTGCCTGTCAAAGTGTCCTCTGGAGTTGTATGCTCTCAGTAAGTGCTTGCTGCTTGCTGAGTACAATTGCTCCTGCAGCAATTGCAAAAAGGAAACATTGCTTTTATAGGTTCAGAATTAATCAGAAGAAGGGTTCATGAATTACTTCCAGTGCTTGATGAAAGGCCCAGAGAGGCCTCTTCCCCTGCTTTTTTGGTTGAGGAACAGGTCTGTGCTTGCTCTGACTCGGGCCTCTTGTCCACCTTGGGAGGGCTGAGTCACAAAAGGTTCTCCGGGATGTTCTCTCAGACTTAGACCCTTCTGCTTTCTGGAGTAGAGCTGCCCAATAGAAGGGAAATGTTGTATAAGTAAGGAACTGAGTTTTAAAATTTTGTTTAATCTTAATTAAAATTTAAAAAGCCACATGGCTAGTGATTACCATAGTGGACAGTGTAGTTCTGGACCCTGGCTCAGTCCAGGCCTTGTCAGCTGCCCAGAGGCCCTTCCATTCATCATTGCCGGCAGACGTAACGAATCCCACAGCCTTTGTGGCTTAAACAACAGACATTTACTTCTTACGATTCTAGAGGCTGGAAGTCCAAGGTCAAGATGTTGGCAGGTTTGTTTTCTCCTGAGGGCTCTCTGCTTGGCTTGCAGACCGACTGCCACCGTCTTACTGAGTCTTCACAGGTCTTTCCTCTGACCATGTGCATCCTTGATGTCTCTGTGTGTTTAAATGTCCTCTTGTGATCAGTGACATTGGATTGGGACCCATCATTTTAATCACCATTTTAAAGGCTTTATCTCCAAATAATATAATACAGTCACATTCTGAGATACTGGGGGGTTATGTTTCAACATAAGAAATTTGGGGGGGACATAGTTCAGCCCATAGAAGACCAGATGCTTCATCTAAACCTGTTTTTTCACCCAGAGCTCTAGGAGGAAGAAAGGTGTCCAAAGTCCCCACCAAAAGTGTATCCATCAAGTCACCTTCTTTGTAATGGGCTGGTTTTGGCCTCCAGCTAATATGTTTGTGTCTATGCTGGTCTCCCTGAAGACTAAGGTAGATATTTATGATGTGCTGGAGGCTTAATGTAGGTAGACCACGAAGCTGGTTTTTCTTCTGCCCTGGGCTCCACATGGAAATTGAGCGGTGGTGGTCGAGGATGAAGACGATAGCTGCTCATAGAAGGGAGGCAGGCTGGCCTCGTCATGGTTGATCCAGGGGCAAGTGTGTGGTGGTCCTTTGTGGCCGTGCTGCCTGTCTCGGCCTGCTGATTTGGTCGTTAAGGCGGGTGATGGTTGTGGCAAACGGCTCTCATTTAGAACCCTTAGAATGCTGGGTCATAGAGACACGTGCACACATCTACAGCATAAACACGCTTTCCACCTTCTCTGAGGGCGGCTACTGTCCCGTGTGGGCCTCTGCCACCAGCCTGCCTGTGTGCGTTGGATGCCATCCTCTCATGAAGGCACACGGTGGGTGTGAGTAGGGTGCCTTCTGCCTCTGCACTCAGGTGCCCAGAGCGGAGCCTGCCCTTGGTTGAGTCTGGGTGCTTGGAAGCCTTGCTCACACAACAAGGGCTGTGTCAGCGCAGTGGCCGCTCCCCAGCCTTTCCAGTTTGCATTTCTGACAGGAGTTTGGCGGCAGCTCCCAGCCCAGCGCCTCGCATGTCCAAGTGGAGAAGAGACAGCTGCAGACATCAGCTTGGGGCCCCCACATAGCCCTGGCTGGGCCCGGCTGGCCTCCTGGGCCGGAGCCCTTTGCTTTGATTTCTGGCTTGGCCCAGGGGAATAGCGGCATGGTATTTACAGTTGGGGATGCACAGGCACTGTCTGCGCCAGTGCAAGCCCGCCTCCAGCTGCAGGCAGAGCTGTGGGAGCCTTTCTCCAGGTGCCCTGGACTGCCAGCCTCGCAGTTGGATGAAACCGCGTTGGGGTGTTCGTGGGCTGGGCTCCTGGGACGGGGTGGCTCAGCCAGTCTCGTAAGTTTAATGCCTTGTGCCAGGGTGCAGCCTCGGGAAACAAGCGCTTTATCTCTTCCGAGTCCTTGGGCCTCCGTCTTCAGGGGTTTTGGCAAATGGGACAGTGGGGCTAGTTTCAGTGTTTCCACGCAGCCTGAGCGGGGAGGAGAGGAGCTGGAGATGGAGCTGGAGATTGAGTTGGTCATCAGTGGCCAGTGATTTAATCAGTCACGCTTGTATAACGAAGCCTCCGTACAATCCTGAAAGCCCAGAGCTCGGTGAGCTTGCAGGCGGTGGCCCTGCGGCGGCTGGGCAAGAACGGTGCGCTCTGAGAGTGGATGCCCGTGCCCTTTGCCCAGGCCTTGTCCTGTGCATCTCTTTATTGGCTATTGATTCATCCCCTTCAGTATCTTTTTTATAATAAATTGGTTATCTAGTATGGAACATGTTTCTTTGAGTTCTGTGAGCTGCTCTGACCAATTTCTCGAGGAGAGGGTCTTGGGAACCTCTGCCAGTCAGAGGCACAGGTAACAACCTGGGCTTGGCGGCTGGCCCCTGAAGCGGATGGTGGTCTTGTGGGACTAAGTCTGTGGAATCTAGTTCTGTCTCCATGTCAGAATTGAGTTGAATTCTTGGACATCCTGCTGGCACCTGACAGTTGCTTGTTAGCATGCGGAAGCTTCCACAAGTGCATATTGGAATTGGGTCTAGGAACCATTTTTGCCTCATGCCTCAAATTTCAGGGCTGTGCTGACCTCCCTGCGGGAAGGTCTTGGGTGAGGCGAGGGGCTGCGGAGCCAGGCGCCTTGTGGACGCCTTACCTGGTCTGCCGGCTTCCACACCTGTGCTGACCCTGAAACACTTCTGTCTTTTCCAGTTACCCAACCAAGTTCTGCTCCCTCAATTGTGATGACAAAGACACAGAAGAAAGTCAACCAACTAATTTTGCACTTAGCAATGCAGGTTGATGAGTGACAAACGTGAAGTTATGTGAGGACTTTGGTTTTCCTGGGCTCTCTCCAGCTTACAGATAAACAGAGAAGAAGCACCAAAGTTTTTAGTGGATGAAACATGCTTTCTCATTTGGACCTTTTGTGTTAGTTACATTTTTTAATAACTTGCTTTCACTTTTTTTTGTTTGTGTATTTGACTGTGCTTGGTTTCCTTCATGACAAGTCTTCAGAGGTTTCTCAGTGGTTTCTCTTTTGCATAAAGGTTAATAACTCTGCTTCCGCTTCTATTTCTGTGTGACTGGACCTTTAATTTGCTCCTTTCCCACCATCAGT
The DNA here is from genome assembly GCF_019923935.1 of Bubalus bubalis. Classification (NCBI taxonomy): domain Eukaryota; kingdom Metazoa; phylum Chordata; class Mammalia; order Artiodactyla; family Bovidae; genus Bubalus; species Bubalus bubalis. Next base: position 43,509,118 of record NC_059173.1, read on the forward strand.
TGAATCTTGGGACACCGAGGAGTTGTGTAGGAATTCTTGAAATGTGGGAATATTGGCTCAAGTACTGCAGAATGTGTGCAGTACGCATGTCTCCTCTAGGCACGTGGAGATGGTTTTATCCCTTTTCACACCCAGCTTGTGGCTTGTCGACATTGATGGGCAGAGCATCATCTTGAGCTCAAGGAGCAACTAGCACCTGATCTGCTACATGGACTTGGACTTAACAGAAGGGCTGGGTGATTGTGAAACAAAACATTTGTGTCAGTTGGTTGAAGGCCCAGGTATGTTGAAACATTCCTGGGCCAGTGCTCTGAACACTCACCCATCAAGCTTTGTGCTTTGGAAGATAAACTGCAGAGCTAACAAGCCATTTTGGGAGGGAAAGGGCTTGGGCTGTGGGAGGTGTGGGGTCAGGCCCTGGTAGAAAGAGCAGTGGTGTGGGAGGCGGGTCTTCTATCACACAGTGCAAGCAAATGGGCACTGTGTTAAATCTGTTCCCTTCTCTCAGACTGGACATTCCGCAGCACCACCTCACTGGTGCAGGGCTGGCCTCGAGAGGCCAGAGAGGGCTGGCCGCCCTCTCTCCAGTCTGCACTGTTGTGACATTGACTGGCCCTCTGGGCTCCATACTTGCTGGTCCTAAGCACCTCATTTTGTTGAGCTGGTTTAACACTCCTAAAAGCACCAGCGTGGGATTTAGGGTCTAGAAGCAGGGTCTGAGATAGGAGATGCACCGTTTGGTCGGGGGTGAGGTTCTCTCGTAGTTTGCATTTGTGGTGGGGTGAGCGCCCGCCTGTGCCGCCTGCCGTTCACTCTCTGCTGAACCTTCCATGCGCTGCACCACCTGGAAGGCTTAACACACACTCTACCAGATGTTGGAGGTGTGTGCAGTATGTATTAGATTTACTCTTGAGGTTTCCCCCTTATTTTGGATCTAGGGCAAGAGAGCATGACTATATTTCGAAGGACAGTGTTGAAGGTAAATGCAGACTAGAACCAGAAAGCAGGGTGAGTAGTGCAGAGCACGCACAGGATCATGCTCGTGATGCTGCGACCTCCGAGCCTTCTGTCACTTTCATCACCCCTGCATTTCTGTTTTAAGGGAAGATGGGGATAATAAAGCAGGGCTTTATTTTTCGCTAATTCTTCTCCGTGTTTAATAAGATTAATTGTTGATACTAAAAGTACATGTCAAGAATTTAAAAGTCACTTGTCAGTAGAGTGGACTTAACTTTAGGTAATAATATCTTGTGTATGGGCAGTAAGTAATTTTAAATGTTACTGCTGAATTTTTAGAGTTCCTAACACTTCTCTTGAAAGCAACAAGAAAATAAAAAAAAAATTTACTTGCCATATTCTTAGCTTATCAGTAAATGTCAGCACTCTGAAAACAAAAACAAAATACAGCATTTAACCCAGCATAATCTTAGCACATGGCTTTTCAGGACTAATGAGTGGCCAGTATTTTACTGTAAATCATTGTCTCCTAGTCCTTTCGTGTTAGAAATACTGATTTTTTTTTTAACCCAACATACTTAAAAAGTTCTATATCATAACTTTTTAAAATTAAAAATGAGTGTGAATTCTTCTGCTTGGATCATGGTCTGGGAGGAACCGGAGCATGGCTGAGAGAGAACTCGTGTAGGGACATCAGGCATTGCTTGGAGGCTCCTGTGGACTTTGTAGATGGAGGTGTGTTCTGGTCAGGAAGCAGTGGCCCCACCACGCTGTCTTTAAAGGCATTAGTGCTTTATTTTCCATGACCTCATTTTCCTTGCGCTCAAAAGCCTATCTTCTAATAGGTAAAACAGCGGTACGTTCTTAGTACCTGCCACCTTCAGTTCTTGAGTTATAATCCTGAACAGCGACACTGTATTTTTGTCTACTTAAAGACATTTTTTAAAACATTAAGAATCTGCTGTGTGCATAGCACTGACTTCGTTAGGTGTACTGTATGTTGTGAATAGTTATTACATAGTTTATAAGTGAATTAGAGGGAGGAAATTGCCAACAACAAGTATCTGCTGCTGGACAAGGGAGGGAGGGACCAGCTGCTTCTCACTGTTGAGCCAAGTCTAGGTTCTGTACAGACCACCTGCATAGAGTAAAACGGAGCGTTTTCTTCTCCTTTATTCTAAATGGATGGCAGAAAATCATCAATTATTTTCTGTTCACACTTAAAAGTGTACACTTTGATACATGTTGACATGTTTACACCCATGAAATCATAAAACTGAAGAGAATCCTTCCCTTTCCTCTTTCCCCAGTTAACCTCTGATCTACTTTCTGTCACTATAGATTAGTTTATATTTTCCAGAGTTTTATATAAATGGAATAATATGTACTCTTTTTATCTGGCATTTTTCACTCCACATAATTATTCCCACATTCATCCATGTTGTATGTATCAACAGCTCATTCTTTTTTAATGCCAGATAGTACCCCATGGTATGGATATGCCGCTATTTGGATGGTTTCTGGTTTTTGGCTTTATAAGTAAACTAAGAATATTCCTTATGTCGGAGATAATTTAAGCTTAGCTTTCCCCCCAATCTTGCCCTTTCTGCAAGGTGAGTTTAATACTAGTTTTTCTCTTCCTCCTTTTGCATTAGGCAAATTAAAAGGAAGAGAAACAGACTATTTCTGGGTGGACCAGTCTTTCTCTTGGGTAATAGAATTAGATGCCAAATTTGTAGCAGTTTTGAATATCTGTTTTTAAAAACAGGCAACGTTTTTCAAGAATGTGAAAGCAGTCCTAGGAAAAGTTTCAAAATGATCACTATTCCTTGGATTGAGTTCTGTGCCAGCCGCATGGAACCTTGAGAACCAGCCTGGAGGTTGTCCCTAACACTTAAGATAGCGATTCGCAGTAGAGGGGCCACCCCTTTGCGCCCTGCATCTCTGCCCCTCCCCGGGCTCCGGGGCAGTCTGTCGAGTCTGCTTGTGCAGACTGTCTGGGCTGCTGGAGGGTGGGCCCAAGGACCGGAGGGGGCAAGACAGGCCTGTCTAGAGACTGTGAGCTGCCCAGCCGCCTTCCTCTCTGGGTTCCTAATTTGGTTTCTGTCTTCCTTTATCCAATAATGACCAGATTTAGAACTTCCTGCAAGTCAGACTTACCCCAGTATGCCCAGAATATTCCTTTTAGTGTGGGAGTGAAACTTTCTTGTTCATTCAGGAGTCTAAGACTGAACCACTCAGTAGGATTACCGGTAGGAAATGTGTTCTGCTGGCCCAACCGCACAGCCAGTTGACCCAATAAACAAGCTCAGGACTGGTCATCAGCGGGAGTGCTTTTGCCTGTTGAGGGACGCTTGGCAATCCCCTTAGTCTCCGTCATGGCAAATCTGATGATAGGCTTACATGCAGAATCTATGTCTTTATATCCCCAAGGTCTTAAGGGTGCTTTGATTGTGTCCCTTGTCTCTGGAATCTGTAGAGATAAGAGTTTCCTGTTTGAGTGAAAAGTGATTTTGTTGATAGAATGGCAGTCCCCCTCAGGTTTTAGCTTTTATTTTGGGGGGAGGGGGAGTGGTGTTAATTTATGGGAAATGCTACAGTCTGTTCAACAGGGAGGAGAGTTATTAGGAAGCTAGACACACTGCAGGTAGTTAGGGTGGTTTTGGATCTCAGGCAGTGATACAGCATCCAGAGACAGGAGGCAGTGACAGGGTTGGAGAAGAGGGCCTGAGGTGCTGAGGTCCTGGGCAGCTGCATTCCACTCGGCCATTAATTGGATGTGTCCCGAGTTAGGAGAGTTTAGAATGACTCTTGAATAGAAGAAGAAGAAAAACAGGGTTGAATAAAATATTGAGCCCAGTTACTGTAGTGCTGAGTTGACCCACCTTAGGAACACCCGGGGCTTGCGTGAAGTCTGATCCGAAGGGGGGAGCATGGACCTGGTGCTTGGGAGGGACACTACTGTGGGAATGCAGGTCTGACAGTCTCCCAGGTGAGACTGTGGGTGTGGACGAGCCCTCCCCGGGGAAAGACATCCGGAGCAAGAGGAACTCCGACATTGTGGCATTAAGGAGACGTAGGTGGCCTGGTGGACCTCCCCATTTCCATGATTTAGCGGGGGAAGGGGCCACATGATGGGATAAGAGCATCCTGTCCTCCGAACTCAGAGAAGGGCCGATGCTGGCAGGCATTTTCTGGGATAGGGGAGCAGGCAATTTTAAAGGTGATATGGCCGCAGCCCCTAGTCTGTGGCAGGTCAGAGTTTTCCTATTCTAGGAATTGCTAAGTTCTTTTGTGGAGTCAGAACTTTTTTCCTAATGTTTTGGGGTATGGGTTTAGGATATAGCACAATGATGTTAGTGTTTAAAAAGTTCCTGAAAGTTTTTTTAAAAGCTTCTGGATTTATATATACCACTGTGAGACTCTGAGACTCTGAACCTCTGAAGAAGTTGGGGCTTATGGATGAAGGCACCAGCTGCATGGTGCGCTTGAGCGCCTCTTCCCTCTGAGAGTGTGCTGTGACGCAGCGGCCCTGACCACTGGCTGCGGAGTGGTCTTGCTGGCTTGCTGTGGGAAGTGAGTGTGGGAGTGGAGGAGCTCTTGGGGAGAGGGGAGAGCTCGGCGGGGCACTGGCCGTCTCCTGGGGGGGCACTGAGGGCGCCTTGCTGCAAACACTCAGTGGTTTGTGTACCTCTGATTGATTGCTTTTCTTGGGACATTTGTGTCTTTAGGCCTGTCGACTACCTGGTCCCAGAATTCCCGATCCCAGCACGGGAGAAGTTCCTGCTCCAGACCTGAAGATCGAAAGCCTTCAGAGGTAATTTCTGAGTGCTGGCCTGACTGTGCATGTCCTGCGTGTGTGTGTGAGTGCATATGGTTGACACACACACCTGATTGTTGATACTAATGTCAGTGCGTTCTTGGGTAAGTTATGTAACCCCTCTGTTCCTCAGTTTCCAAATCTGTAAGATGGGGATAATGCAGGTGTTCACCTTACAGGATCCTTATGAGGATTCAGTGGATTAATACACAGAGGTAAATTGTGCTCAGTACATGTTAGCTATTATTAATTATATTCTTCGATATTTTTGACTGAAAAATCCCATGGACAGGAGCCTGGCGGGCTCAGTCGGATACGCACTGTAGGCAGCTGGTCCCTGTGTGAGAGCACCGGTCCCCACTGCTGGAAGCCCTCCCGGTGGCAGCGCTGGGCAGTCTGGGTGGTGCTGGCCTTGGCCCTGACCTGCGTTTTGTTCCAGGTTGTTTTTTCTTTTTTAAGTTTCTGAGTTGAAATGACTTCATACTTGAAGAGCTGAGGTTGAGCACTGCTGGGGACCTCTGATCTCAAGTCCGTTTGAGGGCGTCTGCCTCAGTCTTGTGCACCCCCTCCCGAGTCTCTAGTGCAGAAAGAGTGGGGTAACTGCCTTTTCTCTTCTTGTTGCTTCAGTTTGAATTTTTTTTTCTTCTTTGGCAGATTCCCTTATTAACACTGATACTTATCAGACTTAGTTGGAATATGTTTTTAACTAATTTGCTTCCTGAAGATGTAGAGCTGAGACTTGAAAGGACTTCTGTCTTTAGGGCTGGGGAGGGCGTGGCTGACAGTTCACGCCCCCTGGGGCATGGGCCCCTGGTCTCACTTGTGCTTTTGTGGAAGGTGCACAGCCAGGTTCCTGCCAGTTCCTGGGACTTCAGTGACATACAGGGGGAAAGTCCAGATCCAAAATGGCAGGCTGGAGACACGGCCCTTTTATTCAGACCCTGCCTCAGACTTTATTATGGTGACGTTTATTAAAGTGATCACCAACCTGAAAAGTCACCAGGAAAAACAAATATGGACCTATTAGCAGGCATATAATGTGAACCGTACTTTGCAGCACAAGAAAGAACTCCCTGTCCCAAGAAGAGAGAGTTCAGCATTGTGACTTGTGTAAACAGAGTGTAGCTTACAGATGCAGGCTCACTTTGTGCCAAATACAACTTGGGGTGGTGCTAATGCCAGGGTCAGCACTTCCTCTTGTAGCTCTGAGACCCGAGCGGACTGAGGCGAGGCCCTGGTGGGAAGTCTCCATCAGGAGCAGCAGGCATGAGGGGACTCCCTTTATGGTTGGTCCCTCCTTGACCTTCGATGAGGCATTGAGGTGCTCTCTTGGCAGAGGGTACCTTGGAGTCTTGTGGTCTGTTTTTGGCAGGGTGAGGAGAGGGTGGTAGCTTGCTTTCTTATTTTTCTCTCCTCCTCCTCTCATTCCCTGACAAATGCTGCTTACCTAGCAGAAGTTACACTAGGTGAAGGAGTGCAAACACATTCTTTACAAGCTCATTTCTGCCTGGACTCCACTGGTCTGTCGTTGCTTCTCTCCTAAATTTTTGCAGCCTTTGCTCTGCCTGGCATTGACCACCCAAAACCCGCCCTTCCAGACACCTTGCTGGAAGCTCTGGTGCCCAGCGGGCAGGGGCTGGGTGGAGGCAGCCTGAGGGTGGGAACAGAAGCCCTGGTGGCCCTGGGTTTTGGCTTGGTGTTGTTACATGGTTAGTGGAGTTCTAGTTCTTTAACATTTACCAGGAAGTTGCCCTTGAGTGGAATGACTCCCTCCAGGGGTTTTTAGGCACGCGTCTTCAGCAGCCTGCTTGCTGACTTGGGAGTCTCTTAGCAGTTTCCCAGGGAGGACACTGAGGCTCTTGTGTCGTTGCTGGTGCAGACGTGGCCGTCTCGCAGAGCCAGGGAGGGAGTGAGGGCGCAGAGCTGCCGCCGCTCCCATCCTAAGCACGGTCCAGGGTATTGGCAGGCCCAGGGGTTTCCTCAGTAGGTCAGACTGGTTCTCTGTTGAAACAGTGACCTGGTTACATGGCAGTACCATGGTTACCCTGCAGCTGCCAGTGCTCTGTAGAAGAATGCAAATACCCAGTGTCAATGACCCTTTGCTCTCCCTGTCCAGGTGTTTAGGACAGACCTGATCACTGCCATGAAGCTCCATGACTCCTACCAGCTGAACCCGGACGAGTACTACGTGCTGGCGGATCCCTGGAGACAGGAGTGGGAGAAAGGGGTCCAGGTGCCAGTGAGCCCTGGGACCATCCCCCAGCCTGTGGCCAGGTAGACGTACCTTGGAGAGGGGCCACCCCTCCCCCAGCAGCAGTCTTACTGCCCTGCCAGCCAGCCAGCTGCGGGGAGCAGTGTTGGAGTTAGCAGTAGGGCTTCTGGGGGAATAAGAAAGGTGGTAGAAACACGCCTCGGGTCCAGAGGTGGTGCTGTGGGCCTCCACATTGGAAAGGTGCTGCTCTCCTCGAGAGGAAGGTAAATTCCAGGACTTCCCGGGAAGTGGGGGTGGGGTAGGATGCCTGGATGTAGGCACAGTGGCTCCCTCTTCTGGAGGCCGCTCTCCTGGGGAGGGGTCTGCCTGTCGTCCTGCTGGGTCAGCGCCACCTCTGGGGGAGGACGGGGGTGAGCAGTCCTCTCAGGTTAGGGCTATGTGGAGGGGACCTTAGAGTTCTCCCTGGATAAACTTTGCCCACATGTTCTTAGAGACTTTCTCTGGATTTTACTTCCAAATCACTTTTCCCCTGAAAGGTTTTGAGGGTCGGTCTTTGATGACCTGCCTCAGCATGAAGCTGGGCTTGTTTGCTCACCTGTCTGAGGCTGCTCCCAGGGAGGGAGCGCCCGGCTTCACCGCCACCTCAGCTCCCTGCTTTGCGAAACGTCCTCTTTCACCATCACTGAGTGTGGCCTGAGTTTACCTTCAGCCCTCGCCCCCATTATGTCCTCAGGCGCTTGAGATGATCGAGCCTGATTATTGGGTTAGGGGTCCCTGGGACAAATGTCCCCGTAAGTGCACAGGATTAAATGACCCTCCCAGGCTGGACTGCCGTCTGGGGAGTGAGTGGAGTGTTCCCTGGGCTCTTGAGGTTTCGCCCACCCCTGGGGCACAGCACCACCTGACTGCTTGGTGTTGGTGTCCCCAGTCCCAGGCATTCTGAGCCCAGCAAAGGACAAGTAAACACCCACACAGCTTGTGGAATCTTTCACCTGAAACCCTGCCCTTAGTTGAGTAGGAGGAAAAACTCCCTTAAATTTGCCTATCTCAATGTCATATATTAATAGATAAAGTCACTCTGGTATTATAAGGGTGATGGAACTATGACGGACTCCTTGGACAGCTGGGTATTAATGCAAACTGCCGGCGCCCTGAGACCTGGAGGTGGAGGGACGGTGTGGATGTGAGTGGCTCCTGGGCCGCCATGGTCTCTGGTCAGCAGTGGCTGGGCCTTCTCACATGCTGTCTTTCTCCTGAGCGGGTTTGAGGGCAGCAGTTCTCCAGGTGTTCACAGGTGGAAGTATGAGGAACAGAGGGACCTTGCCTTCTCTCCTGGGATCCCCGGTGTGTGTTGGGAGTGTCCCTAACTTGGCCAGGACTCTGATTCTCAGGCTGCCTGGAGATGGCCGAGGCCCGAGTTTTAGCCCTGGAGGGGATGGTTCTCCCCTCGGCTCCCCAGCGCGCTGCTGTACCCGCTGTGTGTGTGGCTGCTCCTTTCTCCTCTGTGTCCCAGAGAACCCCGTGGTTGGTGGTCTCCAGCAGGGGCGGGCAGGCCTGGATCATGGAGGGGGATTCAGTCGTTAACCCCTGACACTCAGGGCGGGTGCATTCTTGTGTGCGCGCGCCCCTGTCAGATGGCGGCAGGCACGCAGGGTCCTGGGAGGCCACATGGAAGAAGCTGGTGGTGACAACTTCGGTAGTTTTGTCACTTGACATCTAGTTTTATTTTAGGGCCTTGAATGACTCCTACTGTATTTTATTAGCAGTGATGTTAGGGTGTTAACTCTCTTAACCAGGCGGTGACCTGGGGTTTGAGGGTCGGAGGTGGAAGCTCGCCTGGGGCCTTCTGACAGACAGACTTGCTTCCTCGTGGCAGGAAGGGTAACCCCGCTGCCTTGTTTTCTTCTTAACTAGGGTCGTATCTGAAGAGAAATCCCTCATGTTCATCAGGCCCAAGAAATACATTGTCTCGTCAGGCTCCGAGCCTCCGGAGCTGGGCTACGTTGACATCCGCACACTGGCTGACAGTGTGTGTCGTTACGATCTCAACGACATGGACGCCGCGTGGCTGGAACTGACCAACGAGGAGTTTAAGGAGATGGGTGAGAGAGGGCTCTGTGGCCTTGTGTACAGGATGAGTAGAGGCCTGCAGGTGAGGGGAGAAGCTCCTCACCGCCTGGGGGCGCCATCGAGTCTGCGTGTGCTCCCTGGATGAGTGGTGGGCTGCGGAGGGCTGTGAGGAGGGGAGGAGCAGGGCTCCTGGTTCCCACCCTGACCTACAGCCCCGAACCCGCCACTTCCTTACCTCCAGGAAGCTAGGGAGGCCGAGCTCTTCGGATCGCTTCTCCAGCGCTGACCTGCTGTTTCTCACAGTAGATTCCACTCCAGCCAAGCCCACCGATTTCCAAACACAGCGCTTGTGCTTTCACCTCAGCCGTCCCCTGAAGTCTTTCGCTAAACCCGAGTGCTCTGTCTGTCCGTCCTGGCTTTCCCTGGGTGAAGCCCCACGTTAGCGGGTGGCCCGCCCATCGTGATCTGTCTACACATCAGTCAGTTCTTGTGTGTGTGCAGCTCAGGGCTCCTGCACCGCCTTTGCTCGCATCTCCTTGTGTCACGACCAGGATGACACTTGGGTCTCGGCTTACACGCCACTTCTGATTGCTAAGAGTTGCCTGGAGTGTGTGGAGACAGCAAGTCAGTGAGGCCCAGTCTGGGTTCCCCACGAGAGACTGTGAGGATTAATTACCTTTGTGCTGGGGGTCGAGGTCGGGAAGTGGTGGCACAAGCTCTTTGCAGCCTAGCTTATGTAAGTATGTATGAAATGGTGGATGGATTTCAAAGCCATGCAGGACTGAGACTGTGTTTGCGTGGGTCCCTGAGCCTTGCATGGGGCCTGGCGTGTGACGGGTGCCGCCGCGCCTGCTGCTCCCCAGCCCCTGAATGGGAAAGACCCTGTGGACTGAGCTGGGAATTTTGACAAAGCTGATTGGTTCCTCATGGTCCTTGCTTTTAGATATTAGTGGCTAGACTGTTAGTAGGTGACGAGGTTGCTTTATAGAATCTGTTCGGAAGTTTCCTCTTGGACAGAATACTATGTTTCAGCTTCATAGACTTTGTGGAAACCCCTGTACGCCACCAGACTGGCTGGGTGTCCTGAGTTAAGGCAGAGGGACCGACGGCCAGGGGCTGGGGGCTTCTGTGGATGGTTCAAGGGGTAGTGCTGGGTCTCTGTCGGACAGCGAGGCAGTGCTGAACGCTTTGGCAGGATAAGTGTTGCGGTTGTCTAACACATACTGAACACATGCTTGAAGACGACCTTGGCTTTCATTGGTTTTTTTAATGGTGAAAATTAATTACAGGGTATAGGGTTGTATTTTCAAAGCCAGTGATGTTTTCAAAACTGGTAGGAAGAATTGAGATGAAAACGTCTGGCCACGCAGAAGCGATCTCGTTATTAAATAGGGTTTGAGATGAGAGGTGGCCTCTTTGAATATGTGTTCATTGGGGCTATCACAGTGCCAGCGCTGTCGTGTTCCCCAAGTTTCTGAAAACTGGAAATGTCAATTAAATTTATGGTAATGCATAAGAGTTGTTGGCTCTGATGACATTTCTGTTGTTTCTTAGATGTGTTTTACTGTTTTTTACAGCCTGTTTTTTCTTTTCTTGCATGAGTGTTTTCATTGTAGGAAGTTTGGAATACATCCACAAATGGAAGAAAATAAAAGTCTCATCCCACCACTAGTTATAACCATGATAACCGCTTGAAGTTTATTTTTGGTCATTTCTTGCATAAGAGTGCATTTTATTTGATTCACAAGGAGCTGTCTTCTTTGCTTCAGACATTGCTTGTATTTCTGTCTTTCATGGGTCTGATTAGCTTATGCATCTCAACTAGTAAATTCAGAGGATGAGGAGGGATAAACCAGGTAAAAACATTTGAGTATTCACAGTGAAATCTGTTCACAGCACCATTTTAAGCTGAAAAAATGGAATGTTTTTTGAAAAAATAACCAAGCCATACTATATGGTCATGGTTTTGAAGTCTGTTACATGCTAGTTGTTATATATAATATTGTAATGAAACGACAGTCTAATGTATTCAGTACTTAATATCCTTGAACACTTTTGGGATTTATCTTGCACTTTTCTACCTTCCAGTGCTGTGTCTTCAGTACCTGACCATAAAGAACAAACTGTTGCGTGGATATGTCTTTCTGCCTTTTAATTTAAAGATCCTTCCTTGAAAGGGTCAGAGAGATGTTCAACAGATGATATTTGGGACACTCAGGATACATTTATTTCTTCATTGTGAATTTGTTAGTATAACTAATATTATAATATTTACTCATGGATTTATCAAAGTAGGTTTGCGGCATTTTTCCTCCAGGAATGCCCGAGTTAGATGAATACACCATGGAGAGGGTCCTGGAGGAATTTGAACAGCGGTGCTATGACAACATGAACCATGCGATTGAGACTGAGGAAGGCCTGGGGATCGAGTATGACGAAGATGTCGTCTGTGACGTCTGCCAGTCACCCGATGGCGAGGATGGCAACGAGATGGTGTTCTGCGACAAGTGCAACATCTGTGTGCATCAGGTAGGCGGGCCGCGGGGCCCGGGAGGAAGCCACAGACGGGGGGCTAAGGACGTGTGCCCATCTCTTTCTTAATACCGGGTGTTTCAAGTATTTCTTGCTGCTTTTACAGCCAGGAGAATGGGATCCTGTATTAATTTGCTTGGGCTGCTCTAACAGAGTGTACCACCAGCTGGATGACTTAAAATGACAGAAATTGTCTTGCTATCTGGAGATGGGAAGCCTGAATTCAAGGTGTCGGCAGGGCCACGCTCCCTCTGAAGCGCCCCTCCTCGCCTCTCTGGCCCCTGGTGGCTTGCTGGCAGTCGTCGGCATTCCGTGGCTTGCAGCTGTGCACCGCTCTGGCCTCCGGCTTTGCCGTCGCTCCGTGTCCTCGCTATGTCTCTCTGTCTTGACACTTGGCCGTCTTCTTGTAGGAAGACCCGTCACAGTGGGTGAAGGGCCCTCCCTACTCCAGTGTGAGCTCATCGTAACTGACTACATCTATTTTCTTCTGGGTTAGGACTGACTTGAACATAAACTTTTTGGACACAATTCAAAACGTCACTTTTGCTGACATCACAATAAACTGAGCCCTTAAACAAGAGGAAAGGGGTCCTTTTTCTTGAACGTTATTTCCTGTCCTCCCTGATGTCAATAGGATTTGGCGGTTGCTTCAGTAAGGATGGGCATAGGGTAATTTAAAAAGCTTGGGAGAATCTCATCTTGACTCTTTTTTCATTTATTTTTTAATACAGTAATAAAGTAATCTGTATGTCTGTGGGGACTGTGCTCATATAAACTCTTTAGAAGACTCTTCTGAGGTACTTGTTTGAGCTCACCTGTTGATGCTGAGCTTTACAACAATCTTGAAGACTGGTGTGGGATGGTGGCTTGGTGACCTCTGGGGAAGAAGAATCGAGTTTGTGATTCTGGGCTGTTTTTGTCCTTCTGGCTGCCTCCTGGGGGTCCCTTCTGCCCGGGGACTTCACAGGCTGTGTGGCCTTAGCCCATCTCATCCTCATGACACATGAACCGTAGTCTCCTGCTGATTATGTTATAGTAGCTCTGGATTTTCAGATGACCAAAGAGCTTTCCTTGGGATGATGGAGAATTCTCATAGAGGTTTTGTCATCTCAACATGATGCGCATTGTGGCTACCATTTCGCTCCTTTGTTTGTGCTATTTTACTTGGATGACATTTAGGTTTTATTTTTTCCCTACCATTTTTACTCCCCGCCTCACCCCCCTCATCCTGAGAAAAGTTTTGTTTGAAAAAAAGGGTTCTACTTGGAAACTACTCAAACCCTCTGTTTTATGAATGAGTCACCTGGTGTCAGGGTGGGCTGCTCAGAGTCCCATAGTGGGTTACTGGCAGAGTTGAAACTGGAACCCCAGGGCGGGGGCCGGGTTGTGGGGGGCGGCTCTAGACCTCATTGTCTCTTAGTATTTCCTCTGGTTCCTTTTTCTTTTGGGATGTTCCTCATGACTTGTCTTTAAGGCATCCTTTGTTTAATCTTCTAATTTACTTAGACTTGTTTTTCCAGTAAAAAAGAAAAAAATTACCTGCTCATATGAGACTTTTTTCTGGAGTGCCTGATATAGACTTTTTTGGTATTTGAAGCCTTAATAGTGTCAGTTCTATAAAAAGTTTTGTCTTGTCTTGTTTTCCGGTCGGGCTGTGTTGACAGTGGTTCATTCACGGCCCCGACGCTGCTCCTGAGCGCCAGCCTCAGGGTCACTTAACTTTGCTGCACTCTCATCCTGTGGTTTCCTTTTTGCGTCCTGGATATTCAGATTGCATAGCGGCTGTGTTTTTCCTGTCTGGAGAATTGGAGTTGTGTTACTCTGTCTCTCCACTTCCTGACTTGTAGTTAGTTCATTTAAGGATACAGTTCTGAACAGTTTGGTGTTTTTAAACGGCTCTGACTGTGCTCCTGGTCCCATCACAGTTTGCTTTCTCCACTTCTTTAGCGTTTGCCTTTTCTTTCTTTGACCCATCTTAATGGCTTTTAGTTGCCTTGAGTTCTGCAGTTATTGCTGTCTTGAGTAATTTGCCATCTTATGTAAAGGAGGCTTTGTTTTGAACATCAGCCAAAGAGACCAAATTCTTGTTTTGTCTAGAAGGTCTCATTTTTCTGTGCCTGTGGTGCTCACTTGGGGTGAGGAGGCGTGGGGGCCAGGTTAGTGGAGCTTGCTCAGCCTGGGGGCCCAGGCTGCCCCTTGGTTCTTTCTCATGTCCAGAGGTGTCTCTCATGTCACAGCTTTGGGAGACTCAGCTGCTTTGTGCTTTCTCCTCACTCTGTCTCAGCTGCATCAGTAAATCAGAGGGATGCCTACCCCATCTAGCCCTGGAGAGTGTTTTGAGGGTTTACTGACTAATATTTAGAAACTTGGTACAGGGGGTATCTGTAGCTACACAGCAGATTTCTGTTGGACCTTTCTGTCCTTGAGTGGTTCTCAGGCCCCCCCTGGAGTGTGTGGCCCCCACCTCCTGTCTGTGAGGCTGCCCGGCACCTTTCCTGAAGGGAGTGCCTCTGTTTGGTGGCAGTTCTGTTAAACTCTTTCTAGGTGTTTAAAGTTAATAGACATACGGGAAAAACAACTCTCTTTTCTCTTTTCCTTGGGATGTGCGGTGTCTTCATAGGCCTGCTACGGAATCCTCAAGGTCCCAGAGGGCAGCTGGCTGTGCCGGACGTGCGCCCTGGGCGTTCAGCCCAAGTGTTTGCTGTGTCCCAAGAAAGGAGGAGCGATGAAGCCCACCCGCAGTGGGACCAAGTGGGTGCACGTCAGCTGTGCGCTGTGGATCCCCGAGGTGGGTACCCTTCTGGCGGTTCAGCCCCAGAGCCTGTGGCTGCTCATTCTCATGGGGAGCCATTCATTAATTAGCAGGCCTCATCGCAGTGGTTGAGTAAAACGCCGCCTGTGAGTTACTACTCCTTTTTCCACCTTAAATTGAATCTGAGGCACGCTGTCACCTGCTGACAGTGTGAACGTCTGTAGAGACGTTAACTGGGAGCCACACTAGTTGGATTCCTGGGTGGAGGTGTTCAGATCTGTCTTCAGACGCCATTGCAGCTGGCGCTCCGCTGTGCACAAGCTCCCGGGAGCCGACCCATGGCGTTCACGTCGCGGCCTTCCACTGAGGTGGGCTGTAACCCCTTGGAGCTGGCGAACCACGCAGGCCACACAGTTGTGGTTAAAGAACCACTGCTCTAGGTCACATTTGTGTGATTTTTATTAAAATTCTTACTTAGCCTCGACCTTTTTAATTTCAGGTCTGGTCTAATTTATTTCAAGTCCCAGACCTTGACTAATTTAATTTGCACGGCTCACTCTGAGAATATCATTTGTGATTCAAATTTTAGCATTTTTTGGTGTGTAATTTTGGTGCATTTTTCTCCTGAGGAAAAAAGTTATCTGAGTGATTTTTGAAGTGAGGTTTCAGGACGTGGGATCTCACAGTTTGCTATTAACAGGATACAGTTCAGTGATCCAGCCCGAACATGGAGAGGGCATCTTATTTATCTTGGTAGTTTTCTATTTAGTATGTAGTAAACATTTCTGACTGAGGAGAATGGTTTTTCTCTAGTGAAAGAGAGCTACTAGTTTAAAGCAGTCACTATTTACTTACTCAGTTGTTCACAATGTGTTTTAGTATATTTAAGATGGATTTCCAGCCTTGACCACTTCTCTGTGGACCAGAGGTGTACTCGCTTACCTTGTCCTGATACGTACACATCTGAGCTATCACTCGGGTGAGCAGTGAACGTTGGTATATCTGAATGTCTTTACAAACAGGATGTTTGCATCAGATGAAACCCAACCCCCCTCCCCAGGTGTGGAGCTTGCCCCTTTAAAGTGGGATTTTACCTGTGCTAGGAGGGCGAGGGCCCCTTGGCATGCCCTGGTAGGAGAGTTGTGGGGAAGGAAGCATCTTGAAGTTTCTCCTGTCTGTGCTCTGCCTTTGTCTGTCTGGTGGCCTCTACCGCTCTGTCTTGCTGTGTCTCGGCCTCCAGGTGAGCATCGGCAGCCCCGAGAAGATGGAGCCCATCACGAAGGTGTCCCACATCCCCAGCAGTCGGTGGGCGCTTGTGTGCAGCCTCTGCAATGAGAAGTTTGGGGCATCCATACAGGTAATCAGCTCGGTCGGGACAGTGTGACTGCCCTTCCCTGCATTGCAGGGCAGGGTTCTGAACTAACTATCACAGGGTTTGGAGCTGGGACTGGACTCCAGGAAGCACAGCCATCTCTGGTTGCTGAGGGCGGCGGTGGTGGTGGCGGGGGGTGCAGCCACACCCGGTGTGCGTGCCTTTGTTGGTGGGTTGTAACCAGAACACCAGTTGTAACCGTCACAGGGCAGCTCAGAAGTCTGCCTGGGCCGCCAGGCAGTTCCAGTCTGTGCCTATTTCTCGTTGCTGCCACAAGCCGGGCGTCGTGGGGACAGCCCTGGTGGCGAGCTGGAGGCTGGGCACTTGAGGGACAGTCACCCCCTACCTGCTGAGGGGCCCTGCTGGTGTCTGAGGCGTGCACGTGGGTTCCTTGTCTTGGTACACAGTGTTTGGAGTCAGCTTGGCATGCTGATGCTTTTGTGTTTGGTAAAACAGGTACACCTTGGAGCACCAGCTGGGTAGGGGGCACCGCTGAGGTGCTGCTCCTAGGGTTCTGCACAGCCTGGATTTCTGATTTTTTTTTTATGCTCTTGTGTGTGGGAGGTGGGGTTGTGGGGAGAGCCTGTATGTAAAAATTGTGCCTGTTTTTTCTGTGTCCATGTGCAGGCAAGTGTGGAAGGTTATAATGTAGGAAGAATTAAGGAGAAAATATAGATGGCCTGGTGGTTTTCTGTGTTGTGTAAAAGACTGCTCGAGAAGTTAATTTCTGGGCCTCACGTTTTTGGCATCTAGTCTTAAGAGGCCTGAGACGCTGTTCCACCAAGGTCTCCAAGTCCTGCCTGTGGCCCTGCTGGCTCCTCCTGTGGGGTGTGCCCCCTCGGGGCCATGGCTCCACCCCCCCCCCCCCCCCCCCCAGTCCTCCCCGCTCCTCCTCAGTCCCCAGGTCACGTCCTGAGGGCAGAGGTGTTGGTTTGGGGTGTCTTCTCTCTTGATGCAGAAAACACAGCAGCTCAGCACAGACACACACTGCACAAGCTCGGTCAGACCACCAGTTGCGGCTTTGAAAGAAGTGACCTCATTTGACAAAATCAGTTTGTATTTTGGCTGATAGATATTCCTCTCGGTAAGGTATCCAGTGGCTGGTGGTTTTTAAAAAGTTTGCATTTTACACGCCAAACAGTTGTGCTTTTCTTCGTTATCACTTCCACTGGTGTTCAAGAATCCAAAATGTAACAAAAATATTCAGAGGGTGAGGCAGGAGACAGCTGGTGGGATTTGGCTGTGGACCTTGAAAATAGTGCAGATTTTTTTGTATGTGAATGGAATCTGCTTAAAACTAAAACATGACAAAAGCCTTTGGCTTGAGAATTGTATTCAGAGGACATGGAGGAGAAATTTTTTAAAAGCCACAAAGTAAAGAAAATAAAAAAGACATTGGAGTGGGTATATGTATGTGTGTATAGACTGCCCATGTGAATACTTTCAGGAAACAAGCTGTGCAAACCAAGAAAAATGGAAATGGTTTTCTCCTGAGGTACCTGATGTTCTGAGGGTAGAGATTACACCCTTTACTGAGCAGGTCCTTCATTGATGCTTACAGGAGGCAGGCCATTGGGATCTCTGCTTCTCTTTTAAACAGAGATGATAAAATGATGTTTTTTTGTTGTTGTTGTTGCCATTGACCTCTTTTTTCCAGAACATTAATTTGAAGGAGGAGAGGCCAAGGAAGTTTGATGATTTTTCATATCTTCACAGAATAGACTGATTTTATTAAAGAATTCCTGTCTGAAATGTCTGCAGCTGGAAAGGCTCAGGCTTATGTTTCTGTAACATCTGTTTGCTGAGTCAACCTGAATGGGAAAACCCAGAGGAAGGCCATTTGGCGTCTTTACAAAGCCCAGCATAAATGCTCTGCTGTGGCGTGTTCCTCTTGCAGGTTGGGGCGCTGATGTAAAATGTCGTTGGCGCCAAACACTGATAGCGTCTCTGTTGTCCGTTCCACTTGCCTCCCTTCTTGGCTGCCTGCGGAGGAGGAGGAGCGCTTGGCCTTTTACTGATAGTGGCCAGGTGTGTGTGTGTTGTGCCACCAAAGCGGATTTCACACGTTGCTTGGAATTGAGGTTATTATTAAAGACAATATTACAGATTTATGTTAGTTTGTGTGCTTGAAGTGTGTACACTGGGGGAACTGATTTTCTGTGAAGTGAGCTAGATTTTCTGTGAAGCAAGCTAGATTTTCTGTACTTCTGGGTAGAAGAGACTTTGTCATAATGGAAGAAGTCATGACTGGCACTGAGTCCCCTCTTAAATACTGAAGTGATTAGGGGAAGAAGCCCCAGCCCCAGCCTCTGCAGAATGTGACGATGCTGTGCAGGGCTCCTTTGAATGAGTTTAGTTAAGCTTTTCAGCTGGCCCCACGCCCCACCGGGTTGCGGGTTGTTCTCCTTTCTACAGCCCTGCCGCACCCGGGATCTCTTGGCCTCAAACAATACCGTGTTGCTTTTTAAGGGACTGGCTTCAGTCACCACCAGGAACCTCCTCCCTGGCATTCTCCCAGCACTGATCAGATGGGAGAAGTTAATCGCTTTCCTCCTGCTAGGCCTCCAGCTTGCTGTGTGGATCAAAGGCACTACATGGTCCTCCTGGTGGGGCAGTGAGTGGGAGATCGGGCTGGGTAGTGCCTGACCTCTGGGCTGACCTGCCTTCCACCTGCTGGCAGTAGGTCCCTCGCGCTTGCGCTGCCAGGCGTGGCGCACCCGGGTCTCGGAGCTTGGCCTCATGGGCCCGGAGGCCTCTGCATCTGGCAGAGCTTCCCTAGGGTGCAGAGACTAGTCTCACGCTGTCTGTGCGGGGTGGTCCCAGTCTCTGGTTCCTTGCATCTCTTTGGGAGTTTTTAATTCACCTCCTGGGTCTTGAGCAACCCCCGCTGCTGGGAGGAGTGTGCCACCTGTGTTCGGCCTCGTCCTGGGGGCCACAGGAAGGGCCCCTGTGATCCTGTAACATCTCTGACTGGTGTTGTCCTTGAGGAGATTTCACCACTCAGGCTTTTAATATACACGTTAAAAAAGCTCAGATAAAAAAACAAGTGAATGCCTCAGAGTACACGCTGTGTATTGAGAACATCTGCATGTGCCACCTGTATAATTACGCCCGCCTTACGAGGTGATTCTGGATGCAGTTGCTTTTGTAAGAGAGTTACTGTTTGGTTAATGAAAAAAAGCCTCCTGAATCCCAAGCCATAGCTTGTTTAAAACACAATTAGATCTGCTGGGGGTCATCCACGTGAAGCCTTTCTGTCCTGAGCGCTCCAAGTGCAGCTCTTCTATGTGTGTGCATGTGTGTGCGCGGGTGCACGCGCGTGCGTGCGGGTGGACGGGGTGCCTGCGCTCAGGGCTTCGGGTCCTGTCGCTCCCTAACCCCACCTCTTGCTCTGTTTTCTTGCCAGTGCTCCGTGAAGAACTGCCGCACGGCCTTCCACGTGACCTGTGCGTTTGACCGGGGCCTAGAGATGAAGACTATCTTGGCAGAGAACGACGAAGTCAAGTTCAAGTCCTACTGTCCGAAGCACAGCTCTCATCGCAAAGCCGAGGAGGGCCTTGGTGAGGGAACTGCTCAGGAGAATGGGGCTCCTGAGTGCTCCCCACGGGATCCGCTGGAGCCCTTCGCTGGCCTCGAGCAGAATCGGGAGGAGGCCCACCGGGTCAGCGTCCGCAAGCAGAAGCTGCAGCAGCTGGAGGACGAATTCTACACGTTCGTCAACCTGCTGGACGTAGCCAGGGCCCTGCGGCTGCCCGAGGAGGTGGTGGACTTCCTGTACCAATACTGGAAGTTGAAGAGGAAGGTCAACTTCAACAAGCCCCTCATCACTCCAAAGAAAGACGAAGAGGACAATCTAGCCAAGCGGGAGCAGGATGTCTTGTTTAGGAGGCTGCAGCTGTTCACGCACCTGCGGCAGGACCTGGAGAGGGTAATGATCGACACTGACACCTTGTAGTGACCTAGAGAAGACGACGGCAAAGAGACGGCCGCTGGCCCAGAGCAAGGGACGGTAGCCGGTTCATTTACTCTCAGACCCTGTACATACTGCAGCATGAGGTGGTGTTGGTTCCATATATTTATGGGCTGGGAAACTCGATGTACACACACGCAAGATGACCACAGAATGGGGAGCTTCTCTGGTTTAATTTTAAATAGTTAACTGTTCTTCTAGGAGATCACATGGGTGCCTCTTTCCCCTCCTCCATTCTAGAGCTAGAGGGAACAGCCCCAGGGAAATGGCCAAGGGATGGGCTTAGAATTGTTTACAGACTGAGGAGCCAGAACGGATTTCATGGTGCCGGGGGTGGGGCGGGCCGGCAGAGGAGGGAGATCTTTTGTTCAGCCTGGGGGGGCACCCCCGCCTTGCTGCCTCTCGGCCCAGCCTTGTTCCTCGGCTCCCTCACGGGGCCTTCGCCCTTGCAGTCACTGAGCAGAGCAGGTGTGGGTGCCAGCGTGTGTGCATCACCGCCACGCCCGTGCATGCCTGTTCCCCACGGTTCTCCCGCAGCGAGGTGCTACGTCGCCACTGAGGCTGTCTGTGTTGTGTGTATGTGTGGCTGTGTCCATGTGTCTGTGTGCTCTGTCTGGTGTGGGCGTGGGGTGGGATTCCTGGTGCACAGAGGCCTGTGATCTGACTGAGGAGCCCGTGGGCACACTAGCACACTCCGTTGCACACTTCCGGATCACACTTCTGCCCGCAGCCTCCGCTGGCGGCACTTCCCCTCCGCTGTTGCTGCTTTGTATCTCCCCAGCTCTCCAGCATCTCTGGAGTCCCCGTCTGGACCTCCTTTCCTGCTACAGGAATAATCAGGAGCGGGCTGTCTTTCCCCCCCGGCCTCCTGCTCCCTGTAGGTAGCTTCTGACTGAAGCTCACTAATTGGCGATGCGTCTCCGAGCACCTTCTGCGGCAGCTCCCCTGATTGCCCTGCTGCCAACAGCCGGCTCCGATTAAATTCATTAGTGCACGGGAGATGGAACGGAGGAGCAGCCTGTGCTGAAAGGCACTCAAGTGGCCTGAAATGGTTAACGCATGTCCCCCAAGCACCTAACTTATTAGTGATTCACCTGCCTGGGAGAGAATCTGACTCAGAGCTGACGGGAAGTGAGAGCCTAGGCAACGAATAGGGATACGTGGGGGAAGTACTGAACGAAAAAGCCCGGCTCTCACAGACACCAGCACCGCCCTGGCAGAGGAGGCGTGGCAGTGAGAGCATTGGTGGGCCTTCCTTAGAAGAGACTGTTCTAGAACCTGACAGTGACACCCCACCAGGATTCAGGCAGAGGGGAGGTGAGGGGCGCGGCATTGAGGCTCTCCTGCTCCCGTGCCCCCCCTGGTGGTGAGTGTGAAGAAGACCTCGCCTCAATCACAGGTCTGTGTGACCTTTTTGTTAGCGATGAGAAAAGGGTTCAGAAGGATACAGTGGAATCCTGGTGAGAAGCCTTGTCCCAGCTCGACAACTGCTGTACTTGGGGTTGCATGAGCTTTGGAGTCAGTCCTCAGGAGGGACGACGAGAAGTCTAATGTTTGGACTGTGTGTGTGTCTCAATCACCACAGAATAAAAGTGTAGAAAACGCTTGTGGTGTACTAACTCTTCTGTACATAAGATACTCAGATGAACACGCACTTGTAATTCGGAAGGTTTTTTTGAGTCATCACTGTCGCTTTTTAAGTAGAATGCCGATGATGTATGAGAATAGGGAATAAAGCAGGATTTTTGTCTGTGTGGCATTACTTGCATTTACTTTAAAGAGTCTTTAAGATTTTAGGGCATTTAGTGTCAGTTTAAAATAAGCTTATTAAAATGAAAACCACGTTTTCCAGAATGTGCCACAAGGCCTGTTAGGGTGGAGGCTTTAAAAAAAAACGGAAATCGTGGCCATGCTGCAGAGAGTACAGTTATTTGTAATTATAAACAGTATTGGGCAGAAGACTCATCAGAGCAGGGGTGACAATAAGAACAAATCATAAATTTGTTTTCAAGAGTCTTGGGTAATTCACACACTAGCTAGGTAGTGTAATTCACACTAGGAAATTAACATTCCATAGTGGTTAATATGAAGGAGCATCATCAAGGCATGTGTTCCCTTCAGAACTGAGGAGTAGGCCTCATTAGAAATGCAGACAACGCTGAGTGATAATGGTGGTTGTTCCTGCAAATACACACCTTGGGGGCGCCTTGCACACCTGTGTTCTAGTTCTGGACCAGACAGGTGACAGGAATGGACTCCCAACGGTGTGGGGACCTGAAGACACGATTACCGATGTGGCAGGTGCCATGCCAAGTTGCCAAGGCTGCCATTTCACTCTGGTGGGATCGCTCTCCCCCAGGCATTGTCTTCTGAAGGAAGCACTAAACATGAATTCAGCAGCAAAAGGAGTACTTTCTCATATAAGGATATGCTGCCTCTGCACTGGGGCATCGAAAACAGCAGGTCCTGGGGGGCCGTTCTGCCCAACTTTTGGTGGGATGGTCACTTGACATTCTGATAGTGGCCGCAGTTGTCCGGGAGCATAAAAGACAAGTTAAGCTCTAGTGTTGCAAGCAGTGTTTGGGATTCAAGAAAACTTGAGATCATTGTTGGGCTCCCGAGGGCAGTGGTTCTCAGAGCGTGGCCCTCAGCCTGCAGCAATGTGACCTGCTGACCTTCGGACTCCACCTCGGACTGTGGAAATTCTGGGTGTAGAGGCCAGCATTCTGTATTTTAGGGCCCTTCCATGTTTGGGAACCTTTGCTATGTGTCTTGGGTTTGACATGGTATGGTAGATCTGGTTTTGGGTGCCACCTCGCTGGCAACTGGGAGAAGATGGAGGGACAGGAAGTGAGGTCTAGCAGGGCACAGAAAGGCCAGGCAGGGTGTGTCTTGACAGAGCCTCAGTTCAGTTCGATATACAGGGGCTGCTGATGGAAGTTGCCCTTCACGGGGTGTTTTGTGCATAAGGGAGGTGAGGTTTAGGGCACTCAACTATTCTGTGGCCACCCAGGTCTAGGTTATTCAGAGGCTGATTTTTCCAATAGAAAACCCTGGGGTCATAGTTAGATGTCTCTCTTCTCAGATCATGGGGAATGGAAGTGTGGTTTTCCCACTTAGCAGCCAGGGTGGACATCTTTCCTGGGAGAAGTGGTTGCAGACGCCGAAGTTCAAGTTCTCTGTCTTTTCTATTTCCTTTGACCATTTTAAGGAAAAAGAGATGTATCTCTATTGTACATCTGACTTAAATAGAAGAGTAACCTTGTCCACTCCTGTCAGAATTTACCTTTCCCAGCTCCACAAGTTGGGTCCCGTCTTAATGTAAAAATCACTCATTTGTTTTTCATTAATTAATGAGTCTGTAATAAGGATCTAGGTTTGACTCCTTCCTCTTTTTGAGCTTCTACTCTTAAATCTCCTTTGGGTGGAATATTTGTAAAGAAAATCTCACCCACTGGCTACCTCCATCCCCAAACTGATCAGAATTCTTAAAAAGAACACCTACTTACTGGCCTGGCGGGGAGAGGGTGAGGCTGTCAGAATGAGTTTTAACCAGGGTGAATGACACTGAAGCAATATTTACTCTGAGATAGGAAGGCTGATTTTCTTCTCAATTATTTTTATTAACAAGTGTCAGAAAATTCCTAAACAAACAGTGAATCATTTGGGAACAAAAGAAGCCTGACTTGGTGTTCCTGCTGTTGGCCCGGAAATTACACCATTTATGATGTGTAAAATGCAAACATGAAAGCCAGCTGACCTTGTGTCCTTTCGCAAAAGAGGCTGTCTTTAACACGCCATAAGTTTATGGGGAAGAGCAGATGGAATTGTTAGGGTTCTTTAAGGGCGTTGTCTGAACATAAGCCAAAATTCAGGGTCGCGTGTGTCTTGTTGCCACTTGCTGCCGAAAGATGAGTGACCTTTGAGAAGGTGATGGGATGGGACTGCCCAAGTGGTGGGAGAGTATAGTTGTGCCTTTGGTGTGGGAGCTGATCGGGATACTGAGTCATTTCTCAGTCTTGCCATTGAGCTTTCTGGGAAGGTATCGATCACATCTTGAAGACAGGTTTAATTGTGCATCTGGTGTGTTGCGTTTGACATTTGTGTTTTCAGGCCCTTGCAGACTGATTGGGTTTACCAGTAAGTGTTAGGACTGAAGAGATTTAAGGGAGTTTATTGACTAAGCCATTAAATTTTGACTCTATTGACTGACCACAGGTGGCTTTGAAAGCGGGGAACAAATTCGTGTTGATTAGCTTGTGTAGGTTAATGAGGATATGTGTGCAGTCCCCCAGTGGTTGCGCATCAGATGCCAAGTGGAGCTCATAGCGCTGGGCTCTCAGTTACTGACAGATGGATCAGGAAGCAGGCAGTGCCAGTGATGCAGAGAGCTGGCCTTAAGATGCTGATGTAGCAAATCTGTGGCAAAGCAAGGACCCTCCCTAGGTGTTTGCTCTGTAGGAACAAATTAGCTACCTGTAAACTCCAAGGTATTTCAGAGAGCTCAGTGTCCAGTTGATGGAACTTCACTTGGGTTCTTGGTGACCACCTGGCATTCTCGTGGGCCCCACGCAGGAACGTTTTTTGGGGGCTCTTTCCTCTAATGGCCCTTGACCCCGTGCTTGCCTAGTTGCATCTTCAGAAGATGCTTGATAAAGTGCAACCAGGGTGGCTTCTGAACTGCTCTAAAGCTTCTGACAATAGAATTCATGGGAGGATAAGCACAGTCCTTTGGCAAGAGCTGGTATGCCTGGCCTTGGACACCGTTGGCATCTCTCTGCTGGGATAAGCCAATGGCCAGGCCGTTGGCCTGGTTTGGTGTTGGGGGCATGGCTCCCTCCTACAGGCCCTTTCTCTGGTGGTACTTAGCATCACAAAGGGAGGTCAGAGATTCCATACAACATTTATATTTTGATTTCAAGTCAGTCAAGGACCTAGTGGGATACATTTTTTCCCCCTCAGGTTAAAAAAAAAAGTACTGTTATAATGTATATTGCTTACTTAGAATCTTTATTCTCTACGTTCCAGGTTCGGAACCTCACTTACATGGTGACCCGCAGGGAAAAGATTAAACGATCTGTGTGCAAAGTCCAGGAACAGATATTCAATCTTTACACTAAGCTTTTGGAGCAAGAAAGAGTTTCAGGTATGCATTAAGCCCTGGTAGGTCAAACAACAGGGAAGGGGTTTGTTAGCCTTAACACTCTGTTCAGGGGGAAAAACATGCTAGTGTCTTTTCAATTTTATTTTTTACTCTAGAAGAATCAAAGGGAAGGCTTTTGTTGTTGAGGGAAATCTCAGGCATTTGAGGCACTGTGGTCTAGGGGACGGGGCCATGGGTTCAGCCTCATATGGGTTAAATCCTGTATTCCCTACTTATATGCCCAACACAAGTGAGTCTAAAGTTTTCTGAGTCTCTTCCATATCCTCACACGTAATGTTGGGATGAGATCTCCAGCTCCCTCCTGGGTAGTGAGACTCAAAGAGCAACTTATGTATTATAAAGCACTTGATAAATGTACCGAGTCTTGGGGATACCTAAAAAGATGTATTGATTATCTAGCCTTTGGTTCTACCTGTAACATATGGTAAATATATCTAAGATTGGGTACTCAATGCACATATCCACATTTAGATAACATTTACAGTGGATTATTTCGGTGTAATTGAAATTTTGAATATTTTTGAGATTCAGCACAAAGTATTTATTGAGTGCTGCCTATTTTTGCATTTCTCTGGCAAAGAAAAAAACTAAGGTATGGACTTTCTTCCCTTTGGAGAGCACTTCAGTGACTTTGAGATCAAGTGCATAGTGGGACAGGTTGTTGGACCTCTCTGAAGCCTGTCCATCTGTAAGAGTTTTGGTCCAGAATTCTGGCCTCTGAAGGCCTTTAAGTGCTAACATTCTGTGCTCACAAGCCCCAGAAAGCAGGTGTTAGAAGGATTTCAGAGGAGGAGGAAGAGTGCTGAGTGTGTAGAGACCTACCCGCTAGTAGGTAGGTCTTGGGAGCGGGTGTCTGCTTCTCTTTGCACGACTTTCCTTGTGCACAGTCAACCGGCTTACTCTAACCTGCTTTTGTGGCTCTGTACATATACTATGAAACATGGACTAAACAAAGAAATAATAACCTATTATGTTGACAAAACCATCTGGATATATGTGACCAGAAGTAACTGGTCAGCTGAACAAAGGAAAAAAAGCTTGGCAAGTTTTAAAAGATATCCTTGTTTTGATGCCATTAACTTATTTAATAATATCATCCTAGATAATTTCCTTTGCAAGAGTAAATATTCCCCAAATCTGTCAAGGTTATATCAATAGTTAGACTTGTGAATTCAGTTGTAAAATTTTTGAAATAAATTTTTTCAGGTAGAGTACTGTAAATATTGGGTTGGCCAAAAAGTTTGTATTTTTTTTCATAAGATGGTGCAGAAAAACCCAAAAGAACTTTTTGGCCAACCCAGTACCAGCAGTTTGATTCATCAAAGTGAACTTATGTCTTTTCATTATTCCTACTTGAATGCAAATGAAAGAGGGGGCTCTCCCTTCGTGTCCACCTGGCTGGCGTGGAGCACTCTCCTTCAGCAGCAGAGGCCCAGGATCGCCAGTGCAGCTGTGCCCATGGAGTTTTGCCCCTGGAGGGCTTTCTCTGACTTGCTAGGTCCTTATGTCATGAGTGATCACTGATGAGTGAGTTTGCCTTTGAAAATAAGTTGTGAAAGGAAGCTGTAAAGAATACTTTCATCTGATTCTCCTTGAGCCATTTCTTACAGATATCGTAGGGCATTTTTGTTGTTTGTTTCATGGCAGCGTTTCTTTGGGTAAGTGGTTGAGCCTCTGAAGGTTAGGCAGTGTTCTGTGTAACAGCTGTGATGCCGGCCTGTGTTCCCACGTCCCCCTGCTGTTCCACAACAGGAATGGGGTGCGGGGTCCTCGTACGTGCCAGGTTGACTGGTTGGAAGCCATGCCCCAGGGAGTGAAGTGGGAGCCCCTTAGGATGCCTTTTTTTCCCTTTCCTTTTGCCAGTTTTAGACTTTCAGTTGTGTTCTTGCTTGTGCCTCACCTGAGTCTACCTTTTGAGACAGAGGATTCCAGATGAGGCAGAGCAGATGGCCGTGACTTGAATGTGTCCCTAAGGTCCATGTTGACGCTGTCCGTGATTCTGGAATGGGCAGGGCTGTTCTGCTTGGGTGAGTGTCCTCAGCGGGGACAGTGCCTATGGGAGTCATGAAGCCGAGGCTCCTCAGAGGCCTGGATCCCGAGTCACGATGGAAATCAGAGGACAGTACCTCTTACCTTTTTATTTTCCCACAGCGGGTGACTGAGTAAAAGAAATAGAAATGTGGTGTGAAGGTTGACCCTAAGTTTGGTTACTGAGAAAGCGGGCATTTCTGAAACAGCAGATTGAAAAACCCCCTCCCCTGTGGTCGTGGTGATTCTCCGTTTAGAGTCGCTAGCTCATTCTGTCTACACGTGGTGTCCGTTCCTGCCCAGCAGTAGGTTCACATGGGCTCCTGTGCTACTCTGGACGAAACCTCATTTCCTGGTGGCTCATGGCTCAGAGAACATGACAACTGTTTTGAGGCTCTGGAGGCTTCTGCAGGGACATGGTCCTTCTGATGAACTCTAGGATGTTATGGATTTACCCAATATTTTTCAAACTGAGGGTAACACTTTGTTGCCAGGTTGTGCGATGCATTTTAGCAGGGCAGCACCAGCATTAATAAGGGAAACAACAGAAAATGTTCGAGTGCACATCAGGTGATGAAGGCTAATATGGTTGCATGAAAAGTGCACTTTTACTGGGTTGATTGTGCAACTTAGTTCTTAATGTGATTTGCATAAAAAGTGCTTGAAAAACACCAATTTAACTTATCCTTGTTTAGATGATAGTTTAATTTCACAAGTGTGTTGTACATATAATGAGTAAACATATGTACTCTGTGTCAAGAATGATTTTAAACACCTTCCTTTATTCATTTCACAGTGTATGTGTATTTATCCTCCCTCGAGCCCTGGGCGGGGTAGATAATTTGGAGAAAGCAGCGCAACAGCTCCACTCCCTGCCCCTGTGGGTGCTGCTCCCAGGCGGCGGGCCAGGCAGGTGCTGAGACCGGGGGGTGGTGGAGGCAATGCTTACTTGACCACGGAAAGATTCTGCAGTAAATCACATATGAGAATCAGATTAGTTATTTTGTTTGAAGGCAAGTGTATTCCTTGAAAAGACAGTTTCATGAAAAAAATTATGTGAACTCAAGCTGTTTTAGAAAAGAGCATCTAGAGCATGCAGATTCTCAAGGCAGGTAGTATCTTTACTATAAAAACCAAATCTTTACAAACTGGGTGACTGTATGTTGTACTGTTGGGTGGGAAGTTTGCATTAGTGGGCCATGCTAAGGGGTATAAAATTGTATTCTTCTGGATTTGCTTCTGCTGAAATTTCTTTTTTTGTGGTTTTATGTTCACAGGTGTGCCTTCTTCCTCTTGCTCCTCCTCCTCGCTGGAAAACATGCTTCTGTTTAACAGTCCTTCTGTGGGCCCTGATGCTCCCAAGATAGAGGACTTGAAGTGGCATTCTGCATTCTTCAGGAAGCAAATGGGTACTTCCTTGGTTCACTCACTGAAGAAGCCCCATAAGCGAGATCCATTGCAGAACAGCCCTGGGAGCGAAGGCAAAACCCCGCTAAAGCAGCCAGACCTGGGGGGCAGAAGGGAGGGGACGGTGGGCCCAGAGAGCTTTCTGAGTTTTGAAAAGACGTTTGCAGAAGCACGGCTCATATCAGCACAACAGAAAAACGGCGTGGTGACGCCAGACCACGGGAACAGGAGAGACCATCGTTTTCAGTGTGACCTCAGCAAGGGGGACTTAAAGGACAGACCTTTGAAACAGAGTCACAAGCCTCTGAGGTCCACAGACGTGTCCCAGAGGCACGTGGACCACGCCAGAGCTGCCGCCTCCCCTGGGGCGGGGCAGTCGGCGCCAGGCACGAGGAGGGAGGCGGTGCCCAAGTGCAATGGCTCCCTGGTCAGAGTGAACTATAACCAGTCTGCAGTCAAAGTGCCTACGACACCGGCCAGCCCAGTGAAGAACTGGGGAGGATTCCGGATTCCAAAGAAGGGGGAACGGCAGCAGCAGGGAGAGGCCCCAGAGGCGGCCTGCCACCAGCACTCAGACTACCCCTACCTGGGCCTAGGCCGAGTTCCAGCCAAGGAGAGGGCAAAAAGCAAACTGAAAGCTGACAACGAGAATGACGGGTATGTCCCTGACGTAGAGATGAGTGACTCGGAGAGCGAGGCCTCTGAGAAGAAGTGCATCCATGCCAGCAGCTCTATCAGCAGGAGGACAGACATCATCAGGAGAAGCATTCTGGCCTCTTGATGAAACGGGCACGATGGTGCAGGAGGCGAGAGCTCTGACACGGGGGAACGAGCGGAAACCCATCACTCCTGAGCTACACAAATACATTTACTTGCAATTCTGATTGGAATTTTTTTTCAGAGTCATTTATAAATCATTGTTGTGAGAAGTGTGTTATTTGCAACTTGTTGAGGAAACACAAGAGTAGATTGTAACCGTAAGACACTGCTAAGACTAGAGGCTGAATTAACACTACAATAAGAATGGATGAAATAAGTTTCTAAAGAGGGCTAGGCTGAACTAAGCCTAATGAGTGCTTACAGCCCTCTGTATCCTTCCCAAAGCACAAACTCTTAGTTACCTGAATATATGGAATCAGAGATGGTTCTTGAGGAAACCATCACGTATCATTTAGTAGCCCATAAAACTTATTTTCTAGGACTGTGGTGGATCTTGAAATCATATTTATACTTTGGCCCACGGACTGTTTTGTTGCATTGTAGTATACAGGCAGTAGCTCTGAAGCTTCAGTAATTCTAGGGAATTCATGTGTAAATAAAGCAGATGAGGGAAGAGACAAGTTTTAAAAAGGCCATTACCGGAAGATCTGAAGGGACAGGGTAGAGCTGCCGGAGCTTGGAGATTCAGGCTGAATGGAAGCACCAAGGTCCTGCTGCCGGCAGCTCTCGACTGTGTTCTGGAGAGAGGGCGGGTGGAGAGCGACGCGTCACAGGGCTCCATCCGTGAGAGAGGGCAGTTGAGGTCCCGTCCTTACCAGTCCTCTCAACCTTTCTCTTCCCTAACCACTGCCTTCTGGGCCAGCTTGGGATTCCGCTGGCCTTTGGCAGTACCTGGCCACCTGGCTTCCAACACCACCATGGCTGTTCAGGTTTAAGCAATGACTTCCAGACTCTGGTGACGCATATTTCCAGAGTGGACCGCTAGTGCATATGCTGGGGAATCTGGCCTTCCAACATGAATGGATTCCTTGGGAGAAAAAAAAAGAAAATGGAAAAAAAAACACCCCAAAATAGGTTATATTTTAAAAATAATAGAAAGGCAATAAGTTGCGATAACCTCTTAACCCTTGACCAAGTTTATACAGGAAAGAGATTGAAGTGTAACAGGTTTTCTGGAGTCAGAGTTCTAAGCTCTAATTCGTAACTTGGACTTTCTGATTGCAAATGGCAATAACTAGTAAGTTATCAGCAATAAATTTAGCATTAAATTTGAGTACAATGTTCTGTTTTTGCACTCACTGCAGTGCGTTTTGTATTAAGACAGTGGATAGTGTTAAGGTCCTGTTAATTTTCTTTGGAATTCAATGTAGTTGTGAATCAAACTTAAGGAAACTTTAAGTAGCAATGAGATTTAGAATTATGGGCACTTGGAACAAGCCCAACTTCCCCTAAATTATCCTTAGTTTGTTAATACCAGTACTCAGATTCCTGATTCATTTATACATTTATTTCCATGTGGCAGGGACATTCTGATACTTAATGAGTAATGCTTTGAGTTCTGTAGTAGTTACCTTTCAAGTCTTCCAGATGACTGTCAACAAGGAAAAAAGGCTTATTGAATTCCATCTTGCTATGCAAGTTTTATCAGATGATCAAATAGTAGATCTGATACATCCCCATTGTATGTATGACATTTTCAAACCAAGTCTTAACTTTTCAAATACATTTTAGTAACTGATTCAGGGGAGGGGAAAGAATGACCCAGGTTTTTAGACTGACTATTTTTGAGCTATGGAGCTCATTTTTCAAAGAATGTTGTCCAGATAAACTGTTGCTACAGATATTAGAAGTTTCTTATGAATCCAAGTTGTACATTAACTCAGCATAATTTAAAAATCAGATCTTTTTTTTTTTTTTCTTTGCATAAGAGCAAGAAACCTTTTGCTGGATACAGAAGAAGGTGGACTCTTTACAGTTCTTTTTTGACTACAGCAACAGCTCTGGGTGCGAGTATATAGAGGGGTAATCTGTCAAGCCATAGAAAGAAGATCTAAATTCTAGTAAGTCTATGACCTCTCACCGTTGATAAGAGGTACCAGATTCATTTGCACTATTAGGAATGCTAGTTTTGTGCAAAAATAATGCCTTACCTGTTTTTTCCCCACATTTAGGTTGAAAAGCTTTCAAATGTTCCAAGTTATGCTGAACCAAAAAGAAAACAAAACAAAAATAAAAAACCCCACACAAAAACAAAACACACAAACACAAAAAGCCCACACCTTTAATTCCTGCTTTGAAATGCAAATGGTACAGTTTCTCTGACAGTGTAATACAGCTCTGTAGGTCCGTTGCGCGTCCTGCTGGGAACTCGGTATGAGGTTATGAGCAGCGACTAACCCAACCTGCCCACTTGCACTCTGAGTATGGAACCATTTGCTCTTCTTTTCTTTTCTTTTTTTAAAGCTTTATCTTTCCGTGTGCATCCTGACCAAGAAATATCTTTGATTATGATCAATGTATTATGTCAAAAATGTAGGCTAGTTAAACTTTTGTAAAGTTGCCTGGAATGTCATTTGTTAGGTTATAAACACAAAATCTAAATGAAGGGTTATATGTGTTGTGTACAAATCTTAATTATTTTGAAATGGACAAACTTGTCATTAACATTTGTAACCTTGTACAGAGGATTTTTCACTATGTGCCTAGCTTGGTGTCCATTCAGCTAAAATTGGGTTAAAAAAAAAGGTGCATGAAGAGTTAAAAATCAGAATTAAACAAAAGTATATGTAGAGATGACTATTTTATATTACATGGCCCAATCCTGTATTTATTTCTACCCCGTTTTTGAAAGTATTTATAAAACTAGTTGAGGACAGCTGTATTTTTTTGTTGAACTATTTAGTAGAATTTGTGCCTTTTTGTCTGTATGTGAATAAATGCTGTACATTTTGCAATACATTTTAAAGTGTCATTTGAAATCTAGTTTTGCTAAATATTTAGCTGTACATGTGCACACTGTCCCATGTGATGGTGCATGTCGCTTGTCTCACTGGCGTGAAGACTGCTGGGCACAAGACAAGACTGGATGAGCACGGGGTCACTGAGCTGCTTTCTGGTTCAACTTGGATGGTGAGACCCTGACAAATCATGGTCTGATCTTGGTGTCCCCTCGCTGGACTTCTTTCCAGAATACAATGCTGGCTCTGAAAACAACCAGTTGAAGCAACTTAGTCAGGTTGGAGAGCCCTGGGTTTAAAGGCTAAACTAGTTTACCAGCCACGTGACCTTTGCCAAGCCACCTAGCAATTATAAGCCTCAGTTTTCCCTTCTGTAAAAAGAAGAGTGACATCCTTCCATCATCTTGGGGTTGCTCTGGTATTTGAAGAAAGCTCATGGAGCATCTCATAGAAAGCAAGCAGTAGGCAGTTAGTAAATGTTTGGCTGTCATGTTTATGATTAAGAAACTTATTTCTCCAACATAATGTTGACTGGTAAGTCTTGTGAGGCAAAAAAATACATGTTACTCGTGAACGACAGGGAGACTATTAAAAATTATTTTTCAAAGAATGGTTTCATTAAATGCATTATTTTGATCACAGAATTCCACAATATTAGGGCAAAAAAAAGATACCTCCATTCTTTACAAAGAAGATCACAGCATTAATTAGGCACTGGCAGAACTGGGCCAACCCCAGTTCTGGTTTTCTAGTCTGGTGTTCTCCCTGCTGGAAAGTCTTTACTCAACATCTACATGGAGGCATCAGCATGTCATGCAATGCACCTCTGTGCTGGGAACAGCAAAAGAGGTGCAGGTTACACAGAGATTAACTCTCATACATTGCGATGAACAGGAGCCACAGCAGGGTGGTGGTACAATTCCTAGTTTGAACTTTTGTAAAACTGGCCACTGGTGTTTTCTCTTTTAATAACATGAATCGGTGTGTTCATCAATTTGGCTAAAAGCTTGTTTATTTCTCCTTGTTCCTCTTTAGTAACTATTTACTTCCATGTTGCTTGCTCTGAGTAAGACCCCAGAGAGAAATAACTGATTCTTCCTACAAGGTCTTCAAGTTGAATAACCACAATAGTTCCCAGGGGAAATTAAGTCCCCCAGAGCCAAAGGAAGGGCCTCTTGCTGGCAGTTGTGCAACACGTGATGGGAAACGTGGCATCAGGGACCGTGTTCGTGGTTACCCAGATCACTTAGGAAACAGCTAACTGAGACATTCGCCATCTGCAGCAAACTTCAGGTCGAAATCTTCAGTGTGATTTCCCTTCAATGTTCAGAGCTGCATCTGATGATGTACCCTGGTCTGGGGCAGGCCAGACCTTTGACTGAAAAAGGGTAAAATCAAGTGTGTTATCTGCTTCCTTGACACTGACCGTTCCCTGGGCTGCCGAGTGGCGTCGCCGCAGTCCAGCCTTTCCTGAGTTCTAGTGCACTGCTTGTCGGGCACTTCGCTTTGACGTGTGCAGGTGCTCGAGATTTGAGAACTCATCCTTTTACTATACCCTGCCTTAACAGAATGCCATCCAGGCCTGGAACCTACGTGTATCTCTCCAACTCCCGGAGCCAAATGGTGATCTCAGTGTACATATTATACAGTATCTCTTTAGTGTT
The DNA here is from genome assembly GCF_019923935.1 of Bubalus bubalis. Lineage (NCBI taxonomy): Eukaryota > Metazoa > Chordata > Mammalia > Artiodactyla > Bovidae > Bubalus > Bubalus bubalis. Next base: position 43,542,743 of record NC_059173.1, read on the forward strand.
TCTTGCTTCTTCTTTCCCACTACCTGTTGCCGTATAGTTCAGTGCCATTTCTTGCCTGGATTATTGCAGCAGCCTCTTTCTGGTTTCCTTGATTCAAGTCTTGCTCCTCCCAGTTAGCTTCAGCCTTGCCATCTCCATAGTGATAACTTCCGCAATAATAACTGACTCTGTCATGCCACAAAGTCATCAGAGAACCTCCAGACTCCTGCAGATGGTTACCCAGGGCTTATCAAACGACAGAAGCACTCCTGGGCATTTAATGCACATTACTTTATTTAAAGCTCACAGCATGACAGACAGGGATTAAGCAGCGTGCTCAAGGTCGGTAGGTGGTAGAACCAAGCGTCTCCAGTCTCCAGCCCCAGGACCCTGCTGCCTCAGAATAAAGAGAGCATTCACATAGACTAGTTTGTGTATTTTTGGGTACACTAAGAATTTTATATGTGAACTTCAATGAATTTCTATAAAGAAAAGCTAATTATCTTGGTTTAAAATACTATGTTAATGTGCTGGTTGGATGACTGAACATAACACGATATATTTGGCTCGTGGTCAGTTACTCCCTAAGCTCCAGGAAGAATGGGATTACTTTCGTGTCCTATACATTCGTAGGACACACGCGCACACATTTACAGATATAAAGTATATGCATATATAGTCAACAAATAGCACTCTATCAGGAATGCAAAGGATAATTTTCTCTATATCCTGACACATTACTTGGAAAGTTAATCACCTAAAATCACACTGTTTCTTGACAATGACTCTGCAATTAGAACTAACGTTTTAAAAACTTAGATTGACGCTATGCAAATCAGTATTTTTGTGATATAAAGTATATAATCTGGTTAGCTTTCATAAATAAGTAATGCCAAATTAAATAGCAAAGGTAAAATAAAAAAGTATACTATCCTTCCTAATGTATCACTGATGTATCACAATATTCTCACTACTACTTGGCTTATACAGTCTGAGTCTTAAATATGACATTTATTAATTATGGGTTAAGTATGGTTATTTTACCTGTTAATCTGGCTGATGATTCTGATTTCTGGATTAGAACCATGTGAGACAATTTCTTCACAAAGCAGATCTTTTCTCTGGTGTTTTTCCTCCTCCGTGTAGTCTTTCCTCCTTTTCTTGCTCATTTTGGCTCTGGTTCAGCTTTACAGTTTGAATTGTTTCTCTTTTTCATATGAAATGCTGGTGGGCATATCTTTGCCTCAAATAGTCCCAGATACTCAAAGTAAGTAAGTAAGTACCTTTCAAACACCATGCTTTGAAATACCATGCTTATTTTGACTCAGGAAAGCATACAATATTGTATCAACCACTTTATAATTGCTAAACACAATTTAACATACATTTATTATTTTTTGGTAGATATCTGGTAAATATTTTTTTTTGGTGAAATTGTTACCAACTATGAAAAGAAATCTGTTAATATGTTTTTGAATCTGTCTCCTAAAGCAAAGGAAATAAACGAAACATAAACAAATGGGACCTAATTAAACTTAAAAGCTTTTGCACAGCAAAGGAAACCATAAAGGAAAGCAACCTACTGCACAGGAGAGAATATTTGCAAATGGCATGGCCAAAAACACAGTTCAAAAGCATCAGTTCTTTGGCATTCAGCCTTCTTTATGGTCCAACTCTCCCAGTTGATGCTTTTGACTGTGATGTTGGAGAAGACTCTGTCCCTTGGACAGCAAGGAGATCAAACCAGTCCATCCTAAAGGAAATCAACCCTGAATATTCACTGGAAGGACTGATGCTGAAGCTGAAGCTCCAATACTTTGGCAACTTGACGTGAAAAGCTGACTCAGACCTTGATGTGAAGAGCTGGAAAAGACCCTGATGCCGGGAAAGACTGAAGGCAGGAGAAGGGGACGACAGGACGATATGGTTGGATGGCATCACTGCCTCAATGGACATGAGTCTGAGCAAGTTTCAGGAGTTAGTGATGGACAGGGAAGCCTGGTGTGCTGCAGTCCATGGGGTTGCAAAGAGTCAGACATGACTGACTGAATAACAACAAAATGGCCAACAACGGGTTAATATCCAATCTATATAAACAGCTCATATAACAATATCAGAAAAACAACTTGATTAAAAAATGGGCAGAAGACTTGATAGTTTTCAAAAGAAGAAATGCAGATGGCCAACAGGGACAGAAGAGATGTCTGCTAGTCATCAGGAAAATGCAAACCAAAACCACAAGGAGATCTCACCTCACACTTGTCAGAATGGCTACCATCAAAAAGAACACAAGTAATAAATGTTGGCAAAGATGTGGTTGGTTGATTGAAATATAAATTTCATACTGTGGAAAACAGTATGGAGTTTCCTTTTAAATAACTAAAAGTAGTTTCTATATGATTCAGCAATTCCACTCCTTGACATACATACATCTGGAAGAGACAAAAACTCTAATTCTGAAAGACATACACTCCAATGTTCACAGGAGCATTATTTACAATAGGCAAGACACAGAAGCAACCTAAGTGTCCATCAATATGAATGAATAAAGATGTGGTGTGTGTATGTATACACACACAAATAAGCATACAATAGAATACCACTCAGCCACAAAAATAATGAAGTTTTTACATCTGCAACAACATGGATAGACTTGGAGGGTATTATGCCAAGTGAAGTGAGTCAGAGACAAATACTGTATGATATCACTGTGGAATCAAAAAATATAACACACTGGTGAATATAACAAAGAAGACTTACCAATACAGTGAATAAACTGGGCTTCCCTGGTGGCTCAGTGATAAAGAATCTGCCTGCCAATGCAGGAAACACAGGTTTGATCCCTGGGCCGGGAAGATCCCCTGGAGAAGGAATGGCTACCTGCTCTAGTACTCTTGCCTCGAAAATCCCATGGACAGAGGAGCCTGGTGGGCTACAGTCCGCGGGGTCGCAGAGAGTCAGACATGATATGCATGTCTAAACAACAACCTCTCTCCCACTACCAGTGGGGAGAGGAAGAGGAACTACAGGGGTAGAGGATTAGGAGGTACAAACTACTACATACAAAATAGGCTGCAAGAGTATACTGTACAACGTGGGAAATATAGCTAATATTTCATATAACTAAATGGAGTATAACCTGTAAACACTGAATCTCTACATGGTACACTTGTAATATATTGCACAACTGTCAGATCAGATCCGTCACTCAGTCGTGTCCTACTCTTTGCGACCCCATGAATTGCAGCACGCCAGGCCACCTGCCCATCACCAACTCCCGGAGTTGACTCAGACTCACGTCCATCGAGTCAGTGATGCCATCCAGCCATCTCATCCTCTGTCGTCCCCTTCTCCTCTTGCCCCCAATCCCTCCCAGCATCACAGTCTTTTCCAATGAGTCAACTCTTCGCATGAGGTGGCCAAAGTACTGGAGTTTCAGCTTTAGCATATTCCTTCCAAAGAAATCCCAGGGCTGATCGCCTTCAGAATGGACTGGTTGGATCTCCTTGCAGTCCAAGGGACTCTCACGAGTCTTCTCTAACACCACAGTTCAGAATTATCAATTCTTTGGCGCTCAGCCTTCTTCACAGTCCAACTCTCACATCCATACATGACCACAGGAAAAACCATAGCCTTGACTAGACGAACCTTTGTTGGCAAAGTAATGTCTCTGCTTTTGAATATGCTATCTAGGTTGGTCATAACTTTCCTTCCAAGGAGTAAGCGTCTTTTAATTTCATGGCTGCAGTCACCATCTGCAGTGATTTTGGAGCCCCCAAAAATAAAGTTTGACACTGTTTCCCCATCTATTTTCCATGAAGTGATGGGACCAGATGCCATGATCTTCGTTTTCTGAATGTTGAGCTTTAAGCCAACTTTTACACTCTCTTCTTTCACTTTCATCAAAAGCTTTTTAGTTCCTCTTCACTTTCTGCCATAAGGGTGGTGTCATCTGCATATCTGAGGTTATTGATATTTCTCCCGGCAATCTTGATTCCAGCTTGTGTTTCTTCCAGTCCAGCGTTTCTCATGATGTACTCTGCATATAAGTTAAATAAGCAGGGTGACAATATACAGCCTTGACGAACTCCTTTTCCTATTTGGAACCAGTCTGTTGTTCCATGTCCAGTTCTAACTATTGCTTCCTGACCTGCATACAAATTTCTCAAGAGGCAGATCAGGTGGTCTGGTATTCCCATCTCTTTCAGAATTTTCCACAGTTCATTGTGATCCACACAGTCAAAGGTTTTGGCATAGTCAATAAAGCAGAAATAGATGCTTTTCTGGAACTCTCTTGCTTCTTCCATGATCCAGCGGATGTTGGCAATTTGATCTCTGGTTCGTCTACCTTTTCTAAAACCAGCTTGAATATCTGAAAGTTCACAGTTCACATATTGCTGAAGCCTGGCTTGGAGAATTTTGAGCATTACTTTACTAGCGTGTGAGATGAGCGCGATTGTGTGGTAGTTTGAGCATTCTTTGGCATTGCCTTTCTTTGGGACTGGAATGAAAACTGACCTTTTCCAGTCCTGTGGCCACTGCTAAGTTTTCCAAATGTGCTGGCATATTGAGTGCAGCACTTTCACAGCATCATCTTTCAGGATTTGGAATAGCTCAACTGGAATTCCATCACCTCCACTAGCTTTGTTTGTAGTGATGCTTTCTAAGGCCCACTTGACTTCACATTCCAGGATGTCTGGCTCTAGGTCAGTGATCACACCATCGTGATTATCTGGGTCGTGAAGATCTTTTTTGTACAGTTCTTCTGTGTATTCTTGCCATCTCTTCTTAATATCTTCTGCTTCTGTTAGGTCCATACCATTTCTGTCCTTTATCGAGCCCATCTTTGCATGAAATGTTCCTTTGGTATCTCTGATTTTCTTGAAGAGATCCCTAGTCTTTCCCATTCTGTTGTTTTCCTCTATTTCTTTGCATTGATCTGCTGAGGAAGGCTTTCTTATCTCTTCTTGCTATTCTCTGGAACTCTGCATTCAGATGTTTGTATCTTTCCTTTTCTCCTTTGCTTTTCACTTCTCTTCTTTTCACAGCTATTTGTAAGGCCTCCCCAGACAGCCATTTTGCTTCTTTGCATTTCTTTTCCATGGGGATGGTCTTGATCCCTGTCTCCTGTACAATGTCATGAACCTCATTCCATAGTTCATCGGGCACTCTATCTATCAGATCTAGGCCCTTAAATCTATTTCTCACTTCCACTGTATAATCATAAGGGATTTGATTTAGGTCATACCTGAATGGTCTAGTGGTTTTCCCTACTTTCTTCAATTTCAGTCTGAATTTGGCAATAAGGAGTTCATGGTCTGAGCCACAGTCAGCTCCTGGTCTTGTTTTTGCTGACTGTATAGAGCTTCTCCATCTTTGGCTGCAAAGAATATAAGCAGTCTGATTTTGGTGTTGACCATCTGGTGATGTCCACGTATAGAGTCTTCTCTTGTGTTGTTGGAAGAGGGTGTTTGTTATGACCACTGCATTTTCTTGGCAAAACTGTTAGTCTTTGCCCTGCTTCATTCTGTATTCCAAGGCCAAATTTGCCTGTTACTCCAGGTGTTTCTTGACTTCCTACTTTTGCATTCCAGTCCCCTATAATGAAAAGGACATCTTTTTTGGGTGTTAGTTCTAAAAGGTCTTGTAGGTCTTCAGAGAACCGTTCAGCTTCAGCTTCTTCAGCATTACTGGTTGGGGCATAGACTTGGATTACTGTGATATTGAATCGTTTGCCTTGGAAACGAACAGAGATCATTCTGTCGTTTTTGAGATCGCATCCAAGTACTGCATTTCGGACTCTTTTGTTGACCATGATGGCCACTCCATTTCTTCTGAGGGATTCCTGCCCGCAGTAGTAGATATAATGGTTATCTGAGTTAAATTCACCCATTCCAGTCCATTTCAGTTCGCTGATTCCTAGAATGTTGACACTCACTCTTGCCATCTCTTGTTTGACCACTTCCAATTAGCCTTGATTCATGGACCTGACATTCCAGGTTCCTATACAATATTGCTCTTTACAGCATCGGACCTTGCTTCTATTACCAGTCACATCCACAGCTGGGTATTCTTTTTGCTTTGGCTCCATCCCTTCATTCTTTCTGGATTTCTCCACTGATCTCCAGTAGCATATTGGGCACCTACTGACCTGGGGAGTTTCTCTTTCAGTATCCTATCATTTTGCCTTTTCATACTGTTCATGGGGTTCTCAAGGCAAGAATACTGAAGTGGTTTGCCATTCCCTTCTCCAGTGGACCACATTCTGTCAGATCTCTCCACCATGACCCGCCCGTCTTGGGTTGCCCCACGGGCATGGCTTAGTTTCATTGAGTTAGACAAAAAAAGCGTAAAAGGCAATCAAAAAAGGAAAGTCTGGAAACATTTCAAGGAAATAACCCACTAATTTATATAACTTCCTTTGCTTAGATCTGTATTTTTCACTACAGTTACTAGACTTTTTAGGTTATGGCCAATTTCAAGATTTGAAAAAATTCCACTAGATATGAAAATACTTTTCTCAGGAAATTTTCTATGTAATGCATAAAGTTTGATAACCAAAAGGGCTCTTTGGGTTAGAGTCAGAATCAGAAAAGGCAAGGAAAGACCCAGTCACAGCCCTGACTCGTTATAATAAGGTTGATGAATGAAAATGTGAAAGAAGTTTTCAAAATTTGTTTTGCATCTGTTATTTCCTATCAACAACACAAATCGATGAACTAAAAGGAAAGAATGGACACTAGTCAGAATTACCTGAAGTCTAGGATGAAGTACGTGTATGAGAGAACCAAGCTGTTTGCCGTGAGGTCCAGTTTCCTTGACCAGGGGCCTCAGAGAGCCTTGAAGCAACTGCTCAGTCACTGCCAGGGAACGGGAGAGACGCCAGAGCACAGATTCCGCAGACGAAAGATGCAGTGTTGGTAGGAGGAGGGATCTGGGTTGGAGATACCTGGTTTGAAAGCCTGCAGCAACACTTTTCTCCTCCATGACCCTGGGCTAGGTGTTTGACTTTTATGACTCTACACCTTTAGAAAAGGAATGGTAACACCTACCTAGCAGGGCTGTTAGATTATATGAGATAATAAATGCAAAATGTTAGCACAATGCCTTGCATATTGTAGGTACTCAATAGGCATACGTTATTAATACAGATTGGCATGGTTATTGTAGATCCAGGGGTCCAGTGGTTTCTTTTGGCTACTTGTAGAAACATGACGTAACTACCCTTACTCTCCTTTATCTCCTAGAGCACAGTTTCCATGACAGGAAATCCTAGTCTCATATTTTTAATCTTCACAGATTTAAGTGCGAACAGATGTCCTTATACATCAGATTATACTCTGATGGCTTTTTTATTCTTTGAAAAAGGGATAAAAATAGGGACTGAGAACTTCCATGATGCCATACTACAAAACTCAAGCATTTTAAATAAACGTAAAAGGAACACACAGTGATTACTAGGATGCTGCATGGGTTTACTAAGAAGAAATTTAACTTATCTTTTCAGACAGGATTACTAGATGAGGCCTGGCAAGTGCGACAGTTGTGGCATAAGTGAACTTGGTGGGCAGAAGCCTAGGTCTGTCTAGGTGGTTTTGCGATACTGTAGGGCTAGACTGAACACAGACTGCCCGTGCCTCATGGCTCCTGCTTGCCATCTGTCACAGGAGGCAGTGGTCAGTAGGCTCTAAGAGACTGACTACTCAGGTCTGTCTAGTTCTTATTTGTTCAGTGATTTTCATGAAAATATGGGTGGGCATGTTCATCAAAGCTATAGATGGACTTCACTGTAAGTAAAAAAAAAAAATTGTCATGGATGCAAGAAATATAGCAGTAAAACAAAATTAAACAGATGCAGTTCCTATGCTTATAGGTAACAAACTGGATGGCAGAATGAGGAGGTAAAATGATCTCAGCACGCTGTAGTAATATAATGAAATTTAAAAGGGACAGAGGACCAGTCTGGCTTCTGGGGCAAAGATCTGGCTAAGCAACAAAACCCTGGGAAGAGACTTAGTTCAGTCAACAGTACGCTCGGTGACTTTCTAACAGTGTCATTCAACTTCTAAAACAAGCTAACATGATTTTAAGTTGCATTAATGGAAGTAGGTAGGCACTAGAGCAGTGTGATTCTCACTTTTTTCTCATCCTAAATACGGATGAGAAATCATGTGAACATTTTCCTGAATCACTAACTACAGTGACTTTCAGAGCAGGCTTCTAGTTCTCTTCTCGGGGTGAGGGAAAGGGGAGGGGTATGGGCTGTGAAACCACATCCATCCACTGGAGATTCTGAAAAGCTGTCCCCTAACCCCCACTTGGGCAGTTGTCACTCACCCTCTCCCCACTCTCAGTCATCACCCAGAACAAGGTAATGAGTCGTCCATACCTTGAATGTAACGTTTGGCTCTGGGCCTAAGACTGATGCATCCCAAGCACACCTGGCTGAAGCGAGGTGCTCACAGCACCTAACGGATGGGTGGAGGACGACGAATGGCTCCCGAGATCAGTGACCGGCTGGCGCAGGGATTCAAAACCAAGCTCTCTGAGGAAATGGGGATGCCTACTAAGTGCAAGGAGAACATGAGAATTATTTTCCAAAGGCTGAAGATCTGCCACGTGGAAGACGGTTTAGACATACTCTGTTGAACAAGGTAGAACAAAGGCAGGAGACACATTCAGGAAAGAACCTTCTAGCGGTCAGCGCTGCTGGAGAGTTTGACTGGGGGAACCTGCCCGCCTGGCACAGAGAACTTCAGCAGCTGTGCACATAACATTGCTAATGTGTCACTAAAAAAATGAAGGAGTGAACTTTAAAAAACTTGTATTTAAAAAGGAATAAACCAGAGCAGATTCCAAGTTATCTCTATGATGCATTTCTCATTTGCTTACATTCCAATATACTTTCTGAGGGGAAGAAACAAGAGTAGGTTAGAGTGCGGGTGTTCAGAGCATCTACGGGAACACGGGGGCACATGGGAATTTTTGTGGTGAACTCTTGGGCTAGAAAACCACTCAGTGTAATTTTTTTCTTGGTATTATAGTTGGGCGGGTGCCAGTGTGGTAAAGAATTATTTTAAAAATGCCTTTCCATTCTACGATTTTTGTTATCTAAGTAAACATATATTTACTTAGTTCTTCCTTCCATAAATACTAAGAACATTAATACTGTCACAAAAGCCACACATTTTTTTAAGCTTTAAGAGCTGGCAGGGGGACTTCTCTGACAGTCTAGTGGTGAAGACACCACGCTTCCACTGCAGGGACCATGCGCCCCCTCCCCGGGTTGGGGAACTGTGGATCGTGCATGCTGCATTGGGCTGCACGCAGATTCATGAGCTGCACTGGGCAGCCGAAAAAGAAAAAGAAGAGCTGGTAGGGGACAGATTTCATAGGCAGCACTGGGGTGCCACAGGGTCCATCTCCCCTCCGTACACATTTCTCTATGTATATACACATTTTTAAGTAAGCTAAAAAAATTAGTCATTATTTTTGATTAAAGGGTTTATAAAAAAAAGCTCATTACAGATTTATTTTGAGAAAACTGATAAAACACATTATGGTTAAAGAACAGAATTTATAATAAAATGTTTAAAAGTGTTTTTTTTCAGTCTTCCTTGGTTTGTCTGAGAGTTGGCTTGGCAGGCTGTGCAGCTATGAAATATTCATATTTGCTGAATAAACGAATGACTGAATTGTTACTAATGTTCACTCATAGTTCTCACACCAGAGGAGAAATTACAAGATTGTTGGCTGCCCCGATTTGCATATTTGTATACAGAGTGAAGAAGAGGTAATCATATCTCTTTTCTTTCTCAGGGAGACACGAAAAAGAAACATGAATAAATAAAATGAACTAGCTATGTTAGCCCCAATTTCAGATTTATGATATTTCTTTTCTCTCTTTCCTATTCATTTCCCCTGTCTCCTAAAATAAAGTTCACAGAGTAAATGATACTTACTGTCTGTGAAGTCAAGGCTGACCAATATGAGGAATGTCCAAAACAATACTACATTTTTATATTAAAAATCATTACTGAACAAACTTTTCTGGAAGAAAAATCACCATACATGTTCAGTTCTGTTGCTTAAACATAGCTTGCTGCTGCTGCTGCTGCTGCTGCTAAGTCGCTTCAGTCATGTCCGACTCTGTGCGACCCCATAGACGGCAGCCCACCAGGCCCCACTGTCCCTGGGATTCTCCAGGCAAGAACACTGGAGTGGGTTGCCATTTCCTCCTCCAATGCAGGAAAGTGAAAAGTGAAAGTGAAGTCACCCAGTGGTGTCCGACTTAGTGACCCCATGGACTGCAGCCTACCAGGCTCCTCCGCCCATGGGATTTTCCAGGCAAGAGTACTGGAGTGGGTTGTCATTGCCTTCTCCAAATATAGCTTAAGTCTGTTCAAATTGAACAGAGATCAGAAAGGCCATTTATCTGCATTTTAGTACCATATCCTTTCCTTGGAGAATATCTAAGCCTTAAGAAAGACTGCCCACTGGAGTGGGGGCATTAGGATTAAAATGTAAAGAGTACATTTTACATTTACCTTTAGCCCAAAGTTTGAAGAAAGCGCTTATGCTGAAAGATTTTATCTTGAAGAAAAAAGTCTGGAAAGTTATATTATTTTTTTAGAAAAAGATACTGCTACTTATATTTCATTTGTCTAGATTGTTAGTTTCTGAAGTATTTTCTCCTACAGTCTCATTTTTTGGTCAGACACAATTCTAACATTTTCTCTGATTAAAAGTTTAAAAAGTAAACATTATATTCTAAATATAAATATGAACATAGCTCTTATAACCCAGTCTGTGAATGACACGGGAGGGAATTTAGATAGTCAAATGAAAAATCTTACAAGAAATGGAAATAAGCTGAGCGCCTACCTGCCATTTAACTGTCATGTCTGTACTATCATCTCGTCATCGTGTCTGACACTAGCGACCACTGGCTCCCTCCTGCCTAGATTCCATCCACCCTTCAGTTTTTATCATACTAGATTCTCTTGGTTACCAGCCTCTCACTGCTCTTATTCAGTCTCCTCCAGTGACATTTCTTCCTGAGCTCATTCAACCAACAAAGACATTTTCTAAGGTCTCTCCTTAAAGACTCTTTTTCAGTTTTTAAGCAGACAGCTCTGAACACCTTCTGTGCTCCGGGAGCCACGCTGAGCGCTAAGGATACAACGATGCGTGATGGACAGTTCTGCTCTCAAGGAGCTTGTAGTCTGTTGGGAAGGAGATAACATTAAAGTAAAAGCTTCAAAAAGAGTTACAGATTTTCTTAAGTGCTATACAGGAAAAAACAGAGCATAGATTAAGAGCAATACAACAAAGGGACCTTGCTGAGTCTGGGGAAGCAGCCTGAGGCAGGGGTTTGTGGGGAGCGGCACACTTGAAGGATATGCAAATAGCAAAGTGTGAGCAGAGACCCTGTGTGGAGGAGGAGGAAAACGTAATGATGGGAAGTACGGAAGGGCATCAGGGACAGAGCACAAGCAATGCAGGGGACGAGGTAGTGAGAGTACATCACACAGGGCCTCAGGGCCGGCCCCGACCCTCGTGGTTTCAGATCTCAGCTCCAGGCCAAAGACCCCGTGACTGTCTCAATTTGTGGGCACCAGTCCTAAACTTCCGACTGTTGGTTGGACATTTACAGGTGCGCATTCTCATGCCACCTCATTGCCTTTGGACTACCACAATGGTCTCCTAACTTTCTGTCCAGGTGCAAACCCACCTAAGCCGATTATAGAAAGCAGGGAGCGCCACGTTCAAACTAGCAGCAGAGAGTGAGTGACTACAAAGGGTCTATGAAAATCAACAGGATGCCAACAGTTCAGTACCACGCAGTCTCAGAACTTAGGATTCCCTTTGATCCATACTGCTTTGAGTAATAGCGAAAACAAAACAAAAGAAAAACACCTCAAAATCCAAAACCCCAGACAAATGGGAACCTTCCCAAATTCTTAAATATCAATATTTGATAAATACTGAAAATCACACAAGGTAAAAATTATACATTATACATTAAAATACATGAGAGCATCATTTTAGGAAGTACATGATTTATTACATGTGAGTTCATAATAAAATGGAGACTTGGGAACTTTAAAAATGAGTTATGAGTAACAGATGTGAAATTCTCAAATCCTGAAGCCTGAAATACTAAAATTCTTGCATTTTTAAAAAAACTCTCTCTCATGATTAGCATAGTTTGAAAATTATGATTCTTTTCCAAGGGAAAAAGGAGGAATTAAAAAATAGACACGTTGATGAAGGCAGTGCGTTCTTCCCAGTGGGCTTTATTCTCCACCGAAGCTCAATATCGGATTATCTTTTACTTACAGGAAGCTGTCACTCTTCTGTTTTCCAAGAACCCTCCAGACAGAATGGAAAATGCGTGTGCAAAATGACCCTCTATGCAGGTTTTACCATTTTAATACACTTCTGGTCAACCGCTTCCCCAATTCTAGGGTTCTGTGAGTGAACGCTGCATAATTTTAAATATTTTCCAGATTCATCATGGAGGCTGCTCTTCTTCTCTGCACTGTCATTGCACTGAGCTGCAATCGAAATGAACAATCAGTAAGTAGTTAACTTTTTCTATGGAAGATCTTAGACTAGTACAAAGTGTAACGCATCACAACTTACAATTACTGAAAACAACTTTATTGTAAGGCGTCTTGTAAGAGGTCACTTTTTGTGTTCATTTCTCTTTTACTCTTGAGACTTTAAAATGATTACACTAGAGATGTGTGTGTCAAATATGACTTTCCACAGCTCAGTGATATACTTACAATTCCAAAACATATTTAACGGATGGATGACAGGCATCTAGACAAACGTTACCCAGGAAAGAGACTAGAACACAAACTACGTGCAAGCCCGCACAGTGCAGGGCTGATAATAAAAAGATGATGACAGGTCATAGTGAGTCTACTGAGAAAATAATCCTTAAATATTAAGTTGGAACTGATGACATAGACACAAGTGCCAGGAGCTGGCCTGAGAAGCTCCGCCCGTGGCAAAGGTCATGAGGAAGGAGGCTCGGCATACGCAAAGCGGGATGGAGCCTCAGGAGTCCCCCTGGAAATTCTCGAGCGTCTACCCCCAAAACCAGAGTCTGCCTACTTTCTGCTTTGTGCTCTCACCTACACCTCTGACTTTACAGGGGGCTGTCCCCCACTACCTCTCTCTGAAAAAAACAGTTAACTTACAGCTCCAGTTAATAATTCCTGGGTGTGATAGTGTTTCAACCTACAAACTCCTTTGGAAGTCCTCTAGCCTGCCTGAATAGGTTTTTCCGGCCACATGTGATTGCTCAGAGCCTCCCAACTGTGAGAGGCATGAGATGTTCTAAACTGTCTAAACACCGATTCCTTTCAGCAGTTAAAAGATTGATTAGAAATTGTATTGGTGAAGGGTTTTTCACTTGTTGGGCCAATGTTTGCTGCTAAGTCTCCATATCCCTTACCTGCTGTGTCCCTGGCAGTGTATTGATTAATATAATTGGTGTAAGTAGTAGCTTTAATGTTTGTAACCTTGGACCCTTGAATTAATTCTTTTTCTTGTTATAGCCCACCACACCTTTGCCCTATAGGAATGCAACTTTATCTAATGCTTTTGGAGGGTGGCGCCTGACTAATCACTTTTAGAGAAAAATAAGTTTTCTGAAGAAAGGGTCTTAAAATGTTAACAGGCCTCTGGGCCAGAAGATGATGCAAATCACCTAAACTTTTGCATATGATAAGTTTGCAGGAAGAAAGCCTGGCTTACTGCATGACTCTACCCCTTCCTCCATTATCCTCTAGGCATAACTTAAGGTATAAAAACTACTTTGGAAAATAAAGTGCAGGCATTATTCACTGAAACTTGGTCTCCCCGTGTCGTTCTTTCTCTCACCTTCTGGCTGAATTATTCAGCCTCTTTTCTCCACTGAATTTCCTCACTGAGCTATCCTTATTTCAGCCTCTTCTCTCCACTGAATTTCCTCACTGAGCTAGCCTTATCTAACCACTCTTTATATCCTTAATTAACGTTTAATTAAGCAATTGTTTCCTGATCCTTGCCGACGCCGTCCCCGCTTCAAATTCCCTGGATCCACCGGGGCTGGATCCCGGCACACAAGGTGAAAAATATCTAACAGTACAAAAGAGCCCGGGCCCGTGGCTGCGCGGGCGCAGGAGGGCCTAGAAGAGCTATCCCACATTGAAGGTCAGGAAGGGCGGCGGTGAGGAGATACCCCTCGTCCAAGGTAAGGAGCAATGGCTGCGCTTTGCTGGAGCAGCCGTGAAGAGATACCCCATGCCCAAGGTAAGAGAAACCCAAGTAAGATGGTAGGTGTTGCAAGAGGGCATCAGAGGGCAAACACACTGAAACCATACTCACAGAAAATAGTCAATCTAATCACACTAGGACCACAGCCTTGTCTAACTTAATGAAACTAAGCCATGCCCGTGGGGCAACCCAAGACGGGCGGGTCATGGTGGAGAGATCTGACAGAATGTGGTCCACTGGAGAAGGGAATGGCAAACCACTTCAGTATTCTTGCCTTGAGAACCCCATGAACAGTATGAAAAGGCAAAATGATAGGATACTGAAAGAGAAACTCCCCAGGTCAGTAGGTGCCCAATATGCTACTGGAGATCAGTGGAGAAATAACTCCAGAAAGAATGAAGGGATGGAGCCAAAGCAAAAAGAATACCCAGCTGTGGATGTGACTGGTGATAGAAGCAAGGTCCGATGCTGTAAAGAGCAATATTGCATAGGAACCTGGAATGTCAGGTCCATGAATCAAGGCTAATTGGAAGTGGTCAAACAAGAGATGGCAAGAGTGAATGTCGACATTCTAGGAATCAGCGAACTGAAATGGACTGGAATGGGTGAATTTAACTCAGATGACCATCATATCTACTACTGCGGGCAGGAATCCCTCAGAAGAAATGGAGTGGCCATCATGGTCAACAAAAGAGTCCGAAATGCAGTACTTGGATGCGATCTCGAAAACGACAGAATGATCTCTGTTCGTTTCCAAGGCAAACCACTGAATATCACAGTAATCCAAGTCTATGCCCCAACCAGTAACGCTGAAGAAGCTGAACGGTTCTCTGAAGACCTACAAGACCTTTTAGAACTAACACCCAAAAAAGATGTCCTTTTCATTATAGGGGACTGGAATGCAAAAGTAGGAAGTCAAGAAACACCTGGAGTAACAGGCAAATTTGGCCTTGGAATATGGAATGAAGCAGGGCAAAGACTAATAGAGTTTTGCCAAGAAAATGCACTGGTCATAACAAACACCCTCTTCCAACAACACAAGAGAAGACTCTATACGTGGACATCACCAGATGGTCAACACTGAAATCAGATTGCTTATATTCTTTGCAGCCAAAGATGGAGAAGCTCTATACAGTCAGCAAAAACAAGACCAGGAGCTGACTGTGGCTCAGACCATGAACTCCTTATTGCCAAATTCAGACTGAAATTGAAGAAAGTAGGGAAAACCACTAGACCATTCAGGTATGACCTAAATCAAATCCCTTATGATTATACAGTGGAAGTGAGAAATAGATTTAAGGGCCTAGATCTGATAGATAGAGTGCCTGATGAACTATGGAATGAGGTTTGTGACATTGTACAGGAGACAGGGATCAAGACCATCCCCATGGAAAAGAAATGCAAAGAAGCAAAATGGCTGTCTGGGGAGGCCTTATAAATAGCTGTGAAAAGAAGAGAAGCGAAAAGCAAAGGAGAAAAGGAAAGATATAAACATCTGAATGCAGAGTTCCAGAGAATAGCAAGAAGAGATAAGAAAGCCTTCCTCAGCGATCAATGCAAAGAAACAGAGGAAAACAACAGAATGGGAAAGACTAGGGATCTCTTCAAGAAAATCAGAGATACGAAAGGAATATTTCATGCAAAGATGGGCTCGATAAAGGATAGAAATGGTACGGACCTAACAGAAGCAGAAGATATTAAGAAGAGATGGCAAGAATACACAGAAGAACTGTACAAAAAAGATCTTCACGACCCAGATAATCATAATGGTGTGATCACTGACCTAGAGCCAGACATCCTGGAATGTGAAGTCAAGTGGGCCTTAGAAAGCATCACTACAAACAAAGCTAGTGGAGGTGATGGAATTCCAGTTGAGCTATTCCAAATCCTGAAAGATGATGCTGTGAAAGTGCTGCACTCAATATGCCAGCAAATTTGGAAAACTCAGCAGTGGCCACAGGACTGGAAAAGGTCAGTTTTCATTCCAATCCCAAAGAAAGGCAATGCCAAAGAATGCTCAAACTACCACACAATTGCACTCATCTCGCACACTAGTAAAGCATTGCTCAAAATTCTCCAAGCCAGGCTTCAGTAATATGTGAACTGTGAACTTCCAGATATTCAAGCTGGTTTTAGAAAAGGCAGAGGAACCAGAGATCAAATTGCCAACATCCAGTGGATCATGGAAAAAGCAAGAGAGTTCCAGAAAAGCATCTATTTCTGCTTTATTGACTATGCCAAAGCCTTTGACTGTGTGGATCACAATCAACTGTGGAAAATTCTGAAAGAGATGGGAATACCAGACCACCTGACCTGCCTCTTGAGAAATCTGTATGCAGGTCAGGAAGCAACAGTTAGAACTGGACATGGAACAACAGACTGGTTCCAAATAGGAAAAGGAGTTCGTCAAGGCTGTATATTGTCACCCTGATTATTTAACTTATATGCAGAGTACATCATGAGAAACGCTGGACTGGAAGAAACACAAGCTGGAATCAAGATTGCCGGGAGAAATATCAGTAACCTCAGATATGCAAATGACACCACCCTTATGGCAGAAAGTGAAGAGGAACTAAAAAGCCTCTTGATGAAAGTGAAAGAGGAGAGTGAAAAAGTTGGCTTAAAGCTCAACATTCAGAAAACGAAGATCATTGCATCCGGTCCCACAACTTCATGGGAAATAGATGGGGAAACAGTGGAAACAGTGTCAGACTTTATTTTTCTGGGCTCCAAAATCACTACAGATGGTGACTGCAGCCATGAAATTAAAAGACGCTTACTCCTTGGAAGGGAAAGTTATGACCAACCTAGATAGCATGTTCAAAAGCAGAGACATTACTTTGCCAACAAAGGTCCGTCTAGTCAAGGCTATGGTTTTTTCTGCAGTCATGTATGGATGTGAGAGTTGGACTGTGAAGAAGGCTGAGCGCCAAAGAATTGATGCTTTTGAACTGTGGTGTTGGAGAAGACTCTTGAGAGTCCCTTGGACTGCAAGGAGATCCAACCAGTCCATTCTGAAGGAGATCAGCCCTGGGATTTCTTTGGAGGGAATGATGCTAAAGCTGAAACTCCAGTACTTTGGCCACCTCATGCGAAGAGTTGACTCATTGGAAAAGACTGTGATGCTGGGAGGGATTGGGGGCAAGAGGAGAAGGGGACGACAGAGGATGAGATGGCTGGATGGCATCAGTGATTCGATGGACGTGAGTCTGAGTGAACTCTGGGGGTTTGTGACGGACAGGGAGGCCTGGCGTGCTGCGATTCATGGGGTCACAAAGAGTTGGACATGACTGAGCAACTGATCTGATCTGATCTGATCTGACAAAAGAGCATACAGTGTAAAGGAAGCCTTCCCATCTCCCGCCTTCATTCCACATCCCTCTTCCCAGATACAACCACCACTCCCAGCCTCTAAACAAACTTCTTAAAGTATCCTACATGAGAATACATGCACATTATTGCTTCACTGTTTTTGAAGAATGATAAAGTACTATACACAGCTCTCATTTTTCCCCTAGTGAAGTCCACTTTATTCCATCTGTCTTTTATCTTCTGTGCACTCTGCTCCACTGCAGCACTTCTTTTCCGTTGTTGTTGATTAGCCACTCTGTTTAGAACAGGAGCCTTTCATTATACACTGCAACTATTTTTCTCAGTTTGTCACTGACGTTACTTTTTTACGCAGAAATCTGAAATCTCTACATAGTCACATTAATTTATTTTCATCGTTTCTAGGTTTTGTGTCACCACACTGGTTTTAAAAAATCCCATACAGTGAAAAGAACACCATGCGGCATTCAGTAGCTTAGAGTGACGCACTCAGAACATCTAACCGTCTATACCATTGTCCCAAGACGGAGGAAGGCCCTACAGAAAACGCTGATCGCAATAGCACGTTCCGAGCACGACTCAGTGAGTACAGCGCAGGGTCTGTGCTGAGCCGATGAGGAGATGCTGGACGGCCTGAGTGAAGACAGCATGTGAGAGACAACAATAATCTTTTAACCCCTTTACTTTACTGAATATCAAGCCCTTAGCAGGATAGTATTTCTAACAGCAGTTCCCAATTTCTGGAAGAACATGGGAAAGTTAGAAAGGATTCAGAGAAGGCAAAGATAAAAATTTTAAAAATTGAATATATGTCTTAGAAACAAAGTTTATAAGTTGAATACTTTTAAAATAGAAAACAAAACAAAACAAAACAAAAAACTGACCCCAAGGAATAAATTCCTCTTTGTGTTTGGGGAAAATGGTCAATGATTACTTTTCGTATTCAAATGAGAACAGAATGGCAGGAACAAAAAATTTTAAGAAAAATCTGTAAGGCAGTTACTGACAAAACATTTTAAAACAGGCTCACAAAGAGATTAGGAGAATCTCTGCCATTGGAGAGTTTAAATAACAGGAGAAATATTACTGTGGACTGTTGAGGTTTAATGCTGTTGGGAAGGGGATGGGAGTAGATGCCAACTGGATTATATCATCAAGGTTCTGTAACTGGACTCTTGTTACTATCCAACTCCAAGGGAGCTGATTTTAAGTAGGCATTTTCTTTACCACAGGGCTTCCCTTGTGGCGCAGCTGGTAAAAAATCTGCCTGTAATGCAGGAAACCTGGGTTTGATCCCTGGGTTGGGAAGATCCCCTGGAGAAGGGAACAGCTACCCACTCCAGTATTCTGGCCTGCTATGCACTGTATAGTCCATGCGGTTGCAAAGAGTTGGACAAGACTGAGCAACTTTCACTTTCTTTACCACGGTCCTTAAAAAAGATAAACTTGAAGCTTTAAAGACTGTGATGTAGAAATTTAATTTCTATGTATCTAATTACCTATTTACCACTTAATGACCATGCTAAGAACTTTGTATGTGTTAACTCCTTTGATCTTTCAATAACTCTATCAGGGAGGTGTTATTATCCTAAACATGAACAGACTAAGGCTTAGAGATGTTGAAACTGTCCAAGGTCACAGGGCTAATTAATGGTACAAGGTTATTTGCCAGACACCAAAATACCTCCACTCAAGATACTGCCCTGAACATGTTGGCTCCTGTAACCTTATAATCTAAATGAATAAATGAATTCTTAAATAATTAGCTCATCCATCAGTCCATAATTTCATAAGAAATTAAACTTACCTTATAAAACTATAATTACTTTTAAGAAGGAAAGGTAACAGAAGGGCAAGTTATGATTGGATTTTGAGAGCCACGCCATGCTCATACCAGAAGCAGGTTAACAAAGAAATCTATAAATATCACAAACTGAATTCCGTGAGTATTTAGAGTTAATTGCTTTACTATATATGAAATTATCCAAGAATAATGTTAATTATTAGACTAATAATATCTAAGAATAATGTTAATTTTGATCGAAACAGTAAATTTATAACCAAATATAATAATACATTTGGTTTGTTTCTGTCTAAACTATCTGTTTCCAGCCTATCTTTATAATCACTAAACTCCTCTCATTTCGTTCCTAACAGGAGAGACTATTTGCTCCTACTTTAGAACAAATGGCCCATTTCATTTATATGATATGTGAGCATTATGAGTAACTGCCCCTTATTATTTCATGCATGTTCTGCATTTTCTACTCTATTTCCCATTGGACAACTTTTATGTGGTATTTGAGATTTATATGGTCACATACTAATGTCCATTAAATGAAGTTAAACCTATAAGCTAGGTAATTTTTTTCTATTTAAAAACTGCAATAAAAACAGTTAGTGCAATTTGGAACACTATATTCAAAGCAATGTGATTCACTCTCAAATCTCTCAGTGAATACCTGCCTAGTTTTAGGCAGAACATAATTCTAGAGCAGTGCTCACTGTGAAGACTGTGGAGCTGTTCTGTTTGATGCTGGCCAATATGACAGTCACGGCTTCATGCAGCTTTTGATGTGAAATCTGACTAGTGTGAGGATTTCAATTTAACTGACTTAAATGTAAACAGTGGCTAGTGGCTACATCTATCCATATTGGACAGTGCAATTCTAGACTCAGGTGATGTTTATTTCTGTTTCTAAAGTTTACTTTTTCAATCTCAAATATTAAAGAGACTAATTTTTAAGTAGCTTAGTCAAATAAAAATAAAATGCTAGTTTTCTGGAAACTGTTGAGGAATGTTTTTAATCTGTGACTTACTCAGACTCTCATCATCCAGGCATAATGAGGATGCTTCCTACCTGCTGGGAGGCCGAAGCAGCTCTCTGTTCCGCTTCACTCAGCCGCCTCTGAAGTCTGTTGGATTTTTCCTGGTGCTCTAGAATTAACTTTTCATTCTATTAAGGGGAAATATAAGACAAGTTAGAAACCTGTACGTGGCATGGAGGTGTTTCATGGAATTATCAATGAAAAATCTGAACATCATTTTATCACTTACAAAATGTAATGACAATGTATCTCCAAATTCATATTTTTCAAGTTATGAACGCCAAAGTTCAAAGCTGGTTTTACATTAAGACTAAATTGGTGTCTTCCCCGCCCCCACCACCACCCACCGCTGTCACAAACCACCAAAGGAAGTGAATTAAATCCAAAGCAAAGTGAACCTGAAGTCAAGACGAGGACGTTCAGTATGAGATGCTAGAAAACTGCTCTGTGTCACCTGTGAGTGCGAGAGCACAGACCTGGGCTTCACAAGCAGAGTGTCACAAGCGGTGGGCTCAGTCTGACACACTGCGCTTTTTGTCAGGTTCTCGGGTGATGCGTACACTGTTGGCTGGGGCGCTCGAACCACTGTGCTCGCAGAGCTTCCAGGGAAGTGGTGACATTGTGCATACATTATTAAAGTCAAGGAGCAGAAAATACTCATTCCAGAAATCCTGATTTTTACAGAATTAGACTTATCTTAGGGCTTCCCTGGTGGCTCAGCAGTAAAGAATCTGCCTGCAGTGCAGGAGATCCAGGTTTGATCCCTGGGTCAGGAAGATCCCTTGGAGAAGGGAATGGCAACCCACTCCAGTATTTAGCCTAGAGAATCCTATGGACAGAGGAGCCTGGTGGGCTACAGTCAACGGGGTCACAAGAGTCAGACACGACTGAGCAAGTAACATTTGCACTATTGAGACTTATCTTAAATGATTTATATGCTGAAAGTATTATTTAAAAAAGAGAAGGTGGGGCTTCCCTGGTGGCTCAGTGGTAAAGAAACTGCCTGCAATGAAGGAGAAAGTGAAAGTGAAGTCGCTCAGTCGTGTCTGACTCTTTGTGACCCCATGGACTGTAGCCTGTCAGGCTCCTCTGTCCATGGGATTTTCCAGGCAAGAGTGCCAGAATGGGGTGCCATTGCCTTCTCCAGGGGATCTTCTCGACCCAGGAACTGAACCTGGCTCTCCTGCATTGCAGGCAGACGCTTCACCGTCCGAGCCACCAGCTCTCCTGCAATGCAGGAGACATGGGTTCAATCCCTGGGTCAAGAAGATCCTCTGGAGAAACAATACCAACCCACTCCAGTATTCTTGCCTAGAATATCCCATGGACAGAGGAGCCTGGAGGGTCAGGCACAATTTAGTGACTAAAACAACAACAAACAACAGTAATAAAAGAAGAAATCTTTTCCAAGTTTCCCAATACATCTGCATATCAGAGGGTATCAGGGTCAACGGAGTTATTAAGGCACTAGTAGGGGTTGCGTTATATTTAAAGAAACACTCTGAAGCCCTTATCCCCTCGGCTATGGACGCGACCTTACTTGGAGTAGGTTCTTTGTTGATGACTAAGTGAAGATGAGGTCATTAGGGTGGGTTCTAAACCAATGTGACTGGTGTCTTCATAAGAAGGGGAAATTCGGACACAGAGATTGACACGTACAAAGGGAAGAACATAGGAAGACACCATCAGCAAGACAAGGAATGCCTAAGGCTACTGGAAGTGAGGAGAGAGGCCTGAACAGACTGTCCCCTGGGGAAGTCAGAAGGAACCAGAGCTGCTGTCTTCCTGAGTCTGGACTTCCGGCTTCCAGAACTGAGAGACAGCCAGTATCTGCTGACTGAGGCACCCCAGCCTCTCCTCCTCTGTTAGAGCAGCCTCAGGCAACTGCACAGGCATCACGACCGTCAGGCTGTCACAACACGGTGTAATGCAGACAAGTGCAAGCAGTCTATCAACTAAAAGATGTATTAGCCTTCTCCACGCTTAACTACTAGCCTAAAAAAAAAAAAGTCTGTGCACACACAGAATTATTAAATAGTTTTTTTGAACTAGATAGTTCCTGTGTCCTAACATACAAGTGGTAAGAGTGAATGTCATGCCTAGTAATACAAAATACTGAAATAACAGTATCCTGTTAAAATGTGCTTATTCTATTTCTTATTGTGCCCCAAAGCAAAATTAAATTGTATGAAGAGAACTCTATTAGCTGCTCCAATTTACCAAGATGTTTAAATATGTAGCCTTAAATTTAAGAGGCACATCATTAACATTAGAGAAAACCTGAGGAAAAACTGCCATCCTCTATAATAATCATTTTCATAGTTACAATCAAATGATATATAAGGTACATATTTCTGTGCTGCTACCATAAAGGTGAAAGCAGAGTCCAGATTAGATAAATCATAATATATGCAACTGTTCTTTTTCTAACTGATCATTTGAGTTGCTTTTGATCTTCCAAAAAAATTAACATTACTGTGTTGAATATTTTCCTTTAAAATTTTTTTCATATTTTAAATTATTTCCTTAGGACAGATTCCTGGAAGGGGGAGCTACATCAAAGAGTATTTTAATGGCTATGGTCTAATTGTTTTCTAAATTTCTCATGTCAGTTTATAATGCTATAAGACTGAAGAGCAATGACTTCACTATGGCTCCTACGGAAGGCCATAGAGAGCTATGGGCCATACAGCCTGTTAATGAAATTCCAAGAAATATGTTAGAAGTTAAAACATCAAATAAAGAAGTAGAGTTCTAGAAAGTTCTAATCATAATCTAGAAATTGTTTAACCCTTTTTCTTCAACGAAAACAACAATAAACCCTTGTTGACTTTAGTTCTAAAGCATTAATGTAAAGAAATGCTTTCATATATTCCAGTAGGCAAAAGTATTTCCTACATGTCTTTTCTGATGGATTAAAACAAAATTAGTGGAACTGGGTTAAAAAAAAAAATCTTAGACATGCACAGAAATAAAGAGGATCCTAACACTTCTGAAACAGCACAAGCTATACGGTGAAATTGAAATAGGAGCTCTGTCTTTGTCATTTAAATATGATGAATCACTGACTTCCAAAGCTTTTATTCGCATTATATTATGTGTGGACTTTTAGTGCTATGTATGATTTCTGCAAGAAATACTCACATCCGCATGGTCATTTCCAAGTAGAGAATTAATTTGGACTTGGCTCAGGTAAGATTCTATAGTGTGCGCTTCCCAGGAGGGCCATTATCTTACCTCAACTACCTTTTCATTTGCCATTTCCAGCTGAGAAAGCAGCTCTTGGGTATGAAGTTTCTGTCGACTCAGCTCACTCCTATTAATCAAGAGAGAGGAAAAAGAAAAGAAGAGAAAACCATTAATATAGCTGTTCAAAAACCTAACAAAATAGAATCTTTATTAGTGAGGTACATGTTCATGTTCTGAACAAAAAATATCTTGTGTGCAAAATAAAAGTTGCTTACTAATAGGCCATATCTGGAATGACTCATTTCTTTGTAATATACACATATATTCTGGAGAGTGGTAGTACAACAGCGAGAATATACTTAACACTACTGAACTGTTCATTTAAAATAGATTGAGACAGTAAATTTACAATTTAAATAAAGGTTAAAATTGTCCATTTTATATTAGGTGTATTTTACCACAATAAAAAAGTCAAACCTCCCCTTACCCTTACATATTTCAAAAGTGCCAAAGTATCCCTTATATCACTGATATTATTTGGCATTAAAATAAAAGTATATTCATATTAAACATACAGTATTTGTTGTTTTTAATGTTCATATATAGCACTTCTTGGAGAGGCTCAATTCTTGGAAATTTAAGGTAATGTTAATCACTCCAAATACCATTTCAGCTTAATATATTCAGGATTAAAATATAAATTTTGGTTGTTATTTGCTTTATCTTATGCATTCATATCCTTTATACTTCATTAGATAGAATTATGCACGTAAGTGTCATCTTTTTTTGTTGTTGTTCAACATATAAGCATTATATTCCCTTTGGCTAAAGATAATCTCAAAAGTGCCAGGTTAGAAGCAGATACAATGGAGACTTTAAAATAACTTTTACCAGATCATTCATTTTGATATTTGGCAAAACTAATACAATTATGTAAAGTTTAAAAATAAAATAAAATTAAAAAAAATAAAATAACTTTTACCAGATCAAATTAATCTCTGAGTATTAAATAGTATTAAATAGTTCATTCAGGACTGGTTTTTATCCTCTGACCTTACTTCTGCTTCTAAAATAAATCAGTAGATTAACACTTCCAGTTATCAGCTTTGATTTTTTTCCAAGTGAGCCTAAAAACCAGGTAAGTCCTGTAAGTGTCCTATATTTGAATGGATAGTTGTTAAAATCAGCAAGCTATTTGTTATAAATACATAGGAGAGAACAAAAAATGTCCACAAATCAATTACACAAATATCTACTGAGCACTCTTTATGGCCAAGTGCAAGCATGTGGTAGTAAACATCAGATCAGATCAGATCAGTCGCTCAGTTGTGTCCGACTCTTTGCCACCCCATGAATCGCAGCACGCCAGGCCTCCCTGTCCATCACCAACTCCCGGACTTCACTCAGACTCACGTCCATCCAGTCAGTGATGCCATCCAGTCATCTCATTCTCTGCCATCCCCTTCTCCTCTTGCCCCCAATCCCTCCCAGCATCACAGTCTTTTCCAATGAGTCAACTCTTAGCATGAGGTGGCCAAAGTACTGGAGTTTCAGCTTCAGAATCATTCCTTCCAAAGAAATCCCAGGGCTGATCTCCTTCAGAATGGACTGGTTGGATCTCCTTGCAGTCCAAGGGACTCTCAAGAGTCTTCTCCAACACCACAGTTCAAAAGCATCAATTCTTTGGCGCTCAGCCTTCTTCACAGTCCAACTCTCACATCTATACATGACCACAGGAAAAACCATAGCCTTGACTAGACGGACCTTTGTTGGCAAAGTAATGTCTCTGCTTTTGAATATGCTATCTAGGTTGGTCATAACTTTCCTTCCAAGGAATAAGCGTCTTTTAATTTCATGGCTGCAGTCACCATCTGTAGTGATTTTGGAGCCCAAAAACATAAAGCCTGACACTGTTTCCAGTGTTTCCCCATCTATTTCCCATGAAGTGATGGGACCGGATGCCATGATCTTCGTTTTCTGAATGTTGAGCTTTAAGCCAACTTTTTCACTCTCCACTTTCACTTTCATCAAGAGGCTTTTGAGTTCCTCTTCACTTTCTGCCATAAGGGTGGTGTCATCTGCATGTCTGAGGTTATTGATATTTCTCCTGGCAATCTTGATTCCAGCTTGTGTTTCTTCCAGTCCAGCGTTTCTCATGATGTACTCTGCATATAAGTTAAATAAACAGGGTGACAATATACAGCCTTGACGAACTCCTTTTCCTATTTGGAACCAGTCTGTTGTTCCATGTCCAGTTCTAACTGTTGCTTCCTGACCTGCATACAAATTTCACAAGAGGCAGGTCAGGTGGTCTGGTATTCCCATCTCTTTCAGAATTTTCCAGAGTTGATTGTGATCCACACAGTCAAAGGCTTTGGCATAGTCAATAAAGCAGAAATAGATGCTTTTCTGGAACTCTCTTGCTTTTTCAATGATCCAGCGGATGTTGGCAATTTGATCTCTGGTTCCTCTGCCTTTTCTAAAACCAGCTTGAACATCAGGAAGTTCACGGTTCACATATTGCTGAAGCCTGGCTTGGAGAATTTTGAGCATTACTTTACTAATGTGTGAGATGAGTGCAATTGTGCGGTAGTTTGAGCATTCTTTGGCATTGCCTTTCTTTGGGATTGGAATGAAAACTGACCTTTTCCAGTCCTGTGGCCACTGCTGAGTTTTCCAAATTTGCTGGCATATTGAGTGCAGCACTTTCACAGCATCATCTTTCAGGATTTGGAATAGCTCAACTGGAATTCCATCACCTCCACTAGCTTTGTTCGTAGTGATGCTTTCTAAGGCCCACTTGACTTCACATTCCAGGATGTCTGGCTCTAGGTCAGTGATCACACCATTATGATTATCTGGGTCGTGAAGATCTTTTTTGTACAGTTCTTCTGTGTATTCTTGCCATCTCTTCTTAATATCTTCTGCTTCTGTTAGGTCCGTACCATATCTATCCTTTATCGAGCCCATCTTTGCATGAAATATTCCTTTCGTATCTCTGATTTTCTTGAAGAGATCCCTAGTCTTTCCCATTCTGTTGTTTTCCTCTGTTTCTTTGCATTGATCGCTGAGGAAGGCTTTCTTATCTCTTCTTGCTATTCTCTGGAACTCTGCATTCAGATGTTTATATCTTTCCTTTTCTCCTTTGCTTTTCGCTTCTCTTCTTTTCACAGCTATTTGTAAGGCCTCCCCAGACAGCCATTTTGCTTCTTTGCATTTCTTTTCCATGGGGATGGTCTTGATCCCTGTCTCCTGTACAATGTCACAAACCTCATTCCATAGTTCATCAGGCACTCTATCTATCAGATCTAGGCCCTTAAATCTATTTCTCACTTCCACTGTATAATCATAAGGGATTTGATTTAGGTCATACCTGAATGGTCTAGTGGTTTTCCCTACTTTCTTCAATTTCAGTCTGAATTTGGCAATAAGGAGTTCATGGTCTGAGCCACAGTCAGCTCCTGGTCTTGTTTTTGCTGACTGTATAGAGCTTCTCCATCTTTGGCTGCAAAGAATATAAGCAATCTGATTTCGGTGTTGACCATCTGGTGATGTCCACGTATAGAGTCTTCTCTTGTGTTGTTGGAAGAGGGTGTTTGTTATGACCAGTGCATTTTCTTGGCAAAACTCTATTAGTCTTTGCCCTGCTTCATTCCGTATTCCAAGGCCAAATTTGCCTGTTACTCCAGGTGTTTCGTGACTTCCTACTTTTGCATTCCAGTCCCCTATAATGAAAAGGACATCTTTTTGGGTATTAGTTCTAAAAGGTCTTGTAGGTCTTACCCAGCTGTGGATGTGACTGGTGATAGAAGCAAGGTCCAATGCTGTAAAGAGCAATATTGGATAGGAACCTGGAATGTCAGGTCCATGAATCAAGGCAAATTGGAAATGGTCAAACAAGAGATGGCAAGAGTGAATGTCGACATTCTAGGAATCAGCGAACTGAAATGGACTGGAATGGGTGAATTTAACTCAGATGACCATTATATCTACTACTGCGGGCAGGAATCCCTCAGAAGAAATGGAGTGGCCATCATGGTCAACAAGAGTCCGAAATGCAGTACTTGGATGCAATCTCAAAAACGACAGAATGATCTCTGTTCGTTTCCAAGGCAAACCATTGAATATCACAGTAATCCAAGTCTATGCCCCAACTAGTAACGCTGAAGAAGCTGAAGTTGAACAGTTCTCTGAAGACCTACAAGACCTTTTAGAATTAACACCCAAAAAGATGTCCTTTTCATTATAGGGTAGTAAACATGGATGGTGCCATAACAGAACTTGCGGACGAATGGGAAACGGCTCATTCCTACTCAGTGGCTTCATCAGTACAGGTCAGGCCACTGACAATGAGGAGCTTGAGTACTGGTCAGTGAGTGCATGACAGACAAACTCAATTGTTTCACCTTAGCTAATTTTGGTGGTAACAATATCAGGTGATGCTAGTGGTAAAGAATCCACCTGCCAATGCAGGAGACATTGGAGACGCTGGTTTGATCCCTGGCTCAGGAAGATCCCTTGAAGGAGGAAACAGCAACCTGCTCCAGTATTCTTGCCTGGATATTTCCATAGACAGAGGAGCCTGGCGGGCTACAGTCCAGGGGGTTGCAAAGAGTCAGACACGACTGAGCATTCATGCACACATATGACAATAGGGTAGGATAAATTGCTGTGCTTAAAGTATCTTGTGTAGCTTACGGGCTTCCCAGGTGGCACTAGTGGTCAAGAATCCACCTGCCAATGCAGGTTAGATGTAAGAGGCATGGGTTAAATTACTATTACTCCTCACCATAACAAAGAAAAGCAAAATGACTAATGTGGCCAGCCTTCTGGGCTGAATGCAATTAAAAGGTATACACACTAGTGCTAATGAGAAATAACCTCTGAGTACTATGGAGAGGAAGATGATACAGTGATCATATTTATAAAGTTGGCCAACACTCAGTTTATACCTTTTCAGATAACACCTACTGCATGATTTGATACCTACACTATTTGCTTACCCATGACAATTTATTTGAATAATACAAATAATTTCTAATAATTACTATTAGTAATAATTTCACACAAAATTTAGGATCACAATGATACAAATTATTAACTTAAAAAAATGCATTTATTTTTAATCGGAGGATAACTGCTTTACAATGTTGTGTTAGTTTCTGCCATATAACAACATGAATCAGCCATACACACACATATATCCCCTCCATCTTGAACAAATTATTAACTTTAAGTTACTTTTCATCTGTGAAAATGTCTATTCTATTGTGTATCAAGCAGTCACCCTCACTGGACAGTGAGCAACACTGCTCTCCACCAAGAAAGTGGAGATAACGGTAATGGTAGTAACAATAGCAAACGTTCCCCTAGTGCTTGCTCTGTGTGGCGGTGCTAGGGATAAAAAACCCGCCTGCCAATGCAGGAGATATAAAAGACATGGGTTCGATCCCTGGGTTGTGAAGGTCCCCTGTAGGAGGGCATGACAACGCACTCCAGTATTCTTGCCTGGAGAATCTAATGGACAGAGGAGCCTGGCAGGCTACAGTCTATAGGTCGCAGAGTCAGACATGACTGAAGCAACTTTGCACAGCACTACTCTAAATACTCTAAAGTGGTCAATTTTCATTCCAATCCCAAAGAAAGGCAATGCCAAAGAATGGCATTTTGAATATGCTGTCTAGGTTGGTTATAACTTTTCAGCCACAAAATTAAAAGATGTTTACACCTTGGAAGAAAAGTTATGACCAACCTAGACAGCATATTCAAACTACTGCACAATTGCACTCATCTCACACACTAGTAAAGTAATGCTGAAAATTCTCCAAGCCAGGCTTCAACAAAATGTGAACCTTGAACCTCCAGATGTTTAAGCTGGATTTAGAAAAGGCAATAGATGCCTTTTTTCTGTTTCTAAAGTTTACTTTTTCAATCTCAAATATTAAAGAGACTAATTTTAAGTAGCTTAGTCAAGTAAAAATAAAATACTAGTTCTCTGGAAACTGTTGAGGAATTTTTTTAATCTGTGACTTAGATAAATCAGAGATCAAATCGCCAACATCCGAGGGATCACTGAAAAAGCAAGAGAGTTCCGGAAAAATATCTATTTCTGCTTTATTGACTATGCCAAAGCCTTTGACTTTGTGGATCACAACACACTGGAAAATTCTGAAAGAGATGGGAATACCAGACCACCTGACTTGCCTCTCGAAAAACCTATAGGAAGCAACAGTTAGAACCGGACATAAAACAACAGACTGGTTCCAAATCAGGAAAGCAGTATGTCAAGTCTGTATATTGTCACCCTGCTTATTTAACTTACATGCAGAGTACATCATGAGAAACGCTGGGCTGGATGAAGCACAAGCTGGAATCCACAAGATTGGAATCCACAAGCTCCCACAAGATTGCTGGGAGAAATATCAATAACCTCAGATATGCAGATGACACTACCCTGATGGCAGCAAGTGAAGAACTAAAGAGCCTCTTGAAGAAAGTGAAAGGGGAGAGTGAAAAAGTTGGCTTAAAGCTCAACATTCAGAAAACTAAGATCATGGCATCCGGTCCCATCACTTCATGGCAAACAGATGGGAAAACAATGGAAACAGTGGCTGACTTTATTTTTTTAGGCTTAAAAATCACTGCAGATGGTGACTGCAGCCACAAAATTAAAAGATGTTTACTCCTTGGAAGAAAAGTTATGACCAACCTAGACAGCATATTCAAAAGCAGAGACATTACTTTGCCAACAAAGGTCCATCTAGTCAAGGCTATGGTTCTTCCAGTAGCCATGCATGGATGTGAGAGTTGGATTATAAAGAAAGCTGAATGATGAAGAATTGATGCTTTTGAACTGTGGTGTTGGAGAGGACTCTTGAGAGTCCCTTGGACTGCAAGGAGATCCAAGCAGTCCATCCTAAAGGAAATCGGTCCTGAATATTCATTGGAAGGGCTGATGTTGAAGCTGAAACTCCAGTACTCTGGTCACCTGATGCAAATAACTGACTCATTTTAAAAGACCCTGATCCTGGGAAAGATTGAAGGTGGGAGGAGAAGGGGATAATAGAGAATGAGATGGTTGGATGGCATCACCGACTCAATGGACATGAATTGGAGTAAACTCCGGGAATTGGTGACAGACAGGGAGGCCTGGCGTGCTGCAGTCCACTGGGTCGCAAACAGTCGGACATAACTGAGCGACTGAACTGAACTCTAAGTGCTTTATATAAACTAACTTCTCTAGCTTTCATAATAACCCTGTGAGATCCCCATTTTTACACACAAGACGATTTAGAGGCAGAGGCATTTACAAATCAATTTAAGTAACTTGCCTGGAGTCACACAGCTAGTCAGCTGAGAGTCAGGATTGGAAAACCAGGCCCTGTGCTTCCAGCCTGTGCTCTTAGCCTCTCCCCTGTACTGTGCACCACGGCGGGCAACTGCTGAATGTTGGTTAGATGACTAAATAAAAGAGCATGTTTTTGTGTGTAAGGGGTATTTTAAGGAGCATAGATACTTACCTGGAAACCTGAGAAATCATATTTTTACTTCTGATTTCTTCCCTAAAGCTTCAGTCCTACACTCAAATTTAACATGACTAACATCAAACTTTTTGCACTACCCTGCCAATCTACTTTCTCTCTCAGTGCTGAGATACAACCTATTTTTCATCTTCCTACTCAGTCCTTATACTGACAACATCACTGCTTAGGTTAAAAACTGTAAAGTTGATTCTATTTCTCGCTTTCTCTTGAATGCAACATCTAGTTCGCCCCTAAACAGATTCTTCTGTGCAGTAGTATTTCTTGCATCTATTGTTCGTTTCTATTCAGTGTGACCATCACAACAAGTTCTTATAACTTAATTTTTAGATTTACTGCAGCTGCCAACTGCTTGGGTTCTCAGTATCAGGTGAAAAACTGTATGCAAAGCATCCATCGGTGCATACAGTGGTGCTCAATTAACACCGTACTTTTCCCTAATGCACCCGTCACTGGGTATTTCTCCTTCTAAAGCAACACTTCAATAATTTGCTTCCTTGAGCAGTAACTTCCAGTGGCTCTCTGCTACTGGACAAAACAGTCCAAATTTCTGAGATGGACATTCAGATTCTTCCAAAACTTTGTGTAATTTATCTTTCCAATCTTCTCTTCAAGAGGAACCTTCCACTTCAGTTCTCACTGTCTGACCGACAAAACACATATGTGCCATCTCTAAGCTCATGTTCCTGTCATTTTCTATATCCTTTTTTGTGGATTTTCCATGAAAATCCTGCCTACTCTTTAAGACTCCACCTTTGCTCCACTTCTTTCCATGTCTCCTTCCTGGTTCACTTTAATCCAGACGGTTCTCTTCTCACAGCAATGTGTTAATACTTATTTTATGTAGAAGACATTTAGCAACTGCCTATTGTAATTCTAATGGGTAGTTTATATATGTGTATATGCGTATACAAGTACACACACACGCGCGTGCCCCCAATTACAATGGAAACTGTAAAAAGGGGATTGTTTTTAGTTTCTACCGTATATGCCTAAGGACTTTACACATAGGGATTTAATAAATATTTGCAGATTTATGGCTAAATTTTCATAGGGAACTTAGCAGTTAGAAAACGTATTTTAGATAAAGATTAAAAAAAATGTACTTATAGTCTGCTACTTTCTCCAAAGGACTTGAAGAACCCAAGAAAAGGTAATTTTTTAGTTAAGCACTTCCTTTAAGTTTCACTCCTGAATGAAATTTTAGAAGGTATTAAAGTTTGGGGAGAAAAGTGATTTCACCAGCTCTGTCCCTCAAGACCTTCCTAGAGCCTGCCTGTCAGTACTTTGCAACTCCTTATTTCTCTGTCAGGATATTTCACTGCAGGGATAAAGGAAAGACCCAGGAGGATGATCTGACTCTGTATTATCTATGAGAAAATGTCTCTTCATTAGGGAACATAATTGAGAATTCCCTACATCATTAGTGATTTAGGATATACATAAAATAAAGCTTTCCAGAAAGTTTCACGGTGGTATTACACTTCAAACACTTGCCAAGTAAAGCTATATAATCTCTTCACTGGAAATCTTTAAAAACAGAAATGTCCATATCTGTCAGGGATGATTTAAGCGCAGCCGGCCAGGAGGTACAGAGATAGATGGCACTTCCAGTTTCTGTGTGACATCATGGCAGCTAAAGATCACTTTATACTAGCTACAGAATTTAAATGAAACTGTACCCAAGTTCTCTATAATTTCTAGCATAGTATATAACACGTTATAAGGTTTAAGGTAAAATTATCTTCTACTGATTTCCTATAACTACAGAAGAAATAGGCATTCTTTATAACCCCAATGGGAACTGCTTAGTCCATTGGTGTCCTAAATAATTTTCAGTTCACAGATATCAAT
Source organism: Bubalus bubalis (assembly GCF_019923935.1). Taxonomy (NCBI): domain Eukaryota; kingdom Metazoa; phylum Chordata; class Mammalia; order Artiodactyla; family Bovidae; genus Bubalus; species Bubalus bubalis. The sequence goes on from NC_059173.1 coordinate 43,575,739, forward strand.
TAATGTGCATGTGAGAGAAAATCCTAGTCACGCCTACAAAACATAATTGAAAAACCAGTTGTAAAAGGTAACTAATTTACTACCTTCTGTGCAGAGAAAATTTCACAAAATGATTTATAAATAAAGAAATGAATGCTGCATCTACTAAGAAAATATTAGAATTAACACTGGGAAGTCATCTGGTTCCTCAACTGGAGACAGAAGTGGGTGAGGAGTAAGCACCAAGGCCAGGGCCCTTCTTCCAGCCCATGGAGAGGCTCTGGGTAGGTTCACAAACACTCTGAACTATACCCCAGATCTTCACATTTATCCCGTCTGGGAAGAAGATCCAGAGTCTTCCTCTGATTTTTAAGAGGTCTGAGCACTAAGGAAGGATAAGGATTTTGGCTGAGTTTTTTGCCTGGAATATACAAAATTCTGAAAGAATTTTTTTCCTTTTAGAGTATGAGCAGACTGATTGGAGTGTTCTAATGTTGAATGTCTTTCTTACACAAGCCACATCCATAATGCTATCATCTAATTATTTCCACTTTTGGTTTCATTATGGTGGTACAAGAATTTAAAGGCACTTGGCAAACAATCCAAATACAGAATTAGTCTAGATTTTTACAGTATTCACCCTATTTTACAGTTGCTTATCTAGACTTAATTCAATAGCATATTCTCCAAAGTATACAATTCCATTTAAAAAGAAACAATAACTTTTCCTTTCTACTCACATATCACTGGTTTAATTTATTATATAGTTCTGAAACTGGCATATAACCTGGTTTGGGAACAATCACACCGATACTGACAGTGTCAGACAACACTAGAGTATCTAAGTTGATTAGACAAGAGCACGCAGAGTGCCTTGGGCATTGGTCAGCACGCTTTATACAGAAACTTCAGTGGTTGATGATGCCCACGATTAAGTGGACATCAGCCAGGAGGGTTTTCCACGACACCTGATACAATTCATATCGTACCTTATCATAACTTTGGGCTTCCCTTGTGGCTCAACTGGTAAAGAATCTGCCTGCAATGCGGGAGACGTGGGTTCGATCCCTGGGTTGGGAAGATCCCCTGGAGAAGGGAAAGGCTACCCATTCCAGTATTCTGGTCTGGAGAATTCCATGCACTGTATAGTCCATGGGGTCGGACATGACCGAGTGACTTTCACTTCTATTGTAACTTCAATGTTGCAAAGTAGTAGTTATTCTCATCTTATAGATAAAGAAATTAAGACTCAGAAAATTAATGTTCCTAAGGTCAGGCAGTGACTGAAAGAAAAAATGAGTTTCATACTCAATCTTTTTATCAAAATGTTCTCTCAACTAAATCACATTGCCTCTTACCTTAAGCCCAATCATTTACAAGAGGTATTATTAAAGTATGTCTGTAGCATAATATCAAGATCTATAGGCAAAGTGAAAAAAATTTAATCCTGAGCATGCAGCAAAATGGTAACTGCAAAAACTGTGACCTCAAAAGACCTAAATATGAAAACAGGTTCAAATCTCATTTAGTTAACTAAAAACACCACAGGTTTGCAGGCCAGCTTTAGCAATATAAGGTCACAGTCCAGGTTCCTTCTTTCCCAATCTGCACTTAGATCCTCCTAAGTGATCTCATTTAGGCCATGACCCTGTCCAATATGCTACTGGAGAGGAGTGGAGAAATAGCTCTAGAAGGAAAGACGAGGCTGGGCCAAAGCAGAAATGACTCCCAGTTGTGGATGTGTCTGGTGGTGAAAATAAAGAACAATACTGCATAGGAACCTGGAATGTTAGGTCCATGAATCAAGGTAAACTGGAAGTGGTCAAACAAGAGATGGCAAGGGTGAACATCCACATTTTAGGAATCAGTAAACTAAAACGGACTGGAATGGGCAAATTTAATTCAGATGACCATTATATCTACTACTGTGGGCAAGAATCCCTAAGAAGAAATGCAGAAGCCCTCATGGTCAACAAGAGTCCAAAATACAGTACTTGGGTGCAATCTCCAAAACTACACAATGATCTTGGTTCGTTTCCAAGGCAAACCATTCAATATCATAGTAATCCAAGTCTATGCCCCAACCACTGATGCTGAAGAAGCTGAAGTTGAATGGTTCTATGAAAACCTACAAGACCTTCTAGAACTAATACCAAAAAAAGATGTCCTTTTCATTAGAGGGGACTAGAATGCAAAAGTAGGAAGTCAAGAGATACCTGGAGTAACAGGCAAGTTTGGCCTTGGGATACAAAATGAAGCAGGGCAAAGGCTAACAGAGTTTTGCCAAGAGAACACACTAGTCATAGCAAACAACCTCTTCCAACAACACAAGTAATGACTCTACACATGGACATCACCAGATAGTCAATACCAAAATTGATTGATTATATTCTTTGCAGCCAAACTAGGAGAAGCTCTATAAAATTAGCAGAAACAAAACCAGGAGCTGACCATGGCTCATATTAGGAGCGTCTTCTTGCAAAACTCAGACTTAAATTGAATAAAGTAGTGAAAAACACTAGGCCAGTAAGGCATGACCTAAATCGACTCCCTTATGATTATACAGTGGAAGTGACAAATAGATTCAGGGGATTAGATCTGGTAAAGAGAGTGCCTGAGAGAACTATGGATGGAGCTTTGTAACACTGTACAGGAGGCAGTGACCAAAACCATCCCCAAGAAAAAGAAATGCAAAAAGGTAAAATGGTTGTCCGAGGCGGCCTTACAAACGGCTGAGAAAAGAAGAGAAGCGAAAGGCCAAGGAGAAAAGGTAAGATAAACTCCATCTGAATGCACAGTTTCAAAAACATCTACTTCTGTGTCATTGACTATGCTAAAGCCTTTGACTGTGTGGATCACAACAAACTGTGGAAAATTCTTAGAGAGATGGGAATACCAGACCACCTGACCTGCCTCCTGAGAAACCTGTCTGCAGGTCAAAAAGCAACTGTGAGAAACGAACATGGAAAAATGGATTGGTTCAAAATTGGGAAAGGAATATGTCAAGACTGTATATTGTTACCTTGCTTATTTAACTTACATGCAGAGTACATCATGTGAAATGCTGGGCTGGATGAAGCTCAAGCTAGTGAGTGGATATTAGAAGTAACGACTGAGATTGCTGAGAGAAATATCAATAACCTCAGATATGCAGACAACACCACCCTTATGGGAGAAAGTGAAGAGGAACTAAGGAGCCTCTTGATGAAGGTGAAAGAGGAGAGTGAAAGAGCTGGCTTAAAACTCAACATTCAAAAACCAAGATCATGGCATCTGGTCCCATCACTTCATGGCAAACAAATGAGGAAAAAATGGAAACAGTGAGAGACTTTATTTTCTTGGGCTCCAAAATCACTGAGGATGGTGATTGCAGCTATGAAATTAGTTGTTCATTGGAAGAAAAGTTATAACCAACCTAGACAGCATGTTAAAAAGCAGAGATGTTGCTTTGCCGACAAAAGTCTGTATAGTCAAAGCTATGGTCTTTCTGGTAGTCATGCACCTATGTCCGAATTGGACCATATAGAAGGCTGAGTGCTAAAGAATTGATGCTTTCAAACTGTGGTGTTGGAGAAGACTCTTGAGAATCCCTTGGACAGCAAGGAGATCTAATCAGTCAATCCTAAAGGAAATTAACCCTGACATTTTGGAAGGACTGATGCTGAAGCTGAAGCTCTAATACTTTGGCTGATTCACTGGAAAAGACCCTGATGCTGGGAAAGACTGAAGGCAGGGGGAGAAGTGGACAACACAGGATGAGATGGTTGGATGGCATCATCAACCCAATGGACATAAGTTTGGCAAGCGCCGGGAGTTGGTGATGGACAGGGAAGCCTGGCGTGCTACATTCCACATGGTCGCTAACAGCCGGACACAACTGAGCAACTGAACAACATGAGCCTAGAGGAATACATTTGAATGACCGCCTCAAAGCAACCTGTCCAAAATGGCAACCACTTCTTATCTGTACCTTCCCAAGCTTCCTCCCTTCCTTGAAGGACATCATCACTGTCTACCCAGATGCTCAGGTTAAAGCTTCAGCGTCGTCTTTGATTCCCTCCATTTTCTTACCCCTTATGTTTGACTTTTGTAAGGTTTACCCTGTGAAAGTGAAAGTTGCTCAGTCGTGTCCGACTCTTTGCAACCCCACGGACTATACAGTGCATGCAATTCTCCAGGCCAGAATACTGGAGTGGGTAGTCTTTCCCTTCTCCACGGGATCTTCCCAACCCAGGGATCAAACCCAGGTCTCCTGGATTGCAGGTGGATTCTTTACCAGCTGAGCCAGAAGGTTTACCCTATGCCTCCTTAAAATATTTCATAACTATCCATTTCTCTCCATCTCCACCCACCATGTTCTGTTCTAAGCCACTGTCATCTATTACCTGGAATACTGTCACAATCTAACATCTGGTTTCCCTGACTCTCTTTGCCCCTTCTGTAGTTTATTTTCCACATAATTGCTAAAGAGGCCTTTTCAAGACCTAGAAATGACTAAAATTCTCCAATGATTTCCTACTGCTACACTTTGGACTTTAACTTAAAATAGTCCTACTTAAATACCTTGCTTAAACTAAGTACAAGCAGCTGACTTATTATAGCCTACAAGATTTGCAAGGTCTGATCCTTGCCTAGTTCCTCACCTTGACAGCATTCTCTCCCCTCACTCACTATATTTAACACGGGGCTGTTCCCTAACACTGCACCTTTGTACTTACTATTCTTCTAATTACCATCTGCCTGGAATATTTCCTTGGTTTTTTCATATAGTTGATTTCTTTCTATCATTTGAGCCTCAACTTAAATATCACCTTTTTGGACTACTTTTTAAGAAACAGTCCAGCCCTTGTAGCTCCCAACCTGTCTGAATTATCATCTATCACACCATTGCATTTGTTTTCTTCATGCAATTTAAAATACAAAGAATCATTTTGTTTACTTATTAGTTTACCTTCTTATTATTTCTCTCCCTATCCTGGAATGAAAGCTCTAAAAGAGAAAGTACATCCACAAAGCTTAGAACAGTGCCTGGCACACAGAAGGTGATTTTTAGCCCTGGTAAATTTTAGTTAATTCCACAGAATCAGTTAACTAGTCCATTCAATCAGAACATTTCTAACATCCTACATCTCACTTTTTCAAAGTTTTCGCCACTTACTTGCTCTCATATCACAACTAATTACATAATTCGGTGATTACATTTAAAGTAGCCATCAAGTGGTGTGATAAAGTGAGGAGACTACTGCTACAAAAACCAATGTGCTACGGAGCTTGATTTATAGAAATCATCCACAGAAAGCTTATTTTATTTGAAGAATGAACTCAAAAGTTTCAAAGAACTGTGTGAATTTTCCTCATAACATATAATTTTAAATGCTGATCTTAGGATAAGATTGACCGAACTATAAAGTCTACTCGTTCAATAAATACTGAAGTGAGTGTCTTTGCTAGGTGCTATGGAGACGAGGAAGAACAAGATCCAGTTCCTGCCACAGTGAAGCTTAGGAACAACCAGAAACTGTGACGAGCTATGAGGTTTATGCTATAGGTAGTAAATGCTATAAAAAGTTCACAGTGCTATGGGAACACATATGGAGGATTAGGGGATTAGAGCTGTCTCTCAGAGGAAGTAGGTTTTTCAGCTGATATATGAAAGATAAATAGAAGTTAGATGGACAAAAGCAGGGTAACGAAGAGTGTTACAATCAAATCCATGTGTGAAGGCCAGGAAATAAGAAGGGATAATAAATTTAGAAATCTGAAAGGAAGCTCAGTGTGAATGGAACAGACTGTTACTAGGATATGGGGGTGGGGGCGGGAGAGGAAGAAGCTGGGAACAGAGAAATACAGCTTGGATTTTATATGTATAAGGTAATATAAGGAAACACAAGGGTGTTACATGTCTTGATGGGAAGTGGAGACTTAATTATCAGTCCACTGGGGAAGCACTGAAGTATTTTAAGGAGAGAAGTGACATGAAAAAATCAGAGAATCTTGCTGATTACAGCAGGAAAAATAGTAAGTAACATGACTGTAGTAAATTAGGGGCTTTTAGCAGTAATCTAGGTGAGCAATGTTGATAGCCTAAACTGTTGGAGGGAAATGGACGGATTCAAGAGTTACTTAGGAGGCAGCATGAGCAACACTTGATAATTAGGGGTGTGAGGAAAAGAAGGGGTTGACACCCAGAGTTCTGCTGAGCAAGTGGGTAGACAGTACCACACATGTAAAAATATGGGATGAAATAAAATACTGGACCTGGGCTAGGTGAAATTAGTTCACAAGTACTGAAAATACTGAGTTTGAGGTACCTATTGAAATGTTCAGTAGACAGCTGGAAATACAGATTATTTCAAAAAGGTCAACATTAGAAGCTGTTTTATAACAATAATTAGCCTTTTTCAGTTTGTCTCTGTCATAGAATAGACATCTGAACTCATGCTGAAAGAGAACATTTCTACTCTGAATATACTTCAGCTCTAAGATCACTGGTATATACGCAACTGAAGAGGTGTGGCTGTGAGGTGAAGGGCAAAGCTTTCCCACAATGCACTAGTCTCTTTGAAAATATCACAGATACTTTAAATAAGAGAAGAGAAGTCATGGTTCCTGAAGGCATGGGATGAGAGTCTGAATGTGGGCCAGTATCTCAGGCATCATAATTAATTACTATAATTACTCAGATCATTTTGTTATTATTGAGACAGTTTAAGTTTTAAGGATGGGTCAAGTGTTTTTTGGTTGGTACACCGTAAGGGAAAATTTCCTCAACGCATGACATCCTTTAGTGAGGACTAAAGATTAAATCGCACAAGGCTCCATTCTATACTATATGAGAGAATCGAAAACAAAAGGTGTACTATTCGTTTCAGGGAAATGATGGATCTGCCAGCTGCAGCAAAGGCTTTCTGAAACTCTCTTATGACAAATTAACATAGCATGTGCCAGATGTTTTTTTTTCTGTTGAATTATACTATAATATGCTTCAGTTACTTTTAGTAATTATGCATTTTGTAATCTGCCAGTACCTGCAGCTGCCTCTCATTCTGCTAAATTAAAAAAAAAAAAAAAATTTTTTTTTTTTTTTTTTTTTAGAAAAGCAGTTATGGCAGCCAAACATTACATATATACAGCCAAGAATAATGTGTTAGAGACTGAAGAGAATTCCTTAGTCTCAAATGCTGTGTAATTCATATAAATATACATGAATTGTCCAGTCACTGGACAAGAGAAGATAATATTACACACTGTACATTATTCATATATTCAATACAATTTTATTGAACAACTACACACTGGGCAAGATGTTAGCTCATGGTTTGTAGAAGAGGTGAATATAAATGATAGTTATGCTACAATTCAGTAAGTGTCATAAAGAAGAATGAGCAGAGTGGTACGGGAATCAGGAAGAAAAAAGATTTACTCTGTTAGGGGGATAAAGAATGCCTTACAGAAAAAAATGATATCTGAATCAGGTCTGGAAGGAAGAAAATTTATTTATTTACATGTATGTATTATATTTGTTTATTCAATATTTTCCTCCTTCCCATCCATACTCTAATAGCTTCAAAAAAGATGAGGGGGACCTTGGGCTTTGCTGTTATCCTTAGTACTTTAAGAAGAGTGCCACTCAATAAATACATAATGGGTAAATGAAGTGAAGACTAGGCTTGGTAAAAGGGCTGCCCTTACCAATGTTTGGCTTCTTGGGCAGTTGTTCAGTGTGGCTGGAACATGCCCTTCACAAGGTAGGGACAGGCAGACTGCTGACAATAAGGTGGAGGAAAGATTGCCAAAAAAACCCCAAACTGAACCAAACATTCAGGCAACAATAAATCAGAAATATTTAAGTAAACAGGGCCAGGACTCTATTTGCTTTTTAGGAAAATACTTTTGAGAGCAGTATGCAAGATGGAATAGAGTGAAGGGAAAAAAAAAGATGGCAGAAACCAGGGTGATCCAGGCTACTTTAACAGCCATGGTTAAAGATATGAAAAGGCCTGGGCTGATGGCAGGAACAAAATATGTTACTGCGTGTTTACACATACACAAGCATTTCTTCCGGACAGATTCTGGTACCTGGTGTTGCAAATGAGTATGCATGGTTGAAATTTTTTTTACATTACCTTATACAAAGGATTTCGGAGAAGGAGATGGCACCCCACTCCAGTACTCTTGCCTGGAAAATCCCATGGACAGAGGAGCCTGGTGGGCTGCAGTCCATGGGGTCGCTAAGAGTCAGACACGACTGAGTGACTTCCCTTTCACTTTTCACTTTCATGCATTGGAGAAGGAAATGGCAACCCACTCCAGTGTTCTTCCCTGGAGAATCCCAGGGACGGGGGAGTCTGGTGGGCTGCTATCTATGGGGTCACACAGAGTCGGACACGACTGAAGTGACTTAGCAGCAGCAGCATACAAAGGATTTGCAAGTTTATATTTCCACCAGTACTGTATACCCCATTTCCGTTCTCTCATGTGTTTGCAGATGTTGCATGTTAAGCATCTTTTACATTTTTGCCAATTTGCTGGGCAAAATTGTTTACATTTGCATTTCTTCATACAAAACAATATTTCTTCAGTGTATAGTGTGGCTGAGTTGGTTTAAAGGAACTCTGTACATCTGCCTTTGTGAGCTGCATGCTCACATACTGTGTCCATCCATTAGGTTGTTACTCTTTTTCTAAATTACTGAACTCTATGGATTCTGCATGTCGATCTTTATTTTTTTGTCATTTGTATTTGTTTTCTATCTTTGTTTAGCATTTCTTCACAGAGAATTTTAATTTTTAGTGTGAAACAAATTAATCAATTTTTGCACTGTGCGTTTTTGTTTTGATTAGAAAGACTCATTCAAAGACGATAAAAATAATCTAATTTCTTCTAATACTTTCCTTGTTTTGAATTTAGCTTTTTAATCCATCTGGAATTGACTTTGTATACTGAATAAAGAATATACTAGCCTAGAGGGGTGGGATGGGAGGAATGGGAGAGAGGTTCAAGAGGGAAGGGATATATGTATACATATAGCTGATTTATGCTGTTGTACAGCAGAAACTAATACAACACTGTAAAGCAATTATACTCCAATTAAAAAAGATAAATTAAAAAAAGAGGGAGAACACATAGCTACAAGAATAAACTCAGGACTATAAACCAGAAAAAAAAGAATATACTAAATGATTTAAAATTTTCCCAACATCATCTTTTCATTTGAAGTGCTGTATTATCATGCACAAAATTTGTTCATGTTCCATGTTCTGTTCAAATTATCTACTCCTGTGCCAATACCATCATATAGCTTTATATATTTTGCTTCTTGTAGGGCAAATCTTTTTTCCCCATAAGAAATTTTAAAATTTAATCTATAAAATAACAATCATCTCTCATTCAAGTAAGATTGGTACAGATATATTACAGTTACAGACCTTCTATGTTAATATGTAAACTTTAAATGGTTTTTAAATAGATCTCCTTGGAAGCTCAAAATTCTCTGTGTTGCATATATTTCAAGATAAAAGGGTAACTTTTATCAAGAGGAAGTAATTATAGATGAATTAATACAATTTTACAAATTCAAACAAACTTCAAACTGAAAGAAGATAACACAGAGGAGCTCAAATTTTTAAAGAGCTTCTTATATTAAGCTTTTTGATACTAAGATGAAAAACTTTCTTCTGCGGGAAAATTATTTAATTATTTTGTGTTGCATTTAATTATGGCTATACTTGCTTATGGGAAGATCTTAAGAAACTACAGGTGTCTGGTAATAGTATTTAATTGTCAGTTGTCAGAAGGAGCCAAGGTTTCCAAAGGCAGCAAAACTAGGTCAGAGAGGGCTCTAGTATCCTAGTATTTTGAGGCTGTCCTGGTATTTAGTGTCTGATTTTGGTCTCTAATATTCCCCTAACTGTAGTAAATAGGTGGACACATAGTAAGGAAGATAACAGTCAATTTATAAGAATTCAATTTTTATGATGTAGAGAGGACAGATGGAGAAGACAATGGCACCCTACTCCAGTACTCTTGCCTGGAAAATCCCATGGATGGAGGAGCCTGGTGGGCTGCAGACCATGGGGTCGCTAAGAGTCGGACATGACCGAGCGACTTCTCTTTCACTTTTCACTTTCATGCATTGGAGAAGGAAATGGCAACCCACTCCAGTGTTCTTGTCTGGAGAATGCCAGGGATGGGGGAGCTTGGTGGGCTGCCGTCTATGGGGTCGCACAGTCGGACATGACTGAAGTGACTTAGCAGCGGCAGCAGCAGAGAGGACAGAGAAAAACAGCCAAGTGTTTTCAAGACCTGGTGAGGGCAGACCAGCACTAAGTTTTAAAGGGAAGATTTTCAGAAGGAAAGCTTTGACGCTCAATATGGCACAATGAAGGTATGCTAGGAAGCAGGGTGCTTGGATCGAACATGAAAAAGCTCATTTTTGACAGCTGTTAGTAAATACTTTTCACCTGAATGGTAGAACGCATCAATTGATGACATATACAGAAAAATCCTTATGGGGAGAGTCAAATGCATAAAATGAGCCATTTGAATTTTTTAATGTATTGCTCTGTGTCTATTTTGTAACATTATTAATAAAAGACCTAATTGGTTCAAGACTTGGACTTGTATTGTTGAATCATGCTAAAAACAAAACCATTTCTAAGGAGAGCAAATGAATCCTTCCCCAGAGACACAGAATCACCGCCGAGCAGCCAGCCTGTGCCCTACTGGTGCAACACAGCATCCATCAAATTGCCAATGCCCAGAACGGATGCTACTGCAAATATGTCTAGCACAGACCATATTTATAACATATTTTTTCACTGGAATAAGCATAAATTTTAATCTTCAACTTCAAAAAATATAAATTTATTGTGGCTGCCATGTAATTCTGTATTATGACCTAAGGTGAGATTTGTCAGTGAAAATACTTCAGTGACTACTTTTATATTGCAAAAACAACTTTAACACGGGGATTTCCCTAGTGGTCCAGTGGCTCAGACTCCCTGCTCCCAATGCATGGGGCTTGGGTTTGACCCCTGGTCAGGGATCAGATCTCACATGGCACAACCAAGACCCAGCACAGCCAAACAAATTAAAAAAAAACACAAAACTTCAGCTTGATTTCATATATATTCCTCAGTACTATGTCTCCAAAGAGGAAGGAGATATAATTCATATATATAAAATCTCATATAAAATTTAATGCATTCTAGAACTAGTAATTTTTTTACAATTAAAAATGAAATAAGTATGTGTTTATTTCACATACATAAGTCTCATGCATTATATAGCATGATTTACTTTGAATTTCAGCTAAACTATTTCAAATCCTAAAAGATGATGCTGTTAAAGTGCTGCACTCAATATACCAGCATATTTGGAAAACTGAGCAGTGGCCAAAAGACTGGAAAAGGTCAGTTTTCATTCCAATCCCAAAGAAGGGCAATGCCAAAGGATGCTCAAACTACCACACAATTGTGCTCATTTCACATGCTAGCAAGGTAATGCTCAAAATCCTTCAACCTAGGCTTCAACAGTACGCGAACAGAGAACGTCTAGATGTACAAGCTCAATTCAGAAAAGGCAGAGGAACCAGAGATCAAATTGCCAGCATCTGTTGGATAAAAGAAAAAGCAAGGGAATTCCAGAAAAACATCTGCTTCATTGACTACACTAAAGCCTTTGACTGTGTGGATCACAACAAACTGCGGAAAATTCTTAGAGATGGGAATAACAGATCATATTACTTGTCTCCTGAGAAACTGGTATTAAGGTCAAGAAGCAACAGTTAGAAAAAGACATGGAACAATGAACTGGTTCAAAATTGGGAATGGAGTATGCCAAGGCTGTGTATTGTTACCCTGCTTATTTAACTTACATGCAGAGTACCTCACACGAAATGCCAGACTGGATGAAGCTAAGCTGGAATCAAGATTGCTGGCAGAAATATAAATAATCTCAGATATGCAGGTGACGCCACCCTAATGAAGGAAAGCAAAGAGGAACTAAAAAGGCTCTAGAAGAGGGTGAAAGAGCTGGCTTAAAGCTCAACATTCAAAAAACAAAGATCATGGCATCTGGTCCCATCACTTCATGGGAAATAGATGGGGAAACAATGGAAACAGTGGCAGACTTTATTTTCTTGGGTTCCAAAATCACTGTGGATGGTGACTGCAGGCATGAAATTAAAAGACATCTGCTCCCTGGAAAAAAAGCTACGACAAACCTAAATGGTATATTAAAAAGCAGAGACATAATTTTGCCAACAAAGGTCCATATTGTCAAGGCTATGGTTTTTCCAGTAGTCATGTGTGGATGTGACAGTTGGACTATAAAGAAGGCTGAGCACTGAAGAATCAATGCTTTCCAACTGTGGTTTTGGAGAAGACTCTTGAGAGTCCCCTGGACAGAAAGGAGATCCAGTCAGTAAATCCTAAAGGAAATCAACCCTGAATATTCATTGGAAGGACTGATGCTGAAGCTGAAGCTCTAATCCTTTGCCCACCTGATGTGAAGAGCTGACTTACTCACTGTAAAAGACCCTGATGCTGGGAATGATTTAGGGCAGGAGGAGAAAGGGGTCACGGAGGATGAGATGGTTGGATGGCATCAATTACTCAATGGACATGAATTTGGGCAAACTCCAGGAGATAATAAAGGACAGGGAAGCCTGGTATGCTGCTGGGGTCCACGGGGTCACAAAGAGTCAGACACAATTTAGGGACTGAACAACAAAAACAACTTTGACTGCAACAAAGCATTTGTAAAGGCTATTTTCTAAGCCCAGTATTTGCTGGTTGCTCCCTAAACTTTTACTTTACACATCAGGCAAGAATTTAATTCCTTTTATCTGGGTTTGTAGTAAGTGTAAAGGGTTGGGGTTGCATGGGATTCAAATTCAGGTCTGCCTGCCTCCTGAGTCAGCGCTCTTTATCTATAATACTGTGCTGCCACTTTATGTGCTAAAAATATTAAACTGTTTTTCAATATTATTAAATATATATTTTTTTCATGAAAGGAAATAATCTTAATGTGGAATTTTGTGAAAATATTTTCTATTTTGAGAGTCAACATTTTAGTTTTGACCTGTCAGAGCATACTAACATAATCCTAGTGAGATAGCAGAGACACGCCAAAAGACTTTCTTAGTGTATTGGAATGTATCTCCATTTTCAACTCTGTGGCTTAAACAACCAACATAGGCAATATTAAGCAAACATTAACTATATCTTATGAAAACCAGGTTTTCCCATGCAAAACCCTAAACAATGAAGCCTTGTTAAAAAATAGTTTCTCACATTTTAATAATTTTATAAAAATTATATAACCAAGAAATATTTAACTTAAGCATAATTACTCTCCTTTTAAAAAAATGTCTAAAATATATGACTAAATCTAAATATTCAAAGCATGTAAAAAATGACCTACTTATTTTTGATAACGATTTTACTTTCAAGTAACCTTCCTCAATCTGCCAAAAATGTCACAAGACATGGGGCCTTTTAAATTTAATAAAAACAGTGCTCTAATTCGTGGAACAAAGATCATACCAGATTGCCACAAAAGGAGAGGATGGGAAAATCTAGATCTTTTTTCTCGTCTTTAATAAGAGCATTCAACAAAGGATTCTTTCCTTATATATTTATATGAATTTATTAAAAATTATGTTACACTGAAGTAGACTAGCAGAAGGAAAAGCAGTGACAATAATATCCATTTAAATTTGAAAGGAAAAGATCACAAGAATTGAAAAGGATGCTGAAAATATCTCAGGGACAGTCAAGGATTAGCAATTTGGGGACATTAGTGTTAGTCGCTCAGTCATGTCTGACTCTTTGGGATCCCATGGACTGTAGCCCGCCAGGCTCCTCTGTCCATGGGATTTTCCCGACAAGAATACTGGAGTGCGTTACCATTTCCTCCTTCAGGGGATCTTTCTGACCCAGGGATCAAACCTGGGTCTCCCGCATTGCATATGGATTCTTTACCATCTGAGCCACCAGGGAAGCCCTTGCAGACATTAAGCAATTAAAAAACACCCCCCTTCCCACTCAAAAGAATCTGAGTATAGAACATGTCAGATTCTAATAATACGTATTTTTTTTTTTCATATGTTTGTATGATGCTTTACAGCTTACAAGATTTGCTTTGTACTTCATAAATAACCCTAGCAAACTAGTTTTTATTCTTACAGATAATAAAATTGAGAATTGAGAAAACTGGTTTATAGAAAATCACGTATTTGTGGTGAAGACCTTGGACTTGAACCTATTGTTTTAGCTTTTTATAGACCCAACTGACTCCTACACTAAGATCTTCAGTTACTCACTCATGTTTAGGGGAAAATTTTTAGGTCTTTAAAACTGATACTTCAGTAGCTCCTTATGTAAGGCCATTGGTAAATATATGATTCTAAACTTACGTTTTTCAATATTTAAAAGCCAAGTTAAGAGTTATACATAAAAGATAGAGACTATTTTGGGAAGACATACACACAGAATTTTTTAGGATCCTATGCAAACTGGAAATAAAATGAACATAATAATGTCTTTAGTTATGTGCTAAACGGAAGATTTGAAAAGTTCACATTAATTCTGAAACTACTTAATAAGATTTGAGAACAGTGTAAATTCATAGCAATGACATAAAAATTTAGTTTTATATAAATTTAAATTCACTGAAATGGTAAAAGAAGGAAAGGATTAGTTTACTAAAAGTAGAGATCAAATTACTAAAAATGAAGTAGCAGAGTAAACGTCTGTTAGTATAGCTCTTTACAGTCTGACTCTCCAACTGGAATATAGTGTCTCTGATGGAATGGCGAGGTTTGCTCACTTTCATGCTGATGGTAAGAAACTATTTTTAAAAATACTGCATGATATTAGAAAAACGATAAACTTACTAATGTTAGGTGTCAAGTAATGGTATTATTCTCTTAATTTTGAAGGAAATATTCTATTTCCTTTTTTTCCTTTTATCTAAGAGGTAAAAAAAGTCACTAAATTACTGGAAATTTGGTAGTTCTAACTTGCTTAGGATTTGGAAGGCTATTTACCAACAGTTGGTATTTTAAGGCTGGACACAAAAGGTGGTAAATTTTGAAACTGAAAAAAGTCCTTGTTATACCCACTGGATTCAAGAGTATACTTGAAGCCAATGACCGGGCTGGGCAAGACCTTATTACCTAATGTGATCTGGAGCCCCAGCACCGTGGAGTCTGTATAAGTCTACACACTAAGATTTAAGTAGGAACGTTCTTAGAAGGTTGGTTGCTTTGTTTTAAATTGCTTATTCTGTGAGTTATTTCTACATATTGCTCTCTTAGACAGATAACCACTTCATATTGCTATGTTAGGCATTTATTTTTTGGGGAAGAATGTTTTCAGTTGAGAATCTGATGAGGAGGTAGGACAGCAAAGTGAAGATGGAATCTATGAGACAAATGAAGAGTCTGGCCTCCTACTCAAGCAGGGACAGTTTATCCATTGTTACTGTAAGATATGTGGGGAAAGATGCATTCAGGAAGATGAATGCCATGATGGGAATTGTGGTAGTTCTCTTCTGATTGCTTCTCTTTGCTCTGTGAAGTAGGGACTGAAGTTATCACACGGGAGTGGTAGTAGGGGAGGAGATGTGATAGGTTTGAGGAAAGTCACCTCATGGCAAATAGATGGGGAAACAGCAGAAACAGTGGCTGACCTTATTTTTCTGGGCTCAAAATAACTGCAGATGGTGACTGCAGCCATGAAATTAGAAGACACTTGGTCCTTGGAAGGAAAGTTATGACCAACCTAGTTCAGTTCAGTCAGTTCAGTCGCTCAGTCGTGTCCGACTCTTTGCAACCCCATGAAGGCCTCCCTGTCCATCACCAACTCCTGGAGTTCACTCAGACTTACGTCCATCGAGTCAGTGATGCCATCCAGCCATCTCATCCTCTGTCGTCTCCTTCTCCTCCTGCCCCCAATCTCTCCCAGCATCAGAGTCTTTTCCAATGAGTTAACTCTTCGCATGAGGTGGCCAAAGTATTGGAGTTTCAGCTTTAGCATCATTCCTTCCAAAGAAATCCCAGGGCTGATCGCCTTCAGAATGGACTGGTTGGATCTCCTTGCAGTCCAAGGGACTCTCAAGCGTCTTCTCCAACACCACAGTTCAAAAGCATCGATTCTTCGGTGCTCAGCCTTCTTCACAGTCCAACTCTCACATCCATACATGACTACTGGAAAAACCATAGCCCTTGACTAGCCGGACCTTTGTTGGCAAAGTAATGTCTCTGCTTTTGAATATGCTATCTAGGTTGGACATAACTTTCCTTTCAAGGAGTAAGCGTCTTTTAATTTCATGGCTGTAGTCACCATCTGCAGTGATTTTGGAGCCCAGAAAAATAAAGTCTGACACTGTTTCCACTCTTTCCCATCTATTTCCCATGAAATCCTGATTCCAGCTTGTGTTTTTTCCAGTCCAGCATTTCTCATGATGTACTCTGCATATAAGTTAAGTAAGCAGGGTAACAATATACAGCTTTGACCAACCTAGACAGCATATTAAAAAGCAGAGACATTACTTTGTCAACAAAGGTCCATCTAGTCAAGGCTATGGTTTTTCCAGTGGTCATGTATGGATGTGAGAGTTGGACTATAAAGAAAGCTGAGCACTGAAGAATTGATGCTTTTGAACTGTGGTGTTGGAGAAGACGCTTGAGAGTCCCTTGGACTGCAAGGAGATCCAACTAGTCCATCCTAAAGGAAAGCAGTCTTGAATATTCATTGGAAGGACTGATGCTGAAGCTGAAACTCCAATACTTTGGCCACCTGATGTGAAAAGCTGACTCATTTGAAAAGAGCCTGATGGCTGGGAAAGATTGAGGGCAGGAGGAGAAGGGGACGACAGAGGATGAGATGGTTGGATGGCATCACTGACTCAATGGACATGAGTTTGGGTGAACCCTGGGAGTTGGTGATGGACAGGGAGGCCTGGTGTGCTGCATGCAGTTCACAGGGTTGCAAAGAGTTGGACGTGACTGAGTGACTGAACTGAACTGAACTGAAAGAGGGTAGTGGAGGTGATGGAATTCCAGCTGAGCTATTTCAAATCCTAAAAGATGATGCTGTTTAAGTGTTGCACTCATTATGCCAGCAAATTTGGAAAACTCAGCAGTGGCCATAGGACTGGAAAAGGTTAATTTTCATTTCAATCCCAAGAAAGGCAATGCCAAAAATGTTCAAATTACTGTATAATTCCACTCATTTCACTAGGAAGACTATGCTCAAAATCCTTCAAGTAGGCTTCAACAGCAGATGAACCTAGAACTTCCAGATGTACAGCTAGGTTTAGAAAAGGCAGAGGAACCAGAGATCAAACTGCCAACATTTGTTGGATCACAGAAAAAGCAAAAGAATTTCAGAAAAACTTCTACTTCTGTTTCATTGACTATGCTAAAGTCTTTGTGTGGATCACAACAAACTGTGAAAAATTCTTAAAGAGATGGGAATATCAGACTTCATTACCTGCCTCCTGAGAGACCTGTATGCAGGTCAAGAAGCAATACTTAGAACTGGACATGGAACAGTGGACTGGTTCCAAATTGGGAAAGGAGTATGTCAAGGCTGTATATTGTCACCCTGCTTATTTTATTTACATGCAGAATACATCATACAAAATGCTGGGGTAGATGACTCACAAGCGGGAATCAAGATTGCTGGGAGAAATATCAACAACCTCAGATATGCAGATAATATCACTTTAAAGGCAGAAAGTGAAGAGGACTGAAGAGCCTCTTGATGAAGGTGAAAGAGGACAGTGAAAAAGCTGGCCTAAAACTCAACATTCAAAAAAGTAAGATCATGGCATCTGGTCCCATTACTTCAGGGCAAATAGATGGGGAAAAAGTGGAAACAGTATCAGATTTCATATTCTTGGCCTCCAAAATCAATGTGGATGGTGAGTGCAGCCATAAAATTAAGACACTTGCTGCTTGGAAGAAAATCTATGACAAACCTAGAAAGTGAAGTCGCTCAGTCGTGTCCGACTCTTTGTGACCCTGTGGACTGTAGCCTACCAGGCTTCTCTGTCCGTGGGATTCTCCAGGCAAGAATACTGAAGTGGGTTACCATTTCCTTCTCCAGGGGATCTTCCCAACCCAGGGATTGAACCCAGGTCTCCCACATTGGAGGCAGACGCTTTAACCTCTGAGCCACCAGGGAAGCCCAAACCTAGACAAACCTAGACAGCATATTAAAATGCAGAGACATCACTTTGCCAACAAAGGTCTGTATAGTCAAGGCTATAGTTTTTCCAGTAGTCATGTACAGATGAGAGAGATGGACCATAAAGAAGGCTGAAGAATTGATGCTTTTGAACTGTGGTGCTGGAGAAGACTCTTGAGAGTCCCTTGGACAGCAAGCAGGTCAAACCAGTCAATCCTAAAGGAAATCAGCCCTGAATATTCATTGGAAGGACTGGTGCTGAAGCTGAAGCCACCTGATGTGAAGCTGAAGCTCTGGCCACCTGATGTGAAGAGCCAACTTAATGGAAAAGATGGATCTTTTCCCATTAAGCTGGGAAAGATCGAAGGTGAGAGCAGAAGAGGGTGACAGAGGATGAGATGGTTGGGTGGTATCACTGACTCAATGGACATGAGTTTGAGAAAACTCAGGGAGATAGTGAAGGACAGGGAAGCCTGGAGTGCTGCAGGTCATGGTGTTGCAAAGAGTCGGACACGATTTAGGGACTGAACAATAACAACAACAAGAGAGTATGAAGTCACCAGGGACTTTCCAGGCTGATTGCTTGGCAGTTAAGGGCCCCTTTTGTGATCATGAATATAAAGTAAGAGCACTGGCATGGCTGTGTTTTACTCCAGCCATTTTGAGCTGAATGGCTCAAAGTACAGAGAGGGGAAAGAGTTGGATTTAACCAGGGCTTGTTTGGAAGAAGGCAAAAAGGGTCAGGAGAGCTGAGGATGGTTATCCCTACTGGCCCTTTCTAAAACTCCACTCCCCCTAAAAATACATGCACTGCCTATTCCCTTTTCTGCTCTCTTTTGCACTTAAGTATATCTATTACATCATATATTTAATTTCTCCTGTTTACTGTCTGCCTCCTCTATTGGAATAAAAGCTCCACAAGGGTGAGAGCTTTGTGTTATGCTCACAGCTATTGTCTTTTAAAAGGTACACCTCTTTGCTGGATATCAGCTGAGCAGTTAGTATGGTAATTGCCCCTCCCCACTTCCCACCACTGTCCTGTGCTTTAACAAGTAGTGACTGGCTGGTTTGGAGAAGGCAATGGCACCCCACTCCAGTACTCTTGCCTGGAAAATCCCATGGACAGAGGAGCCTGGTAGGCTGCAGTCCATGGGGTCGCTAAGAGTTGGATATGACTGTGCGACTTTACTTTTACTTTTCTCTTTCATGCATTGGAGAAGGAAATGGCAACCCACTCCAGTGTTCTTGTCTGGAGAATCCCAGGGACAGGGGAGCCTGGTGGGCTGCCGTCTATGGGGTCGCACAGAGTTGGACACGACTGAAGCGACTTAGCAGCAGCAGCAGACTGGCTGGTTTATTACCTAATTGCTATTTTTAAAGGTCTGGGTGCTTCAGATATAATTCTGATCTTTAAAACTGACACCAGTAATTTTTTATTAAAATAAGTGATATTTGGCAAAACTAATACAGTTATGTAAAGTTTAAAATAAAATAAAATTAAAAAAAAAACTAAAAAAATAAATAAATAAATAAAAAACATCTTTACTGAGAAAAAAAAATAATAATAAAATAAAATAAGTGGTCCTTAAGGTGATGGGGATGTCTCTAAAATTTTCTTAAGTAGAACAGAGTAATAAAAAGTGGAAAGTGATAGGAAATGAGGTTAGAACACATGTAAGGGCTAGGTCAGAAAATCCCTGTGGCCAACTTCTTCCTAACTGGGGGGTGGGAAAGGATGGGAGAGTGGAATGAATTAACAAGATTTATAATCTAAAAGGTTATCGCTGTCATAGCATGGGAAATGGATTAGAGGGAAGAGGAGCTTGGGGTTCCAGAAACCAATCAGAAAGCTGCTGCAATAATCCAGGCAGGAGAGGAGAAAGACCTGAACTAAGGAAGGAGTAATGAACAAAGACAAACAGATCTGAAAGCCAGTTAAGGAGGCAGGATCAGCCTCAAGCACTGACTGGAGGTACAGGAAAGGAGTGGAGAGAGAGAAGCCAAGGCAGAGAGCGCTTCTAAGTCATTCCATGGGTCACATCGAGGTTATCAAGTTCCCAACTACTGGAAACCACAGGGCTACTTCTAAAGTGTCTAAGTTTTAGCTAAAAACACCAAAACTCCCACAAAAACAATTTCCAATGTTCAGAAGAATTACATTACAGTGGCCTGATGACAGGCAGCAGGACTGATGAGCATTGTTGGCACAGGACTCATTCTAGTAAACTCCTGTAGACTGGTCACATGCAGGGCTGCCTACTGGGCTTCCTCATAAAGCTGACACTGCACCCCAGAATTCAGGCTGGAGCAACTCTTCTTTGGTCCTGTACTGTTGGCTAGCAAAAACTCCCTTAAAAAATCTAATTTCAAAAATTCTCAAATGCTGCTGCTACTGCTGCTAAGTCGCTTTAGTCGTGTCCAACTCTGTGTGACCCCATAGACAGCAGCCCAGCAGGCTCCCCCGTCCCTGGGATTCTCCAGGCAAGAACACTGGAGTGGGTTGCCATTTCCTTCTCCAATTCTCAAATAAATCACCTATAAACATTTAAAGAATACTTATCAAGCGTCCAAAACTATACTATGGATTTTGAAAGTGAAAGTATTAGTCACCCACTTGTGTCTAACTCTTTGCAATCCCATGGACTGTAGCTCGCCAGGCTGCTTTGTCCATGGAACTCTCCAGGCAAGAATACTGGAGTGGGTAGCCACCCCTTTTTCCAGGGGGATCTATCCAACTCAGGAATCGAACCCAGGTCTCCCATCCTGCAGGCAGATTCTTTACTGTCTGAGCCACCAGGGAAGCCCACTATGGACTTTATATTTACATAAATATTTATACTCATATATGCATATACATTCAACAAATACTATATGCCAATAACTGCTGGTGGTGCCTGTGGATGTATGTGGACAGTTCACAGAGGTCTGTAATATATGACCGATGTGTCAGATTTAGAACAGAAGTTCCAACATGAGTACAGGTGTCACTGGATAAATAAACCTTGCCACATTGTTCTGTGTAATATTTTCTCCCCTGGAAGTATGGCCTTGAATTATGAACAGTACTAATTTGAAAAAGTTAGTTCACTCAATCCTAGTGCCTATGGGACTTCCCTGGTGGTCCAATGGTGAAGAATCTGCCTTGCAAAACAGGGGACACGAGTTCAATCCCTGGTCGGGGAACTAAGATTCCACATGCCGAGGAGTGACGAGGCCCTCTCTGCAATTACTGAGCTTACATGCTACAACTAGAGAGTCCATGTGCCACAAGAAAAGACCCTGCATGACCCAATGAAGATTCTGCATGCTGAAATTAAGACCCGATGCAGCCAAACAACGTGTGTGTGTGTGTATATAAATCATAGTGCCTATATCCTGAACTATGTATTCCTTTATCATCATCTTCCCAGTAATTCTTAGAATGTAAGAGGATTCAAAGTGCTGACAATGCCTTTTTCTTAAATTTGATGCAAAATATCTGCCAAGTGACAAAAACTTTCTCTGAGTAGACTTACAGTTTCTAATCACCAAAGCATACTGACTGATGAAAAATCCATCATGTTAGAAAATGAGACGGTCAGTCTTTACGGGGCACCCTCAGCATGGGCAGGCCCTCACTAGGTAATTCACATAGTTACAAATTATGCTCCATTTCCCAAAACTTTTGGAGATTTCAGCCAATATGACACATACTTTTTCATCTCTCATTTCAACACTGTGATACAAATAAATCAAATTTAAGCACTTTTGCCCACTTAGAATAACTGTCTTTCACACACTAAGTGAAGTCAGACAGAGAAAAACAAATATCATCTGATGTCGTTTATATGCAGAATCTAAAAAAAAAAAAAAAAAGATACAAATGCATTTATTTATAAAACAGAAACAGACTCACAGAACAAACTTATGGTTATCAGAAGGGAAGGCTGCAGGGGAGGGATAGACTGGGGAGTTTGGAATTGACATATACACTGCTTATTTAAAACAGGTAACTAATAAGGGCCTATTGTGTAACACAGGGAACAGGTGCTCTGTAATAACCTAAATGGGAAAAGAATTCGGAAAAAAAATAGATATATGTATAACTGAATCACTTTGCTGTACACCTTAAACTAACGCAACACTGTTAGTCAACTATGTTCCAATATAAAATACATTTTTAGAGAAGTAAACAAAGAATAATTGTCCTTAAGGTTTAGGACTCCACATAATTAGTTGCTTTGAAACATAATAGAGTTGTTTCTAAATGTTGTCTTGACTCAGATTTGAGTCCCTAGTTAGAGGCCCATCAGTTTCCCTTCATGAGCAGTTGATTAGACTCATACTCACGACCACTTCCCCTACTGGGCTCTCACACTTTGGGCTGCTGTACACCTGCCTTAGCTGCCCCAAGGCCTGGTATCAGATGACCAAGGACAGTCCCTATGCTTCAGAGCCCACTTCAATCACTCAAATTAGCCAGTCCTAAAACTGCTTCCACGATGGCTCGCTGGGTAAAGAATCCGCCTGCAATGCAGGAGTCACAGGAGATGCAAGTTCTATTTCTGGGTCAGGAAGATCCCCTGGAGGAGGAAATGGCAACCCCCTCTAGTATTCTTGCCTGAAAAATACCAAGGACAGAGGAGCTTGGCAGGCTACAGTCCATGGGGTTACAGAGTCAGACATGACTGAGTGACTAAGCACACTTGAGCACAGACCTGCTTACCCTGCCTCACTCCTTCCAGCAGAAATCACAATACAGGTTCTTGCCCACTGATCCCCACCAACGCCCTCTGCCCTGTGACTGACCCTGTGCTTCCTCTGAGTGGACTTGTGTTCACCCCAGGGAACTGAGTATAAGAAGCTGTAAAACTTATTTCAGGGTCTGCCTCTCAGACGGTAAAGCGTCTGCCCACAATGCGGGAGACCCAGATTCGATTCCTGGGTCAGGAAGATCCCCTGGAGAAGGAAATGTCAATCCACTCCAGCACTCTTGCCTGGAAAATCCCATGGACGGAGGAGCCTGATAGGCTACAGTCCATGGGGTCGCAAAGAGTTGGACACTGACTGAGCGACTTCACTTTCACTTTCTTTCTCTTGAGTCTGCTCTCACTATTATCTCACTCAAGGTAACAGATTAAAACAAACAGGTATATAACATATTTCTTTTAGTTAAGAAATAATACTAAGATTAACTGCTAATGTTTATTAATTAGAAATAATATGTTGTGTAAGTGCAACATTGGTTCTAATGGTCCTGACAGTAATTCCTGGTAACAACTCTGATTAATTTACTTTGCAGCTACAGTCCATTTCAGCTTCTAGGATCTGTAACTGACCACAGACACATGTAGACTGAATAAGACAAGAGTTATCTAAAGCCTAGTTTTCACCCATGTATGTCCATTACTATGCTACACGAGGCAGGATAGTTTTAAAGAGTATATGTGTGGATCCAATAAAGGCACATTAGGCTGTTCAGATTAATCCATCCATTAAAAACTCCACAACACTTTAAAAGCATCAATGAGACAAAATATAGCAAAAATTCCCAAGACACTTTTTGAATGAAACTTTGTAATGGAAAAATAAGTAGACTATTGGGGCACCAATGCTTCTGGATGGCATATTCATAATACTTGACACATTTAGGATCTGATTCTATTCCCACTCAGAGAAAGGGGTGCTTTATAGAGATCCTTTCTAACACTGATCTGGGACCCTAAGGGGTATCACCTCGGGATAAAGGTGAACCATATCTGAATCCACACCCCTGCCCTCTAAGACACAGGACTACAAAGAAGCTATGTGGGGCACTAGCAAAACAGGAAGAGAAAAGGAAAAAGAAACACTCCCGAGAAATTGTGGCCACCGACTGGCCACCTTACAGATTGAACTCAAAGCACCAACACTTAGGGCAGGTCAGAAACCTTCCTCTTGGCTGACGTGCTCAGAACTGGTAGAGCTCTCAGGAACCCAGAAGTAGAGACAAAGACTCTCTATGAAAGCCACATTACAAAAATTTTCCAGGGCGATTATTAATAAGCAGACAGAGAAACCAGACAACATGCACAGAAACCAGCAGAAACAGGCCTGTCTGGTGACAATACTAGAGTTATCAGATGCAGACTCTCACATAATGATCACCAAAAAGAAAAGCATGACAACCTGAAAATATCAGCAAGGGACAGGAGGCTTTAAGAATGTAAAACTGTGGACTTGAAAAAGAGCTCAACAGAAATCCTAGACATAAAAAATACCTTAGGATAAAAACTCAATGGGCATATACAGCAGCAGATTGAACATAAAAAAGAGACCTTATGAAAGAGAAGATAGATTTCAAGCTACTGTCAAAATACAGCACAGTGAAAGAAAAACATGGAAATAAAGAAGGTAAGAATGTAATATAAAAGTCTAAGATGTCTTACAACAGAGTCCCTGAAGGATGGGGGGAGAGAATTGATGAACAAAGGCAGGATTTGTTTCAAAATCAACATTATTGAGGTATAATTATGGAAAATAAAATGCCGCCACCTTGAGTGTAGAGCTTGGGGAGGTTTGACAAATACATACACCCACATAACTATAATCACAGTTAAGAGAGAATATGTCTATCACCCCAACATGTTCCCTCATAACCCTTTGCAGTCACTACCCACCAAACCCAGCTCGAGGCGTCCACTAAGCTGTTTTGTCATCATAGATCAGAATCATCTTTTCTAGAATCTCATATAAATGAAATCGTACAGTATGCACTTTCTTTGTTTTTTGCTTCATCTCAGTTTTGAGATTCATCGATGTTTGCTGCATGTATCAGTAGTTTGTTTCTTTCTATTGCTGAATGTTTATCCATGTATCTGTGGATGGACATTTGGGTTGCTTCCCATTTTTGGCTATTATAAATAAAGCAACTACAGATATTTGTTCATGAGTTTTTTTGTGTGAATATGTATTTTCACTTCTCTTTGGTAAACACCTATGAGTAAAACTGCACAGTCATATGGCAAGCACACATTTAAGTTTGGAGTAAGCTGCCAAATTTTTATTGTTGTTGCTGAGTTGTAACACTTTTAAAAAAAAATAATGGGAATCCAAGTCCTTAGTGGAATATACTAATTGCAAATCTTTTCACACAGTCTTGTTTCCATTTTCTTAATGGTGGCTTTTCAAGAGTAGAAGCTTTTTTTTTTTAAATATAAATTTACTTAATTGGAGATTAATTACTTTACAATATTGCATTGGTTTAAGAGTAGAACTTTTTAATTTGATACAGTCTAGTTTATCAATTTTTTTCTTTTATGATTTGCTGTTCTTGTGTCCTATGCAAAAAAAATTTTTGCTTACTGCAGATTTTCTTCTAGAAGTTTTTACTGTTTTCCTTTTATATTTAGATCATGTTTCACTTCAAGCTATGTTTATGTGTGACATGATGTAATGGTGTGGTAGGTAGCCTCTACAATGGCCTCTAATTTCCCTGCCCCGTGGTATTCACACCCTCACACTCAAGGGACTGTATCAACAACTTGCTTCTAATTAATGCAAAAAGAATAAAGTGATGGGATGTCACTTTTAAGATTAGGTTGAAAAAGACCAGGACTTTTTAATTTTGTTTTTCCCCTACCTCCTTCTCTCTGTATGACTCTCTCGTGCTCTTTCTCTCCCCACCCTTCCTCTGAGGGAGGTAGGCTGTCATGTTCTGAGTTGATCTATGAAAAGGATTACAAGGCAAGAACTAATGTGTCCTGACAATAGCAGTGAAGTCCTGAAGCCTGCCAGCTATAGAGAGTGCTTGGGAGTAAATCCTCCCCTGGTGGAGCCTTGAGACAGTTACAGCTTAGGCTAACACCTTGACGGCAGTTCCATGAGAGATCCTGAGTCAGAGGCGTTCTGAGTCAGACCTGTCTGCATTCCTGACCCACAGAAGCTGAGAAAATAAATGTCTGTTGCTCTCAGCAATTAAATTTTATAGTAAGCTGTTAAGCAAGAGTAGATAACTGAAATAAAGGCTTTTAATAAAATTTAGAAAAATTTTGGCCTTTATTTCTTAAAATACCTCTGCTTCTACCCCACTTCCACCCATCTTTGTACTGCTTGATGTTGTCTTTCAAGTCACTGAGGTTCTGTGTTCATTCTCTTTTTCTCCCTATGCTACCATTTTTGGATAGGTTTTTTTTTTTCTTCCTTCCATCTTTAAGGTCTCCAGTCTTTTCTTCTGCAGTATATAATTTGCTGTTAATCCCATCTAGTAAATTTTAAAACTTCTGGTATTATAATTCTCATTCCCAAGATGCCATTTGGTTCCTTTTTTTATAAATTTCATTTCTCTCCTGGTCATCTTTATGTGTTACATCACTAAAGATATTTATAATTGCTGACTTAAAGTTCTTGTCTACTGATTACATCACCTCTGTCATTTCTGGGTGGGTTTCTATGCACTGATTTTTCTCGGTTTTGAATACTAGTTTTGCTTATCCAGTAATAAAACTGTTGAATTTGTCTGGCAGGCAGTTAAATTACTTGAGGATAGTTTGATTATTTTGAGGCTTGGTTTTAAGTCCTGTCAAGGCGAATTTAGGATATCTTGACTGGATTAGTGATTCTGGAATTTTTACTGCATGCCCTGTGTGTTCAACAAGAATTCTCCATGCTAGTAGTTGGATGTAACCATAATATTTTCCAGCCCTCAGTAAGTGCTTCATGTTTTCCAGCTGATAGCTCCCCAGTCATTGTTTGCCTGGTCCCCTGAAGGATTTTCACTCTAATGCATAGTGACTCAGATTTTTAGAAAAACATTCAAGAGGACAACTATGCAGATTTCTGGAACTCTTTCTCTGTGTAACTCTCATCTCTTCTGGTTCTCTGCTAAACTTCACTTACTTCAGTTATCAAACTCTGATCTCTATTCTCCTCAACTGAGAGGGATCACTCACTGGGAGGTGGCTGGAACCTCCCTTTTGTGGACTATGGTTCTCAAACTGCTTGCAGGCAGAAATCCAAGGTGATAATGGATTTCACTTTGTTTTCTTGTCTCTGATGGATCAGAGAATCAAATGTTCCAAACATTTCGTCTAGTTTAATAGTTGTTTCTGGTGGGTAGTTAAGTCTGGCACAAGTTTTTCAATTATGGCAGGAGGTAAAGATTGCCAGAGGACATATTTAGAGAGTTGACATCTGGCATTTTCTAGAATCAAAACCAAGCCACACTTTCATAAAGCACAAAATACAGTAACATGAAACCTTTATTATACACATCACAATGAAATGATAGAAAAACAAAGAGAATATTTGAAGCCACAGGAAAAGAGATTACTTTCAAAGGACTGTGAGCAGATTACTTCTCAACAGAAGTAAGAGAGGCCAGAGATTAACAGATTGTTGTTTTTGATTTTCTGGAAGAAAACAACAGTCAACTTAGAATTCTATACCCAGCAAAAATATCATTCAAATATGAACATAAGGTAAATATGCAGATTTTATTTTCTGGGCTCCAAAATCACTGCAGATGGTGACTGCAGCCATGAAATTAAAAAATGCTTACTCCTTGGAAGGAAAGTTATGACCAACTTAGACAGCATATTAAAAAGCAGAGACATTACTTTGCCAACAAAGGTCTGTCTAGTCAAGGCTATGCTTTTTCCAGTAGTCAAGTATGGATGTGAGAGCTGGACTATAAAGCAAGCTAAGCACCCAAGAATTGATGCTTCTGAACTGTGGTGTTGGAGAAGACTCTTAAAAGTCCCTTGGACTGCAAGGAGATGCAATCAGTCCCATTCTAAAGATCAATCCTGAGTGTTCATTGGAAGGACTGATGTTGAAGCTGAAACTCCAATACTTTGGCCACCTCATGTGAAGAGCTGACTCATTAGAAAAGACTCTGATGCTGGGAAAGACTGAAGGCAGGAGAAGGGGACAACAGAGGATGAGATAGTTGGATGGCATCACTGACTCAATGGACATGAGTTTGGATAAATTCTGGGAGTTGGTGATGGACAGGGAAGCCCAGCTTGCTGTGGTCTACGGGGTCATAAAGATTCGACACGACTGAGTGACTGAACTGAAGGTAAATATATTTTACAGACAAAAGAAGTTGAAATTTTATCACTAGCATATCTTCACTAAAGGAACTTCTGAATGATCTAATTTAGACACTAGGAAGCCTTACAAATAGCTGTGAAAAGAAGAGAAGTGAAAAGCAAAGGAGAAAAGGAAAGATATACCCATTTGAATGCAGTGTTCCAAAGAATAGCAAGGAGAGAGAAGAAAGCCTTCCTCAGAGATCAATGCAAAGAAATAGAGGAAAACAATAGAATGGGAAAGACTAGAGATCTCTTCAAGAAAATTAGAGATACCAAGGGAACATTTCATGCAAAGATGGGCTCAATAAAGGACAGAAATGGTAGGGACCTAACAGAAGCAGAAGATATTAAGAAGAGGTGGCAAGAAAACACATAAGTACCATACAAAAAAGATCTTCATGACCCAGATAATCATGATGGTGAGATCACTCACCTAGAGCCAGATATCCTGGAATGTGAAGTCAAGTGGGCCTTAGGAAACATCACTACAAACAAAGCTAGTGGAGGTGATAGAATTCCAGTTGAGCTATTTCAAATCCTGAAATACGATGCTGTGAAAGTGCTGCACTCAATATGCCAGTAAATTTGGAAAACTCAGCAGTGGCCACAGGACTGGAAAAGGTCAGTTTTTCATTCTAATCCCAAAGAAAGGCAATGCCAAAGAATCCTCAAACTACCGCACAACTGTACTCATCTCACAGGCTAGTAAAGTAATGCTCAAAATTCTCCAAACCAGGCTTCAGCAATATGTGAACCGTGAACTTCCAGATGTTCAAGCTGGTTTTAGAAAAGGCAGAGGAACCAGAGATCAAATTGCCAACATCTGCTGGATCATCGAAAAAGCAAGAGAGTTCCAGAAAAACATGTTTTTCTGCTTTATTGACTATGCCAAAGCCTTTGACTGTGTGGATCACAATAAACTGTGGAAAACTCTGAAAGAGATGGGAATACCAGACCACCTGACCTGCCTCTTGAGAAACCTATATGCAGGTCAGGAAGCAACAGTTAGAACTGGACATGGAACAACAGACTGGTTCCAAATAGGAAAAGGAGTACATCAAGGCTGTATATTGTCACCCTGCTTATTTAACTTATATGCAGAGTACATCATGAGAAACGCTGGGCTGGAGGAAGCACAAGCCGGAATCAGGACTATTGGGAGAAATATCAATAACCTCAGATATGCAGATGACACCACTCTTATGGCAGAAAGTGAAGAACTAAAGAGCCTCTTGATGAAAAGTGAAAGAGGACAGGGAAAAAGTTGGGTTAAAACTCAACATTCAGATAACTAAAATCATGGCATCCAGTTCCATCACTTCACAGCAAATAGATGGGGAAACAGTGGAAACAGTGGCTGACTTTTTTTTCTGGGCTCCAAAATCACTGCAGATGGTGACTGCAGCCATGAAATTAAAAGACGCTTACTCCTTGGAAGGAAAGTTATGACCAACCTAGATAGCACATTAAAAAGCAGAGACACCATGTTGTCAACAAAAGTCCTTCTTTCCAGTGTAATCTAATGGTTTTTCCAGTGGTCATGTATGGATGTGAGAGTTGGACTATAAAGAAAGCTGAGTGCCAAAGAATTGATGCTTTTGAACTGTGGTGTTGGAGAAGACTCTTGAGAGTCCTTTGGACTGCAAGGAGATCCAGCCAGTCCATCCTAAAGACGATTAATCCTGGGTATTCACTGGAAGGAATGATGTTGAAGATGAAACTCCAATACTTTGGGCACCTGATGTGAAGAGCTGACTCATTTGAAAAGACCCTGATGCTGGGAAAGAGTGAGGGCTGAAGGAGAAGCTGACGACAGAGGATGAGATGGTTAGATGGCATCATCGACTCAATGGACATGAGTTTAGGTAAACTCCGGGACTTGGTGATGTACAGGGAGGCCTGGTGTGCTGTGGTTCATGGGGTCGCAAAGAGCTGGACACGACTGAGCGACTGAACTGAACTGAGACGCTAGGAAACTAGTTCCAGGTGGAATGCTTGAGATAGAAGAAGAAATTCAGAATAAATAAAGTGGTAAATATATGGGCTAATATAAATGAACTGTAATTACACAAAACAATTAGTAAGGTGAAACAAAAACATTACAAAGCAGACTTTAAAATTTGGTGACAATATAATTTCCAAATTTTAGGGGGAGAAGTGGAATGATGGGAAAAAAACACTAAGTCAATAAAGAGTACAAGAAAGGAAACAAAGAAAGCAATGACAGAAATATGGAAGTGGAAGTGTTAGGCACTCAGTCTTGTCTGACTCTTTGTGACCCCATGGACAGCAGCCCACCAGGCTCCTCTGTCCATGGAATTTTCCAGGCAAGAGTACTGGAGTGGGTTGTCAGAAGATTCCCTTCTCCAGGGGATATTCCTGATCCAGGGATGGAACCCAGGTCTCCCGCCTTTCAGGCAGATTCTTAACCATCTGAGCGACTAAAACAATGAAAACAAATCCCAGTATAGTTTAGATTACACTGGATATAAATGAACTAAATGATCTAAAGAAGAACAACATATTTTTTCTAAGAGACATATTTATGGAAAACAGAAGTAATTAACAATAAAATAAGAAAAATATCCCCATTTATTCAGGAATTTTAAAATGTACTTATAAATAACATGGACTGAAAGAAGAAAAGATAAAAATTTTTAAATATTTAAAACTGAGTAATTGTGAAAATACTACTTACGTCAAAACATATGCTAAAGCTATGTCAGTATCTAGTGGAAATTTTATAACATTTAAGAATAGATGCATTAGGAAAAAATGAAAACCTGTGAGACATGCTTCTATTTCAAGAAGTTAGAAAAGGAACTACAACGTGAAAGTCTTATTTTGTCTGATTTAAGTACAGCTACCACTGCTCTCTTTCAGTTTCCACTTTGAGCCTGTGTCCTTAAAGTTGTAGTGAGTCTCTTATAGGCAGTATATAAATGGGTCTTGTCTTTAGTTCACTCAGTCGCTCTATATTTTTGAATGAAGCCCTCAATCCACTTACATTTGGAGTAATAACTTATATGTAAAAATCTACTGATGCCTTCTCATTGACTGTCTTCTGACTGTTCTGCACTTCTCGTGCTCCTTTTTTCCTCTCTCTCTGCCTTCCTTTGTGAATTGGCGATTTATGTGACGAGTCCCCTCTTTGTCTTTTGCAAATCTAGTACAGATTTTTGCTTTGTGGTTACCACAAGGCTTACTCAAAACATCTTATGGATAGAACAGTCTATTTTATGCTGAATACAAAAACTTTGCTTGAATACAAAACTCTGCCTTTTTTCTCCCCTGTCTCTTCAGGAATCTATCTCTTTTTATATTGTGTATTCATTAACAACTGTATTCATTATGGTAGTTATAGTTATTTCTAATACTCTGGTCCTTAACCTTTATACTATAATTACAAACACACCATTTTACAGTATTAGAGTTTTCTGAACTTGATTATTTACCTTTATCACTGTTGTAAATTTTCATATTACTAATTAATATTTTTTTAATTTCAGCTTGACGAACTCCTTTCAGCATTTCTTGTAAGGCACGTCTAGTGATCATGAATTTCCTCAGTTTTTGTTTATCTGGGAAAATCTTTATTTCCCCTTCATTTCTGAGGGATAACTGCTAGAGTGTTCCTGGTTGGCATTTTTTCCCCCTCCCCTCTCAGCACTTTGAACACATCATCCTATTCTCTAATTTCAACATTCTCTAACATCATACACAAAAACAAACTCAAAATGGATTAAGAACTAAGTAAGGCCAGATACTATAAAACTCTTAGAGGAAAACATAAGCAGAACACTCTTTGACATAAACTGAAGCAAGATCTTTTTGGATCCACCTCCTAGAGTAATGAAAATACAGACAAAAATAAACAAAGGGGACCTAATTAAACTCAAAAGCTTCTGCACAGCAAAGGAAACCATAAACATAAAGGAAAAGACAACACAAAGAATGGAAGAAAGTATTTGCAGATGAAGCAACAAGGGATTACTCTCCAAAAGGTATAAAACAGCTTATGAAGCACACACACACAAAACCCCAAATCAAAACAAAAAAACCAAAAATCCAGAGACAGAAGACCTAAATAGACATTTCTCCAAAGAAGACATACAGATGGCCAAGAGACATGTGAAAAGATGCTCTGCTGCTGCTGCTGCTGCTAAGTCGCTTCAGTCATGTCCGACTCTGTGCGACCCCATGGACTGCAGCCTATCAGGCTTCTCCGTCCATGGGATTCTCCAGGCAAGAACACTGGAGTGGGGTGCCATTTCCTTCTCCAATGCATGAAAGTGGAAAGTGAAAGTGAAGTCGCTCAGTCGTGTCTGACTCTTAGCCACCCCATGGACTGCAGCCTACCAGGCTCCTCCATCCATGGGATTTTCTGGGCAATAGTACTGGAGTGGGGTGCCATTGCCTTCTCCGAAAAGATGCTCAACATTACTAATTACTAGAGAAATGCTAATCACAATTACAATGAGATACCACCTTCTACCAGTCAGAATGGCCATCATCAAAAAATCTACAAACAATAAATGCTGGAGAGGGTATGGAAAAAAGAGAACCCTTCTACATTGTTACTGGGAATGTAAAGTGGGTACAGCCACTGTGCAGAACAGTTACGGAGGTTCCTTAAAAAACTAAAAATAGAGCTATCATATGATCTAGCAATCCCACTCCTAAGCATATATCTAGGGAAAACCATAATTTGAAAAGATACATGCACTCCAACATTCACTGCAGCACTATTTACAACAGCCAAGAAATGGAGGCAACCTAAATGTCCATCAACAGAGGAACAGATAAAGAAGATGTGGTACATACATATACAGTGGAATATTATTCAGCCATGCTACTGCTAAGTCGCTTCAGTCATCTCCGACTCTGTGCGACCCCATAGATGGCAGCCCACCAGGCTACCCTGTCCCTGGGATTCTCCAGGCAAGAACACTGGAGTGGGTTGCCATTTCCTTCTCCAATGCATGAAAGTGAAAAGTGAAAGTGAAGTCGCTCAGTCATGTCCATAAAAAGAATGAAATGATGCCATCTGCAGCAACATGGATACTTCTAGAGACAGCCATGCTGAGTGAACTCAGATAGAGAAAGACAAATATTATGATATCTCTTACATGTGAAATCTCAAAAAATGGTATAAATGAACTTATTTACAAAACAGAAATAGAGTCACAGATGTAGAAAACAAATTTATGGTTAACTGAGGGGGAAAGAACAAGGAAGAGGGATAAATTGGGAGATTGGGATTAACATATATACACTACTATATATATATACATATATAAAAAATAGATAACTAATAAGGACCTACTGTATAGCACAAGGGACTTTATTCAATATTCTATAATGACATGGGAAAAGCATGTAAAAAAGAATAGATGTATGTATACATATAACTGATTCAGTTTACTGTAAATCAGAAACTCATACAACACTGTAAATTAACTATATTGTAATAACAATAAAAAATACATGTATAACTGGGGTAAAATTACTTTTCAAAAAATCAAGTGGTATTCCTGAAGTCATGGTTTGTAAAGGGCATTAACAATCTTTCTAGCCCAGACTATAAGCAACAGACAGGGCTGTACTAAAACTAGTTTGACAGACTCAAGGGAGTTAAATGTAACATTGTATGTCTTTCCTTTTGGCAAGTGCTTTGATCCATACCTCAGGAAATACAAACTAAAACAAAACACATTCACTATCAATAATCTACTGGGAGTGATTAGTTGGTGTTCACAAGTTACCCATACAATATAGCAGAATTCAAGGATTCAAGAAAAGTATTTTATGGGTTAAGAGTATGACAGAGATGATTACAATCATAAATATTTTTCAGTAAAACATATTAATAGGCATTACAAAGGAAATAAATGTTTCTGTGTATCTATATATGTG
The DNA here is from genome assembly GCF_019923935.1 of Bubalus bubalis. Lineage (NCBI taxonomy): Eukaryota > Metazoa > Chordata > Mammalia > Artiodactyla > Bovidae > Bubalus > Bubalus bubalis. Next base: position 43,609,892 of record NC_059173.1, read on the forward strand.
TGTGCATATATAGAAATACATGTATCAAAAATAGCCTATCATTTCATGTCAGATTTTGCCACAAAAGCGTAGAAGATAACTTAGGAAAAAACTGTTTTCAGTTTTTTTGAATTTAGAATTGCAGATGATGAACTGTAGACTTGTATACATTTTTTTAAAGTCCAGAGCTTCCTCATGTATGACATAGGGAGTGTGATGGTTAATTTTATGTGTCAAATTGGCTGGGCCATGGTGTCAAGATGTTTGGTCAAACATTATTCTGGATGTTTCAATGATAGTATTTTTGGATAAGATTTACATTTAAGTCACTGAACTTTGAGTAAAGCAGAATGCCTCTCATAATGTGGGTGGGCCTTATATAACCAGTTGATGGCCTGAATAGAACAAAAAGCTGACTTCCTCCAAGCAACAGGGTACTCTGCAACAGAGGATTTTTGGACTCGAACAGTAACACTGGCTTTCAGATTTCCAGCATGAATGCCTTTGGACTTGAAAAGGAACAGCCTGACTATCTAGCCTGCCAGTCTTCTCAATCAGAGTTTGGACTTGCCAGGCCTGTACAATCACTTGAACCAATTCATTAAAATAAACCTTTACACACACAGACACACACACACATTCTCTCTCTCTCTCACATATATCTTATTGGTTCTGTTTCTCTGAAGAACCCTAATACAGGGAGCATAATAGCATTTACTTCATAAAGCTTTTGTGATGATTAAAGGAGTATGTAGAGTGGCAAACAGTGTATATTCAACATATAGTTACCATCATAAATATGTGTGTGGAGAAGGCAATGGCACCCCACTCCAGTACTCTTGCCTGGAAAATCCCATGGGCAGAGGAGCCTGGTAGGCTGCAGTCCATGGGGTCGCTAAGAGTAGGACACGACTGAGCGACTTCACTTCCACTTTTCACTTTCATCCATTGGAGAAGGAAATGGCAACCCACTCCAGTGTTCTTGCCTGGAGAATCCCAGGGACGGTGGGGCCTGGTGGGCTGCCGTCTATGGGGCCGCACAGAGTCAGACACGACTGAAGCGACTTAGCAGCAGCATAAATATGTGTGTGGCTTCCCAAGTGGTGCTGGTGGTAAAGAACCTGCCTGTCAATGCAGGAGATATGAGAGACATGGCTTCAATCCCTGGATTGAGAAGATTCTCTGGAGGAGGAAATGGTAACCCACTCCAACACTCTTGCCTAGAAAATCCCATGGACAGAGGAACCTGGCAAGCTACAGTCCATGGGGTCACAAAGAGACAGGACTTAAGTGACTTAGCATGCACATCATAATCTTTAGACTGATGTTAAACCTCATTTATTTTATATGGTTTTGTTCTTCCTTACATAAGCATTGTGAACTGAACAACATCAAGAATTACACTATGACAAGCACATGGTGGTGTCTTTGGACTGCACCAACTTAGTTAACCTGCAATTTTGTTTCCCAGGATTCCTTTCCCTGCCTGGTCCTGGGCTGGTGTTGACCATAAGAGAAGTTCGTGCAGTAGCTGTGAAGGCTGGCAGGATACCTGGCCCTGTGGTAGCTCCTGCACAGCTGCTGATATGTTAGGTCACTATAATGGTGTGGGGCACCACCCGAACCTACAGCAATTCCATTTTCTGCCTCTTGGACCATGTACAGATCCATGGTGAAGGGCGGCAGCCTCTCCTGCAGCTCATCCACAAAAGTGGTTTGAGGTGGAAGTGATGAGAGACAGGTGAAAACAGGGTTTCAGTTTGTCCTTGTGAGCTGTTTTCATCTGCATTCAGCTGTCCTTCACAACTGCTGGTTCAGAGACCCACAGTGACTTCAGGTTTAGCATCAGATGCAGAGACAAGTGCATTTAATTGAATTCTCTACCAGTGCCACTGCATAAGGCCTAATTCCTACAATAAATCCCATATTCTATTACTATTCAGTACTGTCTGGAGTAGTTCTGTTTCCTTGAATAAACCCTGATGCATAGAGAAATGGGTACCAGAAGTAGTTCCAGAAGAATATAACCTTATGAATGGGTACTCTAACTGCTTGTGAATTACCTAGAATTCGTTCTATGCTCTGCTTAAATTTAAAGGTCAGTGGTAAAGGGGACCGTGATAATCCATGGTAAAAGAGTTAAATTATTACCTGTATAATCAAGTGCCTGTATACTGTAACATTTTGAGTGACTAAATAATGACAGGGAATGAAGAAAATAATGCAGCTTCCAGGTATAATGGAAAGCTCTGAAAATAAAAATAAAGGGCTCAGAGTTTTAAATTCTGAGTTCAAAATCTAGGTTAGGGGGCCAGAAGCTGCTGTTACTACCCTAAAAGAAACCCTTATCTCCAGCAGTTGCAAAGCTGAATTTTCTGAAAATCAAATCCAAAGTCTAATCCCAGGAATGGCTGAATTCCACCACAGGCTGAATGCATAACCTTGCAGGGTCTTTTTTCCCCTACAAGTCAAAATGGGGACATGTGAACAGACAGACTCCAATGAAGCTGGAGCCTTGAAGCCCTAAATTCTGCAAGGCTTTCTCTGAGAGTAGAAGCAGTTTTTCTCTATTTGTGAAGGTAAGTCTCCTTTGCCTGAAGAATTTGTAAAGGACTCACCTAAGGAGGTTGCCTTGCAACGAATAGGTAACTTCTTTCAGGAATTACCTTGCCATCATCCATTGCTTCTACATCTATAGCCAGACTGAAGTCTACTTAGCTCTAGGAAATGAGGTAGAAGACAAGACCTCTGAGGTGGCAGAAAGCACCATGATAATTACATGATTTTGCCAATTTTACATAGAAATCAGAGAGTATATGTGACTAGATCCTAAGGGTGCTAGATTACAGCAAAAAAACAAAACAAAACAAAACAAAAACCCACCACTGGATGAGGCCATGTTTACCAATATGGGCTCACAAAGCAGATATTCTATATCCAATGAATTAGCTCAAGTATTTTGGTTTGCTTGGTTGGTTGAACAAAATCTGGATTCAAAGGTGACCTATACTGAATACTGAAATGTAAAAAGCCCCTTGTGCAGCATGGAGCAGACTTTCTCAAGCATGGCACTACTAACACCGTTGGCTGGAAAATTCTTTGCTGTGTGGGACTGTGCTGAGCACTGCAGGATGGTTACCAGCACCCCCAGCCCCTATACACTAGCTATCAATAGTGTCTCTTAATGTGTCTGAATATTTTCAAGAGAAATGTTCCCAGGAAGAGAGGAGGACACACTCATCCCCACCTGAGACTCTGGTGTTGAGAAAGTTATCAGAGGTCAGGGAGACTGCCTCCTTCAGGAAGGTCTAGAGGACACTGCCTTCACCAGGACTATGAGAAATACAGTCAGGAGGGGTGCCTCATTATCCCTGAAGAGCTCTGTAGTGGCTATTTTCTGGGGGACAGAAATGACAGTGGGAACTGCTACCATGGATCTGGACTACCTGAATTTAATGAAAATGATACAATTCTCAACAGCAAGGGCAATGTAGTGGCCTTAAATCTCCAAAGCAAATGCAGTCATCATTACAACGGCAGTAGAGTTCAAATAGTAATCAGCAGAATCTGATTTGCAGAGATCTTTGGGGCTTAATAATTTTATCACTGTCATCCTAGAACTGAAATAGATGGGCAGTCTACTCAAGTCTTGTTTGATGTGCAGAAGAAAAGCTCCAGATCTTATGAATAGCAGTGTTTAATCACTATAAGACAGTGTCATGGCTCTTTAAGCCGAAGAATTGACGCTTTTGAACTGTGGTGTTGGAGAAGACTCTTGAGAGTCCCTTGGACTGCAAGGAGATCCAACCAGTCCATTCTGAAGGAGACCAGGCCTGGGATTTCTTTGGAAGGAATGATGCTAAAGCTGAAACTCCAGTACTTTGGCCACCTCATGTGAAGAGTTGACTCACTGTTAAAGACTCTGATGCTGGGAGGGATTGGGGGCAGGAGGAGAAGGGGACGACAGAGGATGAGATGGCTGGATGGCATCACTGATTCGATGGACGTGAGTCTGGGTGAACTCCGGGAATTGGTGATGGACAGGGAGGCCTGGCGTGCTGCGATTCATGGGGTCGCAAAGAGTCGGACACGACTGAGCTACTGAACTGAACTGAAACTTGAATCTGTTCAGATTCAGAGCCCCTTGAGTGGAGGAAGAAGTTGCAGGTTCCTTTAAAGGAACCTTTTATACATTCATATATACTTCCTCCTAGCTTTCCCCTAAAAAGGATCTGTGAAGAGTAGGCAGGGTAACCATGCAACGGGGAAGGGGAAATTCAGACACTTTAACGATTATTGGAAACGACAAATTCCTAGAGATTCTAAATACCACTGTGGTCCATCAAGCAGAGGAGAAGTAACTGCAGGTGGGTTACCCAAGGACTTTTGGCTTGAGCTATTTCAGCGGGCCCAGGGTATCCATAATCCTACCTTGTGATTGTTTCCTGATTTTGAGATATATAATTGGGAGACATATTAAGCAACTAACTGGCAAAATCCATACACTGGTTCCCTAACCAGTGAAGTAAGGGCTATTAGGATAGGAAAAGGCCAAGTAGCATTTGATGAAGTCCAGTGAATAGAGGAAAAGTAGAATAAATGCTGGATTTTAACTTCATCTTTCCAGAAAAAGCTGTTTCTATAATATCTTCCAAAGGTGACCAAAGAATTTTTTCTTTAATACCATTCTGAAGTCACAGACTTTTAATATATTTGGTACGTTAACATTTACTGCAGATATTTTCTTTGATAAACTATCAAACTGTCACCATATAGGCCAGTGGGAGCTTCCTCAAGTTGGCTACTGGGTCCTTTTAATTTGATCCCAATAATCTTGGTATCTTCTATGCCTTTTGCTACCACAAAGTGTTTCCTAGGCTCATCCTATACTTTCCTATCCCAGATCTGTAATTAGTCATTTCTCTAAGGAGTCCTGGTTTCTTTTAGGATACCTCACCTGCATCTGAATACTGGCCACTGTATCTAGGTCCTTTCACCAGTCAAAGCTAGTAAATACCCTGACAAGGGTAGAATAGTACACACACTGTACACTATGTTTTTTTTTTTTTTCTTTTTCACTTAATATTTTGGATACTGCTCCATGTGTAAGTATTTTGGCTGAGATCACACTATATATCGTCAGGGCAGGGGGTATTAACAAATGCATAATATTAAGGATTCTCACCAATTAATATGATATCTCTATTTACTTAGACCTTCTAATATCCTAGCTGTCACGTGAAAGTCTTGTACATTCTTTGTTAAATTTATTCACAGATATTTGATATATTTTGATGCAACATAAATTATACTATTTTTAAAGTTTTATTTTGAAATGTTTGTTGCTGGGATGTAGAAACACAATTGGTCTGTGAATTATTCTGGATTTTCTACACACACAATCATTATGTCTGTGAAGAATGACTGTTTTCTTCTTTTCCAGTCTGTATACCTTTTATTTCTTTTTCTGGACATAGTGCACTGATTAGGACTTCTGGTAAAAATACTAACAGAAGTGCTAATAGTGGTCTTGGTCATCTTTCCAATCTTCAAAGAAAAGCTATTAAGATTTATGTTTTGCTATTCAGAATAATGTTTGATTTAGAAGAGATACCTTTATAAAATTAAGTAAATTCTATTTCTAGTTTGCTGAGAGACATATTAAAAATCAAAAATGGATACATATTAAATTTTCTCAAATACTTTTTCTGTCTCAATTGAGATAACCTTATGATTCTTCTCTTTTAATAAGTAATGTGGTAAATTACATCATTTTGTTTTCTAATGCTTTAATAATTTTGCATTCCTTGGATAAAGTCAAACTGGTAATAATTTTTTGTTATTTAATGCAAATAGATGCTTTTTATAATTCATGTAACATTTTTAGCCATGAGAGGACAGGTCCAAATTTCCTAGCTCACCAATAAATGCAAGCAAAATTTTCCCTTTCTTTCAAACTAATTCTCAATACATTTTCATTCCAGCATTCCACCAAAACTGTTTTTATTTTTATTATTAATAATAAAGGCACCACAGGGTACCAAACTGAAAGGTTCATTCTCAGTTCTATCTTACTCAACCAGTCACTAGCATTTTATAAAACACTATGGTTGGTGGTGGGGGCAGGGGGGTTGGCCAAGCTGGCAGAGTAAGAAAGACTCCAAGCTCACTTCCTCTCAAAAGTAATAACTATCTGCAGAATAGCCATCACTGAAAAAGCCCAAAACCTACCAGAAAAGATATAAAACTAAAGACATAGTGAAGGAGCCACAGTGAGATGGGTAGGAGGGATGGACTCCTAATATAATCAAGTCCTATACTCTCTGGTGGGCAACCCACAAACTGGAGGATAATTATATGCAGAGTGAGAGTTCTGAGCCCCATGTTGGGTTCCCCAGACTGGAGGTTCGGTACTGTGAACACAGACCCCCGGAGATCTGGCTTTGAAGGCTAGTGGGGCTTAATTTCAGGAGCCCCATAGGACTGAGGGAAATAGACTTCACTCTTTAAGGGCACACACAAAATCCTACGTGCACCAGGACCCAGGGCAAAAGCAGTAATTTGATTGAAACCTGGACCAGACTTACCTTGTTGGAGAGTCTCTGGGAGAAGTGGGGATGCCTGTGCCTCTTCCTGTGGACACAGACACTGGTAGTAGCCATACTTAGGAGCTATCTATTGCATAGCTACTGATGCTTGTGGCTGCCATCTTGAAATCTTCTCTCTGGCTCATTAGTGTCAGGACTTGACACCACCCAACAGCCTGTAGGCCCCAGAATTGGGATGCTTCAGGCCAAAAAATTAACTGAGTGGGGTTACAGACCACTCATCAGTAGACAGGTTGCTTGCTGCTGCTGCTAAGTCGCTTCAGTCGTGTCCGACTCTTTGCAACCCCATGAACTGCAGCACACCAGGCCTCCCTGTCCATCACCAACTCCCTGCCTCTAAATATGGCCCTGCTCAAAGGACCAAGACTCCGCTCTACCCACCACTGAGCAGGCAATAGCCCTGCCATCCAGGAAGCCTGCACAAGCCTCCAGACCAGCCTTACCCACCAGAAGGTAGACACCAGAGGCAAGAAAACCATGATCTAGCAGCTTGCATATCCAGTCCACTAACAGTAGGCCAACACAAGCTTTGGAACACAGCAATCCCCCATAACCAACTGTGTCAAGAACCTGTCCCCGCTCATCAGCAATCTGACATCAGCTCTGGGATCCGTGGGCCCTGCAGCCATATTCCATGAAGTGGCTCTGCTTGCCACTAGTATGGCATTAACCCCAGGACCTAGAATCACGAAGCAGAGGGCAGGCAACAGCTCAGAGTCTTATAAATGCTGACTCTGCCCACCAGAGAGCCAGCACTAGCCTGCGGCCCCTGAGGGTTCCACAACAAGCTGCTTCATAACTGGGTCTCACTAACTAGTACACAGGGGCATCCATACAAGATACGGCCTGGCAACCAACCAGGCTACTGGACAACAAGCCCACCAGACTGCCACACAGTCAGCCCGCCACAACAGAAGGACCCACGCAGCCCTCTTGGGGGAACCCCTAGAACCTACAGTTTGAGTGATGAGAGGGGAGTGTACTGCTGGGACGCACAGGATGTTTCCTACAGAAGGCCGCTTCTCCAAAGTTGAGAAGTGTGACTAACCTACCACATACGTAAAGATACAAATAGCAACTTAGGCAAAACGAGGAGGCAGAGGAATATACTCCAGATGAAGGAAGAGATAAAATCCTAGATGAAGAAATAAGTAAAGTGTAGACAGACAATATACCAAGAAAGGGTTCAGAGTAATGACTGTAAAGATGATCAAAGAACTCGGGAAAAGAATGTATACAGAGAGTGAGAAGTTAGTAGTTTCTGTTATAAAGAGAAAACATAAAAGACCAACTAAACAGAGATGAAGGCTACAAATGAAATGAAAAATACACTAGAAGGAAACAACAGGAGACTAAATGATACACAGGAATGCGTCAGTGAGCTGGAAGATAGGACAAGGGCAATCACTGCCACTGTACAGATAAAGAAAAAGAATAAAAAGAAATGAGGGTAGTGTAAGAGACCTCTGGGACAATGTTAAGCATACATTGACAACGTCAAGCACAGCATTAGCATTTCAGAGAGAAAGGGTCGGAGAAAATATCTGAAGTCATAATAACTCAAAACTTCCTAAGCCTGGGAAAAGAAACAGTCCAGGAAGTGCAGAGAGTTCCAAAGAGGAACCATACTAAGACACATGATAATTAAAATGACAAAAATTAAAGATAAAGAGAGAATATTAAAAGAAGCAAGGGAAAAGCAACAAATATCATACAAAGGAATGCCCATAAGGTTATCAGCTTATTTTTCAGCAGAAACTCGGCAGGCCAGAAAGGAGTGGCACAATATATGTAAAATGATGAAAAGAAAAAAACAAAAATCTTACAAGCAAGAATCTTCTACCCAGCATGGTTCTCCTTCAGATTTGACAGAGAAATTAAAAGTTCTATAGACAAACAAAGATAAACTTGAGCACCAGCAAAACAGCTTTCCAACAAATGTTAAATGAAGTTATCTAGGAGAAAAAGAAAGCCCACAACCAAAAACAAGAAAATTACTGAATGGAAAAGCTCACTAGTAAAGGCAAACATACAGTAAAGGGAGGAAATCATCCACACAAAAAGCTAGTAGGGAGGATAAAAGGTCAAAGTAGTAAAGTCATCTGTATCCACAATAAGCAGTTAAGGGATACGCAAAACAATCAGATGTAAAATATGAAAAAAAATATGAAATAAAAAATAGTAATCATGGAGGGAAGAGAGTACAAATGCAAGTATTTAAAATGCATCTGAAATTAGAGATCAGCAATGTAAAACAATGTTAAGATCATGGCATCCGGTCCCATCACTTCATGGCAAATAGATGGGGACACAGGGGAAACAGTGAGAGACTTTGTTTGGGCTCCAAAATCACTGCAGATGGTGACTGCAGCCATGAAATTAAAAGACGCTTGCTCCTTGGAAGGAAAGTTATGGCCAACCTAGACATCATATATTAAAAAGCAGAGACATTACTTTGCCAACAAAGGTCAGTCTAGTCAAGGCTTTGGTTTTTCCAGCAGTCATGTATAGATGTGACAGTTGGGACTACAAAGAAAGCTGAGCACTGAAGAATTGATGCTTTTGAACTGTGGTGTTGGTGAAGACATTTGACAGTCTTCAAGGAGATCAAACCAGTCCATCCTAAATGAAATCGCCCTGAATATTCATTAGAAGGACTGATGCTGAAGCTGACACTTCAATACTTTGGCCACCTGATGTGAAGAAGTGACTAACTGGAAAAGACCCTGATGCTGGGAAAGACTGAAGGTGGGACGAGAAGGTGACGACAGAGGATGAGATGGTTGGATGGCATCACCGACTCAATGGACACGAGTTTGAATAAACTCTGGGAGTTGGTGATGGACAGGGAGGCCTGGCGTGTGCAGTCCATGGGGTCACAAAGAGTCAGACACCACTGAGCGACTGAACTGAACTGAATGTAAAAAAACAATTAAAACTGCTTTGTATCTAAAGCAATATGATTTACAAAAACCTTGTGGTAACCACAAAACAAAAATCTGTAACAGACATACACACATAAAAAAGAAAAAGGAATCCAAACACTAAAGATAGGCATAAGTCACAAAAAAGAGAACAAGAGAAAGGAAAAATCTACAAAAACAAGCCCCAAACAATTAACAAAATGGCAGTAAGTACATCTCAATAATTATCTTAATTTTGAATTGTCTAAATGCTCCAACCAAAAGACATAGACTGGCTGACTGTATACAAAAACAAGACCCATACACATGCTGCCTACAAGAGACTCACTTCAGATCTAGAGACACACACAAAGCTAAAGTGAGGAAATGGAAACAGGTATTCCATACAAATGGAATCAAGAGACAGCCAGAGTAGCAATACTTAGATAAAACAGACTGTAAGATTAAGACTGCTGGAAGAGACAAAGGAGGACAACACATAATAATCAAGGGATAAATTCAAGAAAAAGATATAACAAATGTAAATGTATATGCACCCCATATATGAGCACCTAAATATATAAGGTGAATATTAATGGATATAATAGGAGAAACTGACAGGAGATAATAATAGTCAGGGACTTTAACATCCCACTTACATCAATGGACAGATCATCTAGACATACAGTAAGGAAATCCTTGCCTTAAATGACACATTAGATTAAAAGAACTTAATTTACATAGAAAGAGTATTCTACCTGAAAGCAACAAAATACACATTCTTTTCAAGTGCAAATGGAACATTCTCCAGGACAGATAACATGCTAGGCCAGAAAATAAGCCTTGATAAATTTAAGAAAACTGATCATATCAAGAGATCATATTAAGTATCTTTTTCAATCACAAATCTATGCAACTAGAAATCAACTACAGGAAAAAACTATAAAACTACAAACGTGGAGGCCACACTATAGCTACAAAATCATCAATAGAGCACTAAATCAGAGAGGAAATTTAAAAAATTCCTAGAGACAGATGAAAATGAAAACACAACAAATCAAAACTTATGGGACACAGTAAAACCAGGTCTAAGAAGGAAGTTTATAGTGATACCTGCTTATCTGACATTCTCCCAAAAAGGACACACAGATGGCCAATAGGCATATGAAAAGATGCCCAATATCACTATCATCAGGGAAATGCGAATCAAAACCACAATAAGATATCACTACACACCTGTCAGAACGGCTAACATCAAAAAGAACGCAAATAACAAGTGCTGGAAAAATGTGGTGAAAATGGAATGCTAGTACACTGCTGGTGAGAATGTAAACGGACGCACTCACTGTCAGAAACAGTGTGGAGGGGAGAAGAAAACAGTGTGGAGGGTTCCCAAAACTAAAAATAGAAGTACCAATTCCACCCTTGGGTATTCATCTGAAAGAAAAAAAAAAAAAAAAAAAAAAACCCACTAATTTGAAAAGATACATGCACTCCAAAGTTCACAGCAGCAATATTTACAACTGCCAAAAAATGGAAGCAACTTAAGTGTCCATCAATAGATGAACGGATAAGGAAGACATGAAATATATACACAATAGAATACTACTTGGCCAAGAAAAGAAACTAGTGAATATAACAAAAAGAAACATGCTTGCAGCTACAGAAAACAAACTATGGTTATTGGTGGGGAGAGAGAAGTGGGGAGGGTTAGTATAGGGGTAATGGATTAGGATGCACAAACTACTAGGTATAAAATAAGCAAAAACATATATTGTGCAACACAGGGAATATACCCAATATTTTACAGTAACTATACATTAAAATGTTGTGAATCACTATATTGTACACCTAGAACATATAATATTGTACAGCAACTACACTTCAATAAAAAGAAATAAACTGGCAAAAAAACAAAGTGAACTTTAATGGTTAGGACCATATTGACTATATCCAAGCTGACTAAATTTGAAACCAGGATCTTTTACTTTGTTAGCTATGTGACCTTGAACAAGTTCCTTTATGTCACTCAGACTCAGTTTATTCATCTGTAAAAAGTAAGTATCTATTTTTATGTCATTCTTTTTTTTTTTTTTTTTTTTTTAACTATTCTTTCTCTTGTTGTCTCGGTATTTTTTCTCAGGCTCAGCTAAATTTCCATTTCTCCAAACTAAATTTTAGAACTTAGTCCTCAGGAGCCTAATTTCCCTATCCAGACTTACTTTCTATACCTTCTAATTACATGACTTTAAAAATTATGTGTATGTTAATCACTCCTAAATTTATAGCTCTTGTTACAATGTCTTTCCTAAACTCCAAACTTACATACCTAACAAGCTGATATTCTGACTTAAATATCTTTTAGGTAGCTCATACTTAACATGGCCCAAAGCAAACTTTTAAAAACTGATTTCCAGTCCTTTGAAGCTTAATCCAAGTTACCATCATTTTGTACTTGGATTATCACAGTACTGATTCATCTTCTCTCTTCTGCTACCTTTGACTCTCTCCAGGCTATTCATCATAGAGGAGTCAAAGTGATCTGTTGAACATTTAAGCCCATATTATTTTGTTAAAAGCCCTTCATAACTTCCCATTTCATTCATCATAAAAGTTCACGTTCTTCCTGGGCAAACATCAGCAAACTTTTTCTTAACAGGCCAGAGAACAAATATTAGGCTTTGCAGGCCAAATAGATTCTGTTGCAACTATGGAACATTACTATGCTATATCTATACATGAATAGTATTAAGATTCTAAACTGCCATGTCCAACAAAAATCATTGTATTTTCTGGGATATGCATAAAATTTATAAAACAAACAATATTAGTTTGATCTATAATTGTCAACATTTTTCATAGTAATTTAATATTTGCTGTAAAAAATATACGGTATAGACTTACACATTTTTACAAAAAGATTATGGCAAGGACATTAAACTAAAGGTTAAATAATTTTTCTGTAAAATGTACCAAAGAATTAATAGTGGACTTACTTTAGATTATTGATTCTAATTTCTGCACTTTCAGTGAGTTTCTTCGTTTCTTCTTTCCACCTATTGGCTGCTTTCTGTGTAGTAGCTAAGAGATGCCTCAGTTCAACAGTGGAATTTCGATTACTGTCTTCCATTTCTCTTAATTGAACTTCAAACGCATGTTCCTTTATTGAAAATTCATGCTCCATTGTACTGATCTAAGGAATAAAATGAAAATAGTATTTTCTTTTTCTTTTCTGTTATTCTAGGAGACATAGTGATCACTGATAAATACAATCATTTATTGTGTGGTCTGTGGCATAGAAATGTTTGGATTAGAAATCTATATAAAAATTAATTTTACAATTTGTCTCCATCATAGACGAAGACTTATCCTATGTTATAGTATAAATTTAATGAAAGCAGAATTAAGATGGAGAAACATCAATAACCTAAGATATGCAGATGACACCACCTTTATGGCAGAAAGTGAAGAGGAACTAAAAAGCCTCTTGATGAAAGTGAAAGAGAAGAGTGAAAAAGTTGGCTTAAAGCTCAACATTCAGAAAACGAAGATCATGGCATCCGGTCCCATCACTTTATGGGAAATAGATGGGGAAAGAGTGGAAACAGTGTCAGACTTTATTTTTTTGGGCTCTAAAATCACTGCAGGTGGTGACTGCAGCCATGAAATTAAAAGACACTTACTCCTTGGAAGGAAAGTTATGACCAACCTAGACAGCATATTCAAAAGCAGAGACATTACTTTGCCGACAAAGGTCTGTCTAGTCAAGGCTATGGTTTTTCCTGTGGTCATGTATGGATGTGAGAGTTGGACTGTGAAGAAGGCTGAGCGCCGAAGAATTGATGCTTTTGAACTGTGGTGTTGGAGAAGACTCTTGAGAGTCCCTTGGACTGCAAGGAGATCCAACCAGTCCATTCTGAAGGAGACCAGGCCTGGGATTTCTTTGGAAGGAATGATGCTAAAGCTGAAACTCCAGTACTTTGGCCACCTCATGCGAAGAGTTGACTCATTGGAAAAGACTCTGATGCTGGGAGGGATTGCGGGCAGGAGGAGAAGGGGACGACAGAGGATGAGATGGCTGGATGGCATCATTGATTCGATGGACGTGAGTCTGGGTGAACTCTGGGAGTTGGTGATGGACAGGGAGGCCTGGCGTGCTGCAATTCATGGGGTCGCAAAGAGTCGGACACGACTGAGTGACTGAACTGAACTGACTGACTGACACATTTTTTAACACTTTCCCCAACACCTTGAAATGACAGTAGGAAAAAAACATACCACTAATATAAACCTGCTTTCATGATCTCTTTTTACTTTTGCTGCCTGGATGGACAATAAACGTTCATGCTCTTAGTAACTGAGAGCTGGGTTTAAATTGAAGCCATTTATGTTTTTTAAAACACACAAAAATATGTTTATTGGTTTATCATAAAGGATACAACTCCAGAAGAGCCAGATGGAATAGAGATACACAACAAGGTACAGGGTGGTAGGCGGTGTGCAGAGCTTCCAAGCCCTCTCCAAGTATGCCATGCTCCCAGCAGCCTGATGTGTTCATCAAAAGCTCCTCTGAGAGGCTCCTCAAGCCACTTTTGATTTACATACTAAAGTTCAGGTTCTTTCAAAGAGCTTTGTAAAGCTAAAAAAGAAATTATATACGGGAATTCCTTTACTACCACAGTTACGGTATACACGGACAATTTCCCCTCCCCCCCCAGAAAAGACTAAAATGCTTTTCAGAAAGTTACATGTAAATGTCTTCAATTATTTCTAGGTTATTTATGTTATTATAGTAAAAAAAAAAAACCTTAATGTAGAATGAACATACGAATAAATGCTCTTTGGATACCCTAAAGCTTTCTCAACTTGAGGTTCAAGGAGAGAATTAACCCGAATGCTCTAAAGTACCCAATGTATGCAATGAACTGTCTGCTTTCATATACATCTAGAATGAAACTACCTATTACCATATTTGAGGCAACTCATAAAATAGTTAAGTAGTTACTAGAACAATTTCTTTTACTCTCAGGCTATCTTTATCTTGCTACCCTCAAGAAATATTATAAGGAACACCTATCTTGTGATATTTTAAAGAAATGTGCCTTAAAAATGGTCACAGCTGGAATGGCTTCTAGTAAGTTATTAAATATGACTACTTTCAAACTGAAAAAAGGATGAATAAGAAGCCTCAATTTTATTGATTCAAAAAACAAAGAAAACTCAACAACAGCTAAACTCATGGCTCATGGGGGAAAACTACAAACATTCTGTCCTCATTATTTCTGCTCAATGCTGCACACTTTCTAAATCTCTTAAACTTGCTTTCTCAAATGGTACACAAGTACAAGACTGACTTTATAAATACTGGCACTGGAAAAACTACCTTGGATTTATTAATTTTGTATCGTATTACTCCTGGGCAAGCTTTCTGAGGCTCTGTGACTTCTGCTCTATTTAAAACATTTTTAAATTACTGAATTTTACCAATTTTGAGCTGACTATCCTTCCTTGCCTCGATCTCCACTTTCTCTGGAGAAGCCACGGTTCTGATATCTTAGGTGGAAGTATTTAATTCTGCCTCTGTCTCTCTCACATACATCATGTATTAAAAACTGATCTATAAATCTACACAGTTTTATCACTCTTCCTGCCTAGTTAACTCCCCATTTCTACTTGACAAGCTTGACAAGCCTTATTCCAAGGTCCTTCATGATAACCTGCTCTCTACCTAATTCTTTGAGACTGTGTTATACTACTGTTCCCTTCTCTTTGTTTCTGTCACAATGCATTCTCATTCTTGGATCTTCTTACATGCTCCCTTTGACTAGAATAATCTTTCCCCTCCTGCTTATCTTAGTTATTTCTACTCAACTTTTAGAACTTAGCTAACTTATTGCTCCTACAGGGAAATTCTCTTACTATCTATCTAGAAAAAGCTCTCATAGTGTCCTATGCTTTTCCTAAAGAGCATTTACTAGTTTGCAAAGATACAATTAAAGTTTGCCTACCTCCATGCAAATAATAAGTTGTTAAGGATGGGGACCATGTCTTTTTCGTTTACTATTACATCTTTAGTGTCTGAATCATAATAAAGGTATCAAAATTCAGTCTTTGAATGAACCCCAGATCCTTCAGTTGACACAGTTCCGACTTAAACTGGACAGGTCTGCAATGATGCAGGATGGATAAGGGCCAAGATAACTCTGTCTTCAAAACAAAAGTCTCACTAATGATTCAATTCAGAATGCAGGGTTGGAAAAACAGATTTATGGTCTCCTTCCCCTCTTCCTTTGTGTCCTTCCTTTGCACAAAACTATTCACTCATGTAGACAGGACTGCTAAAAACTAACCATCTCCTAATTTTATATTTTTATGAGGAGTATTTAGACCACAAAGATATATAGATCCTTTGCAGAAAGAAGGAAGGAGTTAGGAAAAGAGGAAACTGGGACAGAAAGGACAGTAGTGGCTTTAAGATCAAATGAAAACTTCATAAAATAAGTTGTTATGGTTCTCAATCAACTGCCCTCTGAATACCCAACTGTTTTGATCTTTCTGGCTCCTAAAGATCACACACTTTTTCACGGGGGAGAAAAGCAGCAAAGTGTAGTACTAGATTCTTATGTTGTCAAAGAAGGAATCAGCTACACAGCAATTTATCTGACAGACCTCCTCCATAAAATAGAATTACAGCTATCTAGTCCCTTATTTTGGAGAAGGAAATGGCAACCCACTCCAGTGTTCTTGCCTGGAGAATCCCAGGGACGGCAGAGCCTGGTGGGCTGCCATCTATGCAGTCGCACAGAGTCGGACACGACTGAAGCGACTTAACAGCAGTAGCAGTCCCTTATTTTGGAGACGGCAATGGCACCCCACTGCAGTACTCTTGCCTGGAAAATCCATGGACGGAGGAGCCTGGTAGGCTGCAGTCGATGGGGTCGCTAAGAGTTGGAAATGGCTGAGTGACTTCACTTTGACTTTTCACTTTCATGCACTGGAGAAGGAAATGGCAATCCACTCCAGTATTCTTGCCTAGACAATCCCAGGGATGGAGGAGCCTGGTGGGCTGCCGTCTATGGGGTCGCACAGAGTCGGACACGACTGAAGTGTCTTAGCAGCAGCAGCAGTCCCTTATTCACAAATGATTCTTTTCTTAAGCTACATGCAGACTTGGCATAAAGGGAGCATTTCTAGTAGGAAAACTTTCTTTTTGTTTTTCCAAGAAACATCAGTTATTATTCTGAATTAAAGATAGACTAAATGCAGTATCAAGTAGGGGAAATTCATGCATTCCCTTCTCCCCCATTATAAGAACCCAATCCCCAAAACACAAGTATACTGTAAAATTACGCAAAATACAAAAAAATTAAAAAGACAAATATATAGTCTCTGTAATCTACAACTCAAGAGAGATAACTACCTCTAACTTTTACATCGTTATTTATGAATTTTAAAATTGAGATTAGTGGATACAGGATTACAACATATCTAAATACATATGCACAGTTTTCATTTTAAAAAATACTTAGGACATAACAATACAAACACATTATAAATTATTTGGAAACGTGATTTTTAATGATGACTCAATACAGCACTTTATAAATGTACCATAATTTAACTGTCTATTTCTAGACAGGTTGTTTTTAATTTATTACAAATAATGTTGCGATGAACTTCCTTAAATTATAAGACACTGTAATTATTCTATTATGACTAAATTTTATAGACTCTCATGTGTACCATTTTACACCTGCAGCTGCACATTCACTCAAATTGACAACTTTGCAGTTAATTAATACAGAGTTTAAACTTAAAACTTGTTTATTAGCAATTTATTTTTCTTAGTTTGTAAATTCTGCTCATGTCTCATACATGTTTCCCTATTGGGTTACAATTTTTTTTTTTTTTCATATTTTTCAAAGCTCCTTGTATGATCTTTGTCTTCTGTCATATTTATTAAAACTATTTCATCCAGTTATTTTTCTTTAAAATATTTTTAAAGTTGTTTTAAATATTTAAAAACCATATATATAAATCTATCATTATTATTTATTCATTTGCAATTCTCCCATTTTTCAGTTTTCCTGACAAAGTTCTTTCCCATCTATCAGTTAAATATTCAACTTCATTTCCGACTAATGCTGTATATGATCACTAATAGTTTTTAGTTATTAATCCATATGAAATTTATAATATGACATTTAAAAATAAGAAAATTTAAGATTTTTTCAAAGTACACTGTCATTTTTAAATTATGGAAATGTTTCAGTATAGAAACTTTCAAGCATATACACAATAGAAAAACTTTACAATGAATCCCTATATGCTTATCGCCTAGTTTCCATAATCATTAAATTCACAGCCACTCCTGCTTGATCTATAATTCTACTTACCTTCTTCTGCCAAGATTTACCTCTCTCTAGCTTACAATGACATATTGAACATGAATTTTAAGGGTACAACTCAATTTTTATACATATAGTGACATATAAGCATCACCACCCAGATTTAGCTACCTCAGAAACTGGCTCTCTTATGTGCCCTTCTAATCAGTATTCATCCACCGAAAATGCAACCACTATTCTGATCCCATCCTTATAGGTAATTATGCCTGTTCTTCATTTGCATATAATGAAATTAATACACTGTAAGTTTTTTAATGTCTGGCTTCTTTTTTTAATATTATGTCTGTGAGACTCATCTGCCATTGCTTATAGATGCAGTTCATTCTTTTCATCTATTTCATATATGAACATACCATAATTTATGTCATCTCACATTGATGGACATTTGAATTATTTCCAGTGTTTTGATAAGATTAAAATTTCTATGAATATTCTTGTACACATAATTTGATGAACACAAGCACTCATACCAGCTGGGTATGTAGCTAGCGTTTTTATTATTATTATTTGGCATAGTATGTATGTCCAACTTAAAAAGGTACTACCAAATGGTGGCTGTACCAATTTATATAACAAAAATAACCTACGAAGGTACTCGATGTTTTACAACTTTGTCTACACTTGATACTGTCAGGTTTTAAAATTTTAGTCATTCTGGTATGCATGCTATAGTACCTCATTATAGTTTTAATTATATTTCCACAGTAAATAATGAAGTTGAACTTTTTTTCATGTATTCTCTTTTATAGACTAATTCTTTTGTTCATTTTTGGAAATGGGGTGTCTGTTTTTTTCTTTTGATTAACTTTTTTTCTTACTATTTCATTATTTACTGGTAAAAGTTTTTATATTCTAGATGAGTCTTTTTTTTTTTGGTTGTATGTATTATAAATACTTTCTTCTACTTTTTACTCTCTTAATGGTGTCCCTTTAGATGAGTCACAAATCTTAATTTTAAAGAAATCCAATTCATCTACCTTTTCATTATGATTAGCTCTCTTTTTGTTCTGTTTAAGAAATTCTTTCTTAGCCAAGATCATGAAGGTTCTCCTTGAAGCTCCATCATTTTGTATTTCACATTTAGGTCTATAAGGCAGCTCAAATTAATTTAAATAAATGGTGTGATATAAGGATCAAGGTTTATTTTAAAAATATGGACCGAGCTGAACTCACAATATTTATTGTAAAGATAATTATTTCCCTTCTGAACTTTTGTGGTGCCTTTGTTATAATGAGGTGATTATGAAAACCGGGTTTGTCCCTGGATTCTGTTTGTTCTATTGATCAGGTTGATTATTCTCCTGTTGATTACACACTGTCTTAATTAGTATAGCTTTATATCAAGTCTTGATACCTGGTAGTGTGATTTTTCCCCTTTGTTTTTCAAAGATTCCTCACAGATTAAAGCAAAAAAGCACAAGCTTCTTTGTATGATATGTAAGAGTCTCTTTTTCAGGGTTTAAGCTTTTATAAATAACCACAGTGTTTGACATTTGCAATAGGAGGCATTCAATAAAATACACTGATATGAATTAGGTTGGGATGTGGCTTCTTATGAGTCCTCACAGTAGTGAAAAACCAAGTGAAACACTAATGCTACCGCCCCATGTCCTTACTATGAAAATGGAAGACACAGACCTTTCTCATAAAAAGTAAACGCCACTTTTAAGGACTCCCCCTTCACACCCCAGACACAAATACAATCAACTGATACAGTTCTAAATAATTTTTAAAATTTTTAAATAGTATTCAAAATGCATATATATTTAATATAAATAGCTATGTTTTATATATAAATGAAACATAATAAGGTCAACTAAAATAAAAAAAAAAGAGTTAATGCCACTTTCACAAAAGTCACACAGAATGGGGAAAGGCAGGCAACATACCGATGGTGATACCTGTGCTTGAAACTCCCTCAAACAGGTTATCATGTCCCTACTGCCAAACCATATAAGCATTAGAGAAAGAAGCAGGTGGGGAGGAGAGAGAAAAGGGAATTTCTTTCCAGAGGACACTTTTGTCCCTTGCCTTTTCCCTGGCGTGGAATTTTTAGACTACCTATGAGTAGTTCTCAGAGCATACTGATGTACCATTATCTGCAGAGCTAGTTTTAAGAGCTCTATTTTTGAGTGGCTATTAGGTGGTTCAGATGGTAAAGAATCTGCCTTCAATGCGGGAGACGGTTTGATTCCTGGATTGGGAAGCTCCCCTGGAGGAGGGCATGGCAACCTACTTCAGTATTCTTGCCTGGAGAATCCCCATGGACAGAGAAGCCTGGCAGGTCCATGGGGTTGCAGAGTCGGACATGACGGAGTGACTGAGTACAGCACATTTTAGAGGGAAAAGAGGACAGCAGTCCGTAAAGTTATCTATAGTTTTGCTAGCACTGCTTAAATTGCTTTGGCAGGAATATCAGTGCATTTCATGGTTGGAAAAGCATTTTTTTGTGTGTGGATAGCGAAAGCAATCATTTTCAAGAATGCTTGCCAAGTTCTACAATACAGAAAAGACTGGTTAATGCTCTGCATTATGATTTAGTGCTATCTGATGAGAAGGCAAAAACTAAAAAAAAAAAGGTCTAAAAAATGTTTTAATAGGTCTCTGTAAATATTCTCTATATTTTGAATTTCACAGGTACACATTTAATTCTAACTAGATTTGAATATACCTTTAATTTGGCTTTTTTTTGAACCTCGAGAGCAATCTTTCTCAAATCTTCAGTCTGTTTCTGTAACTGTTCATTTTCCTGCTGAAGTTTCAACCTTTGTTCACTGACAAATCCACAGCTCTCTCTCTCAGACTCCAATATATTTTGAAGTTTCTGAATCATTTCTTGGCAACGTGATATCTCTTCCGAGGAACTGATTAAAAAAACAAAACAAAAAGAACCTTTAAACTTAATGATCTGGAATAGACGTCAAGAAGTCTGTCCATATTTTATACTGCAGACTTGTTTTCTTTGTTCTGAGTCATTTATCTTCACTGTAGACTTAAACTGTGCAGTTTTACAATGTATGTTACACCAACCAAATATACTCCATTTAGCAATCTTAACTAATAACAGAAAACTGAATTGCTATCACTCACTAAGGAAGTCAATGTGAAACCTCTTTCCAATTACTACTAACACTGAGAATCAAGGACTTCAAGAGGACAAACGAAAGCTAATGATGAGGAAGGCAGACAGGTAATAATCAAAACTCCTTTAATCATCAATCAACTCTATAGAAGACATTTGGTGACTATACTAAATTATGAATTATAATAAGACAATTCAAATTAAAAAAAAAACTGCTAGTTGTATAAGCTTATTTTATTTTATCACAGTTTAAACAGGTTATATTTCTTGAACTTTCTCAACAATGGATTACTGAGTGACGAGACCTCCAGACATGTATATTGTTTCAACATACTGCTAATTTTTATTCCTATCTTTTAAAATTTCCATCTTTTCAATCCCAGGTAATCAAGTACTATGAACATTCCCTAGCCATTGGGTGTCATAGGAAATATATAAGATTCTTTATTACCGTAATACTTGTAGCTCCTTTTTTCCTGTCTCAAACTTGGCTAAATAAAGTTCCTAATAAAATGATGGATCTAGGTAATGATCCTCAAATGATGCTCAAGTCAGAAAGATGCTAAGATCAAAAATAACAACACATTATGTGCCTCCAAATGGGAGTCCAAAATGCTACCATTTATAAACAATTCTTGCAAAAAAGTGAAAGCTGAATCAGATCAAGCCTCTTGATCTAATTTTTTAAAAAATGCATGGGGCAGGAAACAAGGTTATTGAAATGATATATATGCATGTGGGTAGAGAAGACTCTACAACACAAACAACCCAGGTTTTCAACAAATTATTTGTAAGAAAATAAAAGAGAAAGGAGGTGATTCCTAGAGAATATATATGTATATCTCCATTCCCATACCCACACACCTTTTCTTTATCCTTTCTTCTGTCAACAGGCACTTAGGTTATCCCAATACCTTGGCTATTGTCAAGAATACTGATTGCAATGAATACGGGAATGCAGATATCTCTTTGAGACAATCATTTTGTTGCCTTTGGATCTATACTCTGAAATAGGATTGCTGGATCATACGGTAGTTCTACTTTTAATTTTTTGAGGCACCTCCATACTGTTTTCCATTGTGGTTGCACTAATTTACATTCCCACTAACAGCAATCCTGAAAGATGCTGCTGTGAAAATGCTGCACTCAATATGCCAGCACATTTGGAAAACTCAGCAGTGGTCACAGGACTGGAAAAGGTCAGTTTTCATTCCAATCCCAAAGAAAGGCAATGCCAAAGAATGCTCAAACTACTGCACAATTGCACTCATCTCACACGCTAGTAAAGTAATGCTCAAAATTCTCCAAGCCAGGCTTCAGCAATAGGTGAACAAAAAGCAAGAGAGTTCCAGAAAAACATCTACTTCTGCTTTATTGACTATGCCAAAGCCTTTGACTGTGTGGATCACAATAAACTGGAAAATTCTGAAAGAGATAGGAATACCAGACCACCTGACCTGCCTCTTGAGAAATCTGTATGCAGGTCAGGAAGCAACAGTTAGAACTGGACATGGAACAACAAACTGGATCCAAATCAGAAAAGGAGTAGGTCAAGGCTGTATATTGTCACCCTGCTTATTTAACTTCTATGCAGAGTACATCATGAGAAACACTGGACTGGAAGAAGCACAAGCTGGAATCAAGATTGCTGGGAGAAATATCAATAACCTCAGATATGCAGATGACACCACCTTTATGGCAGAAAGTGAAGAGGAACTCAAAAGCCTCTTGATGAAAGTGAAAGTGGAGAGTGAAAAAGTTGGCTTAAAGCTCAACATTCAGAAAACGAAGATCATGGCATCCGGTCCCATCACTTCATGGGAAATAGATGGGGAACAGTGGAAACAGTGTCAGACTTTATTTTTGGGGGCTCTAAAATCACTGCAGATGGTGACTGCAGCCATGAAATTAAAAGACGCTTACTCCTTGGAAGGAAAGTTATGACCAACCTAGATAGCATATTCAAAAGCAGCGACATTACTTTGGCAGCAAAGGTCCATCTAGTCAAGGCCACGGTTTTTCCTGTGGTCATGTTTGGATGTGAGAGTTGGACTGTGAAGAAGGCTGAGTGCCGAAGAATTGATGCTTTTGAACTGTGGTGTTGGAGAAGACGCTTGAGAGTCCCTTGGACTGCAAGGAGATCCAACCAGTCCATTCTGAAGGAGATCAGCCCTGGGATTTCTTTGGAAGGAATGATGCTAAAGCTGAAACTCCAGTACTTTGGCCACCTCATGCGAAGAGTTGACTCATTGGAAAAGACTCTGATGCTGGGAGGGATTGGGGGCAGGAGGAGAAGGGGATGACAGAGGATGAGATGGCTGGATGGCGTCACTGACTCGATGGACATGAGTCTGAGTGAACTCCGGGAGTTGGTGATGGACAGGGAGGCCTGGCGTGCTGCGATTCATGGGGGCGCAAAGAGTCAGACACGACTGCGCGACTGAACTGAACTGAACAGCATAGAAAGGTTCCCTATTCTCCACATTCTTGTCAACACTTGGTATCTTTTGTCTTTTTGACAATAGGCATCCTAACAGGTATCAGGTGATACCTCACTCTGGGTTAAATTTGCATTCCCCTGATGATAAGTGCCTTTTGATATACCTATTGCTTAGCTCTGTCATCTTCTGAGAAAAATCTGATCAGATCCTTTGCCCAATTTTTTTTTCTTTTGCCACTGAGTTGTTCAAGTTTATTATATATTTTGAAAATTAACTCCTTATCAGGTGTATTATTTGCAAACATTTTTCCCTATGCCATAGTGTCTCTGTACTCTGTTGACTATTTGCTGTGTAGGAAGGTCTCAGTTTGATGTAACTTCATTTGAATAGTTTTGCTTTTGTTACCTGTACTTGTGGGGTCATAGACAAAAAAAAAAAAAAAAATCACTGCCAAGACCAATGTCAAGAAGCTTTTCCTGTTTGTTTCCTTCTAGCAGTTTCACAATTTCAGAATGTACATTTAAGCCTTTAATACATTATGAGCTGATTTTTGTATATGGTGTGTGGTAAGGGTCCAGTTTTTCTTCCACATCTAAATGTCCAGTTTTTCCAGCACCGTTTATTGAAGAGATTATCCTTTCCCTGTGTGTCTTCTTGACAGCCTTGTCAAACATCAGCTGACCACAAACGTATGCATTTATTTCTGTACTCTCCACTCTGTGCTGTAACTATACATCATTTTATACCAGCACTGTATTGTTTTGATTACCAAAACTTTGTAATATATTTTGAAATTAGGAAGCGTGATGCATCCAGTTTATGTTGCTGTTCTTGTTCCAGAACGGTTTGGCTATTTCAAGTCTTTGGAAGTTCAATATGATTTTAGGATTTTTCTCTACTTCTGTGAAAACATCATTGGAATTTGATAGAGATTTTATTGACTCCATAGATGGCTTTGTGTAGTATGGATGTTTTAACATTATCATTTCATTCAATTTATAAAAACACCTTTATATTTATTTGTGACTGTTAAATTATTTCCTCAGTGTTTCTCAGTTTACAGATTTTTCATTTCCTTGGTTATAAATTCATTCTAAGTAATTCATTCTTTTTGGTGCTACTGTAAATAGGATTGCTAATTTTTTTCCATATAGTTTGCTGCTGGTTCAGTTCCATCTAATGCAACTGATTTTGGAATGCTGGTTCTGTATCCTGAAGCTTTATCGAATTTGTGTATTTGTTCTAATGGCTTTGATGCTGAGTCTCCAGTTTTCAAAATATGAGATCATATCACCTGTAAACAAAGACAATTTTACTTCTCTTCAAATTTAGATGTTTTATTATTTTTTTCTTATCTAATTTCTCTAAGACATACAGTACTATGGTGAATACAACTGGCAAGACTGGGCACTCCTATGTTTTTCATGATTATTAAAGTTTTTAGGTTTTCACCACTGGGTATGATGTTAGTTGTGTGCTTGTTATAAATGGCCTTTACTATGTAGAGGTACATTCTGTCTACATCTAATCTGTTGAGAGTTTTTAATCATGAATGATACTATATTTTGTGAAATGCTTCCTTTATATCTATTGAAATGATCATATGAATTTCATACTTTATTCTTTAATATAGTTTTTTGTCACATTTATTGATCTGTATATGTCAAAACATCCTTGCATCCCAGGTATTAATCCCACTATTATCCTTTTAATACACTCTTAAATTTGGATTGTATTTATTTTTTAGGAGTTTTGCATTTATGTTTATCAAGGATATTAGCTTATTATTTGCTTATAGTATGTTTGTCTTGCTTTGGTATCAGAGTAATGATGGCCTTGTAAAATGAGTTTGGAAATGTTTTCTCTTCTTCAATTTTATGAAAGAGTTTGACATTAAATCTTCTTTAAATGTTTGGAAGAATTCATCAGTGAAGCCATTTGGTTCTGAACTTTTAAAAAATCCAAGGAGGTTTTTGATTATTGATTTAGTCTCCTTAATAGTAACTGGTCTGTTCAGATTTTCAATTTTTTATAAGGTTGCATATTTGTAAGAATTTATCAATTTTTTCATGGTTGTCCAACTTGTTAATGTATCTTTGTTCACTGTAGTCTCCTATAGTCCTTTGTATTTGTGTGGTATCAGTGGTAATGTCTCCTCTTTTATTTCTGATTTTTATTTATTGAGTCTTCTATCTTTTCTTAGGCTTCCCTGGTAGCGGAGCTGGTAAAGAATCCACCTATGATGCAGGAGACCTCGGTTCAACTCCTGGATCGGGAAGATACTGTGGAGAAGTGATAGGCTACCCACTCCAGTATTCTTGGGCTTCCCAGGTAGCTCAGTCGGTAAAAAAATCCTCCTGCAATGCAGGAGACCTGGGTTTGATCCCTGGGTTGGGAAGATCCCCTGGAGGAGGGCATGGCAACCCACTCCAGTATTCTAGCCTGGAGAATCCCCATGGACAAAGGAGCTGAGTGGGCTACAGTTCATGGGGTTACAAAGAGTCAGACACGACTGAGCTACTAGGCACAGCACAGCTCTCTATTTGATTTGTTTCTGCTCTAATCTTTGTCATTTCCCTAACTTCGGGCTTAGTTTTTCCTTCTTTTCTAGTTTCTTTAGGTGTAGAGTTGGGTTGTTTATTTAGATGTTTTTCATAGTGTACACATTTATCACTGTAAACTTTTCTCTAAGAACTGGTTTTACTGCATCCCATACATTTTGTATATTTTGTTTCTATCTTTGGTTGTCTTAAGATATTTTTTTTTTCCATTTTGACTTCTTCTTTGACCCACAGGTTGCTCAGGAGTGTGTTATTTAATTTCCACCTGTTCTGTTAATTTTTCAGTTTTCCTCCTGTTACTGCATTTCAGTTTCATATCACTGGTTGAAAAAGATACCCAATATAATTTTAGTTTTCTTAAATTGGCTAAGATTTATTTTTGCGGCCTATCATATGACCTATTCTGGAGAATGTTTTGTGTATACATGAGAAGAACGTGCACTGTGTTGCCATTGTATAGAAAGTTATTAGGTCTATTTGGTCTTTAGCATTGCTCAAATGTGCTGTTTTCTTATTGGTTTTCTGTCTGGATGATCTACCTATTAGTGAAGGTAAGGTACTGAAGTTCCTTAGTATTATTGCTTGCTTTCTATTTCTCCCTTCAGCTCTTTTAAGATTTGCTTTACTATACCTAGGTGCTTTGATTTTGAGTGCATATAGTTTTATGACTTTTCTTTTGACAAATTAACTCCTTTATCATTATAAAATGATCGTCTTGGTTCTCGCAACAATTTTTGACTTAAATTCTATTTTGCCTTATATAAGGCATCTCTGCTGTCTTTTGGGTACCACTTGCATGGGCTATCTTTCACCACCTCTTAACTTTTAGTTTGTGTGTTTCTTCATATTTAAAATCAGTCCCAGGTAGGCAGAATACAGTTGGAACTTGATTTTTAATCCACTGAGCCTATGTCTTTTGACTGGAGAATCAATCCACTTACATTAAAAGTCATTACTAGTAGATAAGGGCATAATACTATTGCCATTTGTCAACTCTTTTCTATTTTGTAGTTCCTTGGTTCCTTCACTCCTATTTTGTTGTCTTCTTGTTGATTTTTGTACTATGCTTTCATTCCTTTGTCTTTTGTATACTTATTACACACTTTTTCTTTGTTGATTAGCATGAGGCTTATAGGAAACAGTTTATATTAAGCTGGTAATAATTTGCCTTCAGTCACATAAAAATCTCTATAATTTCACTTCTCTCATATTTTTTACTATTGGTGTATAATTTATATCTTTTTATATAATATATCCATTAACACATTATTGTACCTATTGCTATTTAAAAATGTTTATCTTTTAACTTCTATACTAGAGTTAAAAATTATTTATGTACCACCATTACAGTGTTAGAGTATTCTGAATTTGACTATATGTTTACCTTTACCACTAAAAGTTTATACTTGCATACGTTTTTATGTTGCTAATTAGTGTCCTTCCATTTCAACTTGAAAAATTCCCTTCATCATTTCTTGCATAATAAGTCTAGTGGTAATGAACTCCCTTTTGATTTCTGCTTGTCTGGGAAAGTTTTTATCTCTACTTTGTTTCTGATGGACAGATTTGCAGGATATAGTATTTTTGGTTCACAGTTGTTTTTCAGCACTTTGAATATACGGTGCCACACACTCTCTCTTGGCCTGCAAGATTTCTTCTGAGAAATCCATTGACAGATTTATGCAGGGATTTGGGGAGTCCCATCATGGACCGAGAAGCCTGGTAGGCTGCAGTCCATGGGGTCGCACAGAGTCGGACACGACTGAAGCGACTTAGCAATAGCAGCAGCATGTATGTGGTGAGTCCCTTTTCTCTTACTATTTTCAAATTCTCTTTTTTTTTTTGACTTCTGACATTTTGATTATAATGTGTCAAGTGAAGTTCTTGATGTTCATCCTAATTTGTGCTTCTTTGGGCATCATGGATCTGGATGTTCATTACTCTCCCCAGATTTGGGAAGTTTTCTGTTATTTCTTTAAATAAACTTTCTACCCTTTCTCATCTTTGCTCCTTCTAGAATTTTCATAATGTGAATACTGATTCACTTCAAGGTGTCCCATAAGTCATGCAGGTTTTCTTCACTCTTTTTCATTCTTTTTTGTTTTGTTCCTCTAACTGAATTGATTTCAAGTGACCAATCTTTGAGTTAGCCGATTTTTCTTCTACATGATCAAGTCTGCTGATAAAGTGCTTTATTGAATTTCATTGTATTCTTTAACTCCAGGGTTTGTTTGGTTCTCTTTTTATGGTTTCACTTAGTTAAATTTTTCATTTTGTCCATGTGTTGTTTTATTCCTGATTTCATTTAGTTAACCATCTGTATTCACCAAGCTACCTTAAGACAATTATTTTTAATTTTTTGTCAAGAAGTTCATGGATCCCCATTTGTTTGGGGTTGATTACTAGAGTCTTATTAGTTGCTTTGGTGGTGTCATGTTTGCTTGGCTCTTTGTTGCCATCTGTGCATTTGAAGGAGCAGACTCCTCTTCCAGTCTTTAGACTGGTTTTGGCAGCTAAAGTCCTTTTCTTGCCTTGTCCCAGAACTGATGGGACTGACTCTGGGTTCTCAGCTAAGAGGAACTGAGACCATGTCATGTGGTTGTTGCCAGGTCCATGGCTGGCAGAGCTGTAACCAGGGGTGCAGTCAAACGTTATACCTACTAGGATTCTCAGGGTGCTCCTGTCATGTCACTGGGCTGGTTTATGGGCAGGCCACACTGCTTCTCAACCGTGGTAGAGAGAAACTAGAGCTGGGTCACAGACTGCTTCAGGGATCTCAGTCAAGTCTGAGGCTGGTGGTCCTGTAATGGGGGCATCTACAGCCATGAGCTTCTGCTTGCCTTGGGTGCATTCCTGGCCACGTAAGACTGCCTCAGATTGTGGTAGAATGGGGTTGGATCCATGTCGTGTGGCTTTTGCTGGATCTGCAGTCACGTCAATGATTGGCAGACTTGTTACCAGGGGAACAATCAGGTGTGGCGGGTCTGTTAGTTCTCCCGTCTGGTTACTGGGCTGGTTCCTGGTGGGTAGCATTAGTTCAAGCTGCGGGAGAGTGGAACTGCAGCTGGGTAAACAGGAGTGCTCCGGGGGCCACAGTCAGGTCTAAAGTCAGCAGGCCTATTGATGAAGAGTACCCAGAAGGGTCCTTGGGAAGGGGCTAGGTGCAGGATTGGGCAAGCAGGGCTAGAGCCAAGTCCACAGAAGATGGGGTTGCTTTGAATCCATAGATGACACCACAGTTGGAGGGCCTGCCACTGGTATCCAGGCTTGCCTCCTCATTTTGGGGCTCCACCAGGGTTTTACAACCTCCTACATGGATCTCAGTGCTCCCCTAAAGGCACTTTTGTCTATGGATGCTTGTTAAATATTTGTTTCTGTGAGAGAAATGGGCTGGGACCTCTTATTCTGCCATACTGCTGATATCACTCCTCTTTATTTTATTTTTAAAATATACATTAAACATACCCTATAACAGAGATTGAAATTTCATGCAACTTAAGTAAGTTTTACTATATTAAGTAATACTCTTGATGGGGGTAAGGTAGAGGAATACTCAGAATGGATATGCCAGATTATAAATTTATCATTTTAACAGATAATATAATAAATAAAAATGATAATTATTGAATATTCAATACCTCTAAGCTGAGTATAAAAGCATTAATAATAAACAAGCTGCTGTAAGAGCTGCATAGTCAGTATGAAAAAAAAGATCTTATGAACATCCTATTTAACTGCCAGAAACAAGAAATCTAGAATAAAATGGTTCAGTACTGTATCTCTTCTTTATGAAGAAATTAGCTTTCAAAAATAATCTTAAAAAAAAATTCTGTTCAATGCTAAGTTTTTTTTCTACATAAGATATAATTATGTTTCCTATAAAAAAACTAAAAAATCTGTCAAAAATTGTGTGAGTTCTGAAAATGCAAAAGAATAACTTACTTTATTTCAAGTTGTTTGATTTTATTTTCTGCTGTCTTAAGTCTCAGCTGAAGATCATCTTTTGAACGCTCGGCAAGCAGGCATCTTTGGTGCATTTCTTCTAGTTTTCTGTAATCATTTTCATTTATTCTGCCTTCACGGTAAATCTGCACAAGAGGCTTATGTGTATATTACTTTGCAGAAAGAAATTATCTTAAGAAATTACACAGTTTAGAAACTGAAATAAATGATAAGAAATAAAAACTCATGATGTGCTCATCTGTTCTCACTATAACATTATAATACATCGATAATTAATTCTGGTTGTCTCACATTTTCAAAATAAAATGCTGAAAACTGATATACAAAGTAATTGTTTATTTTTAAAAGTTATTCAATGTACTATTCAAATAGTTTTAATATGTTAGTAAGAAATTGAAATTAGCTAAAATTAAAAAATACTCTAAATGTTACCACTTGGAGATAATCGCTTTGATTCTTTGATGAACACTTTCAGGACAATTCTGTATTGCTATATTCAAAAGTACAGATACATGCTGTGGTGTAGTGAGAACTATCTGAAAGTAACTCCAGAATCTCACTCTAGGTTAACCAGACCCTGATTTAGCTGAAATGGAGGTTTCCCCTTCCCCAACAGAAGTGGTTGTAGCCAAGTTCTGCTTCCTATGAGACTAAGCTTCCACCTATGACACTGAGTCAGTTCCTAGGCAGGTTGATAGGGAGTCTAGGGGTCCCCAAGGAGAGAGGGGTCTGGAATTATCAAGGAGGAAGAAAGGACAAACTTTTTTCTTTCTCCACATTCCTTAGGATTATATAACAATAATGTATCCTGCCTAAGGACAGTCTTTGGATTCAACCTTCTGTTATCTTAAAATGTAAATTATGGGAGTAGACCTGGTCTTTACAAGGATGTATCTTGCCTAAGGACAGTGTTATCTTAAAATGTAAATTATGGGAGTAGGTCTGATGAGGTCTTTACAACCTCCAGACATTCTTTGGATTATATAACCTCATTGTTAACACTAGCAAGCGGGTACTCTTTCTGCCCCCTTCTGATGCCTATGTCAGAAGCTTTCTCTATCTCCTTTACACTTTAATAAAACTTTATTACACAAAAGCTCTGAGCGATCAAGCCTTGTCTCTGGCCCCGGATTGAATTCTTCTCCTCCAGGGGCCAAGAATCCTGGTGTATTCGCGTGATTCAACAACAACCTTTCAACACAGAGGCTATAACATTCCATGAACTGCAAGGTCTCCAGATGTGAGGCAGTTCACATTTTCAGACAAACCCTACACAGAGGTACTCTTCAAATCCAGACTGCTTGGCCAAGTAACCAATGTCTTTTCCCACTGACCAGACTGCTTTGTTACTCCTGCTCTACAAAAAGACAGTATCAGCATGTCAATGTCCTGCTAGTAAAATACATACCTATACTTCAGAACCAGTGGTTATTCATTCTGACTATAGCATGCCTATCTGTAGAACAGTGGAAGAAGAGAAAGCTGTGACTTTTCTTTATCTGTTGCCTTTAGTCTCATAGGTTTTACATTTCCCCAATAAAGCCTACTCCTTAACCTATGCCATGTGATATTAAAAAATTCATCCCAAACCCTTCTGGCAGGTGGCAATCTAAATGGGATCTATTTCTATTCCACAACAGAGGGGAACTCAGAAGGGATCAATCTTGCAGGAGCAGTGACCATGAACAGCCTATCTTGAACATGACAAGCATATGTCTTATTTTCCCCCACAAATGGGATTATATACTATATTCTGCTTTGTAAATTACTCTTTTACTATCTGATGTTCTCATAATCTTTTTACATCAATAATATAGATATATCACATGTTTTTGATGCTATATAGCTCTTCTTTGAAACTCAAACTCTGAGTCTATCATTTGCTATTTTTTTTTTTTTTTAACATCGGACAAGTTACTTAGCTTCTCTATGAAAGTTCCTAGTGCAGCACCTAAAACACAGTATGTGCTGAATCAAATTCAGCAGCCTTTTTACCCACAAGGTATTTTAAAAGAGTGGAATATTTGCTGCTAATTAAAAAAAAGTTATCTAAGTAAGAAGTAAATTTTAAACTATAGACTTCTTCCAACATTCTTTCTCAAATGCCACTGGGGTAAATATTCTTTCCAAGCTATGAATAAAAATCTGTACTTTTAAAAGGTAAA
The DNA here is from genome assembly GCF_019923935.1 of Bubalus bubalis. Classification (NCBI taxonomy): domain Eukaryota; kingdom Metazoa; phylum Chordata; class Mammalia; order Artiodactyla; family Bovidae; genus Bubalus; species Bubalus bubalis. The sequence goes on from NC_059173.1 coordinate 43,642,002, forward strand.
AATCATAGCAATTTATAATTTTTTGATTATATATACCTGCTATGTTTACAGATGGCCTAAACCCAGTAAAAGTTGGTAGAAATTTTAAAAAAAGAAAGACAAAATAAAATTTAATATTGGGATGTGGTCTAAGCAAGGAATACAGTTACATCATAAAAAAAATTCAAAAAAATGCGGCCACTCTTATGAAGAAATGTATATAGGCAATACCAGTATTCAAATGCAGATTCTGAAAATACTCCAAGCAAATAAAAGAACTCACCAGGAGAATACTTATAATATAGGGGTTGCTAGTAGATAGTATGATGAAAGCAGACAGTAATGTTGAATATTTGCAGTTGGGTTTAGGTAGTTATTTTTTCCTTTTTCTTTTTACCTTTTCTAGTTCTTCTTCCACTGCTTTTTTCTCCCTGATGGCTCGTTCGATTTGATCTTGTTTTTCAGCACACTCCTATAAATTCAAATCATATTTTAAATAAACATATTTGTAAAACCTTAAGAAAAATGGGGGAAAATGGAAAAGGAAAACAATTTGTTTATAATAGAAATATCACACTTACCCTATCTATATAAGAAAATCATATTCATTATTTTTTTTTTAAAAAAAGCTCAATCATCAAAAGCTACCTATTTCAGGATTACAGAAATCAACTCTGGTATAGAAAGCCAGGGAGTTCTAGGTAAACATACTAGATGGAATACAGAGGTTGATGGATTCCAGGGAGAAATAAATGAAACCGCTTTCTCATATTACTTTTCCTTTTCATATACTCTTATCACATATTTTAAAAAGGTAGCAGAACTAGACTGTGGCACACCACCATAGTCTGGCCTAAAATGTACATGGATACAAAACTTGTAAACAGCAAACTGATACAGTAAAACATTTTATTAACATGAACAGAAAACATTTCTGGCTTGAAAGTTTTCCTTTTTTTAATTTTTAATTCGAGGATAACTGCTTTATAATATTGTATTGGTTTTTGCCATACAATTAACAGGAATCAGCCATAAGTATACACATGTCCCTTCCTTTCCACACTTCTAGGTGGTCACAGAGTACCAGGTTACTGGCTTGAAAGATTTTAATCAGTAAAATCAAACAAGCTAATCGATAGTCAATACAATTTAAAGTTTTGCAAATGAGACTGAAACTAAGAACAATCATTCTAACAATGGCTCTTCACAGCTATTCTCTATTTTTGAGAATGGGTATGGTTATTTCCTACCATTATGCTATGAATGAACCTGCTTTGTTGACAACACACTGCTAATACTCAATTATCTTTATCATAATTATATTTTACAGAAGTACAACATACACTGCTATACTTAAAATGGATAACCAACAAGGACCTACTGTATAGCACATGGAACTCTGCTCACAGTTATGTAACAGCCTAGATGGGAGGGGAGCCTGGGGGAGAATGGGTACATGTATATTATGGCTGAGTCCTTTCGCTGTTCACCTGAAACCATAATACAAAGTAAAAAGCTTAAAAAATGTTTTTAAAGCTTCTAAAATAAATCAGATAATTAATCTAAATTTATCTTTTATTAAGAGAGAACTTACTGTGTAAGATAACATTCATGTAGTAAGTTGCTAATATGAAAAGGTAGTATTGTGGTACAAAATTTGGGATTTCGCTTATGTTCATATCTCATGTAATTTTTTAATTGACTATTTCTTAGAGCAGTTTAGGATCACAGTAAAATTGAGGGGAAGTTACAGATTTCCCCTATACTTCCTTCCGTCATACACAGATAACCTCTCCCATTATTAACATCCTGCTATGGTAGCGGTGCATTTGTTAAAACTGATGTACCTATATCACACATCACTATCACCTAGAGTCCATAGTTTAGAGTTCAATTTTGGTGCTGTATACTTTGCATTTGAAAAGATTTATATTGACATATATCCACTATTATAGTATCATATAGAGTAGTTTCACTGGTCTAAAAATTTTTGCAGATATCTGCTGTTAATCACCACCAATATTCCTACCTTTTGGACAAGAAACAACCAAATGATACTAGAAAATTTTTCAAGTACTTGTGGAGTATTTTCAAAATCATACCCCCAAAGTGTATCATAAAGACAATCTCAATAAATATTGAGAATCAGTATCTCACTGATTATCATATAGGCAATGATCATGGATCTAAAAAAGATCATAATGAATGTCTCAAATTACCTGTATGAATTTGGGAACTTATAACCAATCCTTTCCCTCATTTGCTATAGACTAACAAAAACCTCTGCTACTTAGCAGAAGTAAAACCTTGAGTATTTCAAGAGAAACTCTGTTACATTGCTCTTTAAAGGGGGTACATGGCTTGAGATAAAACTGACTCTGATCTTTTCTTCAGCTCAGTTCAGTTGCGTCTAACTCTTTGCAACCCCATGGACTGCAGTGTGCCTGGCTTCCCTGTCCATTACCAACTCCCAGAGCTTGCTCAAACTCATGTACATGGAGTCAGTGATGCCTATCCAAAAAATCTGCACAATACCCTAAAATATAAGGTTTTCTCTTTCCTGCATGCATAACTTAGGTTGGGTTACCTAAAGTATGCTTAACTTCCCTATCTTCATCTTTATAGCATAAAGGGTAAAACTGGTAATGAAGAACAGAAATCAATAGTCAGCATCAGGTTATTACGCCTCAAACTGCAGTCTGAGTTTCCGAGAAAATGTGTTTTTTAAAGTAGTTGAACACGTCGTACTTCAAGCATACCTCTAAGTGCTTAACATTTAAAAAAACTCCAGTTAGTACAGCTTTTTTCACAAAACCAATATGATATCAGATATTTAATATCTTTATAAAAATCTACCTAGTTATGAGTTATGAATGTTTTACTATAAATCCTAAGACGCATCTCTTAAGACACATTGAAATTATAATTCTTTTTTACTCTAAAGTGAGTTTATATAGCACTGTTACACAGCTATCAATTATTTTTAAAATCTCTGCAGACTTTATATAGTATCTATTTCTAAATAGAAAGAAATAATGTTCTTGTCCCTCCAGAGTTTACATCTATTAAATAATCCTAGACTAGAATGTAGAAAAATATGATCATTCTTTTAGAGGTGTTAAAATATCAATTAGTCAGTAACTATTTATTGAAAATATATTGTGCAAAATACTGTATTAAGTAATGGAGAAAAGAAAGTAAAGCATAATACTTTGCTACTGTGAAGTACTTACAAGCTACTTGGAAAGATAAGACTTTCATGGAGAAGGACAAAGAAGGGAAGGCAGGGAGCAAGAAGGAAGACAAGGAGATAGAAAAGAAGGCATACGTGATGTCTTACACTTATTACCAGACATAATTCATTGATAAATTTTTTAAGAAAGATTAAAAATGACATAAAGATTCAGAAAAGATGAGTTTGCAAAACTGGAAATGACAGTCTTTCTAATCTCTGTAAACTGTTTACTTTTATGCCCCTGTGAACAAAGTTATTAAATTCCACTTCATCAAATCTTCAAGTTAAATTTAAATTTATATATTTAATCCCACCTCGAGTTACACAAGTACTCTTTCCTCTTTCTTCTTTGCCTACCCATCACCCAGTACACATTTCTTTTTGGAAGACTGTCTTTCTTCCTTCCCAGTGCTATGTATACTTTCTTTCCTCTGACCTCTCAGATGAACCCAGCACATGGCAGCAACTGTACCTGGATGCTTCAGCAGTACCCTGTGCATTCTCTGTCCAAAAACGGTAATCATATTGAAACGTGATAAATGTCATCCATCTTTCTTACCAGACCATAAGTTCCAAGATTGCAGGTAGTATGTTTATCTTGATTTTTTTTTCCCTAGCATCTAGCTCAGTCCCTGCATTAATAACTATCTTCTGAATAAATGGATGCTCAATAATGTGATCTTGACCTTTAAAATAAGCAATATTCAGAATATCAACATAGTTTTCTAACATACCATTTGAAGGGCTGAAAGTTCTTCTGTTAGTTGAGAAATCTGTATATTATATTGTTTTCTTGTGTTTATAATCTGTAAAGTAAGATACATATGAATTAAGTCTACAATAAAAATAATTAACATCTAATAAAACATGTATACTACTAATTTTGATTAAAAATAAAATTATAATTTTTAAGGCATAAAGGATAAACACAAAATGTATGGAAGAGTCAAGAATTTATCATGACAGTGAAAGTAAATGAACAAGATGATAAATCCTAAAGGAGAGTGATTGTTAAATTTCCTGTCTTAAGATTCTTGTATACTATAAAAACAAAGACTTTTGGTTTTACAGTGAGTTCTCTTTCTATTAAAATTTATATTAGAAAGGAAAACAAAATTTCAAAATATTTACTTATTAAAGAAACCTATATGCAGGTCAGGAAGCAACAGTTAGAACTGGACATGGAACAACAGACTGGTTCCAAATAGGAAAAGGAGTACATCAGGCTGCATATTGTCACCCTGCTTATTTAACTTCTAGGCAGAGTATATCATGAGAAATGCTGGGCTGGAAGAAGCACAAGCTGGAATCAAGACTGCCGGAAGAAATATCAATAATCTCAGATATGCAGATGACACCACCCTTATGGCAGAAAGTGAAGAGCAACTAAAAAGGCTCTTGATGAAAGTGAAAGAGGAGAGTGAAAAAGCTGGCTTAAAGCTCAACATTCAGAAAACGAAGATCATGGCATCTGGTCCCATCACTTCATGGCAAATAGATGGGGAAACAGTGGAAACAGTGTCAGACTTTATTTTTTTGGGCTCCAAAATCACTGCAGATGGTGACTGCAGCCAGGAAATTAAAAGATGCTTACTCCTTGGAAGGAAAATTATGATCAACCTATGCTATGCTAAGTCACTTCAGTCGTGTCCGACTCTGTGCGACCCCATACACGGCAGCCCACCAGGCTCCCCCATCCCTGGGATTCTCCAGGCAAGAACACTGGGGTGGGCTGCCATTTCCTTCTCCAATGCATGAAAGTGAAAAGTGAAAGTGAAGTCGCTCAGTCGTGTCCGACTCCCAGCGACCCCATGGACTGCAGCCCAAAAAGCAGAGACTTTGCTTTGCCAACAAAGGTCTGTTTAGTCAAGGTTATGGTTTTTCCAGTGGTCATCTATGGACTGTGAAGAAAGCTGAGTGCTGAAGAATTGATGCTTTTGAACTGTGGTGTTGGAGAAGACTCTTGAGAGTCTCTTGGACTGCAAGGAGATCCAACCAGTCCATCCTAAAGGAGATCAGTCCTGGGTGTTCATTGGAAGGACAGATGCTAAAGCTGAAACTCCAATACTTTGGCCACCTCATGCGAAGAGTTGACTTATTGGAAGACTCTGATGCTGGGAGGGATTGGGGGCAGGAGGAGAAGGGGACAACAGAGGATGAGATGGCTGGATGGCATCACTGACTTGATGGATGTGAGTTTGGTAAACTCCGGGAGTTGGTGATGGACAGGGAGGGCTGGCGTGCTGAGATTCATGGGGTCACAAAGAGTCTGACACGACTAAGTGACTGAACTGAACTGAATCCCTTAAAAGTAAAAGTAACAAGTTGTCACAGGTTAACATAAAAAAATATACTTTTTTGAAAATATGTATATTTTCCAAAAATTAAAAAATATTTAGAAAAGTGGTATTATTTTACATTTATGCAAATTTCCTTAGTGTCTCTGGCTTAATAGAAGATGGACTCTCACCCTTTTCTAGCAAAACAAGAGATGATTCTACACATGGACATCACCAGGTGGTCAATATCAAAATCAGATTGATTATATTCTTTGCAGATGAAGATGGAGAAGCTCTATATGGTTAGCAAAAACAAAATGGGGAGCTTACTGTGACTCAGATCAGCAGCTTTATTGCAAAATTCAGGCTTAAATGGAAGAAAGTAGGGAAACCACTAGCCATTCAGGTATGACCTAAATAAAATCACTTATGATTTTATAGTAGGCATGATGAATAGATTCAAGGGATTAGATCTCACAGACGAAGTGCCTGAAGAACTATGGATGGAGGTTTGCAACACAGTATAGGAGGCAGTGATCAAAACCACCCCAAAGAAAAATAAATGTAAGAAGGCAAAGTGGTTGTCTGAGGAGGCTTTATAAATAGCTGAGGAAAGAAGAGAAGCAAAAAGCAAGAGAGAAAGAGAAAGATATACCTAACTGAATGCAGAATTCCAGTGAAGAGCAAGGAGAGATAAGAAAGGCTTGTTAAATGAACAATGCAAAGAAATGGAGGAAAACAATAGAATGGGAAAGACTAGAGATCTCTTCAAGAAAATTAGAGATACAAAATGAACATTTTTTGTAAGGATGGGTACAATAAAGGACAGAAACAGTAAGGACCTAACAGAAGAAGATTTAGAGATTAAGAAGAGGTATCAAGAATACACAGAAGAACTATACCAAAAAAGTCTTAATGATCCAGATAACCATGATGGTATGGTCACTCACCTATAGCCAGACATCCTGGAGTGTAAAGTCAAGTGGGCCTTAGGAAGCATTATTATGAACAAAGCTAGTGGAAGTGACGGAATTCCAGCTGAGCTATTTCAAATCCTAAAAGATGATGTTGTTAAAGCACTGAACTCGATATGTCAGTAACTGGGAAAACAGCACCGGCCACAGAACTGGAAAAGGTCAGTTTTCATTGCAATGCCAAAGAGTGTTCAAACTACCGCACAACTGCGCTCCGTCCACATGCTAGCAAGGTTACACTCAGAATCTTCAAGCTAGGCTTCAGCAGTACCTGAGCCGAGAACCTGCAGATGTACAACCTGGGTTTAGAAAAGGCCGAGGAACCAGAGATCAAAGTCCACTGGATCATAGAGAAAGCAAGGGAATTCTGGAAAAACATCTACTTCTGCTTCACTGACTCTGCTAAAGGCTCTGACTGTGGATAAAAAGTGGAAATAGTGATAGATTTTCCTTTCTTGGACTCCAAAATCACTGAGGATGGTTGGCTGCAGTCATGAGAGTAAAAGATGCTTCCTCCTTGGAAAGAAAGCCATGACAAACCTAGACAGCATATTAAAAGCAGAGACTTCATTTTGCCAACAAAGAGCCAAAGCTATGGTTTTTCCAGTACTCATGTACAGGTGTGAGAGTTGGACTATAAAGAAGGCTGAACGCTTAACACTTCATGCTTTTGAACTGTGGTGCTGGAGAAGATTCTTGAGAGTCCCTTGGGCTGCAAAGAGATCAAACCAGTCAATCCTAAAGGAAAAAAATCCCTGAGTATTTTTCATTGGAAGGACTGATGCTGAAGCTGAAACTCCAATACTCTGGCCACCTGAGGTGAAGAGCCGACTTGCTGGAAAGGATCCTGATGCTGGGAGATTGAGGGCAGGAGGAAAAGGGGGTGACAGAGGACGAGATGGCTGGATGGCATCACCGACTCAATGGACATGAGTGTGAGCAAATTCCGGGAGACAGTGAAGGACAGGGAAGCCTGGCGTGCTGCACTCTATGGGGTCTCAAAGAGTCAGACACGACTTAACAAGAACAGAGACATGGTAGGCTTCCTAAGTGGTTCAGTGGCAAAGAATCTGCCCACCGATGCAAAAGCTGCAGGGGACACAGGTTCAATCACTGAATCAGGAAGATCTGTGGAGGAGGAAATGGCAACCCACTTCAGTTTTCCTGTCAGGATAATCCCATGGACAGAGGAGCCTCGAGGGCTACAGTTTATGGGGTCGCAAAGAGTCAAACACAACTGTTCATGCATGCAGGCACAGAGATATGGCAGTCAAATTCAATGATGCATAAACATGGACTGGATCCTGAATTTTAAAATCTAAACAGCTTTAAAGAATATTCTAGAGAAATCTGAGTGTGGATTGAAATAATACTGATTTTTTAGAGATATGGTAATACTGCTGTGGTTGTGTAACAAAATGCCCTTTGTCTAGGAAACAGATGTCAAGATGAAGTGTCATGAGGCCTGAATCTTATATCTGAATGTGTAGCAAAAGGGGAAGAGTGTGTATGGAACATAAAGAGACATGGAATAGACATAGCAAGACACTAAAAGTTTTCTGGGTGAGAGAGAAATAAGTATTCATTATACAGTTCTTTCATTTTCACAGATTTGGAAATTTCTAAAAAAGTACAAAATGAATTATAAAGAATTTCTCATAGCTATTGAGTTGAGCTCATTTGCAGCTCAGTTATGCTGCTTCCCAGAGGTGGAACCCTAACAAAGCTAGCTAACTCTGTTTTTTAGATTTTTCATCTTTAAAATGGGTTTTTGTGGTTTCTTACTCCTAAGCTTACTTTAAATTTTTTAACTTTACCCTCACCACTTATGAATTAATACATAATAGAGGAAAAGACAAATATTATGTCCTCCCTATTTCTTCATATGTAGGCAAAATTATATTTCCAAGATAGTTTATTAAAAAAATTTTTTTTGTATTTATTTATTTGGTTGTGCTGGGTCTTCTTTGTGGCATGTGGGATCCAGTTCCCAGACCAGGGATCAAACCCAGGCCCCCTGCATTGGGAGCGCAGAGTCTTGGCCACTGGACCACCAGAGAAGTTCCTCTAAGACACTTTTAACTTTCATAAAGCTCAGAATTCAAACCAAGAAACAACTCATTACTTTTAACACAAAAATACAAGATTTAGTTTTGATAATGGAATTGTAAACAAGAATGCAATTCACAAACTGTATGGTATCAGCATGATGTGATTGAATAGCCCTAGGCAGGAAATGGCAACCCACTCCAGTGTTCTTGCCTGGAGAATCCCAGGGATGGGGGAGCCTGGTGGGCTGCTGTCTATGAGGTTGCACAGAGTCGGACACGATTGAAGCAACTTAGCAGCAGGCTCAGTAGCAAGGAGAAGGTATGAGTCTAAGTTCTGGCTTTAATTAGTATATAATTTTGAGTGAATCAATAACCTCTCATGGGTTTAAGCTTCATTACCAATGAAATAAGAGATTAAAGCAGATTTCTCTAGTATGCTTGTTCTAAGATACTGCAAATAACAGGAGGTTTTCTTCTTTTGCTTCTTATATATCCCAAGATTCTTTTTGATCCTTCTTCTTGACTTTATACTTAAGGTGAGTTCATCTTCACTATATTGCTAGTCTAAATCTCTCTCCTTCCCACTTACTCTACCCACAACCTCTATTTCACTCCAGCTCTAATGTTAGGGGCTACCATCATGAGATGATTTTTATGTGAAATTTAGTACAGCTGATACAACCAGTTGATAGTTACTTACCTAGGTCCATAAGGCAAAAACTCAGGTAGTATCTAGTCTTAAGCTGTGAAATTCTGTAAAATTTTCAATTTTAAATATAATTAAAACTCCTTACCGCTGTCCTGGTTCTTAGGGAAGCATCTTTCACAATCTGAGAAACCGTTTTTTTCATTTCCTCTATAGCTTCTTGTTTTTGCTTCTCCTCAAGCAGAGCCTTCAGAAAATAATTTGATGTTATTATAGATCACATCATTATCAAGATTATATATTAAGTGGGTAAAAACCTGTCTACTAATCACTTTCTTGAAAGCATACATCTTATTTGAAACTTCTGAGACATCTCTAGTTGGAGATCTTGTCTACATTATGAATGATATTTATTTCCTCTAACTTCCTCACCTGATCTTGTCCTCACTAAAAAATTATTATTCTTTGATATTTATTTCAGCCAGTACCATCACTCTTCTGATCCCTACAGATGGAAATTTAGAATTATGTTTGAATTTTCCTTCTCTTTTATTCCCTATGTAAAATTTATCAAATTTAAGTAATCAAATTTAAATGTTATATTCTTGGAGAAACCTCTTAGGCTTTCCTTTCTATTAATTATTTATTATTCCATTCCTTTCCACTATTTGCTTTTATTCAAATTATGTCACTTGTCACCTCATACTTTCATCACTGCAGATACTACCCACTTCATCTCAATGCTATTTCTAACCAACCAATCATTTTCATTTCCCCTAAAAAAACACTCTTATAATCCTAGTTTTGTTGTCAGTCACATCCCATTTCTTTGCTTTCTTGTGGAATAAAACTTTTCCAAAGTCTGCACTTGCTCATTTCCAAAACTTTCTCTTATGTTCACCATAATCAGGCTTTCACCATGATCTCTACACTGCTAACTCAAGAGTCACCTCTGAGTAATTATCTTATGTGATCTGTCAAGCACTACTTGAGATAAAAATTTTATTTTCCTTGTTTTACTTTCTTTACTTTGCTTTTAGCATATCATAATATTGGTTTTCCTCTTAACTCACTGATTATTCCTTTAGTCTACATTGCTGTTTCTTCCTCTTCCCTTGAACCTCTTTATTAATGGACAACCCAAGACTTAGTTCTTGGTCTTTTTCTCTATTCAAATCTCTCTCTTGGTGGTCTAATCCAAACGCATGGTTTTAAATATCATTTATATGCTGACAAGTCCCAAGTTTATATCTCTAGTTCAAATATCTTCCTGAGCCTGGAACTTATAAAATTTTAGGTTTGAGTCAATCTTTTTTTTTAATTAAATATCATTACTTACTAGTGGTTCTCTGTTTTGACACCACTATCTTCCAAAGATACCATACACATTCCTATCTCTATTTTTTGTTTGTTTTGTTTTAATAAATTTCCTCCCACTTATATAGGTAAGCTAGTGAGAAGTAACAGCTATTCTGATATAACAACCTTGTCAGGGAGAATGGGACAATGGGAAAAGGGAAGTTTCATAAGAAAACAATGCTAAAGCTGTCTTTCATGCCTGTGTGTATGACTGGTTCAAAGAACTTTTGACTTCTTGGAACAAGCAACCTAAGGTGGGAACTCTCTGGTAATTAAGCAGTGAGTCAAGAGGGAACTTAATATACCCTGCAGACATAAACATGAAATTTGACTCAAGACCATTTGTAGACTTGAGACCTGGTTGAAAAAATTTAAGGGACAAGCACTGGGTATCACTACTATCTTCTCTGTCCACTGTGCTCCACATAAAATGATCATCTTTATGATCTGATGTTAAGAACACTCACATGGTTAAGCTTCAGAGAAGATAAATAATTTTACCCTGCTCTTAATTTTTCTAGTTAACTTAGGTGTTTAGAGGAATTTCCAAGAATATTGCGTATTTTGTGCCTTTCATCCTAGTTCTAATAGACAGTATTCAGATCACCATTCATTGATGACTACTGATGAACTCAGATGACCACTATATCTACTACTGTGGGCAAGAGTCCCTTAGAAGAAATGGAGTAGGCCTCTTAAGTCAATAAGCGAGTCCAGAATGTAGTGCTTGGGTGCAATCTCAAAAATTACAGAATGATCTCTGCTTGTTTCCAAGGCAAACCATTCAACATCACAGTAATCCAAATCTATGCTCCAACCACTGATGCTGAAGAAGCTAAAGGTGACCAGGTCTATGAAGATCCACAAGATCTTCTAGAACTGACACCAAAAAAAGATGTCCTTTTCATCACAGGGGACTGGAATGAAAAAATAGGAAATCAATATACACCTGGAGTAATAGGGAAGCTTGGCTTTGGAATACACAAATGAGGCAGAGCAAAGGCTAACAGAGTTTTGACAAAAGAACGCACTGGTCATAGCAAACACCCTCTTCAACAACACAAGATATAACTCTACACATCGATATCACCAGATGGTTGATAACAAAATCAGACTGATTATATTCTTTGCAGCTGAAGATGGAAAAGCTCTATATAGTCAGCAAAAACAAGACCAGGAGCTGACTGTGGCTCAGATAATGAACTCCTTATTGCAAAATTCATACTTAAATTGAAGAAAGTAGGGAAAAACACTAGATCATTCAAGTATGACCTATATCAAATCCCTGACGATCATACAGTAGAAGCGACAAATAGATTCAAAGGATTAGATCTTATAGACAGAGTGCCTGATGAACTATGGATGGAGGTTCGTGACACTGTACAAGAGGCAGTGATCAAAACCAATGGACTGGTTCCAAACTGGGAAAGGAGTATGTCAAGGCTGTATACTGTCACCTGGCTTATTAAACTTATGTGTAGAGAACATCATGCAAAATGCCAGGCTGGATGAAGCACAAGCTGGAATCAAGACTGCATGGAGAAATATCATTAACCTCAGATATGCAGATGATACCACCCTTATGGTAGAAAGTGAAGAAACTAAAGAGCCTCTTGAAAATGAAAGAGGAGAGTGAAAAAGCTGGCTGAAAACTCAACATTCAAAAAACTAAGATCATGGCATCTGGTCCCATCACTTCAGAACAAATAGATGGGAAACATAGAAACAGTGACAGACTATATTTTTGGGGGCTCCAAAATCACTGCAGATGGTGACTGCAGCCATGAAATTAAAAGATGCTTGCCCCTTGGAAGAAAAGCTATAATCAACCTAGACAGCATATTAAAAAGCAGAGATATTACTTTGCTGACAAAGGTCTGTCTACTCAAAACTATGGTTTTTCCACTAGTCAAGTATGGATGTGAGAGTTGGACCATAAAGAAAGCTGGGCACTGAAGAACTGATGCTTTTGAACTGTGGTTTTGGAGAAGAGTCCCTTGGCCTGCAAGGAGATCAAACCAGTCATTCCTCAAGGAAATCCATTCTGAATATTCAATGGAAGGACTGATGCTGAAGCTGAAACTCCAATACTTTGGCCACCTGATGCAAAGAACTGACTCACTGGAAAAGACCCTGATGCCGGGGAAGACTGAAGGCAGGAAGAGAAGGGGAGCACAGAGGATGAGATGGTTGGATGGTATCAATGACTTGATGAACATGAGTTTGAGCAAGCTCTAGGAGCTGGTGATGGTCAGGGAAGCCTGGCATGATACAGTCCATGGGGTTGCAAAGAATCAGGTACAATTGAGTGACTGAACTGAAATGAATTCTAATCACAGAAGGGAATATTATCTGAAAGACATAAAAACCACTTCAGCATTCCCACAGCTTGGATTTGGATGATTATTTCTTTTTTATTTCCTAGTAGCTTCTTAAGACGTAACTTACAGCTTGTTTTGTTCTCTTGGAAAACCCTGTATCACATAAGAAAGGAAACATACACAAAGTATTTCCTTTGTATTCTGCATACTTCTCATTGGAGTACTATACATGTACTAGGTATTCAATAAACGTTACTTCAATGAAATAATAATTTAATGATCCCTGGTGGCTCAGACGGTAAAGCATCTGCCTGCAATGGCGGAAGACCTGGGTTCAATCCTTGGGTTGGGAAGATCCCCTGGAGAAGGAAATGGCAACCCACTCCAGTACTCTTGCCTGGAAAATTCCATGAACAGAGGAGCCTTGTAGGCTACAGCCCATGGGATCGCAAAGAGTCGGACACGACTGAGTGACTTGACTTCACTTCACTTCATGTAAGGGAGCCAGAAACATTTAAAACACATTTTGTGACTTCTATAAACTAAATATCATTAAATGAAAGTGGTAAAAGCCAAAAGATATGATATGTGATAGCACAGTAATCACAATTGTGAGAGGGTTAAAAAAAAAAAAAGAACAGTGACACGTAGCCTCCAGTTAAATCTTCATAACTAAATTTACTTCCTGTCAATTAAGCTTCTTGCTCTATTAGAGTAATTACGTAGGTAATGAAGGGGAAATAAACATTAATAAGATTCATCTTATTCAAGTGAACAAAATATAGAGTATATATACTGCAGTAAATTGCTTCAGAAGATCTTTTTTAAGTATGAGACTACAGGGATGAAGATTAGTTACACAAGGATGGAGATATAAAAAAGTCTGATATGAAAGTTTTAGGAGAGGGCTGACACTATAGTATTTTATGATGTTAAATCTTAACATCAAGAAAGCAGTACGTCTACTAATAGTGAGTGCAGCAATTTCATTTTCATGTGTTAATTGTGTGGTTACTGATTCCCTTACTATCAGGTCACATGGAGGAATGTTCAGCATTTCATTGTTTTATTTATTATATATTTATTATTATTTAATAAACTTGCTTGCTAATTTTCTTACCTGATTTTTTTGAAGGTTAGCTTCTTCTAGGAGTTGCATGCTATTTCTGGCTCTTACAATAGCTTCATATTTCTCATCTTCTAATTCACTGCACTTTGCTTGTAACGCTCTGGTCTGTTCCTCCAGATGTGTTCGTTCTGCTCTTATTTGGGTGGCTTCTTGAACTGCCACAGATAATCTAAAAATTAATAGTCACATTGAGAAAGTTAAAATTTTTTAAAAAGGAAGAAGGAGACAGGAGATTTCCAGAGCATCTATTACAAGATGAGCATTATTCCAGTTACTTTCACATGTATTTTCTCATTTAATTCACATAAAAGTTCTATAAAGTAGGTTTCAAATATTTCCATTTAAAAGAATAACAGACCCAGAGAGCTTAAACATTTAATTATGGTCATATGAATAATGAGCAGTGGGGCTTAGACGAGCCTAGATGTTCTGACTCTGATTGCATTACACTTTGTACACTTTTCCACTCACACTAACTCATTCTGTCTTAATAGTCACATGACACTGTTATAAAGCAAATCCTTAAAGAATAAGTTATTCTGTTTATATGGTCCATTTTTCTTTTAGCTTTCTCTCTGGCTCCTTTACTTATGCTCTATCCAGGCAACCCATGTTAAAATAATGCATATATTTTAATATTTTTTCCATGTTCATAAAATCATATGTATGATTTTTTACATACACACATACACATAAATATGCATACACAGCATATACATATCTATCCATAGGTTTTCTTTCTGGCTTACTTCACTCTGTATAATAGGCTCCAGTTTCATCCACCTCATTAGAACTGATTCAAATGTATTCTTTTTAATGGCTGAGTAATACTCCATTGTGTATATGTACCACTGCTTTCTTATCCATTCATCTGCTGATGGACATCTAGGTTGCTTCCATGTCCTGGCGATTATAAACAGTGCTGCGATGAACATTGGGGTACACATGTCTCTTTCAGTTCTGGTTTCCTCAGTGTGTATGACCAGTAGTGGGATTGCTGGATCATAAGGCAGTTCTATTTCCAGTTTTTTAAGGAATCTCCACACTGTTCTCCATAGTGGCTGTACTAGTTTGCATTCCCACCAACAGTGTAAGACGGTTCCCCTCTTCTCCACACCCTCTTCCAGCATTTATTGCTTGTAGACTTTTGGATCACAGCCATTCTGACTGGCGTGAAATGGTACCTCATAGTGGTTTTGATTTGCATTTCTCTGATAATGAGTGATGTTGAGCATCTTTTCATGTGTTTGTTAGCCATCTGTATGTCTTCTTTGGAGAATTGTCTATTTAGTTCTTTGGCCCATTTTTTGATTGGGTCATTTATTTTTCTGGAATTGAGCTGTAGGAGTTGCTTGTATATTCTCGAGATTAGTTGTTTGTCAGTTGCTTAATTTGCTATTATTTTCTCCCACTCTGAAGGCTGTCTTTTCACCTTGCTTATAGTTTCTTTTGTTGTGCAGAAGCTTTTAAGTTTTATTAGGTCCCATTTGTTTATTTTTGCTTTTATTTCCAATATTCTGGGAGGTGGGTCATAGAGGATCCTGCTGTGATGTATGTCGGAGAGTGTTTTGCCTATGTTCTCCTCTAGGAGTTTTATAGTTTCTGGTCTTACGTTTAGATCTTTAATCCATTTTGAGTTTATTTTTGTATATGGTGTTAGCATTTTTTAAGTTTGTTAGCTAAGTGAATTGTCTTCTTTGAATTCCCTCTTCATATCCTTTGCCCATTTTTTTTTTTTTCTGATGGCTTATTTACTTTGCTTATTCCTTTATAAGAAGTTTTTGAATACTAAAATATTTAACCTTCAGTTTGCTCTATATGCTGCAAATACTTTTTCCCAAATCTAGTTTTTTGTTGTTACCTACTGACTCTATTTCAGAAATCTTTATTACACTACACTAAAAATGCTCACTTTAATATAACTAAATTTGACTATTTTTTTCAACATCTGAGATTTCAGTTTTTTTTAAAGATGATCTCCCTTATCAAGAGATTGTTAATGTAAGCTCCTAGATTTCCTCAAGAAAAGTTATGCCCTAACACTTTTACCTGTAAATCTTTAATTAATCTGGAATTTACTTCTGAATGTGCTATGAGAGAGGAGTCCAATTTAACTTTCTTCCAGATTGAGAGCCAGCTGTATGAGTACCTTTAGCAACTGATGAACTGAAATAATCCCTTATCATATCTAAAATATGCAAATATGATTTACTTATAGATTGTATGGGAAGGGAGGTGGGAGGGGGGTTCAGGATTGGGAACACATGTACACCTGTGGCGGATTCATGTTGATGTATGGCAAAACCAATACAATATTGTAAAGTAATTAGCCTCTAATTAAAATAAATAAATTTAAATTAAAAATATGTAAATATGACTTACTTATAGATTGTCATGATTCACTAATCTATTTGTCTATTTGATGCCAAGTCATATTAATTTGATTATAGTGGAGTTACAGGATAGTACATTCAGATCCTCAGCTTCATAAAGGTTTCCATAATTTTATAACATAAAAGATGTATTACTATTGTTATTATTCTCATATAGCACTCCTACATGCTCTGCAGCCAAATCTTATATGAATCCTTTCTTTCAGCTTACTAAAATTGGGTCAAGTTCCCTTTTTATAATAATAGTAACAGCAATGATAATCACAAACACTTGTAAGAGCAGTCTTCGTGCTAGGTACTTTATGTATGTTAAAGAAAACATAATCCTCAATATCTTCAACAATGCTATGAAATAGGTTACAGCATTAGCCTATGATGTAAGATATGAGGTTATACTATATAAGCTAAATGGGGCAGGTTAAAACATTATATTTATTTTATAGATAGATAAACTGAAGTATAAAGAGGGTAAGCAACCTGCCCAACATTATTGATCTGGTTACTGATGAAGTTGGAGTCTGAATTCAGTAAGTTTGTGCCCAGAGTCAGTGTTCCTAAAAACTATACTATACTGCCAAATAGAAACTTCTACTTAAATTATACTGATTCAACCCCCCATATCTGTGCTTTCCACATCACAGGTTAACCAATCACAAATCAAAAATACTTTAAAAAATCCAAAAAAACTCCAAAAAGTAAAACTTAAATTTGCTATGCATTGTCAACTATTTACATAGTATTTATATTGTATTTGTAGGTAATCTAGAGATGATTTAGAGTATACAGGAGGATGTGCGTAGGTTATATACAAACACTGCAACTACTTTATAAGAGATTCGAACATCTATGGATTTTGGTATCCACAGGGGTCCTGAACCTAAAACCCAGTGGACACTGAGGGACAATTATATATTAGTTTCAGGTATAAAACATAATACTTCAGTATCTGCATATATTTTGAAATAACCACAATAAGTCAAACTCATATGTATCACCATGTATACAATTGACATTTTTTTCTTGTGATGAGAACTTTTAAGATCTATTCTCTTAGCAACTTTCAAATATACAATACAGTATTATTAACTACAGTCACCATGCTGTATATTACATCCCCATCACTCATTTTTTTTTTATATAATAGGAAGTATATATCTTTTGATTACCTTCACCTATTTCTGCTATTCCCTACTCCTTGACTCTGGCAACTGCCAATCTATTCTTTGTATCTATGAATTTGGTTTTTAAAAATAAGATATGTTTCATGGTTTTGTGTATGGGCCATGCTAATTTTCTCTGTATGTTCCAGTTATTAGTATATGTGATGGTGAAGCAAGCATTCCAGTATCTTACTTTTAAATATCAATGGATAGAAAGGATCACCAAGCCTTTGAAGGAGACAGACAGACATACAGAAAAAAACGAACATTCGAGAAAGCAGAGACAATGCAGATGGCAGAATAAAATCTTAAACAATATTTAAAAATACTTAATAAAGAGACAATGTAACATTTATTTGTACTAAGATACTATAGAAAAAGAAACATTCAAAGGATAAGAAATGGCTCTTGAAAAAAATTATGATAGCTAAATAAAATATTCAACAAATGGTTAACTAGAAGAAAATTTAAAGAAACCTCCAATTGTCACCCCATGGACTATACAGTCCACGACATTCTCCTGGCCAGAATACTGGAGTGGGTAGCCATTCCCTTCTCCAGGGGATCTTCCCAACCCAGGGATCAAACCCATCTCCCGCGTTGCAAGTGGATTCTTTACCAGCTGAGCTACCAGGGAAGCATCCAAGAAAGGAGAAAATAAATGAATGAATGGACTATGGGACAGAAAAAATATGAAAATTATGGAATCAATCCATCAGATCCAATATCCAGCTAATACTATGTTTGAGAAAAAAATGATAAAAAAAAGAATAAAATTATTCAACAACAACCAAAAAAAAATCCTTGAAAAAAATTCCCCCAAATTGAAGAACATCATTTGTATATTGAAATGTCCCCAGTAAAATGAATGAAAAATAATTCTTACTAAACATACATGCTGTGCAGTTTTAGAATATTAATTGTGGTGGCAGTGGAGTGGATGACCCTGCAAGTCTTCAGGGGAGGGGGAAACAGGTCAAATAAAAAAATTTGGAATTTTGAATGAAAGGAATTTTTAAGGAAAAAATTATTTAAAACCTAGAATTTCCAACATAGGGTTCATTATTCAGGCAAACTATGAAACACCTTTAAAGGTAAAATAAAGATATTTCTAAAAAAAAAAAAAAAAAAAAAAAGATATTTCTTAACAATGTTTTTAAGTACACCTTCCATGTGTACTCAGGAAGCTGAGGGGAAGGGCATCTATTAAAATGGGGTGGAGGCAACAAAGGACCACAAAGAACAGTGGTTCAAATTTTTGTCTTTTTGGCATATTCTTTGAAAGAAACACCAAATTTAAAAATATGAAGAGGTAGTTTAAAGCAATTTTATTCATTTCACTCCAATCTTATTCAACAGAGCAGATACAAACTAGCAGTCTTTCCCAAAGAACTGTCATTCCCTAGAGATAATTCCAGTCCCCATGAGTTATCTAAAAAAAGTGGGGTGGGGGGTGGAGTGGCTGTCTTTGGAAGATGGTAGGAAATGATTTATGCTTCCCAGATGTCTGAGGCATTTGAAAGCATCACAAATAATAATTTTATAAATAATATGTGTTTGATTTTATAGAACAAAGATGCCCATTAAAAACACAGCTTTTCAATCTGGCAGCTCCATTAAATAGGATAGATTTACATCTAAAACAATGGCTGAACATTAGACACATACCAAATACACTAATAATTCTGCTTTGTCTTATATAAAATAATAGGAATTTTTAAATTTTAAAGTAAAACATTTTTATCATAATGGAAACAATATTAATTTAATAGCTCCAAAAGACAGTCAAGGTAAAAATTTCCTCTTCAAAGGCAACTAGCTGAATACTGAACTTTAAAAAATACCCTTAGATTTTCTTACATATGCAGGAATCCCTTCTTCAGAAGCTTTCAATTAAGTTATAACTTTATACTAAAAGCCAAAAAAAAGCCCTGAAAATCTCAAAGCCTTAAGTACTAAAAACACAAAGAACCGATGAACAATTTGATTCCTTATGAAGTACTATCAGAATCAAAGGAAGTGAAATTCACTTATTCAGATTTCACTATTTCAAGTTCTCTAGCATTTATGTGCATAACACAGAATGCTACTAAAATAACAAATAAAAAAAAAGTCTACAACCACAGACTTTTTCTCTAAGGTAAACAAAAAATAAGCTCAAGAAAAGAGTCAAATATTTGACCAACTACTGAAACATTTAGAAAAAAAAAAATCCCAAACTCCAGCTTTTAAAAATAACAACTTCTTTCATCAGAATCGCAAGTTAGCAGTTAAAATCACTTAGTTCTGAACCCACTGTGAGCAAAGAAATTCCTTTCATTAACATTTTGGAGAATAAGTAACAGAAGTCCAAAAACACTAATTTTTTCTGAACAAACACAATCAGCCATGGATCTGTGACTAGAACTGAGATCTCAATTTTAATGTGCTTAGATCAGTAGACTATTTCTGAGCATAACAGATTCCAATCTACAGAGTGGATTTTTTAGCTATAAACCATAATGTGATTTTATAGGCTGTAGTCACTGTATCTTTAAAAGACCACAAATGACAATTTTAATGTTTCTTAAGGGAGTATGCAACAAGTATGCATTAAGATAGCAATTAAAGACAAAGCTACAAAATATATTTAAAAAGTACTGTGCCTGCTCAGTTGCTAAGTTGTGTCCGACTGTTTGCAATGTCATGGACTGTAGCCTTCTGGGTTCCTCTATCCATTGGATTCTCCAGGCAAGAATTCTGCATTAGGCTGCCATTTCTTTCTCCAAGGGATCATCCTGACCCAGGGATCTAACTCATGTCTCTTGTGTCTCCTGCATTTGTAGGTGGATTCTTTACCACTGCATCACCTGGGGAAACATCCTAAAAAGTAGCCCAGACCTTCAAAGGTAACTGAAAATTACTGTTTCATAAGACTTCAGGAAAAACATCAATAATGATTTCTCAAGTATTTTCTCTCATGTATCTGCTCAGCAAGGAAAGGATTTTTCTATATAATTTTTACCCAACTTTATTATCTCTTTTCCTGTTTTAAGGTGAAAAGGAACATTTTTAATTTTAGGATTAACTAAACTTGACTAATACTGTTTTGGAGAAAAAGCAAAGAGAGAAATGATCTTTGAGTATATGTTCAAAATATATGTTCAATCTTTTGAATATGACTTTTTAAATAAACAATATCCAACAAACCAGATTTTAAACCTATGATTTATATAGTTTGTTTAGCACTTACAAAACCAAGTATAATAAACAAACTCTAATATGGAATAACTTTTGAAGCTTGTAGACAAAGCTAGATGTATTTAACAATTTACCTTGCTTCTAATTGTTTTATACTAGATTGTAACTGCTGTAAGCGCCTATCTGATGCTTCTTCTCTTCCTTGCGCAGAAACCATATCCTCCTCCTAGGAAAAAAAAACAAACAAACTGAATGTTTATGTTTAGTATGTAAAAATTCAATACATCATTAAACAGAATAAAGAACACACTCTAAAGCTATAATATTGATAGAATTTCATATATAAGTTCAGTCAGTCAGTTCGGTCCCTCTGTCATGTCCGACTCTTTGTGACCACATGGACTGCAGCACGTCAGGCTTCCCTGTCCATCATCAACTCCCAGAGCCTGCTCAAACTCATGTCCACTGAGTCAGTGATGCCATCCAACCATCTCATTCTCTGTCGTCCCCTTCTCCTCCTGCCTTCAGTCTTTCCCAGCATCAGGGTCTTTTCCAGTGAGTCAGTTCTTCGCATCAGGTGGCCAAAGTGTTGGAGTTTCAGCTTCAGCCTCAGTCCTTCCAATGAGTATTCAGGACTGATTGCCTTTAGGATTGACTGGTTTGATTTCCTTGCTGGCCAAGGGACTTCAAGAGTCTTTTCCAACACCACAGTTCAAAAGCGAAGCAATACTACTTTGGAAACAGAGCATGCATATACTAAAAAAGGGGAAGAGAAAAAGAAAGTGAAAGTAAAAGTCGCTCAGTCATGTCCGACTCTTTGTGACCCCATGGACTGTAGTCCATGGAATTCTCCAGGCCAGAATCCTGGAGTGGGTAGCCATTACCTTCTCCAGAGGATCTTCCCAACCCAGAAATCGAACCCAGGTCTCCCGCATTGCAGGCTGATTCTTTACCAGCTGAGCTATCAGGGAAGAGAACCTATCAATTCTGTATAGGTAAAACAATAATCAAATCCGAAATCGTATATGGATTTTTACCACTATTCCAACTATTTCTCTATAGTGCAAGTCTAACAAAACTAGACTGATTTGTAGGCAGATAATCTGTCCTTAGAGTATGTTCTCCTAACCAAGTTATACTGCATTTCATTATAATCATAAACAGAGATTCTTGAAATAGTGAGGCATCAAAATTAATAGGTTTTATTTGTACCATCTTTATAAAAATTTCCTGTTCATCCTTTCCTATCTTTTGGTGTGTTCTTCTACTGGCTTTATTTGGCCCTCAACTTTGAAGTACAGTTCTACTGGACACAGAATTCTTAACGAGCACTTTTTTCCTTCAGTACTTCAAGTGTACCACTCCAGTGTTTTTTGCTTTCACAGTTTCTTGATGACAGGTCCGCCTATCTCTGTTCATTTCATTTTTCTGTTGCTGCTTTCAAGTTTTCTAACTGGCTGTCAGTTTTGTCCTGATGTGTTTAAAGTGATTTTCTTAGTGTTTATCTAACTAAGGGTTCACTGAGATTCTTGAATCTGCTAATATTTTCTACCAAATTTTGGAAGTTTTCAGATATTTCTTTAAACAGCTTTTCTGCCCCCTACTTCGGCAACTCCAATTACACTTCTCTTGGCTTACTTCATGTCCCACAGATATGAGGTCCTGTTCATTTTTCTTCCATCTTTTAAACTCTGTTCTTTGAACAGGAACATTTCTACTCATCTATCTTAAAGTTCATTGATTATTTCTTCTGCTTGTTCTAATTTTTATTGTTGTTGTTTGGTCGCTCAGTCGTGTCTGACTCTCTGACCTCATGGACTGCAGCATGCCAGGCTTCCCTGTCTTTTACTATCTCCTGGAGTTTGCTCAAACTCATGTCCACTGAGTCGATGATGCCATCCAACCATCTCATCCTCTGTCATCCCCTTCTACTCTTGCACTCAATCTTTCCCAGAATCAGGGTCTTTTCCAATGAGTTGGCTCTTCGCGTCAGATAGCCAAAGTATTGGAGCTTCAGCTTCAGCATTAGTCCTTCCAATGAACATTCAGGATTAACTGGTTTCATCTCATTGCTGTCCAAGGGATTCTCAAGAGTTTTCTCCAGCACCACAGTTCAAAAGCATCAATTTTGAGCCTATCTAATAAAATCTTTATTTGGGTTGCTGTACTTGTAAAATCTAGAATTTCTATTTTTAAAATTATTTTCTAGTTCTCAATTAAAAACTCTTTATCTATTTTTCCCACTGAAATCTTATTTTACTCTAATTTAAAAATATTTTCTTTAACTATTTGAACATATTGTAACAGCTTATTTGAAGCCTTTGTTTGCTAAATCCAAAAGCCAAACCCAAACTCAGTGAAAAGTGAGAAGTTTCTATCAACTTCTTCTTCTTCCCTCTCCCCCTACCAATTATACTTTAGTATCTAGTAAGTTTTGATTGAAAACTGGATAATAAAGATAATCCATCCCAGTTTCTCTAGATTCTATTTTGTTCTTTTGAGGATTATTAACTATTGTTCAGTTTAGGCAATCACCTTACCTAGATTCACACTCTGAGGTGGTTCCCCTACAGTGCGCAGCAGCTGCCATCTGTGATTGCATTTTTTTTTTTTTTTTTTTTCCCCACTGTTGCTTTTCTAGCTGGGCTCCCTGGGAACTAGCTGTGCCTGCATAACTTGAGGATCAATCAATTTTTGAGCAGAGGGAGGGCTCATCCTCTTTGTGGATTCATTGCTCTTACAGATTCCCTGGTAATTTCCAGCTGCTCTGCTGGCTTTGGGCTCTGTCCACTGATACTTCAAATATGAGTGCTTCAGCATTCAGCTGCTCAAGCTGCACACATCTCGGGAATGAACTCAGGTATAAAACGCAGCAAACCTAAACATCTAGTTTCATATGGCTATATCTTTCAAGAGTAGATGCCTCTCTCAGGTCTCTGCCTACTTTTTCACTGGGTTTCCTGGGACCCTCTCCCAACTCCCACACGCATAACTTGACCATCAGCCACAGATTTGGTCAGCGTTTACATTAAGGATTTGAATCTCAATTGTGTGTGTGTGTGTGGTGTTCTCTTGCTGCCAGTATTTCTTCTTTACCTTCAACTACTTTTCTAGCCCTAAACTTTGATCTTGAGCACTATTATAGTGTTAGTCTCTCAGTCGTTTCCAACTCTTTGTGACCCCATGGACTGTAGCCCGCCAGGCTCCTCTGTCCATGGGATTCTCCAAGCAAGAATATTGGAGTGGGTTGCCATTTTTTCTCCACGAGCACTACTATAGGAGCCTATAAAGCTTTTGCTTGCTGAAGCCATAGCTGCAGGGATTAGGGAGAACTCTGAGGCCAGAAAGTTAAAAACTCATGATTCTTATCTCTTTTGGTGACTGCTTTTGGGAGTGCTGCAGTGTTTCAAAAAACCCAATTTTTATAACTATTATCTATGAGAAGGTTTGCATAAGCTTTTCACAAATCTACCGTTAATGGAAATCTATAACCAACTTTCACATATTAGGAAATAAGGCTTAGAGAAGTTACATAACTAATAAGCACCAGAGTTAGAGTTTTAATTATTCAGTTCAGTTGCTCAGTCGTGTCTGACTCTTTGCGACCCCATGAATCGCAGCATGCCAGGCCTCCCTGTCCATCACCAACTCCCACAGTTCACCCAGACTCACGTCCATCGAGTCAGTGATATCATCCAGCCATCTCATCCTGTGTCGTCCCCTTCTCCTCCTGCCCCCAATCCCTCCCAGCATCAGAGTCTTTTCCAATGAGTCAACTCTTCGCATGAGGTGGCCAAAGTACTGGAGTTTCAGCTTTAGCATCATTCCTTCCAAAGAAATCCCAGGGCTGATCTCCTTCAGAATGGACTGGTTGGATCTCCTTGTAGTCCAAGGGACTCTCAAGAGTCTTCTCCAACACCACAGTTCAAAAGCATCAATTCTTCAGTGCTCAGCCTTCTTCACAGTCCAACTCTCACCTGACCTCTCCATGACACCTTCTCTATTAAAATTTTCTCTCTGTAAAACTTCTCTATTACACATAAAAAGAACCAGTCTTTTATGCCAATAAATAACACAAAACGTAGTATTAAACAAAAGGTAGTATTAAATACCTCTTTTCCATCTACATCTAACCAGTTAACCCAAACTGGATCTTACATTAACATGCACTTACTTCAGCAACAATGTGTTAAGGGATGATTATGATATCATGTTTATTAACAAGGTATAGTGAATAGGAATAAAAAGTTATTTCCAGTGTTATAACAGTTTCCTAATTTCATATTCAGAGGACAATAACATGATTAATTCATTTTCCAGCAATCCTCTTTAACACATACTCCAAAACAGATCGACAATAAAATACACAGAAAACAAAGCTACAGGCATCATACCAAGTTGTCTTAGAAAAAGGAACATACCTTCTTCTGCATCTGTCCTTGAAGGTCT
The DNA here is from genome assembly GCF_019923935.1 of Bubalus bubalis. Classification (NCBI taxonomy): domain Eukaryota; kingdom Metazoa; phylum Chordata; class Mammalia; order Artiodactyla; family Bovidae; genus Bubalus; species Bubalus bubalis. The sequence goes on from NC_059173.1 coordinate 43,667,157, forward strand.
TCAGTCACTTTAGTTAATTCTTCCACTTTTGCTGCTGCAACTCTCAGATCTAACTTGGCTTGCCTAAAATACAAAGTAAATTAACAAATACTGTTTTCATAGATGATAAAAATTTTTTAAATTAAAAAAGAAACCTAAATTTGGTAAAATCAGTACTAACCACAATACATCTAAAAATAAATCTAAGAGATAAATATTGAAAGATTCTTTTATTACTATTAAAAGACCTCTCTATGTGGAAGGAATGAAGAAAAAATAGAGCTGAAAGGATGAGTTCAAAGTGGAAGTCATTAATACTTTAATTGGGTAAATTACGTTTTATACTCAAATAATTCAACAGATTTCATGAAGAACTTTCTTATCTCGATAAATTACAAGAATGTCAGTGCATTATGTAGATTACAGCTATGTCTATAATTTCCTGAACAAAGTTAGAGAAATATTGCTTATTGGCCTTTCTATGAAAATGAACCCAAGTTTCAACACCTTGATCATTTCTTACACACTAGAAGTATAACAACCTCTTAACATAATGGACTGAAACATGTCTCAAGATAGACAGTCTAATATTACTTTCTTTACAAAGGACAAAAAGGACAAGTTTATGAATGTTTTAGTAGAATCAAATAAGTTTTAATATCTTCTTGACTCCCCACAAAAAAAGATTTTAGAATAATACTACTAAAACAAAACAAAAAAAAGATTTTTGAATTAAACACTAAGTGGAAATATAGAACATGGGGATTATGGGGGAAAACATACATTTTTAGGAAGGAAGGTATTTTAGTGTAGAAACTACCGATATTTATTTCTTAATTATATTTTATGTATGTATTATAAATACAAAGCATACCAGTGCTATTGAACCCAAAGAAATTATTTTATGCAAAACTCACAATAAACGTTAATTCATTACTTTTTGACTTTAACAATATCTATAACTACATAATTAATTAGCATAAAACAACAGGAAATAAAAATCTAATAATACCTAAAATGTTTCAGGTAGTTATTGGGTTCCAGGATCTGCCTTAAATGTTCTGTGGATATGATCTCACTTAACAGTAACTGTGAAAAAGTCCTATTTTTATATCAAACTGAAGTCAAGCCAGTATGCTGACAGGTTTGCCAACCTGCCTATGGATTCAAAAATAAGTAATGAAATAGGTATTTAAAGAGTCCTCTAAGATATTTGTTGTTGTTATTCAGTTGCTAAGTTGAGTCCAACTCTTTGCAACCCCATGGACTGCAGCATGCCAGGCTTCCTTGTCCATTACTATCTCTCAGAGTTTGCTCAAACTCACGTCCATTGAGTCAGTAATGCTGTCCGAGCATCTCATTCTCTGTCATCCCCTTCTGCTGCTCCCAATTTTTTCCAGCATTAAGGTCTTTTCCAGTGAGTCAGCTCTGTGATATACTGTTACCGAAAAATGGTACCAATAATGTTTCATAAGATTAAGCACTTACGAATAAGCTTTGTTTTAAATGAACCCAGTTTATAAAAATCTGACTTTATTAGCCATAAAATAAATTTTTTCTACTCAAACTGATTCACCAAATGACAGAACAAAAACAACTTCAAGACCACCTTACGCTAATGCACGTAAAACGTAAACTAAGAGACAATGTCAGGAGAGCATCTACTATATGAATCAGTCAACAAATCTACCAGTTATAAAATTCTATATATTTTAAAAGGAAAACTTCAGGAGTAAGATTTTATGTAGTAATAATAAAATTGAGTAACCTCTGAACAAACATAGCACCCACTCTGATTTGGTTGGCTTTCTTGCCCTCAGAAGAGGGATAATAATGCTTATTCTACCTGTGCCATGAGATTGGTGAACAGGTCAAAATAGGTAATGTACATTAAAGTGCCCTGTAAAGAATAAACAAATAGAAGGTCAGAGCATGATTAAAGAAAAAAAAAATGTGTTAGAGATACAGTGGGAATGAGGTGCAATATGGAGAACCTGCGAGTCAGGAACCCAATTCTGTGAGCAATCCGTGTTGTAGCTTACTTCAGTTCACTTGACCACAAGAGTTTCTCAGCAGTCTCATGTCCCACAACAGCGAGGTGGATTAGATCATTTTCCAAAACCAAGACTCTGTACTGGATGGTTTCCTGATTTCTAAACAGCCTACTGATTCTACTTCTAAATGGTATCTCAGCTGTGTATTCCATTTCTACTTCCATGGCCCAATCACTGGCCTCATCATTATTTCTCAGGACTATCCCTATAGATTACAAACTGATCTCCTGACTTCTGGTCTCCTCTTCAATGCATCCTACCTGCCCCACACCCCCCCAAAAAAGTTATCTGATGATAAAAATTCTTGTATAATAATGATTTCTGGATTTCTCACTTCTTTGGGCATATAATCAATACTCCTCAGCATGGCTTATAAAGTTAGTCACCATCTGGCCTCAAAGAGTCTCATCTCTTGCTAGTTCCCCTCATGTGATTTATGTTCCTGGTATAACAGACTACTAACTCCATGTTTCTTTAACACAGCCTTGTGTATTTTTCCACATTTGACTTGAGTAGACTTCTTTTGCTTTTACTGATAAATTCCTTAACAACCTTCAAGACTTAGCTCAAAAGTCTCCTCATTTCAAGTCTTCTCTAACTTCTAGGCAAAAGTCTCTAGAATGTCGGCTCTCATAATTCATAATACTTTACACACTGTTAACAGATACTCCTCTCATGGAACTGTGAGTTTATGGGAAAAAATATGGAATGTAAGATCATTAGAGGCAAGGGTCATATTTTATTAGTTTTCAAATCCTCATGGATAGCACACTGCCTGGCATGTGGCAGACAAGCAAAAATCAAAGAGGGCACAAAAGGAAAGGAGACAGAGGGTCACAGGTACCAGTCTGTCTCGATATTTTACTCAAATCTTGAAGGTCCAATTTTTTATTCATGAGTGGAAATCCTAAAAGAATAATTTTGTGAACAATTCTTCAAAATGTATCTTATTTGAAACAGAGCCTTTCATTTGAAACAGAATCTCCTAAGTTATATTCCCTAAAACATACAAACAGCTGTTATGCTTTTGGAGGAAAATATACAGTAAGTTATATATACTTATTTAGTCCTACACTGTTCTACAAGACAGAAAAGAAATAGATAGCTCTTTATATCTACTTCTGACATGAAATACTGAAAAATATTCTAGAACGAAAGTCATAAGATCTATCCTTTACACTTGGCTCTATCAGCACAGGCGACTGTGAGAACTGAGCCAGTGACTTCTCTAAAGTTCAAAACTGAGGCCGTAAAATAAAGATAAAAACAATTTTCCTGTATAACTCACAGAAATATCATAAAGTTCAAATAAGGCAATGCCTATGAAATTACTTTATAAACTTTACTGTCAGTACAGTGCAGTCGCTTAGTCATGCCCGACTCTTTGTGACCCCATGGACTGCAGCATGCCAGGCTTCCCTGTCCATCACCAACTCCCAGAGCTTGCTCAAATTCATATTCATTGAGTCCGTGATACCATCCAACCATCTCATCCTCTGTCATCCCCTTCTCCTCCTGCTTTCAATCTTTCCCAGCATCAGGGTCTTTTCCAATGAGTCAGTTCTTTGCATCCAGTGGCCAAAGTACTGGAGTTTTGGCAGTTTATACAAATGTAAGCTATCATCATAATCTTGCCTCTTTTTAGATTTTGAGTTGTCAGGAATGGTGTGGTATTGCATTAATTTATAGCTGGTTTGCAAAAGCTTGAGGGATACCTGAATGTCTGGCTTTGTCTCTGGGCCAAAAAGTGAAAAGTGGGATTTATGGTGTGCTGCTTAAAGTCTGAATCTCCTCTGGTAACCCTCAAACACGATCTGTTCACTGATGGTTTTCACCTGGTATAACTGGTTAGGCAGCTGGAATGGACTATGTGATCGGAGGGGCAGAGAAAAAAAAAAAAAAACAAACCCAAAACTTCTCTGAGTTTTCCTGAAGCCAAGATTCACTGTATACATCTTGGTGGGTCAATCTGGAGACAAAGCATACCTTTGTGTGCATAAAGACCATAGAGCATTTGGGCCTGGATGTCACTTGGGCCTCCTAAGCTCCCCCTGTGCTCTTTTACTTATTATTGCACAATATCCTTAGCCTTTAAATAGAAGCTTATGTGCCTATGGTCTGTGGAGTCTTATGAGTCACTTCAAATATTCAAACTTGTGAAATCTTTAAAGTTTCAACAAAAATAATCCTAATTTTATTTTATGAAGGAGCTTTAATAACTAGTTATACTATTTTACATTTAAATGTTTTAGATACATAAAGAAAAGTGAAAGTGCTAGTTATTCAGTCGTGTCTGACTCGTTGTGACCCCATGGACTGTAGCCTGCCAGGCTCCTCTGTCCATGGAATTCTCCAGGCAAGAATACTGGAGTGGGTAGCGATCCCATTCTCCAGGGAATCTTCCCTACCCTGGAATCAAACTCAGGTCTCCTGCACTGCAGGCAGATTCTTTACTGTTTGAGCCACAAGGGAAGCTTGTACATCCTTTTATAAAGGTCAAAACAAGTTTTCATTAAAAAAAAAAAAAAAAAAACTGATAAATAAATAAGAATAGTTACATTTTATTTTTGCTAAAAGGAATATTTTTAAAAGCACATTACTTTTAGGTATGCTTCTTTGTCAAGCAATTTAAAATTTCTGAGATTTTTCTTTAATAGGATTTTCATCACTCATTGAAGAAGTCTGATCTTTAAAAAGCAAAGCTTTGCTCTGTTAAGCAAACTATAACCAAATATAAAACATATGATATACTTCAATGTAGTTTATATAAGTATACACTTAAATTATAGCATTAACTTGGACAGAAATTAAATGTTTTAATTATAAATATCTTTAAGATTTGAATCCATTTTAAGAAGAGTTTTTATCTTTTTCAGGCTCATGTCAAGAAAATCCTAGAAATGTGTACAGTATTTGTTTCACACAATGAAAAGTGATAACATTCTGAGGAAAAAAAAAAAGAAAAAATGCATTACTTTAGCAAGTTCATCTGCAATTATCTGTAAGATAAAGCCAATCACTTATGCTTAAAAATTAGAAAATCCCAATTTTAGACAAAGTTCTGAATTTCTAAGATCACTTCTGATTTTAGAAAACTGACTACAAGTAGCAAAACTGGAAAAAGTTTAACTTTTCTCTCCTTTTAATTTTTAGTAGCAGTCTAATGATTAAAAGTTTTCAAAGGACAGAAGACTACAAAAGCAACAGATATTAATAATCTGTGTACTGAGTTATCAAAACCTTAAAACAGAGGCTACTCAGTCTTGAAAACAGATCATTTGTACATAATTTTTTACATAATTCAAAATTATATATAATTCAAAGTAGTTCAAAATCCCAATTTCTATGTTGAAATATAATTTTCCATCAAACCAGTGAGACACAACTGAGTGACTAACACTTTTACTTTTCAGTAGTAGTTCTCTATACTTTCTTTGTACGAAAGCAAGCATTCTGTAACTACATTATATACAGCCTCTGAGTCTTATTCATTCAGAATGTCAGAGCAGTACCTGCTCATCTCTGTTTTTCAGAATCTCTACAGATAATTCTGATACACAGCTATGGCCTTAGATTTTACTGAATAACTGCACAATCAGTATGTTTACCATTACAAAGAAACTGTAAACAATTACTTCAAATACAGTTTTAGAGTTATATGACTTTGGGTACCACTGAAAGTGTATAACGTATTAATTCACTTTATATTATTAACCAGGCTTATGCAATGGGCACACTCAAAAAAATGTTTACCAAGTACCTGTGACATATAGAACACAGAAGATGTTCTTTAAGGTAAAACAAAACACACAAAGATAGGTTAGATACAGTAATCTTTAGGAGGGCCACAAAGCACACTTTAAGCATCACAGAAGACTGAAGTATTATGATTCAGAGTAGGTAGTACCTTTGTATTTAGCTTCAGTTCAGTTCAGTTGCTCAGTCGTGTCCGACTCTTGGCGACCCCATGAATCACAGCAGGCCAGGACTCCCTGTCCATCAGGAACTCCCAGAGTTCACCCAGACTCACGTCCATTGAGTCAGTGATGCCATCCAGCCATCTCATCCTCTGTCGTCCCCTTCTCCTCCTGCCCCCAATCCCTCCCAGCATCAAAGTCTTTAACAGTGAGTCAACTCTTCACATGAGGTGGCCAAAGTACTGGAGTTTCAGCTCTAGCATCATTCCTTCCAAAGAAATCCCAGGGCTGATCTTCTTCAGAATGGACTGGTGGATCTCCTTGTAGTCCAAGGGACTCTCAAGAGTCTTCTCCAACACCACATTTCAAAAGCATCGATTCTTCGGTGCTCAGCCTTCTTCACAGTCCAACTCTCACATCCATACATGATCACAGGAAAAACCATAGCCTTGACTAGATGAACCTTTGTTGGCAAAGTAATGTCTCTGCTTTTGAATATGCTATCTAGGTTGGTCATAACTTTCCTTCCAAGGAGTAAGCATCTTTTAATTTCATGGCTGCACTCACCATCTGCAGTGATTTGGAGCCCCCAAAAATAAAGTCTGACACTGTTTCTACTGTTTCCCCATCTATTTCCCATGAAGTGATGGGACCAGATGCCATGATCTTAGTTTTCTAAATGTTGACCTTTAAGCCAACTTTTTCACTCTCCACTTTCACTTTCATTAAGAGGCTTTTGAGTTCCTCTTCACTTTCTGCCATAAGGGTGGTGTCATCTGCACATCTGAGGTTATTGATATTTCTCCCGGCAATCTTGATTCCAGCTTGTGCTTCTTCCAGCCCAGCATTTCTCGTGAGGTACTCTGCACAGAAGTTAAATAACCAGGGTGACAATATACAGCCTTGACGTACTCCTTTTCCTATTTGGAACCAGTCTGTTGTTCCATGTCCAGTTCTAACTGTTGCTTCCTGACCTGCATACACATTTCGCAAGAGGCAGGTCAGGTGGTCTGGTATTCCCATCTCTTTCAAGAATTTTCCACAGTTTATTGTGATCCACACAGTCAAAGGCTTTGGCATAGTCAATAAAGCAGCAATAGATGTTTTTCTGGAACTCTCTTGCTTTTTCCATGTGGGAGGTATTGAAAGTAAGAATTGGCAGAGGCCGAACAGTAAATCTCACAAGCAGAGATCTCACAAGAGTAAATTTACTCACAAGAGTGAATCTAAAAAGAGCTTCAGGAAGGAACAAATAAGTTCAAGCATAAAGGTGGGCAGGTGTAGGGCTTATTTAGGGAAGAAGGGAAGGAAGACTGAAAAAGGCAATGGGGGCTACAACGTAAATGACCTTAATTGACAAGTTAGGCAATCTGTATTAATTTAAGGGCAATGGAGAGCTACTTAAATATGAGATCAGAGCTACACTTTAGGAATTTGAATAAAAGGCAGGGAATGTCTACATGAGTGATGGTAACGGTAAGTAAGCAGTTCCACTGGGAGAGATGGCATAGATCTTACAGAGACAGAATTTAAGGGATTCTATCCATTCACTCTTTGAACAAATATTTATTGAATGTTTATAATATGCTTTGCACTATGAATATAATCTGGACATGTTGAGTTTCACATGTTTGTGGCTCATTCAGGTTTTGTTTATTTTTAGCCATTTCAGGATTCCTATGCTTATTTTTATTGAGCATCAACCCAAACTACTCCCTGATAGCTCAGTTGGTAAAGAATCCACCTGCAATGCAGGAGACCCTAGTTCGATTCCTGGGTCAGGAAGATTCTCTGGCGAAGGGATAGGTTACCTACTCCAGTGTTCTTGGGCTTCCCTTGTGCCTCAGCTGGTAAAGAATCCACCTACAATGCGGGAGACCTGGGTTCGATCCCTGGGCTGGGAAGATACCCTGGAGAAGGGAAAGGCTACCCACTCCAGTATTCTGGCCTAGAGAATCACTGTATAGTCCATGAGTCACAAAGAGTCAGACATGACTGAACGACTTTCATTTTCACCGGAACTACACTAAGCACTGTTGTCAGCACTGCTGATGCAGTGGCAAAAAGGGAGAAAAAGCCTCTGACCTCACAAAGTTTATATTGCTTTAGGGGGAGACAGACAATAAATATGTAAACAAATAAATGAGATAATTTCAGAATGTGATAATGCAATGAAGCAAATGATATATAACAATGGGAGAAAGACTTGGATCATCAGTGACAACCTGTCTATAAAGAAGGAATATTTGAGCTAAGCAAGACAATGGGGCTGATTTAAGAAAATCTAAGGTGAAAGTTAGAGAAGGAAATGGCAACCCACTCCAGGATTCTTGCCTGGAAAATCCTACGGCCAGAGGAGCCTAGTGGGTTACAGTCCACGGGGTTGCAAGGAATCAGACATGACGGAGCACACATGCACGCACACAAGGCGAAGAAATTACAGGCAGCGAGAATTAATAATAAATGCAAAGCGTATGAGAAAGGTACTTAATAAAGAACAATTAGCTGGGATGTATCATAGAAAAGTGTAAGATGAAGATAGAGAGGAAGGCAGAGACATCAGATAATATAAGTGCCTCTGGGCAAGGAAAGAATTCTGGAATTTGTTCCAACTGCAATGAAATCCACTGAGTGTTATATGCAAGTGAGTGATGTGATTTGCTTTATGCTCTGAGATTTTTTGGGCTGGTGTGTGGAGAATAAATAACAGTGGGGTAAGAGAGAAAGCAGGGAAAACAGAGAGGAGGCAAAGACAAGAGAGAGAGTGATGGCTTGGGGTAGCAATGACAGTGGTGATGACTGGACTTATGATCACCTGGATCAGGGCAAACATGACTTGGATATGAGGGTAAAGCAAAAGAGCAGAACCAAGCGAGATTCACTGGTCTGAAGATAGTACCAGTTACTAAGATGGGGAAGACTGCCCTCCTCACATCAATCACAGCAGTTCTACGTTTATCAATATATTAGGGTTTTGTGTTCAAGATTTTTAACTAAGAATAGTTTAAAAATCACTGCCCTAGTATTAAGTATAGAGCTCAACAAAGTGATCAAGACCAGAGTATACATGTGGGAAACACTGTCATTGAGATGGAAGTTTAAGTTGGGTAGGGTAAAGGTGATCATCCAAGGAGGGGGTGGGGCAGGGAAACTATGTAACATGGCCAGAAATTTACGAAATTTCTACTTTTAGCAGGTAGGATGGAAATGGGAAAAGCAAAAAAAAAAAAAAAAGGAAACAGTGACAAAAGTCACAGAAGAAATCAGGACACAAACAAAAAAGACCTAGTAGAAAAATTTTCAAGGACACAAAAATCATCAGTTGAAAAGAATCAAAAACCAAGGAGAAAGAATTAAGGCAAAAAAGATACCAGTCAACTTGAGGAGGAGAATAGAGATAGGGGACCAAATCCAAATTGAAAGAAATTCTAAGGAACAACTACAGCAAATAAAGGTTTTTCCTCCAAGCAATTTCAAAGAATGGGAAGCAGAAAATACAGTTATCTGAGGAATCATCAGGGGAGGTATGTATACACACCTGAGGTCTTAGAAGAAACGATAAGAGACTACGATTTGTAAAAAGAGTGAATATAACTGATGGAACAACATACAAGAAGAAACAAGTTTAGGGTTGTACAGCTGGCAAGACATGGGGATATAAAAATAGAAAGGAGGGGAAAAGAAAGGAACACTTTATCTAGTTCCTAGAAATTAACAGCAACAACAACAAAGGTAAGGCTGATTTCCAGAGCAATGAAGAGAAGTTTTTTCTATTGCAGAGATTAAGAAATTAGAAGACTGGAATTGACATGTACACAGTATTATATATAAAATAAATAATAAAAACCTAGTGTATAGCACAGGGAACTCTACTCAGTACTCTAATATGGGAAAAGAACCTTTAAAAAAGAGAGGATATATGTACATGTATAACTGAAGTCACTTGGCTCTATACCTGAAACTAACACAACATTGCAAATCAACTGTACTTCAATAGACATTAAAAAAAAAACAAAAAACTAAAGTTCATTCAGTTAAGCAACGTGGCCAAATCAAGAGGAAATTTAAAATAAGAATACTAATCTAAAGCTGTCTGACTTCAAAGTCTATGCTCTTTATACTTCACATCACACAGAAGTGTACTTCTGGGTCAGGTATACAAATGTGGAGTGTCTGCAAAATAAAATTATCAATAAAAAATACATTTTGAAATAAACTAGTAATCACCTATTGTAAGAGGCAAAAGTTCCAAACACGAAGTTACGAATTTCTTTCTGCTGTTGACTAGTATGTTCTTGAAGTAAAGTCTCATATTCTTCTTTATGCCCGAAAGTTTAAATGACAAAGATACAAACATTTTTGAATAAGGGGTAACCCCATAAATAACATTAAAGCAAAACAGGGTGAAGAGATAGGAAACTGATAGCAAAACCCTATTTCTTAAGTTTTCTACTCTCAGAAAAACTAGCTGCCAACACATAAGAAACTGCCTGGCAATTCTTATGACTAAGCACATCTGCTCAGGGCCATTTCTCACATAGGATAGTTTCCAAGAGTCACTATGAATCAAAACTAGTGATCGATGAATTCCAGATTCCCATAGCATCTTTATAATAAAAGACACATTATTATTCAAATTGGGACATAAGACATCTGAGAAAAATCTGTTATCTCAGCTAAAATAAAACTATTACTTGGCAGAGGTATACATATACGCAGTCCCCCCTTATCTGCAGGAGATATGTCCCAAGACTCCCAGTGGATGCCTAAAACCGTGGATCCTACTGAAACCGACGTATACCATGTTTTTCTCTATACAACCATAAATCAAAGCTTAAATTGGGCACAATGAGAAATTAATGGCAAAAATTAATAAAAACAATTTTAACAATAATAGAAGTTTTGTGAATGTGGTCTTTCTCTTATTGTTCAAATTTAATTTCTTTTTCATCTTAACTAAACACTTATCACAAATCGTGGCTGTAACTTTTGCAGTTTGGTGCAACAGCAAAATCAGCATGAATTTCTGTTTCCTTCTTCACAATTTCAGGCAGATTTGTTTTTACCATTGGTCTTAGCAACCTCAGGAGAAGCTTTTTTTCTTTATTAAACAGAGAATTTTCCCCATTTCATTAAAGGAAGCACTTTAAGGCTTCTCTGGCATATCTGAATTGCCGACATCACTATTCTTGTGCTTTGGGGCATTATTAAGTTAAATAACAGTTATTTAAACACAGGCACTGCAGTAATCCACTAAGTGACAGGATACGGCAGGATACAGTGGGCAAAATTATGATCCACAACTGGGCATCACAAAACACGACGGCACGAGATGTCTTTCTACAGGACTACTAAGCGGACACATGTTACTGCATGGCTGAGGAATATAAATGTCGTTTTCTAAATAATGACAGTCTAAGAAAACAGTTGTGCCCCCAAAGATTGGTGGCAAAATACACAAATAGAAAATCCACATAAATGAGTTTAGCTTTGCCCCTCTGGTGAAATGCAATTTAATGAATTAACTGACTTAACGACTCAAAAAGTTGATTTTTTTTTTTTTTTTCCTTTTGAGCATCTTGCCAGATGTCTAGCACTGTCTTAGATGATGGTAAGGTAAAAAGGGCTACACAAAGATCCATACTTTTAAGGAGCTTAAAAACTAGCAAAGCGATTAACATGTAAAGAATTAAGTACATTAAAGTGTCAAATATACTGTGACAGATAAATGTGCAGCTTATGGCTGAGGCACACAGGAAGGCACATTTGGTTGTACCTGGGGAGGAAGAAACCATAAGATGCAGAAAGTGATTTCTAGAAGATATGACACTTCTGAACCTTGAAAGCTGAGAAGACATTTATCAGGAAAAGGCATTTTAGGCACCCTGAACAATTTGAGCACAGGGAGGGATTTATGAAATAGCACAGCCTGTTTGGGTAACTGGGAATAGTTCAGGAAACTGAGATGAAGAGAGACAAGGTATAGAGTTAAGTAGCCAGGGGTCAGGTCACAGAAGACTTCATGTCATGTTAAATAATTTCGATTATATCCCATAGGCATTTTGAAGTCACTGAAGGAGACTGACATGATCAGATTTTATTTCTGAAAGATCATTTTGATGACAGTATGAAAAAGGAAGATGGAGAAGAGGTAAGCCAATCTGGAGGTTACTGCAGAAGCTCAGATGAGATGATGGACTGAGCAAAGGCAATAACAACGTAATGATGCAGAAGTGAAGGATCTGAGAGACACTTAGAAGGTACAGTTGGGACAGAAAAGATTTTAGGATGCCTCCTAATTTTGTGAAGCAGAAACTGAACGGTGCCATTTATAAATACAAAGAGAAGATTCAAGAGATATTAATAACATGCTAAGTTTATTACCTCTGACTTATCTTGGTAGAGATAACCAGGAGACGTTTGAGCTACAAAAATTTAATAAACTCTTATCTTTAGAGATTATGGAAGCCACAAAAGTGTATATAAGATGAAATAGGTCAAATTTCAACAATTTAGAGGCTTTCACATCATACATAAACTTAATAAACACTGTTTCTACATTGAGAGCACATATGTAGTATGTAAGTCCTCAATAAATAAAAATAGACTGCTAAGTTACAAATTCTTTATATGAAAACAGTTATCTATGCCTGCTAATGAGATCATTCCTTAATGGCTAAAGTTTTTTTTTAAATAAATACTCTGATAATGCCTCTCTAATGAAAAGATACTATGAACCCTTACACAAATGCTTTTGAGTCAATTTTTACACTACATACTTTTACAAAGATAATACTGTTGTTCCCAAAAGACACACAAATGAAGTCCTTTCCTTCAAAGACTTCACAAGGAAGATATAAAATCTGAGCACACATGGCCTGAAAAGTAAGTATTTTCATGACTCAGCTGGATATACATTATAAACAAATATATATGACAAAAAAATCACCTATAGAAAAAAACAGCATAAAATCTCAGTTAAAAGGAATAAATGCTCAGTATATCCACAAGAAAAGAACAGTAAAAAAAATCTGCTGGAATGAATGAGAGAAGTATTCCTGGACAAGGCAAACTTAAACCAGATTTAGAAAATTACAAATTTTCTACAAAACAGAATAAAGATCAAATGCAAAAAGGAAGGAATGGAAAGTTCTTCATGAGAAACAGCAAAATGACTATCGTATCTAACTGGAGGGTTGGGAAAGACCAGGTGAATGAAGGTTCTTTGAAACTAGGCTGACAAGTTTTGTCTGCTATGATGAGTATCACTAGAAACTCTTGAAAAGAAAAATGATAAAAGATTTAATTATAAATTCACATGATTCTCATTTTTTTTTGTATTATTAACATCAAACAACAAATTGAAACTAGTAAATTTTCAGTAAAAGTATACACTTATACAAAGCTAGTGTTTAAAGAGCTTCTAATGTAGTTATTTTTGGCACAGATACACACATACAGGGCATCTCAAAACCTAAATTTTGGTAATATCAATATGCCCATCATTCAGAATCTGTCAAACTTGAAAGCAACATCCTTTTCCCTAAAAGAAGCATCTGCTTATCCTTCTGTTCTTTCAAGCCTGTGGCAGGAAAAGCAAGCATAGTTTTATGTATACAACTCTGAATTGCTTAGTGTTAAGCTATGTAATATTGTCAGTAAATATTATGGCAAAGTTGCTCATGGACAGTTAAACACTTAAGATGTTTTAGGCTTTAGAAAACCAAAACTAGCTTTGTTAATCTGTAATCTCAATTTATAATCTTCAGACTCAGATGCCCAAAAACCAAATAACATAGTTGTCAAAAAACAATATATCCACTCATCATTCTTTAATGATCAACTTTCATTCTTGACTTCCTTACTGCTGTGAATACTGTTCGAGTCAGGTTTAGAAACGCACTAGAGTAGCAATTACAAAATACAAGTTCTAATTTAGCTCCTCTATGAATTTGTTGTGCAACCCCGGAAGACAATTTCTGAGTCTTTGGTTCAGTTTGGTTTCTTCTATAAATTCAGGAAGTTGAGCTAAATGATTATTAAGATACCTTTAGCCATAAAATTTCTTGATTCTTACAATGTCCTTCCCCAGTATCAAAAGCCCAGTCTTTTTTTAAAGACTCTATATAGAGAATTAAACTAAAAACTCTATATAGAGAAAATGGGCAGAACTTGGTGATACTGGGCTAAAGGGCATTAGAAGAATCATGAAATTTTATGGCTAGAGGTTATCTTAATAATCATTTAGCTCAACTTCCTGAATTTATAGAAGATATCAAACTGAACCATAGTCTCAGAAACTGTCTTGCATTATCATCATATTGGGTTTCCCAATATGGTGGCTCAGATGGTAAAGAATCTGCCTGCAATGCAGGAAACCCGGGTTCAATCCCGGGGTGGGGAAGATCCTTTGGAGAAAGGAATGGCTACCCACTCCAGTACTCTTGCCTGGAGAATTCCATGGACAGTGGAGTCTGGCAGGTTGCAGTCCATGGGGTCGCTAAGACTGAGACACAACTGAGCGACTAACATAACAACAATCATATTATAGTAGGTCTTTATGAACCAATTTTCTTATTCATTTTTCTTCCATAATTTCCACACCCTGATTTATCCTACTGATATCATAAACCTCATATTCTTTTATTCGTCCACTCTTTTCTGAACCTTGAATGCAGAGTTGAGTTAATCACACTATTCTTTCTGTGACTCCATGATCTGCCCATGACTATTAGCTGTGAAAAATCTGCTCTTATTTATTTTTATATTCCTGTTCATTCCCAATCTCTCATTCCCCTTCATTTTGTAGGTTCACATTAAAATATGATACATCCTTGCTGCTGCTGCTGCTAAGTCTCTTCAGTCGTGTCCGACTCTGTGCGACCCCACAGACTGCAGCCCACCAGGCTCCCCCATCCCTGGGATTCTCCAGGCAAGAATACTGGAGTGGGTTGCCATTTCCTTCTCCAATGCATGAAAGTGAAAAGTGAAAGTGAAGTCGCTCAGTCGTGTTCAACTCTAGTGACCCCATGGACTGCAGTCTACCAGGCTCCTCCATCCATGGGATTTTCCAGGTAAGAGTACTGTAGTGGGGTGCCATTGCCTTCTCTGGATACATCCCTAGATATATACATATACTGGTAAAATATATATTATTATATGCATGTATGTATTTTTGTGCCATAGATCCATATTTTTACTTTCTCAACATAACCTTGTTTTCTAGCTCTACCCTATGATTCTGTTACTACATCTTTACATGTAAATACATGTTTCTAAATGATGGACAGTATTCCACAGGATGCAATTACCATATTTTACTATCCTTTTCCCTATACTATTTCTGGACATGTTTTTATTTTATTCTTTAATAATAGTACATGCATACACACATGCACAATATATGCGTGTGTGTATATATATACACACACATATGTACATATATTACACACATACTTTAAAATTATTTTACATATATGAATATGTCATATATAACTAAAACACACATGTCCATAATCTATGCATTGTTGTTTAAAACATTTGAAATGTATATGAATTGTATCATACTATAATTGTCTTTTACCTTGTTGTTATATTCCACAGTATTAATCTGCATTTTCCTGATTGCTATATTTTTCGAAATGTTTGGAAAAAAAAAAAAAAAAAAGAAAGAAATGTTTGTTCATATCCCTTGCCCAATAGTGTATGGATTTTTATTGATGCTTAGGCAATGTGTGCTCAACACTAATGCAGTGTCAGCTGCACGCTTTGCAAATGTCTTCATTTGACTTATATTAATTTTTATAATGCAAGTTTTACATTTTAACATACTCAAACAAATCAATTTTTACCTTTTTGGCTTGCATTTAAATTTTGATTAAGAAGTAGTTCCCCAGCAAAATTTATTAAAGGGAGATTTTTTGTTTTGCTTTGTTCTTCTCTAGCACTTATTGCCTCTTAACATACTAAGATATCGTGTTTATTGTCTGCTTGCTCCTGCTAGATGTAAGTTCCAAAAAGACAGAGGTCTTTAGCTATATTGTACATTGATGTATCCCATGTATAGAGTCTGGTACATAGCTGATGCTTGCTAAATATTTATTGAAAGAATGGATTCAATGTTTTAGAGAGGTGTGTTAGATCAAGTTGTTAATCACATAAGTCACATCTTTTATATGAGTTAAATTTTTATCAGATTTAACTTATATTTAACAGATAAAGATCATATCAGTGTTAAAATCTTTACTAGCATTATGGATTTGCTCTACCACGTCTTGTGTTTCTGTCAGTTTATGCTTTAGTATCTAGTATTTTTATGATAAAACAATTTTATTTTATTATTTTTTTATTATTTTTTTTTAATTTTATTTTGTTTTTAAACTTTACATAATTGTATTAGTTTTGCCAAATATCAAAATGAATCCGCCACAGGTAACAATTTTAAAAACATGTTTTAAAAAATGTATATAACAAAAGATTCAATCAAATTGGCCTTTCTTCTAAACATCCTAAATTAGATAAGATTCACCTTAATTTCTTTAGCAGTATTAAAATTTTATTTAATCACTATAAATAATAACAATATCTAACACTAACTATATGTATTTACTGTTCTAAAATGGCTCTAAGTGTAATGTCTGATGGATAGGTAGCCTATAAAAAGGCTACTAAATATTCTATTAAATATGAAAAAGGAGTAAAAGTAGAAAGTGAATTTAAGAATTTAACTAATAAATATAGCGTATCCATAGTAGTATACTATACAATGTTATGGTTGATAATATTGATATGATATTCATATTATCTATAAGTTTAAAAAAATAGGCTATTAGTGTGTATACCACGCCCCTTTTTTTACTAAAATATTTAAATACACAAACCTAAGTTATACATTTAAGAAGTTGATAATCAGATCAGATCAGATCAGTTGCTCAGTCGTGTCCGACTCTTTGCGACCCCATGAATCGCAGCACGCCAGGCCTCCCTGTCCATCACCAACTCCTGGAGTTCACTGAGACTCACGTCCATTGAGTCAGTGATGCCATCCAGCCATCTCATCCTCTGTCGTCCCCTTCTCCTCCTGCCCCCAATCCCTCCCAGCATCAGTCTTTTCCAATGAGTCAAATCTTCGCATAATAATAGTTACCTCTAAATAATGGAATTATGAGATTTTTATTTTCCACTTGAGTTGCATAATAACTTTGGTCTTTGTCTAAGCTTCTAGGATGGGGCATATAAACCCTTAACTTCCCAAGTAAGGGCAATGTCTTTACTTGAGACTACCCCGGAGTTTATGCTAATGAACTGGTTCATGGTAGGCCCCTATAGAGTTTTAGGATGGGAGGAGGTCTACTAGAAAGACCAACCATGTAACTACAGAGTTGGAGCTTTGAGCCATGTTATATAGGCCCGACCTCCTGACCCTCAGGGAGGGAAGGAGATCTGGAGATTAAGTTCAATCAAGTGATCAATGATTCATTCAATTAGTCATAACACTTAAAATTCAGAAACTGATTCACACAGGATTTTGCTCTTTGATGCAGTCATCATAAATTTCACTTAATTGTAATGTAAGCTTGTCTACATTTAATATAAAGCATGCTTAGCCACTCAGTTCTGTCCAACTCTTTGTGACCCTTTGCACTGTAGCCCACCAGGCTCCTGTGTCCACATGATTCTCCAGGAAAGAATGCTGGAGTGGGTTGCCATGCCCTCCTCCAGGGGATCTTCCTGACCCAGGGATCAAACTGTGTCTCCTGGATTGCAGGCAGATTCTTCACCTGCTGAGCCATCAGGAAAGCCCAATATAAAGCATATGCACATAATAAAATCTCAGTAAAAACTTAGGACACTGAGGCTTAGGTGAGACTCCTGGTTGGTAAACACACTGATGTCCCAGGAGGGCTAAACACACTGATTCTATTGGGAAAGAACACGAAGCTCTGCTTTTGGGATCTTTCTAGATCTCACTGAAAAGTCTCTTCTTTTGGCTGGTTGTGATTTATGTCCTTTGTAATAAAATTTTAATCACCAGTATGGTGCTTTCCTGAGTTCTCTGAGCCATTTTTGAGAACTATCAACCCTGGGGGTTTAGGGGGAACACCAACATATTTGCATTCAATTGATCAGAGAGGTCTGAGTGGCCTGGGGACCCCTGAACTTGTGGCTGGTGTCTGAGTTGAGTGTAGTCACACTGGGGACTGTGCTCTTAACCTATGGAGTCTGTATTAACTTCCTGTCAGAATTTTATTGCAATGTGATGTCTTCATACTATCCAAAGTGCTTTTATAATGGACTTACATTACTTTTATAATTTAAAAAACTTTCATTTCGCAAAAATAAGAGGAAGATGATCTTGCAATTAAATAAATCATTACTATTTTAAATTGCAAAATCATTAACACTGAAAGAAATAAGAATTAAATAAAAGCCCAGAAGTAAAACTGTCTAGGGAGAAAGAAAGTAAATTTACTAAATTAAATTTTAAAAGTTCATGAAGTTAATAAAATAAAAATATAAAGAGTGGTATATTAAACTTTGTAAAGTAGGTCTTTAGAAAACCCAATTAATGTATTTGCAGGTGGTAGGAAAATACAAAATAAATAGCAAGGTTCATTTAACAAAGAGTAACAATGTATTTTTTATAAAATATAAATATACAATTTAAAGATATTTCTATATGACAGCATCACAGTACAGAACCTTATATGACTATACTTCTGAATTTTAAGTATTATGATAAGGGGAATGAAAAGTGAAAAAAGGTTTATTTTTGGTCATTTGGAGTTTATCCTCTGAAGTCTATTAATGCAACGACTATTGAACCACTGGGTCATAATATATGTATGGTATTAAGCTGAGTGATTTTTAAAAACCCCTTACTATCTGCCTTCTCCTCCCGTCCCCAGTCTCACTTCCCTACTTCTCTACTGCTGTTCACTGGTATTACCTCTAAATAACGTACATGCTTTGAAACTCTTCGGGTCTGCTTATGAGGGAATTCAAAGAAAAATATGTGTAGAAACAAATTTTTAAGAGGACTGATTTTTTTCTCTAGGCACTGCATTTGCCATCATGGGACATCCTTTCACATATATGTATTATTGTTGCCTCCTGACTGACAGTCTTGATTTCAGTCTCTTCAGACTCAAAAGGCCATGCACGTGAGAAGTAACTGACAGAAGTTTAAAAGGGACGGGAAAAAAAAACCACTCACGGAAAGAACTATGACATCATCACTTCCACTGAAGAAAAGTAATTATTATAACAAAAATTATTTTTGACAATACCTAAGTTGTTTTCGGAGTTGCTCAATTTCCGCACTTTGTTCAGTTACTGTTTTCAGAAAATGTTGATTAGTCTGCCACAAGAAAAAAAAAATAGAAACATTTAGTGTTAGAACATTTAAAACTCTATGTCAGACTAACTACAGGGTATGTAACTGAAAAAAATGAACTCACGATAATGATTAGATTTTTTTTAATGATAAAATATAGCCCTAGCCCTATTTCCTTGCCTTCCCTATTTCGGCAGACACCTGCTTTATTTCACACTACTTGTATTTACATTTCTGCACCTTCTGATTTTTTCCGGCCTTCTAAGCCTCCTTTGCTCACCTAAAGAGCAAAGTCTTTCTGTGTAGTCTTTTTCTATGTAGACAGCTACAGGTGGTGTAGAATTCATGTCCCCAGCCTGTAAAGAGCTGGGGACATGAATTCTCTAAGAGCCCAAAAACAATAAATGAAGGAAACTGGTAGGTAAAAATCCCAAATTCCCTTGCCCTATGGTAGAATAACTCTAAGCCTGTTTATAAACTGGCTTCCAGAGTTCATTGTGGGATTAAGTTTCAGTTCAGATCAGATCAGTCGCTCAGTCGTGTCCGACCCTTTGCAACCCCATGAATCGCAGCACGCCAGGTCTCCCTGTCCATCACTAACTCCCGGAGTTCACCCACAGGGTTAATTTGCTTAACTAATAAAAATCCTTTACTGGCTGCCTTGTTCTTCCTTCCTAGTCTTATTTCTCCACTCCCCTACTGGTTTTTCCTGGTATTACTGCCCAAATAAATTATATACGTTGGGATGCTTTCCTCAAGGTCTGCTAATGCTAAAGTAAGATATGAAACAGCTTTCCAAGTGTACAAAAACTCTTTTTCTAAGGGAATTATCTTTCATAAGTGCTGGTTTTACCATGATGATACAAACTCCTTATCATTACCATTAGCTATATGCCTTAAAGGCAACATCATATAAATTATTATTACCTTCTAACAGATAGTCTTGTTTTCAGTCTCTTCCCATTTTAACAGATCATTCACACCTCTCTCCAACTAAAGTCCCTGAAGCAGTTTTCACTGAGCTTTTTCCATACTCTACCCAATTTCATGGACTTCATATTTTAAATACACTTTTGTAATATCCCTCTACTTGGGATATCCTCATTCTGCCAGCATTCAGCACTGCATACCCCATGGGGTCCACTCACTCTTAAGACAAAACTGTTTCCTTTTTGCATTTTGATAAAACTTTATATATACTTTCATAATGCACACTGCAGCACATTTAAGTACTGTATTTAAAGTTTAATATTCCTTGCTACAACTTGAGCCTATTTTTGAAGACCAGTTCCACTCAGAACTGCCAACATCCTGCACATGATTCAGTACATTCAAAGTACTTGCACCTTTGAGGAATGAATGAATTCCTAATTAAGACATGAAAGAGAGCCTGAGGACTACACCTTTACCTTGGGAAGTAGACAACTACAGTACAGAGTTTAATATTTAATTCACAGGCTACAATTTAAGAGACCATCAAGGCATACAGAGAAAGGATAGAATAATGAGAGGCAGGTAAATTAAAAAGTTAAAACAGAAAAGTGGATGTGACATAGGGCATAAGCTATGCAAGACATATGATTATATAACTAAAAGGCTGACTTGAAAATGAAATGATTTTGTTCTATGTTATTCCAAAAGATAAAAATCATACATCGGTGGGAGGAAATATGGTAAAAAGATTTTAGCTTTCTAATAATTAGCATTCAAAGGAACAGGCTCTTTGGGGGAAATGACAAAATCTCTTACAAGGAAGGGATATTAAAAGCAGTGACTAGAGGATCATCTAAGCTGAAAAGCATTTAATAGAAGGATGCCTGTATCATTTGAGGGACTAGATGATCTTTAATGTCAATTCAAATTCTCCTGTGAAGCTATCTCAATGACTCAGCCCAAACTGATTCATGTTTCTGAATTCCTTTATAACATTTGTAATGTACCACTAATGTTTTACTATAACATATAGTCTTTGAACTGGCATAACTAGTGCTTGTGTTTTTTTTACTATATGTGAGCACTTTAAAGGTAGATTATGTAGAGTAATTAGTGGAAGTATACATTAGAATTGTGAATTTTAAGAAGCTAGCGTAGGGAACAATCACACATAACCCGCTAGCAAGCCTAGTAAGAGCTCAACAACTGCATCTGAATATGGCTTTATGATGTTACATATTTGTGATCAAAAATAAAATTATGTAATATATCAATAATATAGAATTTGGAGACTCATAAAGGACCCTGAAAGTCTCCTTTTCAATCACCAATTATTTCCAATGTCATTCCTATTGTACCAGTTAGACAGGGGCTCTGTGAACAGATGCACATTTCTCTTTAACTAGAGAACCCATGACAGTGGAAGGAACTTAGTATGCAATTGACAAATATTTTTGAGTTACTTTATAGAGATGAATAAATCTCAAGAAAAATATGCTTTCAGTAAAGACAATCTGTAGGAAACATAAACTCTTATTGTATCTATAGTAATAATAAATAAATATAAACATATTTTTAGGTATCATTTAGTTCAGGGCATTTTACATTCTGCCTATTACTAAAGTACACTGGTTGTAAAAGATTTTATTTATTATATACTCATCAACTTTCTGTACATATATAGGAATCTATTCGTTTAAAAGTTTATTCATATAATCAGAAAATTTTTTAATGGAAATTATTTGATTTTGACTCAAATTTGCTTCTCAGACCATGCTCTGAATGCTCGAGATTTACAAAATCTTTACAATCACTTAACATTTACATTTCGTAGAGTCTTCTTTATACCTTAATGTATGATGTATTAAGACAAACTCTTAAAAAATTTCTCTTAGTATTTTTCTTTAACCACAGGATAGTCTTTTCTTTGCTCCTTATAACATAAGTGCTTCATCCAACTTTCATTTCTGTATCTCTATTATTATATCCATAGTCTATTATTCTTAGTTTTGGTCTGTTATTATGAACACCTTACAATTTTTTTCTTTTTTTGGGGGGCGTGGGCTTCCCTGTTGGCTCAGATGGTAAAGAATCTGCCTGAAATGCAGGAGACCTGGGTTCAATCCCTGGGTTGGGAAGATCCCCAGGAGAAGGGAATGGTTACCCACTCCAGTATTCTGACCTGGAGAATTCCATGGGGTTGCAAAGTCAGACGTGACTGAGTGACTTTCACTCATTCACTAGAAATTTTTTATGTCCTGTAAATATTTACATAGTTTTCTATGACTTTCATCAGAATAGGGTTGAATAAAATAAAATATGGGCACTGTGGTATAAAATTCCAAAGGATTATGTTAATAGCACACTTTTAGGACATACTGAAAGGAAGAATAAGCAATTGAGACATTAGGTTAAATTATTCATGTCATGTAGAAACAAGACTTCTTAATTAAGGAAATCAGTCATCATTTTATTTTGGAGCCCTTTAGTACTATTTTAAAACTCTAAGAAGCACATTATTAAAAATAAGTGATTAGAAATTTCCAATATTAACATAAATAGGGAGAAATTTAGTAATTTTTACAAGGTTAAAGGAGAAATTTTTTAAAGTAGAATAAAATTGATTGGATAAACTTACTTTTAATGGCACAACTCCACTCTTAAACAAAGACATTTTCATTAGGAACTAACAAGGATTAGCAGGGTAACTAAGCAAAATGAAGAAAGGAAAGAGAGGAATTACCTGAGATGTCATAATCCTATTACTCAACAATCAGGTAAAATAAAATTCCAAGAAGGAAGACAAAAAACAACAACAACAAAGAAAAGTGTGTGTGTAGGGGTTAAAGAGCAGAACTGGGAAGGCTAATTCTATTTCTTTTGGGAAAAATTAAAGGGAAATTTAGGTGTAGCAATTCAGGTGATCGGTGGTCAATCAACTAACAAGTGGTTCTCAGTGTCCTACTGGTTTTAAGCATTTGGGCTACTCATTTGTCTAGCAATTCCACCATTCTTAGTTGATACCTAGTTGACTCATTGGAAAAGACTCTGATGCTGGGAGGGATTAGGGGCAGGAGGAGAAGGGGACAACAGAGGATGAGATGGCTGGATGGCATCATTGACTCGATGGACGTGAGTCTGAGTGAACTCCAGGAGTTGGTGATGGACAGGGAGGCCTGGCGTGCTGTGATTCATGGGGTCGCAAAGAGTTGGACACGACTGAGCGACTGAACTGAACTGAACTACCATATTCTAGAAGAAATACTAAGAATAAAGAATGAACCCTACTCTTGAGGCACTCACAGTCTAGATTATTCTCAGAAGATCTTACCAAGAACCCTAAGAGCATTTTCAGATCAGAATATATTCCAGATAGATGTTAGTTTTATATCTCTAGAACCTACTGTAAACTCCCATGTCATGCTACTGAATGCAAAAGAAAAGACAGATAAAAAGAAAAGAGTACTGCCTACCTATTTTAATTTCAAGTTTTTTATCTTGTTGATTTACCTTAGCAAAAATACAACTACTTACAGTGACAATTTATAATTTATGTAATAAGTGCACTAAATGGATATTTTCACTTACCAATTCTACGTTCTCATTAGTAACATGAAGATGCTTGGTCAGCTGCTGAAAACTTGTCAGCTGATCCTACAGCAGGAAGAAAGGGTACATAAATAACATTGTGTTTAAAACCCATATTTAAAATTAGACTAAAATCAAGTCTAAAATCATTATGCCTAAATCTAGATGACATCACTTGTATTTCTTCCAACAAGTACTATGAGACCAATAGTCAAAGAAATAAAAATAAACAAATGTTTAATGACTACAAAATTAAATAAGTTGACAATATGGAAACTAACGTGGCTAATTATTTTATGTAAAATCATTATTTCAAGTCTCTTATCCTCATCCATCAGAGGGCAGACAGAATTAAAACCACAATCACAGGAAACTAACCAAACTGATCACATGGATCACAATCTTGTCTAACTTAATGAAACTATGAGCCAGGCCATGTAGGTCACCCAAGATGGACGGATCACGATGGACAGTTCTGACAAAAAGTGGTCCACTGGAGAAGGGAATGGCATACTACTTCAGCATTCTTGCCTTGAGAAAGCCATGAACGGTATGAAAAGGCAGAAAGATATGACACTGAAAGATGAACTCTTTCATGAACCAATGAAAGATGAACCAATAGGCTGCTGAAGAAGACCGGAGAAATAGCTCCAGAAGGAATGAAGAGGCGGAGCCAAAGCAGAAACAACGCCCAGTTGTGGATGTGTCTAGTGGTGAAAGTAAAGTCTAATGCTGTAAAAAACAACATTCCATAGGAACCTGGAGTGTTAGGTCCATGAATCAAGGTAAATTGGAAATGGTCAAACAGGAGATGGCAGAGTGAACACTGACATTTTAGGAAACAGCGAACTAAAATGGATCAGAATGGGCGAATTTAATTCAGATGACCATTGTATCTACTACCGTAGGCAAGAATCCCTTAGAACAAACAGAGTAGCCCTCATAGTCAAAAGAAGAGCCCAAAATGAAGTACCTGGGTGCAATCTCAAAATAGAATGATCTCTATTTGTTTCCAAGGCTAACCATTCAATATCACAGTAATCCAAGTCTATGCCTCAATCACTAATGCCAAAGAGCTGAAGTTGAATGGTTCTATGAAGAACTACAAGACCTTCTAGAACTAACACCAAAAAAAAATGTCCTTCTCATCACAGGGGACTGGAATGCAAACGTAGGAAGTCATGAGATACCGGGAGTAACAAGCAAGTTTGGCTGTGGAGTACAAAATGAAGCAGGACAAAAGCTAACAGTTTTGCCAAGAAAATACACTGGTCATAGCAAACACCCTCTTCCAACAACACAAGAGATAACTCTACAAATTGACATTACCATATGGTCAATATTGAAATCAGACTGATTACATTCTTTGTGGTCGAAGATGGAGAAGTTAGCAAAAACAAGACCTGGAGCTGACTGTGGCTCAGATCATGAACTCCTTATTGCAAAATTCAGACCTAAATTGAAGAAAGTAGGGAAAACCATGAGGCCATTCAGGTATGATCTAAATCAAATCCTTTATGATTATATAGTGGAAATATAAATAGACTACAAATAGACTCAAGGGATTAGATCTGATAGAGTGCCTGAAGAAATATGGATGGAGGTTTGTGACATTCATTGTACAGGAGGTGGTAATAAAAACTATCTCTAAGAAAAAGAAATGCAAAAGGCAAAATGGCTGTCTAAAGAGGCCTTACAAATAACTGAGAAAAGAAGAAAAGCAAAAAGGCAAAGGAGAAAAGAAAAGATATATCCACTTGAATGCAGAGTTCTAAAAACAGAAAGGAGAGATAAAGAATTCCTAACTGAACAATGGAAATAGAGGAAGAGAACAGAATGGGAAAGACTAAAGATCTCTTCAAGAAAATTAGAGATACCAAGGGAACATTTCATACAAAGATGGCACAATAAAGGACAGAAATGGGATGGACCTAACAGAAGCAGAGGATATGAAGAGGTGGTAAGAATACACAGAAGAACATTACAAAAGAGATCTTAATGAACCAGATAACCACGATGCTGTGATCAGTCACCCAGAGCCAGACATCTCTGTGTGCAAAGTCAAGTGGGCACTAGGAAGCATCACTATAAACAAACCTCGTGGAAGTGATGGAATGGCAGCTGAGCTACTGCAAATCCTAAAAGATGATTCTGTCAAAGTGCTGCACTCAATATGCCAACATATTTGGAAAACTCAGCAGTGGCCACAGGACTGGAAAAGGTCAGTTTTCATTCCAATCCCAAAGAACAGCAATGCCAAAGAAAGTTCAAACTACTGCACAATTGCACTCATTTCACATGCTAGCAAAGTAATGTTCAAAATTCTCCAAGCCAGGCTTCAGCATTATGTGAACCAAGACCTTCCAGATGTTCAAGCTAGATTTAGAAACGGCAGAGGAATCAGAGATCAAATTGGCAATATCCACTGGATCACAGAAAAAGCAAGTGAATTCCAGAAAAACTCTACTTCTGCTTCATTGACTAAAGACTTTGACTGTATGGATCACAACAAACTGTGGAACATTCTTTAAAGAGATGGAAATACCAGACTACCTTACCTGCCTCCTGCAAAACTAGTATGCAGGTCAAGAAACAGAACAGGACATGGAACAACAGACTGGGTCAAAATTGGGAAAGGAGTACTCTGATTATTTAACTTATATGCAGAGTACATCATGTGACATGTCAGGTTGGATGAAGCAGAAGCTGGAATCAAGATTGCTGGGAGAAATATCAATAACCTCAGATATGCAGATAACACTACTCTTATGGTAGAAAGTGAAGAGCAACTAAAGAGCCTCTTGATGAAGGTGAAAGAGGAGAGTGAAAAAGCTGCCTGACAACATTCAAAAAATGAAGATCATGGCATCTAGTCCCATCACTTCATGGCAAAGAGATGGGGAAACAATGGAAACAGTGAGAGGCTTTATTTTTTGGGGCTCCAAAATCACTGCAGATGGTGACTGCAGCCACGAAATTAAAAGATGCTTTCTCCTTGGAAGAAAAGCTACGACAAACTTAGACAGCATATTAAAAAGCAGAGACATCACTTTGCCAACAAAGGTCCGTCCAGTCAAAGCCATGGTTTTTCCAGTAGTCATGTATGGATGTGAGAGTTGGACCACAAAGAAGGCTGAACGTCAAAGAATTAATGCTTTTGAACTGTAGTGTTGGAGAAGACTCTTGAGAGTCCCCTGGACTGCAAGGAGATCAAACCAGTCAATCCTAAACGAAATCAGTTCTGAATATTCATTAGAAGGACTGATGCTGAAGCTCCAATACTTTGGCCACCTGATGCAAAGAGCTGACTCATTAGAAAAGACCCTGATGATGGGAAAGACTGAAGGTAGGAGCAGAAGCGGACTAGAGGTTGAGATGGCTGGATGATATCACTGACTCAATGGACAGCTTGATTTTGAGCAAGCACGGGGAAATGGTGAAGGACAGGGAAGCCTGGTGTGCTGCTGTCCATGGGGTAATGACTGAGCGGCGGACACGACTAAGTGACTGAACAACATCAAAATTATTTCTAGAAATCAATCCATCAGGAGACAGGTATGATAGAGACACCTTATCCCATATTGAAAAACTGCATTCAAACCTATTTAAAACCTGTAATGCAAACCATGGCACAGTTATTATTATGCCTTTTCCTCTTTTTATGAGTCTCATGGTTTGACTGCTCCACAAGTTTTAAACCTTTTAATTATCTACTATGACCAAATTAAACATCATATGTGCAGGTGACATAAAGTTGGGAGGAACTGTTAATATGTCAGATGACCGATTTAAAGCTTGATAGCTAGAGCTTCAAATAAAGACAAAGTATTATCTGTAAGGTCTATTCAAACAGCAACAGTAACAACTAACCTCCCCCCCCCAAAACCCTAACTTCAAGGCTGTACCATAAATATGATCTTATTCAGGTGGAAAACAAAACCTAATGCCTTAGTTTACTGACTTAAATGAAGAAACGGCCTTCAAAAACATACTTATATTAGAAATGATTTCTAGACCTCAGAGGTAAAAGTATTACAGCTCAGACTACATGTGTGTTATTTTCAAACTAGGGCATGTTTGGAAAAATCATTTTGTAAACTGAAAAGCAACATAAGTATTATTATGACTTCTTTAGGGAAAAATACCTATTTGTGATGATAATAAAACAAATACTCATGAACTGGAATTTGAAAACTCTATAAGAGTTGAAGAGAGACACAGTGATAGCTGCCTTATCAAAAATCCACAGGAAAGGAATCAGAATTGGAATTACTCCATAGTTTTAAATATTTGTTGTTGTTTAGATGCTAAGTCGTGTCTGACTCCTTTGTGATCCCATGGAAGGCAGCCCACCAAGCTACTCTGTCCATGGGATTTCCCAGGCAAGAATACTTGAGTGGGTTGCCATTTCCTTACCCAGGGGATCTTCCCACCCAGGGATCGAACCCATGTCTCTTGTGTCTCTTGCATTGGCAGGAGGATTCGTTACCACTGAGCCACCAGGGAACCCTATAGACACATTCAAATCCTGAGTTACAACAAAGCACTCAGTAATTACAAATCATTTGCAAATAATAAGACTGTAAGATATTATGTTAGGTATTCAGTCAGATCAGCTCAGTAGCTCAGTCGTGTCCGACTCTTTGCAACCCCATGAATCAGAGCATGCCAGGCCTCCCTGTCCATCACCAACTCCCGGAGTTCACTCAGACTCATGTCCATAGCGTTGGTGATGCCATCCAGTCATCTCATCCTCTGTCATCCACTTCTCCTCCTGCCCCCAATCCCTCCCAGCATCAGTCTTTTCCAATGAGTCAGCTGTTCGTATCAGGTGGCCAAAGTATTGCAGTTTCAGCTTTAGCATCAGTCCTTCCAATGAACACCCAGGACTGATCTCCTTTAGAATGGACTGGTTGATCGCCTTGCAGTCCAAGGGACACTCAAGAGTCTTCTCCAACACCACAGTTCAAAAGCATCAATTTTTCAGTGCTCAGCTTTCTTTATAGTCCAACTCGCACATCCATACATGACCACAGGAAAAACCATAGCCTTGACTAGACGGACCTTTGTTGGCAAAGAAATGTCTCTGCTTTTCAATATGCTGTCTAGGTTGGTCATAACTTTCCTTCCAAGGCATAAGCGTCTTTTAATTTCATGGCTGCAGTCACCATCTGCAGTGATTTTGGAGCCCAAAAAAATAAAGTCTGACACTGTTTCCACTGTTTCCTCATCTATTTCCCATGAAGTGATGGGACCAGATGCCATGATCTTCATTTTCTGAATGTTGAGCTTTAAGCCAACTTTTTCACTCTCCACTTTCACTTTCATCAAAAGGCTCTTTAGTTCTTCACTTTCTGCCATAAGGGTGGTGTCATCTGCATATCTGAGGTTATTGATATTTCTCCCGGCAATCTTGATTCCAGCTTGTGCTTCTTCCAGCCCAGCATTTCTCATGATGTACTCTGCATAGAAGTTAAATAAGCAGGGTGACAATATACAGCTTTGACGTACTCCTTTTCCTATTTGGAACCAGTCTGTTGTTCCATGTCCAGTTCTAACTATTGTTTCCTGACCTGCATATAGGTTTCTCAAGAAGCAGATCAGGTAGTCTGGTATTCCCATCTCTTTCAGAATTTTCCACAGTTTATTGTGATCCACACAGTCAAAGGCTTTGGCATAGTCAATAAAGCAGAAATAGATGTTTTTCTGGAACTCTCTTGCTTTTTCCATGATCCAGTGAATGTTGGCAATTCGATCTCTGGTTCCTCTGCCTTTTCTAAAACCAGCTTGAACATCTGGAAGTTCATGGTTCACGTACTGCTACAGCCTGGCTTGGAGAATTTTGAGCATTACTTTACTAGCGTGTGAGATGAGTGCAATTGTGTAGTAGTTTGAGCATTCTTTGGCATTGCCCTTCTTTGGGACTGGAATGAAAACTGACCTTTTCCAGTCCTGTGGCCAATGCTGAGTTTTCCAAATTGCTGCCACATTGAATGCTGCATTTTCACAGTATCATCTTTCAGGATTTGAAATAGCTCAACTGGAATTCCATCACCTCCACTAGCTTTGTTAAGTATTATATATTATGTATAACATAAACTGCAGTATTACATATATGTATGGGGCTTCCCAGGTGGTGCTAGTGGTAAAGAACTCGCCTGCCAAGCAAGGAGAGGCACGAGATATGGGTTCAATCCCTGGATCTGGAAGATCGCCTAAAGGAGGGCATGGCAACCCACTCCAGTGTTCTTGCTTGGAGAATCCCATGAACACAGGAGCCTGGCAGGCTACAGTCCATAGGATCAGAAATAGTCGGACACAACTGAAGCAACTTGGCACGCACACGCGCACGCATACGTATGTATAAATTACTATGAATTTCTCTGGAGAAAGTATGGTCCAATACTGTGGTGAGAGAAGTCAACCTCCTTCCTAACCAACACATATACCAATAACATAGTCTTGATAAGAAGGAGAATTGCTTTCTTCACTATATGAGAATACGGTCAGAAGAATCTTTATTCCACCAGTTGCTTCGATATTTGGCTTATTATTGTTCCTCTTTAAACACATTTTCAGGCACTTTATAATTCAGCACAACAACTAAATAGAATGAAATATGAGACAACAATGCAGCATCTCATACACTCCAAGAGTATAGGCAGTCCATGTCCTGTAGTCTTGAAATGCATGACTTTCACTTACTATAGTATGGTTCAATTATATTAGTCCTGTATAACATGATTCAAATTTCATACACCAATACTTTAACTGTATAATACTATATATAACATTGATTATATATTACTCAGTATAGTAATTATTATTACATAAAACACAGACTTTACTGCTAACTCTTCAGTCTACAACTGACTATGTGATAACAGAACATTATGATCAGTGTCTAATTACTTTCGAAGTCTGTGTCTTGTCTCAGAGCTTCTGTTATTCAGTTCATGCACAGATAGCAAAGTGTGCAGTTGTGCTGTCTCCTTTTCTTTCAGTGATAATATACTCATGTGACATTTTTTAAAAAACTGATAACTGAAAGAAGGAATTAGCCAATGAAGACAAAACTGCTGCAAAGAAACAGAAAGTGGTAACTCTGGATAATGTTGTAAATGAAGTTACAGGAGAAAATATCTGAATGTGAGAACATGGACACTGCCACTAGTCAGGAGAGTACAGACACACTGGCAAGGGTAACTTAGTGAAAGTGAACCCAACATGAGTGAAGAAAGAAGTTCTGATGAAAATGATGAAGATGTCCCAGAAGGAGGACTAGCAAAAAATTCACATCGCAGGAATACTAAGGTTATTTCATACATAGAAAGTTCAAAGGATAAAATGTTGGAAGCTGATCTGAACTTAAAAAGGAATATTCTAAGTTCACCAAAGCATAAAAAAGATACCTGCTCTGTGTCATAAAGTTTTCAATATACCTAGCAGAAAAGAATCAATGGAAAGATAAGGGAGGTAGATTTTGCAATGGAATGGATGGTCTTGTGAGATAGTGAGTGTGTGTTAACAGAGATATAAAACAAAAGTTAGATGCCCACTTTAAAAGAATATAAAATGATTCTTGCTTTGGACATAAAGAAATCCTTAATAACCATTAAGATTCCTTCCTCTTTTAAAATCCTATTCTGATGAATTTATATTAGAGGCACTTGACATCTATTTCAGTAAAAGGTCACATTTAAGGTTGTTAACATTTTTGTTTTACACAGTGTTGTCATATTCGAGTAGCCTTCTTCACTGTCCATAAACTAATGAACAGTTTTGGTCTTTTTTTTAATCAGGTAAAAAAATCAGGAGTATAAAAGTTTTAGAGATTCATTTATACATAAAATCTTATGGCCACTTTTTAGCCCTAAAGACAGCTTTCAGGGCTAATAACATTATAAAACCCAATGTACACTAGGCACTATTTTAATCATTTAATGTGTTCAAAAGATTTCTAACCATCAAAGATCTATTTATTGCCAACATAAATATTACACTAGAGACTAGGGCATTCTTCGCCAAAACTGAATTTCTCCAGAATGCAACTTGTTGATACACAAGAAAACCATGAAATCCAAAATTACCTTTTGCTTTTGACTTTCAAGAACATGAATCTGGGCCTCAGTCATATGTTCTTGGTAAAGTTTCCGTAGCTTGTACAACTCCTGAGAAACAGTCTGCCAGAGTTCTACAGCCTGAGCTTTTTCCTATAAAAGAAAAACATTAGCGAAATCATTATTAGTAGGCTACCGCACAGGATAAATGAATCACATTCTTTTACACAATGACTTCTTATATATAAAGTCACAAAATAAAAATAGAATTTATACAAGATGGTATGGTTGCAATATTTTTGATGATATAAAGTTGTATTAATAATTAGAGAGTAAAACTAAACATTAAAATTCTTTAGTTTGAAATTTTCTTTTTATTCAGATTTAATAGCAAAATGAAAACCCTTCAACCAGAGAGAGAGATTTAAACCACTTTCCCTGTTCCACAAAAAAGTGTAGTGTAAGCCATAAAAATTCTACAAGTGTAAGCCAAGAAAACTTTCCTTGGTAAAGCACAAGTGGTTTTTTCTGATTGCAAAAGTAATGTTTATCCTAAAAAATTATGAAAATACAGAAAAATGCAGAAGAAAAAATTACCTGATTTTTTAAAACCATGTGATAATAAATACTGCTAACATCTGGACACATTCAACTTGATAAATGTTGGATGTATTCTTGTTTATAAATGTGATCTGAGGGGAGAGTTTTGTATTTTTTTCTTAAGGAAAAAAAAAACTGGGACTGATACAGTATGCTGATTGTATTATACTATTTTCATCTAGTATTTTATAATAAGAATTTTATCAGGCCATTATTCTTTCAACAACTAATTCTCAAAAGTGATACAGAGATCCTTGAAGACAAAATTACGTTCATAATAAAAGGAAGGCATTAATTCTCTTTTTTACTCTCATCTGCATGAGTTTACAGTGTTTACCAAAGTTTACATGATGTAACCTGTGATATGGTCATTGCTCTAATGGCTACTGAAATGCATTCTTAGGTTCCTATTTGTTCTAAAATGTCCTAGCTTTGCATTCTCGCCTCCTTTGCCAAAGATAAGGTGCCCGTAGGTGCATAGATTTATCTCTGGGCTTTCTATCTTATTCCATTGGTCTATATTTCTGTTTTGTGTCAGTACCATACTGTCTCAATGACTATAGTTTTGTATTATAGCATGAAATTAGGAAGAATGATTCCTCTAGCTCCATTCTTTTTTCTCAAGATGGCTTTGGCTATTCAGGGTCTCTTATGAATTGTGAAATTTTTAGTTCTAGTTCTGTGAAAAATGCCATTGGTAAACTGATAAGGATTGCACTGAATCTGTAGACTGCTTTTAACAGTATATTGATTTTGATACCATTGATTCTTCCAACCCAGGAACAAGAAATTACTCTCCATCTGTTTATGTCCTCTTTCTTTCATCAAAGGAGGCAAGAACATACAACGGAGAAAAGACAGTCTCTTCAATAAGTGGTGCTGCAATACTGAACAGCTACATTTAAAAGAATGAAATTAGAACACTTTCTGACACCGTACATGAAGATAAACTCAAAATGGATTAAAGACCTAAATGTAATGGCTCAGATGGTAAAGCGTCTGCCTACAGTGTGGGAGACCTGGGTTCAATCCCTGGGTCGGGAAGATCTTCAGGAGATGGAAACGGCAACCCACTCCAGTATTCTTGCCTGGAAAATATGGATGGAGGACCCTGGTAGGCTACAGTCTATGGGGTCGCGAAAAGTTGGACATGACTGAGCAACTTCACTCACTCACTGTAAGACCAGAAACTATAAAACTCTTAGAGGAAAACAGAGGCAAAACACTCTATGACATAAATCACAGCAAGATCCTCTATGACCCACCTTCTCCAGTAATGGAAATAAAAACAAACAAGTATGATATAATTAAACTTAAAAGCTTTTGCACAACAAAGGAAACTATAAACAAGGTGAAAAGACAACCCACATAATGGGGGAATAGCAAATGAAACAACTGACAGAGGATTAATTTCCAAAATATACAACCAGCTCATGCAACTCAGTAACAGAAAAACATACAACCCAATTAAAAAGTGGAAACTGGCAGAAGACCTAAACAGACATTTCTTCAAAGAAGACATACAGATGGCTAATAAACATATGAAAAGTAGCTCAATATTGTACTTTATAAGAGAAATCCAAATCAAAACTACATGGGATATCACCTCACACTGATCAGAATGGCCATCATGAAAAAAACTGACAAATAATAAATGCTTGAGAGAGTGTATAGAAAGGGAACTCCTTCTGCATGATTGGTAGGAATGTAAATTGATACAGATATTATGGAGAAGAGTATGGAGATTCCTTAAGAAAACAAGGAATAAAACTATCATATGATCTAACCGTTCCACTACTGGGAACATACCCTGGTAAAACCATAATTGAAAAGGACACAGGTAACCTAGTGCTCAATGCAGCACTATTTGCAATAGCTGGGACATGGAAGCAACCTAGATGTCCATCAACAGATGAATGGATAAAGAAGTTTCTACATATATACAATGGAATACTACTCAGTCATAAAAAGGAAGACATTTCAGTCAATTCTAATGAAGTAAATGAATGAAGAACCTATTATATACAATGAAATAAGTCAGAAAGAGAAAAACAAATACTGTATATTAGCAAATATCAGTTCAGTTCAGTTCAGTTGCTCAGTCGTGTCCGACTCTTGGCGACCCCATGAATCGCAGCACGCCAGGCCTCCCTGTCCATCACCAACTCCCGGAGTTCACTCAGACTCACGTCCATCAAGTCAGTGATGCCATCCAGCCATCTGATCCTCTGTCGTCCCCTTCCCCCCATGCCCCCAATTCCTCCCAGCACCAGAGTCTTTTCCAATGAGTCAACTCTTCGCATGAGGTGGCCAAAGTACTGGAGTTTCAGCTTTATTATCATTCCTTCCAAAGAAATCCCAGGGCTGATCTCCTTCAGAATGGACTGGTGGATCTCCTGGCAGTCCAAGGGACTCTCAAGAGTCTTCTCCAACACCACAGTTCAAAAGCATCAATTCTTCGGCACTTAGCCTTCTTCAAAGTCCAACTCTCACATCCATACATGACCACAGGAAAAACCATAGCCTTGACTAGATGGACCTTTGTTGGCAAAGTAATGTCTCTGCTTTTGAATATGCTATCTAGGTTGGTCATAACTTTCCTTCCAAGGAATAAGCATCTTTTAATTTCATGGCTGCAGTCACCATCTGTAATGATTTGGAGCCCAAAAAAATAAAGTCTGACACTGTTTCCACTGTTTCCCCATCTATTTCCCATGAAGTGATGGGACCAGATGCCATGATCTTCATTTTCTGAATGTTGAGCTTTAAGCCAACTTTTTCACTCTCCACTTTCACCTTCATCAAGAGGATTTTTAGTTCCTCTTCACTTTCTGCCATAAGGGTGGTGTCATCTGCATATCTGAGGTTATTGATATTTCTCTCGGCAATATTGATTCCAGCTTGTGTTTCTTGCAGTCCAGCGTTTCTCATGATGTACTGTGCATATAAGTTAAATAAGCAGGGTGACAATATACAGCTTTGACGTACTCCTTTTCCTATTTGGAACCAGTCTGTTGTTTCATGTCCAGTTCTAACTGTTGTTTCCTGACCTGCATACAAAAGAGAGAAGAAAGCCTTTCTAATTGAACAATGCAAAGAAATAGAGGAAAACAATAGAAAGGGAACGACTAGAGATCTTTCCAAGAAAATTAGAGATACCAAGGGAATATTTAGAGCAAAGATGTGCACAATAAAGGACAGAAATGGTAAGGATCTAACAGAAGCAGAAGATATTAAGAAGTGGTGGCAAGAATTCACAGCAGAACGTTACAAAAAAAGATCTAAATGACCCAGATAACCACAATGGTGTGACCACTCACCTAGATCCAGACATCTTAGAGTACAAAGTCAAGTGGCCTTAGGAAGCATCAATACAAACAAAGCTAGTAGAGGTGATGGAATTACAGCCGAGCTATCGCAAATCCTAGATGATGATGCTATGAAAGTGGGGCACTCAATAGGCAAGCAAATTTGGAAAGCTCAGCAGTGGCCACATGACTGGAAAAGGTCAGTTTTCATTCCAATCCCAAAGAAAGGCAATGCCAAAGAAAGTTCAAACTACTGCACAATTGCACTCGTTTCACACGCTAGCAAGGTAATGCTCAAAATCCTTCAAGGTAGATTTCAACAGTACGTGAACTGAGGACTTCCAGATATAACAGCTGGATTTAGAAAAGGCAGAGGAGGCAAAGATAAAATTGCCAGCATCTGCTGTATCACAGAAAATCAAGAGAATTCAAAAAAAACATCTACTTCTGTTTCACTGACCACACTAAACCCTTTGATTGTGTGGATCATAACCAACTGTGGAAAATTCTTAAAGACTGGGATACCAGACCACCTTACCTGTCTCCTGAGAAACCTATATGCAGGTCAAGAAGCAACAGTTAGAACCAGACATGGAAGAACAGACTGGTTTCAAACTGGGAAAGGAGTATGTAAAGGGTGTCTAGTGTCACCCTGCTTATTTAACTTATATGCAGAGTATATCATGAGAAATGCCAGGCTGGATGAAGCACAAGCTGGAATCAAGATTGCAAGGAGAAATATCAGCAACCTCAGATACGCAGATGATACCATTCTAATTGCAGAGAGAGAAGAGGAATTAAAGAGACTCCTGATGAGGGTGAAAGAGGAGAGTGAAAAAGCTGGCTGAAAATTCAACATTCAGAAAACTAAGACCATGGCATCTGGTCCCATAACTTCAAGGCAAACAGAGGGGGAAAAGTGGAAACAGTGACAGATTTTCTTTTCTTGGGCTCCAAAATCACGGAGAAAGGGTGAATGCAGCCGCAAAATTAAAAGATGTTTGCTCCTTGAAAGAAAAGCTAAGACAAACCTAGACAGCATATTAAAAGCAGAGACATCAGGATGCCGACAAAGATTCAAAGCTGTGGTTTTTCCAGTACACATGTATGGATGTGAGAGTTGGATCAAAAACCAGGCTGAGTGCCAAAGAACCAATACTTTCCATCTGGTGTTGGAGAAGACTCTTGAGAGTCCCCTGGACTGCAAGGAGATCAAACCACTCAATACTAAAGGAAATCAGTCCTGAATATTCATTGCAAGGACTGATGCTGAAGCTGAAACTCCAACACTTTGGCCACCTGATCCAAAGAACTGACTTACTGGAAAAGACCCTGATGCTGAAAAAGATTGAAGGTGGGAGGAAAAGGGGTTGAGACAGAGGATGAGATGGTTGGAGAGCATCACCAACTCAAAAGGACATGAGTTTGAGCAAACCGGGAGTTGGTGATGGACAGGGAGGCCTGGTGTGCTACGGTCCATGGAGTTGCAAACAGTCGAGCACAACTGAGCAACTGAACTAAACTGAACTGAACTGGGAGATGGTGAAGGACAGGGAAGCCTGGCATGCTGCACAAAGAATTGGACATGACTGAGGGGTCACAAAGAATTGGACATGACTGAGAGACTGAACAGTAACAACACAGAATATAGAAAAATGGTATTGATGAACCTACCTGCAGGCAGCAATGGAAACACAGACATAGAGGAAAGACTTGTGGACATGGGGCTGGGGGGAAGGAGAAGGTGGGATGAATGGAGAGAATAGCATGGAAATATATAAACTACCATATTTAAAACAGAAAGCCAGTAGGAATTTGCTGTGCGACTCAAGGAGCTCAAACCCGTTCTCTGTGACATCCTAGAGGGGTAGGATGGGATGGGAGGTGAGAGGGACGTTTAAGAGGGAGGGAACATAGGTATGCCTACAGCTGATTCATGTTGAAGTATAGCAGAAAATAACAACACAATATTGTAAAGCAATTATCCTTCAATTAAAAATATCTTAGGGACATTGCAGGTGGATTCTTTACCATCTGAAGAACCAGGATAGTCCTCCACAAAGCAGAGCAAAAACTTTATTCATTCATTGAGGAATTGGGCTTTCCCAGTTCCTCGTTCTTTAAAGACCCCTTCTGCCTGGAGGAGGAAAGCAGAAATTTTTTAAGCAGTATGAGTGTTATTTCTGGCCTGCTGGATTTAAATGCCAAACTAAGCAGCGTTTTCTGAGTGTGGGTCTCTACAGTCCCCTCCAAGGAAGGCGCCCAGGGAAATCAGTTTTGAGGGACAGTCTGGGAACACCATCCAGCCTCTCCCATCTCCACTCTACTGGGCTCAGCATGAATTAGAAGGATGGGTACCACCTCTCGATTTCAGATGCTGTTCTCTGATAGGTCAGACATGAGATCCAGAGCAGAGTTGGGGTCTGTGGATGAAAAATCCCTAAGAGGAAACATAATGGCATTCTGGCTACACCAATTTGACAAGGGTCATTGAAGAGATCAAGCCCTGAGCCTTTGGGTGGGAGCACTGATTCCAAAACCCTAGACTACCAGAGAACTAACCCTAGGGAGTATGAAAGAGTGAGAACTCACACAAAGGAAATCAGCTGAATACAAGACCTGGCATCACCCAACCATCAGTGGCACCCTCCAGTAGTACAGGACACCTCATCTAAACAACAAACAAAAAAACCCCCACAAACCCAATCATCAGAGACAGAATTATCACCTCACTCAGCCTTGCCCATCAGAGGAAAAACAAACAAACAAAAACTCAGCACAAATCACACCCTATATGAAGCTTACACAAACCTTAGGAGGGCAGAAACCAAAAGGGAGAAAGAATTCAACCTTGAAGCCTGGGAAAAGACCTCAAACACAGTAAGTTAAAAAAAAAAATAATAATAAAGAAAAGGCAGAAAAATACTACACAAGTGAAGGAACAAACTAAAAACACAGAAGTCCAAATAAATTAAGAGGAAATGGGCAAACTACCTGAAAAAAAATTCAGAATAATGATAGTAAAAATGATCAAAAACGTTGAAAACAAAATGGAGAAAATGCGAGAATCAATTAACAAAGACACAGAATTATAAACATACAAACAACACAATTACTGAAATTAAAAACACTCTAGAAGGAATTGAAAGCAGAATATCTGAAGCAGAAGAACCAATCAGTGACCTGGAAGATAAAATAATGGAAATAACTTCTGAAGAGCAGAATAAAGTAAAAAGAATGAAAAGAATTGAGGATAGTCTCAGAGACTTCTGGGACAATATCAAATGCACCAACATTTCCAACATTTGAATTATAGGGGTCCCAGAAGAAGAGAAAAAGAAAGGGTATGAGAAAAATTTTGAAGAGATTATAGTTGAAAATTTCCCCAACATGGAAAAGGAAACAGTCAATCAAGTCCAAGAGGCATAAAGAATCCCGTATAGGACAAATCCAAGGAGAAACACGCCAAGACACATACTAATCAAACTAACTAAGACTAAGCAGAAACAAAGAATATTAAAAGCAGCAAGGGAGAAGCAACAAGTAACATACAAGGGAAACCCCATATGTTTAACAGCTGATCTTTCAGCAGAAACTCTGCAGGCCAAAAGGGAATGGCAGGATATTATTTAAAGTACTGAAAGGGAAAAATCTACAACTAAGATTACTGTACCTGGCAAGGATCTCATTCAAAATTGATGAAGAAATAAAAATCTATTCTGACGGGCAAAAGTTAAGAGAATTCAGTACCATCAAACCAGTTTTACAACAAATGTTTAAAGGGACTTATATAGATAAGAAATACAAAAGAAAAAGGATCTACAGAATCAACCCCAAACAATTAAGAAAACGACAATAGGAACACATATATCAATGATTACTTTAAATGTAAATGGATTAACTGCTCCAACCAAAAGACACAGACTGGCTGAATGGATTAAAAAACAAGACCCATAAATATGCTGTCTACAAGAAATCCACTTTAGACCTAAAGATACATATAGACTGAAAGTGAGAAGATGGAAAAATATAGTCCATTCAAACGGGAAGCTAAAGAAAGCTGGAGTAGCAATCCTCATATCAGACAAACAGACCTTAAAATAAAGAATATTACAAGAGATAAGGAAGGACAGTACATAATGATCAAGGGATCAATCCAAGAGGAAGACATAACAATTGTAAATATCTATGCACCCAACATAAGAGCACCTCAATACATAAGACAAACACTAACAGACATAAAAGGAGAAACTGATGATAACACAATAATAGTAGGAGACTTTAACACACCACTCACACCAACAGACAGATCATCAAAACAGAAAATTAATAAGGAAATACAAGTCTTAAATGATACATTAGATGAGATGGATCTCAATGGTATCTTCAGGACATTCCATTCAAATGCAGAAGAATATACCTTCTTCCCAAGTGCACATGGAACATTCTCCAGGATAGACCACATCTTGGGTCACAAATCAAACCTCAGTAAATTTAAGAAAATTGAAATCATATAAAGCATGTTCTCTGACCACAATGCTATGAAACTAGATATCAATTACAAAAAAGAAACTGTGAAAAACTCAAACATATGGAGATTAAACAACACATTTCTAAATAACCAACCAGTTACAGAAGAAATCAAAAGGGAAATTGAAAAATTTCTAGAAACAAATGACAATGAAAACACGACAACTCAAAACCTATGGGATGCAGTAAAAGCAGTTCTAAGCGGGAAGTTTATAGCAAGACAATCCTACCTCAAGAAACAAGAAAAACATCGAATAGACAAACTAATTTTACACCTAAAACAACTGGAAAAAGAAGAACAAAAAAAACCCTCAAAATTAGGACAGAAATCATAAAGATCTGAGCAGAAATAATTGAAAAAGAAACGAAAGAACAATAGTAAAGATTAATAAAACTAAAAGTTGGTTCTTTGAGAAGATAAATAAAATTGATAAACCTTTAGCCAGGCTCATCAAGGAAAAAAGAGAGAAGAATCAAATCAACAAAATTAGAAAAGAAAAAGGATAGGTTACAACAGACAATGCAGAAATACTAAGGATTATAAGAGACTATTATGAACAATTATATGGTGATAAAATGGATAACCTGGAAGAAATGGACAGATTCCTAGGTAAGTTCAAACTTCCAAGACTGAACGAGGATTCAAACTTCCAAGACTGAAGCAGGAAGAAACAGAAATTATGAAGAACCCAATTACAAGCACTGAAATTGAAACTGTGAACAAAATATCCTAAAAAAGAAAACCCCAGGACCAGATGGCTTCACAGGAGAATTCTATCAAACATTTAGAGAGAAGAGCTAATGCCTATCCTTCTAAACTCTTTCAAAAAATTGCAGAGGAAGGAACACTTCCAAACTCATTCCACGAGGCCACCACCACCCTGATACTAAAACCAGAGAAAGACAACACACGAAAAAAGAAAACTACAGGCCAGTATAACTGATTGACATAGATGAAAAAATCCTCAACAAAATTTTAGCAAAGAGAATTCAGCAACACATCAAAAAGCTCATATACCATGATCAAGTTAGGTTTATTCCAGGGATGAGAGGATTCTTTAATATATGCAAGTCAATCAATGTGATACACCATATTAACAAATTGAAAGATAAAAACCATATGGTCATATTAATAGATGTAGAAAAAGCCTTTGAAAAAATTCAGCACCATTTATGATTGAAATTCTTCAAAAAACGGGCTTAGAAGGAACCTATCTCAACACAGTAAAGGCCATATATGATAAGCCTACAGCAAACATTATTCTCAATGGTGAAAAATGAAAGCATTCCCCTTAAGATCAGGAACAAGACAAGGGTGTCCACTTTCATCACTATTATTCAACATAGTTCTGGAGTCCTAGCTTCAGCCATCAGAGAAGAAAAAAAAAAAAAGGAATCCAAATTGGAAAAGAAGTGAGGTTTGTGACATTGTACAGGAGACAGGGATCAAGATCATCCCCATGGAAAAGAAATGCAAAAAAGTAAAATGGCTGTCTGAAGAGGTTGTAAAAATAGCTGTGAAAAGAAGAGAAGGGAAAAGCAAAGGAGAAAAGATATTCCCATTTGAATGACGAGTTCCAAAGAATAGCAAGGAGAGATAAGAAAGCCTTCCTCAGCGATCAATGCAAAGAAATAGAGGAAAACAACAGAATGGGAAAGATTAGAGATCTCTTCAAGAAAATTAGACACCAAGGGAACATTTCATGCAAACATGGGCTTGAGAAAGGACAGAAATGGTAGGGACCTAACAGAAGCAGAAGATATTAAGAAGAGGTGGCAAGAATACACAGAAGAACTGTACAAAAAAGATCTTCATGACCAAGATAATCATGATGGTGTGATGACTCACCTAGAGCCACACATCCTGGAATGCGAAGTCAAGTGGCCTTAGGAAGCATCACTACAAACAAAGCTAGTGGAGGTGATGGAATTCCAGTTGAGCTATTTCAAATCCTGAAAGATGATGCTGTGAAAGTGCTGAACTCAATATGTCAGCAAATTTGGAAAACTCAGCAGTGGCCACAGGACTGGAAAAGGTCAGTTTCCATTCCAATTCCAAACAAAGGCAATGCAAAAGAATGCTCAAACTACCACACAATTGCACTCATCTCACATGTTAGTAAAGTAATGCTCAAAATTCTCCAAGCCAGGCTTCAGCAATATGTGAACCATGAACTTCCAGATGTTCAAGCTGGTTTTAGAAAAGGCAGAGGAACCAGAGATCAAATTGCCAACATCCGCTGGATCGTGGAAAAAGCAAGAGTTCCAGAAAAACATCTATTTCTGCTTTATTGACTATGCCAAAGCCTTTGACTGGGTGGATACAATAAACTGTGGAAAATTCTGAAAGAGATGGGAATACCAGACCACCTGATCTGCTTCTTGAGAAACCTATATGCAGGTAGGAAGCAACAGTTAGAACTGGACATGGAACAACAGACTGGTTCCAAACAGGAAAAGGAGTACGTCAAGGCTGTATATTGTCACCCTGCTTATTTAACTTATACACTGAGTACATCATGAGAAATGCTGGGCTGAAGGAAGCACTAGCTAGAATCAAGACTGCGGGGAGAAATATCAATAACCTCAGATATGCAGATGACACCACCTTTATGGCAGAAAGTGAAGAGGAACTAAAAAGTCTCTTGATGAAAGTGAAAGTGGAGAGTGAAAAAGTTGGCTTAAAGCTCAACATTCAGAAAATGAAGATCATGGCATCTGGTCCCATCACTTCATGGGAAATAGATGGGGAAACAGGGCCAGAGTTTATTTTTCTGGGCTCCAAAATCACTGCAGATGGTGACTGCAGCCAGGAAATTAAAAGATGTTTACTCCTGGGAAGGAAAGTTATGATCAACCTAGACAGTATATTAAAAAGCAGAGACATTACTTTGTCAACAAAGGTCCATTTAGTCAAGGCTGTGGTTTTTCCAGTGGTCATGTATGGATGTGCGAGTTGGACTATAAAGAAGGCTGAGCGCCAAAGAATTGATGCTTTTGAACTGTGGTGTTGGAGAAGACTCTTGCGAGTCCCTTGGACTGCAAGGAGATCCAACCAGTCCATCCTAAAGGAGCTCAGTCCTCGGTGTTCATTGGAAGGACTGATGCTGAGGTTGAAACTCCAATACTTAGGCCACCTCATGCGAAGAGTTGACTCATTGGAAGGGGGCAGGAGGAGAAGGGGAAGACAGAGGATGAGATGGCTGGATGGCATCACCGACTTGATGCACATGAGTTTGGGTGAACTCTGGGAGTTGGTGATGGACAGGGAGGCCTGGCGTGCTGTGATTCATGGGCTTGCAAGAGTTGGACACACCTGAGTGACTGAACTGAACTGAAAACTCTCACTGTTTGCAGATGAAAGGATACTGTACATAGAAAACCCAAAAGATACTATCAGACAATCACTAGAGCCAATCAGTACATTTAGTAAAGTTGCAGATTACAAAATCAATACACACAAATCACTTGCATTTCTATATAGTAAAAGTTAAAAAATCAGAAAGTGAAATTAAGGAATCAAGCCCATTCACCACTGCAACAAAAAGAATTAAATATCTAGGAATAAACTTACCTAAGTAGACAAAAGAACTCTAACACAGAAAATTATGACACCAGTGAAAGAAAGCAAAGACAACATAAACAGATGGAGAGATAGTCCATGTTCCTGGGTAGGAAGAATCAATATTGTGAAAATGACTATACTACCTAACACAATCTACAGATTCAATGCAATCCCTATCAAATTTCCAATGACATTTTTCACAGAATTAGAACAAAAAATTTCACAATTCATATGGAACACAAAAGACTCCCAAAAGCCAAAGAAGTCTTGTGAAAGAATCAAGCTAGAGGAATCAACCTTCCTGACTTCAGATTATTCTACAAAGCTACAGTCATCAAGACAGTATGGTACTGGCACAAAAACAGAAATATAGACCAATGGAACAAGATAGAGAACCTGGAGATAGAGCCACATACCTATGGGTACCTTGTTTTCGACAAAGAGGCAAGAATACACAATGGGGCAAGGACAGCCTCTTAATAAACAGTGCTGTGAAAACTGGACAGCTACATGTAAAAGAATGAACACTTCCTAACACCATACACAAAGATAAACTCTAAATGGATTAAAGACCTAAATGTGAGACCAGAAACTATAAACCTCTTAGAGGAAAACATAGGCAGAACACTTGATGACATAAATCAAAGCAAGATCCTCTATGACTCACCTCGTAGAGTAATGGAAATAAAAACTAAAGTAAACAAGTGGGACCTGATTAAACTGAAAAGCTTCTGCACAGCAAAGGAAACTTATAAGTAAGGTGAAAAGACAACCCTCATAATGGGAGAAAATAATAGCAAATGAACCAACTGACAAAGGATTAATTTCCAAAATATACAAGCAGCTCATACAACTCAACACCAGAAAAACAAACAACCCACTCAAAAAGTGGAAAAAAGACCTAAACAGACAGTTCTCCAGAGAAGACATACAGATGGCTAACAAACACATGAAAAGATGCTCAACATTGCTC
Organism: Bubalus bubalis; assembly: GCF_019923935.1. NCBI lineage: Eukaryota > Metazoa > Chordata > Mammalia > Artiodactyla > Bovidae > Bubalus > Bubalus bubalis. The sequence continues at coordinate 43,712,000 of NC_059173.1, forward strand.
ATTATTAGAGAAAAGCAAATCAAAAACCACAATGAGCTATCACCTCACACTGGTCAGAATGGCCCTCATGAAACAGTCTACAAACAATAAATGCTGGAGAGGGTGTGGAGAAAAGGGAATACTCTTGTGCTGTTGGTGGGAATGCAAATTGATACAGACACTATAGAAGACAGTATGCTGCTGCTGCTGCTAAGTCGCTTCAGTCGTGTCTGACTCTGTGCAACCCCACTGATGGCAGCCCACCAGGCTCCCCCGTCCCTGGGATTCTCCAGGCAAGAACACTGGAGTGGGTTGCCATTTCCTTCTCCAATGCATGAAAGTGAAAAGTGAAAGTGAAGTCACCCAGTCATGTCCAACTCCTAGTTACCACATGGACTGCAGCCTACCAGGCTCCTCCGTCCATGGGATTTTCCAGGCTAGAGTACTGGAGTGGGTTGCCATTGCCTTCTCCGAGAGGACAGTATGGAGATTCCTCAATAAAACTAGGAATAAAACCACCATATGACCCAGGAATCCCACTCGTAGGCATATTATACCCTGATGAAACCAAAATTGAAAAACACACATGTATCCCATTGTGCACTGCAGCACTATTTACAACAGCTAGAACATGGAAGCAACCTAGATGTCCACTGACAGATGAATGGATAAAGAAGTTATGGTACATATACACAATGGAATATTACTCAGACTTATAAAGGAACACATTTGAGTCAGTTCTCATGAGGTGGATGAACCTAGAACCTATTACACAGAGTGAAGTGAGTCAGAAGGAGAAAGATAAATATCATATTCTAACGCACATATACAGAATGTAGAAAAATGGTACTGAAGAATTTATTTACAGGGCAGCAATGAAGAAACAGACATAAAGAATAGATTTATGGACATGGGAAGAGGGGAGGAAAGGGTGAGATGTATGGAAAGAGTAAAGTGGAAATTTACATTTACCATATGTAAAATAGATAGTCAATGGGAATTTGTTGTATGGCTAACGAGACTCAAACGGGGCTCTGTATTAACCTAGATGGGTGGGGTGGGGAGGGAGATGGGAGAGAGGTTCAAAAGGGAGGGGATATATGTATACCTATGACTGATTCATTTTGAGGTTTGGCAGAAAACAACAAAATTCTGTAAAGCAATTATCCTTCAATAAAAAAATGTTAAAAAGACCAAAAAAAAAAAAAAAAAAAAGAATAAATTTTAGGGTCTTCTCTGGTGGCCCAGGGATAAAGAATCTTCTTGGCAATGCAGGAGACACAGGTTTGATCCCTGGTCTGTGAAGATCTCACATCTTAAGAAGTAAGCCTGTGCTCCACAACTATTGAGCCTGTGCTCTAGAGCCTGGGAGCTGCAAATACTGAGTTCGTGTGATGCAACTATTGAAGCCTTCATGCCCTAGAGTCCCTGCTCTACAACAAAAAACCCACCACAACGAGAAGCCTATAACTAGGGAGTAGCCCCTGCTCACCCCAACTAGAGAAAAAGCGCACTTAGCAACAAAGATGGAACACAGCCAAATAAAGAAATAAAATTATTAACAAATTAAAAAAATAAAACATAAATGTCTTAGTTTTAATTAGTAATATGATAAATATCCCACACAAAAAAATGCTTTTTGGAGTCCTGAATAATTTTTAAGTATACTGAAGAGGGGTTCTTAAACCAAGAAGGTTGAGAAACTAAGCCAGCAGATAAAAAGCATTATCTCTTTTTAGAGAAGTGGAAACTAAGGTTCAGGCCATTTGCCTGGAGTCAAGCTCCAGGCAAGCTGCTGACAGAATCAAGAAGAAATCTTCATCTCTCTGTCTCTAAAGCCCAAGCTTTTAAATTCCAGGTCAGAGCTATTCCTCTCTCAGTTTTAATAAGTAGGTAAGATGGTATAGTGAAAAGATATGCATTTTTGGAATATAATGAGTATACATTTCAAATAAATAATACATTTATAAGTTCTAAAGAAACTTTCTGAGGCATAATAAGCATTCAGAGATACACAAATCATAAATTTGTACAGTGAATGCACTCATGTGACCAGCAACCCGTTCAAGACAGACAACGTTATTACCAGTACCTTGAAGCCAGATGCCCCTTTCTTCTTGATACTACAATCCTCCAAAATTAACCATTATCCTGACTTCTAAAACTTTTTATTAGTTTTGCCTAAAACTTACACAGTTTAAAATATGTAGACAAAAGTAGAATGTGGAGCCAGAATTCGGGCTGGATTTCTAATTCCTGGTGGAATGACCCTCTAAATTCATTTTATTTTTTGAAGACAATTTTATTTTCAATGGAATAGTCATAAAAATGCCTCATATCTCAAAACTGCATTTTTTCAACTGTGTCTGATGGTAAAAATCATCTGGAATACTAGGTAGAAAGCCCAGATTCTCCTAGACCAGTGGTTCTGAAAGGACTAGCAGCAATACCTTAGAACCTGCAAGAAACATAAGTTACTGACTCATATCCTAGACTTCTTGAATCAAAAACTTGGGGGATGGGACTTCCCTGGTGGTTCAGTGGCTAGGACTCTAGGCTCCCAGTGCAAAGGGGCCTGGGTTCGATCCCTGGTCAAGAAACCAGATCCCACATGCTGCAACTAAGACCCAGCACAGCCAAATACATAAATATTAAAAGTAAAAAAAAAACTTGGGGGAGAGGGTAACAATCTTTATTTTAATAAGCCCCCAGGTGATTATAATAAACACTAAAATTTGAGAACCACTGTACTAATATATAACCAATAATTTGGAAAAAAGAAACATAACTGAAATGATTCCATATTTTAGATTTTTAAAAAAATTGTTCCAATTTTTCACAAGCAAAACATTACTACAACGAATATATTTATTCATATATTTTTATGTATAACAATTTCTTAGGACAGGTTCCTAAAATCTATGTAATGTCACCATCAAATTAATTGGTCAAAGGATATAAGCATTTAGAGGCTTTTACTGCCAAGCTGCCCTCCAGAAAGATTTTTATAAATCACACTATTATGAGAAAACAAAATACTCCAAACTAAAAATATTTAGTGAGGGACTTGATATTGTAATAAAGGACAGAAATGGTAGGGACCTAACAGAAGCAGAAGATATTAAGAAGAAGTGGCAAGAATACACAGAAGAACTGTACAAAAAAGATCTTCACAACCCAGATAATCACGATGGTGTGATCACTCACCTAGAGCCACACATCCTGGAATGTGAGTCAAGTGGCCTTAGGAAGCATCACTACAAACAAAGCTAGTGGAGGTGATGGAATTCCAGTTGAGCTATTTCAAATCCTGAAAGATGATGCTGTGAAAGTGCTGAACTCAATATATCAGCAAATTTGGAAAACTCAGCAGTGGCCACAGGACTGGAAAAGGTCAGTTTTCATTCCAATCCCAAGGAAAGGCAATGCCAAAGAATGCTCAAACTACCACACAATTGCACTCATCTCACATGCTAGTAAAGTAACGCTCAAAATTCTCCAAGCCAGGCTTCAGCAATACGTCAACCGTGAACTTCCAGATGTTCAAGCTGGTTTTAGAAAAGGCAGAGGAACCAGAGATCAAATTGCCAACATCTGCTGGATCATCGAAAAAGCAAGAGAGTTCCAGAAAAGCATCTATTTCTTCTTTCTTGACTATGCCAAAGCCTTTGACTGTGTGGATCACAATAAACTGTGGAAAATTCTGAGAGATGGGAATATCAGACCACCTGATCTGCTTCTTGAGACAGCTGTATGCAGGTCAGGAAGCAACAGTTAGAACTGGACATGGAACAACAGACTGGCTCCAAATGGGAAAAGGAGTACGTCAAGGCTGTAAATTGTCACCCTGCTTATTTAACTTCTATGCAGAGTACATCATGCAAAATGCCAGGCTGCATGAAGCACAAGCTGGAATCAAGATTGCTGGGAGAAATATCAATAACCTCAGATATGCAGATGACACCACCCTTATGGCAGAAAGTGATTGGAACTAAAAAGCTTCTTGATGAAAGTGAAAGAGGAGAGTGAAAAAGTTGGTTTAAAGCTCAACATTCAGAAAACTAAGATCATGGCATCTGGTCCCATCACTTCATGGCAGATAGATGGGGAAACAGTGGAAACAGTGGCTGACTTTATTCTTCTGGGCTCCAAAATCACTGCAGATGGTGACTGCAGCCATGAAATTAAAAGATGCTTACTCCTTGGAAGGAAAGTTATGACCAACCTAGACAGCATATTAAAAAGCAGAGACATTACTTTGTCAACAAAGGTCAGTCTAGTCAAGGCTATGGTTTTTCCAGTGTTCATGTATGGATGTGAGAGGTGGACTATAAAGAAAGCTGAGCGCCGAAGAATTGATGCTTTTGAACTGTGGTGCTGGAGAAGACTCTTGAGAGTCCCTTGGACTGCAAGGAGATCCAACCAGTCAATCCTAAAGGAGATCATTCCTGGGTATTCATTGGAAGGACTGATGTTGAAGCTGAAACTCTAATACTTTGGACACCTGATGTGAAGAGCTGACTCATTTGAAAAGACCTTGATGCTGGGAAAGATTGAGGGCAGGAGGAGAAGGGGATGACAGAGGATGAGATGGTTGGATGGCATCACTGACTTGATGGACATGGGTTTGGGTGGACTCCGGGAGTTGGTGATGGACGGGGAGGTCTGGTGTGCTGTGGTTCATGGGGTCACAAAGAGTCAGACATGACTGGGCAACTGAACTGAACTGAATTTGATATTGTACTGGTGTTATTGCCTCCCAAAACAATTATACTTGAGACACAAAGAATTTTTTACACCTAATTTTAATTCTTCACCTTGCTTTTTAGCAATAATAATAATAAAGATGATAAAAATAATAGGTAAACTTATTTCACACATGTGCTAGGCATTACACTATGTGCTTTATGAGGATTTAAAACTTTAATTATGTTAAGAACCCCATAAAAGGAGAATTACTATAATCCCTGTTTATAAATGAAAAAGATGAAGCACAAAAAGATTTCCCAAGATCATAGAGTGAGAAAGTAGAATCGGATCAAACTCAAGAAATTTGACCAGATTTTTCTTTCAAAAGCTCGTGTGTTTCACAAAAGCAGACACCAACATTGTCCATTGCATGATCAACACTAATCACAGTGTCTCATATATAGTACTCTTGCCTGGAAAATCCCATGGACGGAGGAGCCTGGTAGGCTGCAGTCCATGGGGTCGCTAAGAGTCGGACACGACTGAGAGACTTCACTTTCACTTTTAACTTTCATGCACTGGAGGAGGAATGGCAACCCACTCCAGTGTTCTTGCCTGGAGAATCCCAGGGACGGCAGGGCCTGGTAGGCTGCCATCTATGGGGTCGCACAGACTCGGACATGACTGAAGCGACTTAGCAGCAGCAGCAGCATATATAGTGGACACCTAATAAATACTTGTGAAATGAAGATATTTGAATCTTAGACTTATTGCTTTAATAAAGCATAATATAATAAAGAATTCTATCTCAATTTTCTACTATAAATTGCATTGTATTTAGTTTTCAATTTATTCAGTTTGGATTCACCTAGTCTTCATGCACGACAAGAAGGTGTTTCGATCTAGTGATGGATACCAAAACAACTGTACGTAGAACTTAGTAATATACATAAAGATGAATGTATAAGTAATAAGCAGACTTAACATTTAACATTATTATTTTATGGATTCGTTAACCTTTTATAAAACTGCTTGAACTGTCACCTAGTTAAAATTTTGCATTTATATACAAAGTACATTGCAGATATTGTGGCAAAATTTTCTTTCACAAACTTTTTCAATTTTGACTGCTCAAACCTGGATCTCACCATACTTACTATGAAATGATAACCCAAAATGTAGCAAAAGGGAAGAACCATCTTCAAAGACATAATATGGGACCAAGCAAGATGTACATGGAGAAAGGCAAAGATGGTAAGATAGGAGGAGAAAGGGGTGAGGAATGAGAAGAAATGTGACTAAAAAAAAAATGAAATAAAATTGAGTGTTAGAAATTATAGCAACAAGAGTACCACAGAGAGATGCTTTTTAGAAGTAGAATTCTTTTTTGTTTGTTTTGTTTTTTGAAACTACAAATCTTATCTAGTTCTGCCCTCTGCTTTCTTTTATAAATTAAATTTTTAAGAATTTATTGAGGTGTGGCTGACAATCACTGCCTATATTTAAGGTGTACAAGTGAGGGTTCTTTTACATATGTCTGTCACAGTATTTTTTAAGAGTAATACGAAATGCATATTCTGCTACAGCTTTCAAAAGGTATTTAATGTCCCAGAAAGAAAAACACCAATACAGTATACTAACGCATATATATGGAATTTAGAAAGACAGTACCAATAACCCTGTGTACGAGACAGCAAAAGAGACACTGATGTATAGAACAGTCTTATGGACTCTGTGGGAGAGGGAGAGGGTGGGAAGATTTGGGAGAATGGCATTGAAACATGTAAAATATCATGTATGAAACGAGGTGCCAGTCCAGGTTCGATGCACGATACTGGATGCTTGGGGCTGGTGCACTGGGACAACCCAGAGGGATGGAGTGGGGGGGGAGGAGGGAGGAGGGTTCAGGATGGGGAACACATGTATACCTGTGGCGGATTCATTTTGATATTTGGCAAAACTAATACAATTATGTAAAGTTTAAAAATAAAATAAAATTTAAAAAAAATAAAAAATAAAAAAAAAAGAAAGCATTTAAGTCTAAATTAATTTTCATTTATTTATTTATATGTGAACATTAACGGGCTTCCCAGGTGGCACTACTGGTAAAGCACCCGTTGCCATTGCAGGAGACATAAGAGATATGGGTTTGATCCCTGGGTGGGGAAGATTCCCTGAAGGAGGGCATGGCAACTCAGTCTAGTCTTCTTGCTTGGAGAGTTCCACGGACTGAGGAGCCTGGTGGGCTACAGTCTGTAGACTTTCAAGAGTCAGAGAGGACTGAAGCGATTTAGCATGCATACATGCATGCATGCACATTAATAAATTCTTCCTGAAATACTAGGCTAAAACAGAGCAAAGAATATGCTTTCCGCATTATTTTTTTCCCTCTATTACTTTTCAAATTCCTTCCCTTTATATATTAAAAAGAATTCAGTGCTACATAATGCTCCTTAACAAGGTATATATAGCCTAAGCCAAGAATTCCAAAACCAAATTTCCAAGGAATAAAAGACAATTCAACTTTTTACAGATAAGTATAAAATCAAAACTTTAATAATGAATTTCTAATCCCCATTTATAAAATGAAGAAACTGAGGAACACAGGAAGGTATAAAAATGGGATTCAAATCCATAACTGGCATACAAAATTGTAAATTAAAATAACATTCTCATATATATAACCAAAAAGATTACAATGTTAAAAACAGGATATAAACAATATAGCTTCCCAAATATTTTTATAACCATACAGGAAGAAAAAAGGAGGAAAAGCATAATTCTAAAAGAAGTGTAAGTTTAGAAAAATATAATTCTATAATCTTTGAAAACTGAAGAAAATCGTATCAGAAGAAAACATGGAAAAAAAATGTAAATTTGGGCAAGTGGATAATTGATTCTTTTCTTCAAAAATTTTCTTTTGCATTAAAATATTTTACAACACACAAAAAATCATGCCAAAAGAATTAGGATTCAATTAAAATATATACATGGCAACTGTAACATACAGCAAGGGTACATATTACAAGTTTTGTTACCTGTTAACTATTTTGCAAACTGTAGAAAATCATCATGCTAACAATTTTGATATTCTATTATCATTCATAAATAATGACTGATCACAGATTTTTAGAAACTCTGTTTATTCAGGATAATAAATATATCACTCACCTGACTGGCCAGTTTTAGTTGTTCTTGAAGATTCCTGACTGTTTCGTCATCTGTATATATCTCATTTCCCATCTCTGTGCCAAAGGGAAGGGCCTCCAATTGCTTTGCAACAACAGCATCTTTTAATTCATTGTGCAACCTTTGGAACAAACAGTGAAGACAACAATAATCTAATTTTAGTAACAGCAGTTGTTGTTTCAGGGTCAACTAAATCAACATTTGGGTCAAAAATCACTGTTTACACAAAAATCATTTTTAAGTCATCCTCTAAATGTAGAAGTATTTAAAAATCATTAAATAATGAGTCACCAGAAAAAATACATCAAAATTTTGAATGAGTTAAATTGATCAAAGATACATAATTCAGTTTGTCCTAGGAAGATTTTAATTTTTCAAACAGATAAAATTCTGAAATTATACCTTATTCATTGATAAAACAAGTCATTCAGAAAAAAATTTAAATATAATAATTTCATCTAGTTAATGAAATGGAAAGGGGATTATAGAATTATTTGTTAATTTCTTCACTGTGTTTCACAAAATTCATTTGATTTCTGACTAGTTCCAACCAAATTCTTGATGGTTATGAAATCAAGACTAGAGGCTTTACTTGCCAGCACTTTCTTAACAGTAATTTTGAAAGTCTTAAATTCAACTTTAATATATATTAAATTATAAATATTTCATAAATGACATATTTCATAAGTGATAAATATTTCATAAATTTATTTCATAAATTACAAAATATTCATTAAATTCAAATATTTTGGTAATTTAAAATTATAAAAAAATTAGGTGTATAATATACACACAGAAGGGAAAATGGTTAACATCAGAAAATCTTGAAAATATTGAATTTGTATAATTATAACCAGAAAACATCATTTATACTAAACATATCTCAAGGTAAAAATTTCTCAAAGGAATTGCATCCATCTCTATACAAAAATCTAAACAGAATTACCTACTAATACTACAGTCTCCACTCAAACTAGAAAAATACAATCTGAAATTTAAAAACATCTTTATTGAAAACAAAGTTCATCAAATACAATAAAACTCACAAGGCAATAATCTCATTTACCAGTGGGGTGAAGGCAGGGGGGAGATGCAGTATAGGGGTAGTGGATTAAGAGGTACAATTTATTAGATACAAAATAAGCTAAGAAAACATCTTGTACAACACAAGGAATATAGCCCATATTTTATATTAACTATAAATGACGTATGGGGCTTCCCTGGTGGCTCAACAGTACAGAATCTACCTTCAGTGAAGGAGATGTAGGTTCAATGCCTGAGTCAGGAAGATCCCCTGGAGAAGGAAATGGCAACCCACTCCAATATTTTTTGCCTAGAAATCTCATGGACAGAGGATCCTAGCAGGCTTATAGTCTATGGGGTTGCACAAGAGTCAGACATGATTTAGCGACTGAACAACAACAAATAAATGAAGTACAGGTGGTTCAGTGGTAAAGAATACACCTGCCAAGCAGGAGACGTGGGTTCGACCCCTGGTTCAGGAAGAGCCCCTGGAGAAGGAAATGGCAACCCACTCCAGTATTCTTGCCTGGAAAATCCTAGGCAGAGAGGAGCCTGGTGGGCTACAGTCCACGGGTTCACAAAACAGTTGGTTACAACTTAGTGACTAGACAATAAATGAAGTATAAACATTGAGAATCCCCATATTGTTCCTCTGTAACACATAATACTGTACAGCAACTATACTTCAATTTTAAAAAACAAAACCCTTATTGGTTAAGAGCAAATTTGTTGTTGTTCAGTCACTAAGTTGTATCTGACTCTTTGCAACTCCATGGACTGCAGCAAGCCAGGCTTTCCATTCTTCACTATTTCCCAGTTTGCTCAAATTCATGCCGTTTGAATTGGGGATACTATCTAACCATCCCATCCTGTGCCTCCCCCTTCTCCTTTTGCCTTCAATCTGTCCCAGGATCAGGGTCTTTTCCAATGAGTTGGCTCTTCACATGAGGTGGCAAAAGTATTGGAGCTTCAGCATCAGTCCTTCCAATGAACATTTAGATTTAGAGCTGATTTCCTTTAGGATTGACTGGTTTGATTTCCTTGCAGTATATCCAAACTTCCTGAATGAGAAGCCAGGATCTGTCACTTTGTTTGCTATGTGACCTTGAACATGTTCCTTATAACCTCTTTTGGCCTCAGTTTCTTTATACTAGTTGCCCCCTCCCTGTCTAGGAGACTCTACAGGATCAGCAAGTGGGTCCTAACAGGTTCCTTTCCAGTTACTGCTTCTGTTCTGGGACTCAGAGCAAGTGAGATTCTGTGTGTGCTCTTTAAGAGCGGAGTTTCTGTTTCCTCTGGCTCTCCAATATTCAAATCCCCTTGGCTTTGCTCTTTCGGGAGAACTTCTGTGACTGTGATTATCCTCCAGTTTGTGGGTCACCTACCTGAGGGTGTGCCTACATTATATCTCTGCCCTCTCTTACCCTTTTTTTCCCTTAATCTTTTGGCCACTCTGTGCAGCATGCACGATCTTAGTTCCCTGACCAGGGATGGAATACGCGCCCCCTGCAGTGGAAGCCTGCCATCTTAACTGCTGGATTGCCATGGAAGTTCTACCCATCTTGTTTTGGTTCCTTCCTTGTATCTTTAGTTGTAAAAATATTTTCTGCTGTATTCAAGTGATTCTCATTGACAGCTGCTCTTCAAACAGTTGTAATTTTGCTGTGGTTAGAGAAGCTGAGTTCAGGGTTTTCCTATTCTGTCAACTTGGACACACCTTGCCCTTGCAAGGTCATTTTCAGAGTTCTGCACTGATATGCAAAGCAAGGACTACCTATAAGTAGTTTATTTTTATTTGTTTTAGTATCTGAAGTATTTGGAGAAAGGGTTTTTTTTTTTTTTTTTTTTGATGGTTTAGTATGGTTTATTAAGCTGTGCCTTAGTACAGACGCTGGGGCTTGCCCATGGTGCTCTTAATGTACAAGGCCCTGACGTTCTGCCAATTTTTCTTGAGCAATGACACCAGGAAGTTGACAGCTAAGTGGATGTTGTACACAAGCTCATCATCTGTCATCTTCACGTGGCCAACAGCCACTGCCAGACACAGCACCTTCTTCATCTGGAACTTGATTGTGGACTTCACTTCATCAACTTTGGCCACCATGTTCTCACTGTGGGTCAGCAAGGAAGGGAACCTGCCAGCCTTGTTCAGGCCTGGGCCCAGGATTCGGGGGATCTGCTTGATCAGAGACTCTGAAGCCAAAAAGGCATCATATTTCTTGGCCAGCTTCTTGACCAGTTTTTTATTCTTGTTGAGTTTTTTCAGCGCCTCAATGTCCATGTGGGGGATATGCACAGCCTTGGCCTCATCACAATGCTGCTGGTCCCCCAAGACACACACGGAGAACTTGGGGCGGGGAGTGGACTTAAGCCTGACGGTGCCCGAGAAGCGTTTGTCCTTCTGAGGGTCATAGTTCTTCAGGCTGATCTGAAGCTCCACCGTCTCCAAAAACTTTCTGCGCTTGCGCTGGTTCCCGTGCAGGACTTTCCGCACCGCCTCGTAGAGGGTGTCGCGGGAGACTTTGCTGCTCATAGTTCCCTACGCCGTGATAACCGGAAAAAGCTGGAAAAAGGGTTTTAATCTCTCAGTTTGCAATCCTGCTGGAGAAGGAAATGGCAACCCACTCCAGTACTCTTGCCTGGAAAATCCCATGGACAGAGGAGCCTGGTGGGCTACAGTCACAGGGTTGCAAAGAGTTGGACACAACTGAGCGACTTCACTTCACTTGCAATCCTGCTGTCTCTTGCCCAAATGCCCTAACTCTACAACTGTCTTATAATTTGAGGTTTCAGTACTTGCACCCAAGCACTGCATTTTGAACTCTTGTTGACTATGAGGGCTACTCCATTTCTTCTAAGGCACTCTTGACTTCAGTAGTAGATATAGTGGTCATCAGAATTAAATTTGCCATTCCAGTCCATTTTAGTTTACCGATTCCTAAAATGTGGATGTTCACTCTTGCCATCTCCTGTTTGACCACTTCCAGTTTACCTTGATTCATGGACCTAACATTCCAGGTTCCTATGCAGTACTGTTCTTTACAGCATCGGACTTTACTTCCATCACCAGTCATACCCACAACTGGGTGCTGTTTTTGCTTTGGCTCTGTCTCTTCATTCTTTCTGGAGTTATTTCTCCACTCTTCTCCAGTAGCATACTGGGCACCTACCGACCTGGGAAGTTCATCTTTCATGTAATATCTTTTTGCCTTTTCATACAGCTCATGAGTTCTCAAGGCAAGAGTACTAAAGCGGTTTGCCATTCCCTTCACCAGAGGACCACATTCTGTCAGAGCTCTCCACCATGACCCATGTTAACTGCATGGTTCAAATACTATTTTTTGAGTTTTTCTTTCCATTACTGAGGAACAATCTGTTTATATTTTCTTCCAGCTGGTGGAGTTGTCTGTTTTGCCATTCAAGGCTATCACTGAATTTTTCTAAACTAAAAAAACAAAACAAAACAGAAAATTGGAAATTTTCTATCCTGAGGCTTTGTAATTGCATTCTTGCAAATTTAAAACTGTCATATCTTTTAACATTATGAAATATTACTATTTATAATATTCTCTTACATTAAGGTCTACTATTAATATGCCCAATTTTACGTGTTTTCTTTCAGTTTGCACTTGCATGGTTTATCTATTCTCCATTCTCTTATTTGTAACCATTCAATATTCTTGTATTTTAGAAATCTGTCTGATAAGAAGTATGTAAGTGTCCTTTTTAATTCCTCTGATAAATCACTGTCTTTTAACTGTAGCATGCAGTACACTGAAATTTGATGTAATTAGTAATGTACCTAAGTTTATATCTTTTTCAATATTTGCTTTCTATTTGCCCTGTCCGTTATTGATTGTTCTCTTCTTTCATGCTTTTAGATTATTATTACTCCATAGATTATTTTTTATTACTCCATTTTTCTACTCTATTATCTGGGTTGGCAGTTACATAATCTTTTGCTTTACTTTTGAAGATTATAACATGCATCACTGAATAATCAAACTCTAAAATAAATCAGCATTATATCTCTTTTGGGCAATGCTAAAACCTGAGAATATTTTAACTTCAAATACCCTTTTCCTAAATTTATCTTATTGCTCTCATGTTTTGGCTTGGTAAGTGAGTGCCTCATGAGCTGATAGAAAATCAAAACACTGCCGTTTTGAAGTGTCTTCTCTTATTGTATGCAACGACAATGAACCATTTTTCAATCAGAGTGTGACATGTGTCCAAAAGTGAATTTTATATGACAACCAGCCATGTGCAGCTCAGTGGCTGGACCAAGAAGAAGCTAGATAGCCAAAGCCAAACTTGCATCAAAAAAAAAAAAGGGTCATGGTCACTTTTTGGTGGTCTGCTGCCCATCTGATCCACTACAGCTTTCTGAATCTCAGTGAAACCATCACATCTAAGAAGTATGCTCAGCAAAATCAATGAGATGTACTGAGAACAGCCACGCCTGAGGTTGGCATTAATCAACAGAAAGGGCCCAATTCTTCTGCACAACCAATGCTTCAGAAGTTGAACGAACTGGGCTACAAAGTCTTGCTTCATCTGCCATATTTCACCTCACCTCTCACCAATCGATCACCACTTCTTTAAGCATCTTGACAACTTTTTGCAGGGAAAGTGCTTCCACAAGGCAGAAAATGCTTTCCAAGAGTTTGTTGAATCCAGAGACATGGATTTTTATGATACAGGAATAAACAAACTTACTTCTCATTAGCAAAAATGTGTTGATTGTAATGATTCCTATTTTGATTAATAAAGATGTGTTTAAGCCTAGTTATGATGATTCAAAGTTCACAGTCTGAAACCGCAATTACTTTTGCACCAACCTAATATTTAATTCTCTATAGATATTTTAGAGACATTATTATCACTTTAGAATAGCTGATATTCATTGGGCTTTTCGCACAGTTACCCTTTCCTATAATTCTAAGCTTTCATCTGGAAGTATTAATATTTTCTTTAGGTAGATTATCTGTTTAGGATTGTCTTCAATTTTTCTAAAGACAGTGTTCTCAATTTCTTTTCATCTGACCTCTCTTCTGAAGGATATTTCACTGGGTAAAAAAACTGTATATTAACAGTTTTTCTTTCAGTACTTTAAAAATATTCTACTGTCAATCTAACAAGTGGCGCTGGGAAAACTGGTCAACCACCTGTAAAAGAATGAAACTAGAATACTTTCTAACACCATACATAAAGATAAACTCAAAATGGATTAAAGATCTAAATGTCAGACCAGAAACTATAAAACTCTTAGAGGAAAACATAGGCAGAACACTCTCTGACATAAATCACAGCAAGATCCTCTATAAGCCACCTTCCAGAGTAATGTAAATAAAAATAAACAAATGGGATCTAAGATCTAATTAAACTTAAAAGCTTTTGCACAACGAAGGAAACTATAAGCAAGGTGAAAAGGCAGCCTTCAGAATGGGAGAAAATAAGAGCAAACAAAACAACTGACAAAGAATTAATTGCCAAAATATACAAGCAGCTCAATACCAGAAAAATAAATGACCCAATCAAAAAATGGGCCAAAGAACTAAACAGACATTTCTCCAAAGATGACATACAGATGGCTAACAAACACATGAAAAGATGCTCAACATCACTCATTATCAGAGAAATGCAAATCAAAACCACAATGAGGTACCATCTCACACCGGTCAGAATGGCTGCCATCCAAAAGTCTACAAACAATAAATGCTGGAGAGGGTGTGGAGAAAAGGGAACCCTCTTATACTGTTGGTGGGAATGCAAACTAGTACAGCCACTATAGAGAACAGTGTGGAGATTCCTTAAAAAACTAGAAATAGAACTGCCATATGACCCAGCAATCCTATTGCTGGGCACACACTGAAGAAACCAGAATTGGAAGAGACACGTGTACCCCAATGTTCACTGCAGCACTGTTCACTAGCTAGGACATGGAGGGAACCTAGATGTCCATCAACAGACAAATGGATAAGGAAGCTGTAGTACATATACACAATGGAATATTACTTAGCTATAAAAAAGAATGCATTTGAGTCAGTTCTAATGAGGTGGATGACACTGCAGCCTATTATACAGAGTAAAGTCAGTCAGAAAGAGAAACACCAATACAGTATATTAATGCATATATATGGAATTTATAGAAAGATGGTAACAACAACCCTATATGCAAGATAGCAAAAGAGACAGCAATGTAAGGAACAGACGTTTGGACTCTGTGGGAGAAGGTGAGGGTGGGACGGATTAGCATTAAAACATGTATACTACCATATGTAAAACAGATGACCAATGCAAATTTGATGAATGAAGCAGGGCACCTAAGGCTGGTGCTCTGGGACAACCGGAGGGATGGGGTGGAGAAGGAGGTAGGAGGAGGGGTTCAGGACTGTGGGACACATGTGCACTCGTGGCTGCTTCATGTCGATGTACGGCAGAAACCACCACAAAACTGTAAAGCAGTTAGCCTGCAATTAAAATAAATATATTAATTAAAAAAAATATTCCACTGTCTGTTTTCCAGTATTTTTGTTGAGAAGTCAGTTAATATGGTATTGCTGCTACTGTGAAGGTAATCTCTACCTACTTGATTTTTTTTTTTAAATCTTTGGTTTTCTATTACTTCATAATAATGTACCTAGGTATAGTACTTTTGTACTATGCCGCTCATGACACACGGTGTGTCTTTAATTTGTGGACTGATGTCTCTCTGCCTTCTCTGGAACTCAAGCTGTAACGAATTTTAATTCTTTTCACTATATCCTATATGTCTCTTAGTTTATGTTTTGCATCTTCTATCCTCTTCTCTCTCTTCTGAATATTGTTTTCATTCTGAAATTTTTTTCTGACTTGGGTTGCATTCCATTAACTCTTCAGTAATGTCTCATTTTCATTAACTGCATTTTTTTCCAGTTCTACAATCTTCATTTGGTCCTTTAAGAGTTTTTAGTTCTTTTATAGAAATTCTCAAAACTGTGTCTTATCTCATTTAACATAGTTCATAATTATTTTAAAGACCAAACCTGTGAGTCTGTTTCTATTGCATACTGTTTTTTATGATTTTTTTCAATCATATTGTCTTCAATCTTACTGCTACTAGCTCTTTTTACACCAGATTATGAGCCAGATATCACCAAAACTTACAGAGATACTTTGAGGCCTAGCAACGATGTTATCTTTCTCTAAAAGACTTCCTTTTCCTTTTTTTTCAGGTGGAGAGGGATATTATCCCTGATTATGCTGTACCAACATCAAAGATTCAGATAATTCAGTCATGTTTCAGTTCTTTTTGGGAGTAGTTTATTTTGAGGGAATCATCCTTAACTTCAAAGCTGGATGTTCCTGAGCCACCCACCCTCAAGTCTGATGGGCCCTAAATTTCACTTTTTATTTCTCTTGCTCCATGAATTTGGTTCAAGCTCTGCTCAATTTTCAACCTCTCCTCACTTCTAACATAGGGAGATACATCCAGCAAAAAGTAACCCCAAAACAGAGTCATATCCCTGCATTCTTTCTTTTCCAGGTCTTTGCTCTACAATTCTACAGTGACTCCAATTCATTTAAACAGATTTGATTATTGTCAAATTTTTGTCAAGATCTTCTAGTATTTATCCAGATTCTCTAGTTTTTCTCAGGAGTCTGATGCCACTACTGCAAACAAAACTCTCTAACTTGTTTACAATTAATTAAAAATGTTCTGAGCACTAGTTTGGGTGCATCTCACTAGTCTGATAATGCTGTTGATTTATGCAGTTTTTAATTTTAATTTTCAATCCCTCTTTATATCAGGAGTTAGTTGAAAATGTAGTTAAGAGAAATAATTTACACCCACATACTGTTATTTCTAATTTATGATATGATTTATGCTTAATTTGTATGTATGCATTTATATGATGGACAGGGTTTGCAGTCCATGTTTATGAAAATGTTTTATGGGTCTTGAAAACATAGTATATTCCTGTTGGTTCATATACGAGTAATAGAAGCAGAAAAAAAAAATATATATATATATATATATACACTCAAACTTGCTCTTTGTATCTTTTATCTCTCTCTTATTTTTGCCCTTGTTTTCTTTGAAATAATATATAATGTAATATAATAATATACTTATAAATACTAAGTAAATACATGTTATCTAATTCTCCAAAGATCTTAGTAGTATAATTGAAAAAATAAAGTCATTTAAGTAATGCAAAGATTTTAAGGAATCTTTTTCAAAGCATTACTTTTTATGTATGGTTAATGAATCTTGAAAATTAGATATTAATAATTTAAGTAAGGGCTTCCCTGGTGGCTCAGTGGTAAAGAATCCGCCTGCAATGTAGTAGAAGTGGGTTCAATCCTTGGGTCAGGAAGATTCCCTGAAGAAGGAAATGGCAACCCACTCCAGTATTCTTGCCTGGGAAATACTATGACAGAATTGCCTGGCAGGCTACAGTCCACGGCGTTGCTAAAGAATCAGACACGACTTAGCAGCTAAACGATGACAACAATTTAAGTAAGTTCAACAAACATTTAGGGGCTTCCAAGTCGATCAGTGGCAAAGAACCTGCATGGCAATGCAGGAGATGAGGAGATCAGTTCAGTCTCTGGGTTGGGAAGATCCCTGGAGGAGGAAATGTCAACCCACTCCAGAATTCTTGCTAAAAAATCCCATGGACAGAGCCTGGAGGGCTACAGTCCACAGAGTTGCAAAGAGTCAGACACAACTGAGCACATACACACAAAACATTTGAAGACATACTATGTACAAGACAGTAAGAGAGTTCTGGGCCTAGGTGCATTTATTCAAATATACAACAAGTCAAAATGTAAGAAAGGTAGAAAAAAGAAAAAGGAGTAAGTTTCCTTGCATTTGGATGGTTTCACAGTAAGAGGAGAAATGAAATCACATAAAAGTTTGTGAAAATAAATAGTGTTATTCTTATTAATAACAGTAGAACCACATTTCTCTGCATAGTTGCTTTGTCTGCAGTCACCATCAACTAGCTGATCTCTGTTTTCCCGTGCAAATGCTTAAAAAAAAAGTCAATCTTATTGGTTTATATTGCAGAACTGTTTTGCTGAGACCACACAGACCACGATTAGGAAGCTGGACAATCAGGAAGCAGCTATGCCAACTGCTGATTCTAGGATCACACCTCTTTAGCTGAGATCCTGGGATCAGGAAGTACTGCCAGTGGTAATGCCTGCAGGAACATCCTGACTTAGCTTTGATAGAAGCAGTTGCAAGAATATTGGCGCTAGGGCCACACTACACTTGTTAGATTCTTATCCACAAAAACAGATTCCCAGATACTGCTTTTCCTCCTATTTATCTCCTGATTTAGGTCATTTACATGTGGTTATCATTAGCAGAACTCAATTCACATTCTGAAATAGATTTTGGTATTCCAGACTCTCCAGTATAAGAAGGTATACTATAATAAAGGAGGGTGGAATAGATGTTAAGCCAATCTACTATATCTGCCATAAACTGTTATTATAATTGTACAATGTAATTAAATATGACCCAAAATGAACAAAAGTACAAAAGAGTTGGGTTTTTTTCTATGAAACATAAGCTAAATATGAAAGGCTCAATAAAGATGAGTTATTAAATAGCTGCTGTTGAATAAGAGGTAGATAAAATAATTATAAAAAGTCAGAAGAATTATCAAATCAAAGGATCAAAAGGAGATCAAAAGGATCTCTAAGTTCTCACTCTTCTTCAAAGAAATTGAAACTGGAAGTTAAAAAGAACAAACGATTTTTCATGGTTTATATGTAAAAGACAACAAAGAACTATAATCAGTAGTCTTATTCAAAGTAAAGATCTTAGGCATTATATAAAAAATTAAATAAGTGCACATTTATATTCAGTTCAGTTGCTCAGTTGTGTCCGACTTTGCGACCCCATGAATCAGAGCACGCCAGGCCTCCCTGTCCATCACCAACTCCCGGACTTCACTCAGACTCACGTCCATCGAGTCAGTGATGCCATCCAGCCATCTCATCCTCTGTCGTACCCTTCTCCTCCTGCCCCCAATCCCTCCCAGCATCACAGTCTTTTCCAATGGGTCAACTCTTCGCATGAGGTGGCCAAAGTACTGGCTTTAGCATCATTCCTTCCAAAGAAATCCCAGGGCTGATCTCCTTCAGAATGGACTGGTTGGATCTCCTTGCAGTCCAAGGGACTCTCAAGAGTCTTCTCCAACACCACAGTTCAAAAGCATCAATTCTTTGGCACTCAGCCTTCTTCACAGTCCAACTCTCACATCCATACATGACCACAGGAAAAACCATAGCCTTGACTAGACGGACCTTTGTTGGCAAAGTAATGTCTCTGCTTTTCAATACGCCATCTAGGTTGGTCATAACTTTCCTTCCAAAAGTAAATTAAAAGCATTACTGCGTCTTCTAATTTCATGGCTGCTGTCACCAACTGCAGTGATTCTGGAGCCCCCAAAAATAAATTCTGACACTGTTTCCACTGTTTCCCCATGCATTTCCCGTGAAGTGATGGGACAAGATGCCATGATCTTCATTTTCTGAATGTTGAGCTTTAAGCCAACTTTTTCACTCTCCTCTTTCACTTTCATCAAGAGGCTTTTTAGTTCCTCTTCACTTTCTGCTATAAGGGTGGTGTCATCTGCATATCTGAGGTTATTGATATTTCTCCCAGCAATCTTGATTCCAGCTTGTGCTTCTTCCAGCCCAGCGTTTCTCATGATGTACTCTGCATAGAAGTTAAATAAGCAGGGTGACAATACACAGTCTTGACGTACTCCTTTTCCTATTTGGAACCAGTCTGTTGTTCCATGTTCAGTTCCAACTGTTGCTTCCTGACCTGCATACAAATTTCTCAAGAGGCAGGTCAGGTGGTCTGGTATTCCCATTTCTTTCAGAATTTTCCACAGTTTGTGATCCACACAGTCAAAGGCTTTGGCATAGTCAATAAAGCAGAAATAGATGTTTTTCTGGAACTCTTGCTTTTTCGATGATCCAGCAGATGTTGGCAATTTGATCTCTGGTTCCTCTGCCTTTTCTAAAACCAGCTTGAACATCTGGAAGTTCACAGTTCATGTATTGCTGAAGCCTGGCTTGGAGAATTTTGAGCATTACTTTACTAGCGTGTGAGATGAGTGCAATTGTGCAGTAGTTTGAGCCTTCTTTGGCATAGCATGTGCTGCTGCTGCTAAGTCACTTCAGTCGTGTACAACTCTGTGTGACCCCATAGACGGCAGCCCACCAGGCTCCCCCGTCCCTGGGATTCTCCAGGCAAGAACACTGGAGTGGGTTGCCATTTCCTTCTCCAATGCATGAAAGTGAAAAGTAAAACGGAAGTCGCTCCGTCGTGTCCGACCCTTAGCGACCCCATGGACTGCAGCCCACCAGGCTCCTCCGTCCATGGGATTTTCCAGGCAAGAGTCCTGGAGTGGGTGCCATGAGTGCAATTGTGCGGTAGTTTGAGCATTCTTTGGCATTGCCTTTCTTTGGAATTGCAATGAAAACTGACCTTTTCCAGTCCTGCACATTTATATTAAGACCAAGTAAAAAATTTTAAAGTATTCATGTCTTACACATTTTGTTGTCTCTTTCAATCTACAAACTGCCTATTAATCTAGAAGGAAAGAGGGCTTGTACTATATTTTATGCTAGGTACCATAAAACTGAATTAAAAAAGTAACAGTGTTTCTGACTATATTATAGTACTTTACATCAAATTACTATGTATCTATGCCTTTTAAGTTATGTTTTTTATTATTTTTATATCTTACCACTTGCAATATTAGTTCAAAAGATATTTTAAAAGCATGTAGTACAGTCATAAAAATATACAGACAATAAAAGTGAAATCCAGTCCCAATCTCTCATTTCATAGATTAAGAAACTGAGTTTTACCTTGTGTGCTGCTGGTGGGAATGCAAGTTGATACAGCCACTACGGAAAACAGTATGAAGGTTCTTCAGAAAACTACAAACAGAATTACCCTATGATCTATCTATCCCACGCCTGGGAATACGCCTGGACAAAACTGTAATTCGAAAAGATATACGCACCTCTATGTTCATAGCTGCACTGTTTACAATAGCCAAAACATGGAAACAACCTAAATGTCCATCAACAGATGAATGGATAAAGAAGATGTGGTACCTATACACAATGGAATGCTAATTGGAATACACACGAGGTAAAACTCAGTTTCTTAATCTATGAAATGAGGGATTGGGACTGATTTCAGTTTTATTGTCTGTATATTTTTATGATTATACTACATGCTTTTTAAATATCTTTTGAATACTGCAAGTAGTAACATAGAAAAAGAATGAAATAATGCCATGTGCAACAACATGGATACAAGTGGAGATTACACTATGTGTCAGAACAAGACAGACAAATACCATAAGACATCATTTATATGTGAAATCTAAAATATGGCACAAGTGAATCCATCTACCAAACAGAAACAGACTCACAGACTTAGAGAACAGACTTGTGGGCGCCAAGAGGGAGAAAGGCGGGACGTCCTGGGAGTTTGTGGTTGGTGGATGCAAACTACTACATTTAGAATGAATAAACAAGATCCCAATGTATGGCACAGGGAACTGTTTGCAAAATTCTGTTATGATTTATTCTGTGATAAATCATAAGGGAAAAGAATATAAAAAAAGAATGTATATGTGTGTATAACTGAGTCACTTGGCTGTACAGCAGAGACTGGCACAGCATTGTAAATCAACTATACTTCAAATAAAAAAAAAAAAAAAAAACTGAGCTTCAGACAGATTAAAGTACTAAGAAAATTACCCAGTCAGAAATTGCAGGTCTGAAATTTTAACCAATTATAAATAGGCAAGACAACTTTCTAAATCTTTGAGTGGACAAAGATGAATCAAACAATTCTAATAGTTTGTTTTTGAACTGAATTTGTCATTGATAGTAAGATGCACCATTTCTTTTACATAGTATTAAAAATAAAAATTGCTGCTTATTAATCTGACATACCATTCCCTACAGCTACATCTCAATTTTGTAGATCTTAAAATAGGGGAGGGAACAGGGAATTTTAGAACTCTGTAAGAGAGGAAAGAGAGTAAGACAAATACAATCACAAAACATTCTAGACAACTGCCTTGTACAACACCTCTGCATGCCTCCCCTCACCTTACAGACTTTATTCATCCTTAAGTCCAAGCTTCCTGGGTGAAGGTATTGATATCACCACCATGGGGCAGTGTTTCCTTTGGGGATTAATACAGAACAGCCTGATAACTGCAACTGTTGCTTCCCTTCTGCTTCTACAGTGACTCATATATATTCTTTCCAGAAAAAATTGGAATTTTCAAATTCTGAAGTGCCACTGAGTACAATCCTTCAACAGTACACTCTCCTCTGTTTAAAATCCCTGAAGAGCTCCCTACACCATCTGTGGGACAAGTTTCAATTCCTTGACTGAGCATATACTCAGCAGTGGCCACAGGACTGGAAAAGGTCCGTTTTCATTCCAATCCCACAGAAAGGCAATGCCAAAGAATGTTCAAACTACTGCACAATTGCACTCATCTCACAAGCTACCAAAGTAATGCTCAAAATTCTCCAAGCCAGGCTTCAACAGTACCTGAACCGTGAACTTCCAGATGTTCAAGCTGGATTTAGAAAAGGCAGAGGAACCAGAGATCAAATTGCCAAGACCTGTTGGATCATCGAAACAGTGAGAGAGTTTCAGAGAAAACATTTACTTCTGCTTTATTGACTGTGCCAAAGCCTTTGACTGTGTGGATCACAACAAACTGTAGAAAATTCTAAAAGAGATGGGAATACCTGACCACCTGACCTGCCTCCTGAGAAATTGGTATGGAGGTCAAGAAGCAACAGTTAGTACCAGACATCGAACAACAAACTGGTTCCTAAACTGGGAAAGGAGTACCTCAAGGTTGTATATTGTTACCCTGCTTATTTAACTTCTATGCAGAGTACATTATGCAAAATGCCAGGCTGCATGAAGCACAAGCTGGAATCAAGATTGCTGGGAGAAATATCAATAACCTCAGATGTGCAGATGACACCATCCTTATGGCACAAAGTGAAGAAGCTAAAGAGCCTCTTAATGAACATGAAAGAGGAGAGTTGAAAGTTTGGCTTAAAACTCAACATTCAGAAAACTAAGATCATGGCATCTAGTCCCATCACTTCTTGGCAAATAGATGGGGAAACAGTGGAAAGACTTTGTTTATTTTGCTCCAAAATCACTGCAAATGGTGACTGCAGCCATGAAATTAAAATATACTTGGTCCTTGGAAGAAGAGTTATGAGCAATCTAGACAGATCTAAAAAGCAGAGACATTACTTTGCCAACAAAGGTCTGTGTAGTCACAGCTATGGTTTTTCCAGCAGTCATGTTTGGATGTGAGAGTTGGACTATAAAGAAAGCTGAGTGCCGAAGAATTGAGGCTTTTGAACTATGGTGTTGGAGAAGACTCTTGAGAGTCCCTTGGACTGCAAGGAGATCCAACCAGTCAATCCTAAAGGAAATCAGTCCTGAATACTCATTGCAAGGACTGATCCTGAAGCTGAAACTCCCATACTTTGGCCACCTGATGTGAAGAACTGACTCATTTGAAAACACTCTGATACTGAGAAAGATTGAAGGCAGGAGGAGAGGGGACGACAGAAGATGAGATGGTTGGATGGCATCATCGACTTGATGGACATGAGTCTGAGCAGGCTCCAGGGGTTGGTGATGGACAGGAAGGCCTGGCGTGTTGCAGTCCCTGGGGTCGCAAAGAGTCGGACACGACTGAGTGACTGAACTGAACTGAAATGAGCATGCAAGGTCTTATACTATCTGGTCTCTGCCCACTATTCCAGTCTTGCGCATAATTCCCTATATAAATATGCTGGGATATGGCCACTGTAAATGATCTGTACTTTAATAAACATACAAATTTTCATTTAATGAACTTCTGCTCATTCTTAAAGGATCTGCTCAAATTTCATCCTCTCACTTAAGCCTTCTCCAACCAGAGTGATGTCATCAACAATTATAACTGGATGTGTTATAGTTACATTATCTGCTGTCCCCAGACTTAAGTAATCCTTGACAATAGCCCATGATCTGGGGAATAGCATAGGATATTCTTTACATAGAGACGTTTATAATTAGACTAAAGTTTTGCATATTTCTCAAGGCTAGCCTTATCATAGACTGACTGACATCAAGTGCTCTGACAAATAGAAGTACTGACCATATTTAAACCATCCAAAGTACCAAGAATGGGTACCTTCAGGATTTGATTAAAGAACAGAGAATCAGCTTTTTGGTTAAAAGAGTAGGAGCAACAGCTATATGAGAGGGGTGCCACTACTGAGAGGGACCATGTAGTCTGCATAAGACAACCAATAAAAGAAGCATATCCTCAGAGATGGTCCTAATGTTTAATAATTCTAGTTGTATTCCGTGTTCCTCCTTATCATGCACTCTCACTTACTTAGAATGACCTGTTTCTATTTCTTGAAGCAAAAAGAGCCAAATGTATTCCCATATGTAGGTGCTTAGGATGCTAATATTTGCAATCATCCACCCCAAAATATTATTTGAACATTTAATACATATCAAGCACTTTCAATGTTCGGTATACTATGGTAAACAGAATAGACAAAGGCTGCTGCTCATGAAGGATACATTTTAGTAGAAAAATGACAAGCAAATAAATAATTTCTGGTAGTAATAGGTATCACAAATAAAACTGGGTAATAGAAAAATGAAAGTTGGGAGGAGGAGTACTGCTGGATAATGTGATCAAGGAATGCTTTCCTGATCGAAGAGAAGGAGTCCTGTGTAGGTCTGGAGAAGAACATTCCAGGCAGAAGAAATACTGATAGGCAAAAGGGCTTCTAGTAGAAACTGGTTTGCCAGTTTTAGGCTCCCCTGATAGCTCAGTTGGTAAAGAATCCACCTGCAATAAAGCAGGAGACCTCGGTTCAATTCCTGGGTCGGGAAGATCTGCTGGAGAAAGGATAGGCTACCCACTCCAGTATTCTTGGGCTTCCCTTGTGGCTCAGCTGGTACAGAATCCGCCTGCAATGCAGGAGACCTGGGTTTGATCCCTGGGTTGGGAAGATCCCCTGGAGAAGGGAAAGGCTACCCACTCCAGTATTCTGGCCTGGAGAATCCCATGGGCTGTATAGTCCATGGGGTCACAAAGAGTCAGACACGACTGAGCGACTTTCACATTCATGTGCCAGTTTTAAGGAAGCCAGTAAGATGACCAGTGGGACTGGAGACTAGTAATTATGGGGGTGTGGTAAGAGACATATATATACATAAATATACAAACACAGACTTATCATAAACAGAGACATATACAGAAATTAGGATACCTCTGAGTTTATATGAGAGGTATACCTCTGAGATTATTAGAAAGAAAAATATTAAACTTTAAGTAAAGAGGATGGTTTTCCTCACGGTATACAGACATAAATTAGCATCAGAAGAGCAGTGTTTACCATGGAATTCCAGAGATATCTTTTCTTTCATTGGAAAACAGAGCAAATGTATTCATCTTCTGCTATTAAATAAAGTTTTTCAGTACAGAATAACATTTTTGGACAAGTACTGAAAAATAGTGGCTTCATTTTTTCTTTTTTATAAATATACACAAGAACTCTTTCCTCCCAAATTTCAAATATATAACACCTAGTACCTTGTGTTCATAGGCTATTATCAACACACACTAATGATATACTTCTCAACCTGGGGATCTGGCAAAGAGACTGGGAATGCCCAGACAATCTAATTTGGAAAGACAGTGGGATTTGATAACAGAACTTCCACAAGACTGAGGGAAACAGAAACTCTTGGAGGGCAAAAACAAAATCTTGTGCATACCAGGACCCAGGGGAAAGGAGCAGCAACCTCACAAGAGACTGAGCGAGACTTGCCTGTGAGTGTTTGAGGGTCTCCTGGAGAGGTGTGGGTCAGCAGTGGCTTGCTGTGGTGATAGGGGCAGTGGCAGCAGCAGTCCTGAAAGGTGCGTGTTGGTATAAATTCTTTTGGAGACTGCCAGTGGCCTTACCAGTAGCCTTACCAGGCTTCCCTTGTGGCTCAGCTGGTAAAGAATCCATCTGCAATGTGGCAGACCTGGGTTCCATCCCTGGGTTACGAAGATCCCCTGGAGAAGGGAAAGGCTATCTACTCCAGTATTCTGGCCTGGAGAATTCCATGGATTGTATAATCCATGGGGTTGCAAAGAGTCAGACACTACTGAGCGACTTTCACTTTCAAGCTAGTAACCTTATCATAGAGCCTGCAATTCTACAACTGAGTCACCTCAGGCCAAACAACTAACAGGGAGGAAGCACAGCCCAGGCATCAACAGACAATTGGATTAAAGATTTACTAAGCATGGCTCTGCCAACCAGAGTAAGACCCAGTTTTCCCCACAGCCAGTCCCTCCCATCAGGAAGCAAGATTTATAATCCCACAGCCAAGAGAATGAAAATCACAATCACAGAAAGCTAACCAAAATGATCACATGGGTCTCAGCTTTGTGTAACTCAAGCAAGCTATGAGTCACATCTTGCAGGGCTACTGAAGATGGACAGGTCATGGTGGAGAGTTCTGACAAAATGTGGCCCACTGGAGAAGGGGATGGCAAACCACTTCAGTATTCTTGCCTTGAGAACTTGATGAACACAATCAAAAGGCAAAAAGATATGACACTGGAATGAGCCCCCAAGGTTGGTAGGTGTCCAAAGGCTTCTGGGGAAGAGCAGAGAAACAGTTCCAGAAAGAATGAAGAGGCTGACCTAAGCAGAAATGTTGCTCAGCTGTGGATGTGTCTGGTGGTGAAAGTAAAGTCCAAAACTGTAAAGAACAATACTACATAGGAACCTGGAATGTGAGGTCCATGAATCAAGGTAAATTGGAAGTGGTCAAACAGGAGATGGCAAGAGTGAACATGGACATTTTAGCAATCAGTGAACTAAAATGGATGGGAATGTGCAAATTTAATTTAGATGACCATATAATTACATTATTACTACCCCTTTTGGTAAGAATGCCTTAGAACAAATGGAGTAGCCCTCATAGTCAACAAGAGAGTCTGAAATGCAGTACCTGGGTGCAATCTCAAAAATGACAGAATGATCTCGGTTCATTTCCATTCAACGTCATAGTAATCCAAGTTTATGCCCCAACCATGAACGCTGAAGAAGCTGAGTCGAAAAGTTCTATGAAGACCTACAAAACCTTCTAGAATTAACATCCAAAAAAAGAAGTCATTTTCATCAGAGAAGACAGTAAAGCAAAAGTAGGAAGTCAAGAGATAGCTGGAATAACAGGCAAGTTTCGCCTTGGAATACAAAATGAAACAGGGCAAAGACTAACAGAGTTTTGCCAAGAGAATGCACTGGTCATAGCAAATACCCTTTTCCAACAACACACGAGACAACTCTACACATGGACATCACCAGATGGTCAATACAGAAATCAGATTGATTATATTTTTTGTGGTCGAAGATGGAGAAGCTCTATACAGTCAAACACTTCTGGGAGCTGACTGTGGCTCAGACCATGAGGTTCTTATTGCAAAATTCAGGCTTAAATTGAAGAGAGTAGGGAAAACCACTAGGCCATTCAGGTATGGCTTAAATCAAATCCCTTATGATTATACAGTGGAGGTGACAAATAGATTCAAGGGATTAGATCTGGTAGACAGAGTGCCTAAAGAACTATGGATAGAGGTTCATAACACTGTACGAGAGGTGGTGACCAAAACCATCCCCAAAATAAAGAAATGCAAGAAGGCAATGTAGCTGTCTGAAGAGGCCTTACAAATAGCTGAGATTAGAAATAAAGGGAAAGGCAAAAGAGAAAGGGAAAAAGACACCAAACTGAATGTAGAATTCCAGGGACTAGCAAAGAGAGACAGAAAAGCCTTCTTAAGTGAACAGTGCAAAGAAATAAGAGGAAAACAATAGAATGGCAAAGACTACAGATCACTTCAAGAAAATTAGATACCAAGGGAACATTTCATGCAAAGATGGGCACAACAGAGGACAGAAACAGTGAGCAGAAGAGATTAAGAAGAGGTGGTACAAATATACAGAAAAACTATTTAAAAAAAGAAATAGAAAAGGTCTTAATGATCCAGATAACCGCAATCGTGTGATCACTCACTTAGAGCCAGACATCCTGGAGTGTGAAGGCAAGTGGGCCTCAGGAAGCATCACTATGAACAAACCTAGTAGAGGTGACAGAATGCCAGCTAAGCTGTTTAAAACCCTAAAAGATGATGCCGTTAAAGCAGTGCACCCATTAAGTCTGCAAATTTCCAAAACTCATCAGTGGCCACAGGACTGGAAAAGGTGAGCTTTCGTTCTAATCCCAAAGAAAGGCAATGCCAAAGAATGCTCAAACTACCATAGAACTGCACTCATTTCACATGCTAGCAAGATTATGCTCATAATACTTCAAGCTAGGCTTCAGTATTACGTGAACCGAAACCTTCCAGATGTACAAGCTGGATTTAGAAAAGGCAGAGGAAAAGAGATCAAATTGTCAGTATCCGCTGGATCATAGAAAAATCAAGGCAATTCCAAAAAACATCTACTTCTGCTTCATTGACTACACTAAAGCCTTTGACTGTGTGGACTACAACCAATTGGAAAATTCTTAAGAGATGGGGATACCAGACCACCTTACCTGTCTCCTGAGAAGCCTGTATGCAGAACAAGAAGCAACAGTTAAAACTGGACATGGAACAACGGACTGGTTCCAAACTGGGAAAGGAGTACATCGAGACTGTATATTGTCACCCAGCTTATTTAACTTATATGCAGAGTACATCATGTGAAATGCTGTGCTGGATGACTCAGAAGTTGGAATCAAGATTGCTGGGAGAAATATCAACAACCTCAGATATGTCACTCAATTGCAGAAAGTGAAGAGGAACTAAAAAGCCTACTGCTGAGGCGGATGAAAGAGAAGAGTGAAAAAGGTGGCTTAAAACTCAACATTCAAAAAACTATGATCAGAGCATTCAGTCCCATCACTTCATGGCAAATAGATGGGGAAAAATTGGAAGCAGTGACTGATTTTATTTTCTTGGGCTCCAAAATCACTGCAGACAATGACTGCAGCCATGAAATTAAAAGACGCTTGCTCCTTGGAAGGAAAGCTATGACAAACCTAGACATTGTATTAAAAAGCAGAGATAACACTTCGCCAACAAGGGTCTGTACAGTCAAAGCTATGGCTTCTCTAGTAGTCATGTATGGATGTGACAGCTGGACCATAAAGAAGGTTGAGCACCAAAGAATTGATGCTATTGAGTTATGGTGCTAGAGAAGACTCTTGAGAGTCCCCTGGACAGCAAGAAGATCAAACTAGTCCATCCTAAAGAAAATCAGCCCTGAATATTCAATGGAAGGACTGATGCTGAAGGTGAAGTTCCAATACTCTGGCCACTTGATGCAAAGATCCCATTCACTGGAAAAGACCCTGATGCTGGAAAAGATTGAGGGCAGGAGGAGAAGCTGGAGACAGAGGATGACATGGCTCGACAGCATCACTTGACTCGATGGACATGAGTCTGAACAAACTCTGGGAGATGGTGAAGGACAGGGAAGTCTGACGTGCTATAGTCCATGGGCTTGCAAAGAGAAGGACATGACTTATCAACTGAACAACAACGACAATTTAGTAAGTACTCAATAAATATTTATGAATTATTGGATGCATGTTTTATTACTTCACCAAATATTAAATCTGAAGGTAAGTGACTCCAGATTTGTTTCAGCAGTTCAGTAATGTAATTTAAGGACAAAAGGTTTCCCCATCTTTCCCTTCTTCCCATCTCCTTGCATTTCTGATATCTACTATCATGGTTACAAAACAGCTACAGTAGCTTCAACATAACACTTTCTAAAATGCTGCGGTACATGGGGTTGCAAAGAGTCGGATGCGACTGAACTGAACTGAAAATGACAAGAAACTGAAAGGAGGTAAGTTTTCTTCTTGCCAGTCTCTTATCAGTGAAAAAATCTTCCCAGTGGCTCTAT
The DNA here is from genome assembly GCF_019923935.1 of Bubalus bubalis. Lineage (NCBI taxonomy): Eukaryota > Metazoa > Chordata > Mammalia > Artiodactyla > Bovidae > Bubalus > Bubalus bubalis. Next base: position 43,741,934 of record NC_059173.1, read on the forward strand.
TACAGACTGTCCCTTACTTCATTGGACAAAAGTGAATCTCATGTTTATACTTAAACCAATCCCTGACAAAAGAAATGTGCACGAGGTTATAATCAAAGATTTATCACCTGAGGTTGTGGAAGGTTATATATATATATATATCCTCTGAGCGCAATGAAACTGGAACAAAATCAGGGTTATATGAACTATGAAAGAAGGGAAAATAGCTCTTACAGAGGCAATGATTGCCTTTCAAACCCTCAATAATAAAATAAAAATAATAACAATAAAAAGTAGTATTTACTTAGTGCCAGACAGTGCTGTACATATATTTATTCACTATATAACCCAATTTCTTTCCTTTGGCAAGTTATGAGAAGGAAATATGATATTAAGGAAAATAAGACAAAAACAAAATAAAAACTAGTATATTCTCAACATGAACTGAATTTCAAGGAACAGGCTAAAAGTGAGGATGATATAAGAATATTTTTTTCACCTCTTCCTAGGTCTCATAAAATGACTTCATTATTTTCTATTTGTAATCAATTCCTAGGTAATATTCAGCTATATACAATGTAGTAGAATGTTTTCCTAACCCAAAAATGTGGAACTGCATACTACTGTATAATCCAAGCCACTGCTGGCTTCCATTATCCAGATCTGATCATATCTAAAATGTTTTCCTTAAAAATGATAAACTCTTTCTGATTTTGCAGTCCTTAATAGCAATGCTTATTTAAAAGCAGGATACTGCCCTAAAGACAGAGAGTTTACTTTAAAACCTGATAAAATTTCGAGTTATTTAAAGTGCCTTTTAACAAGCTCAGGATCCATTTTTTCTCATTTCCCTATTATACTCAGAATAAATACATTCATGAGCCATGACTGCAGCACTATTAAAAAGGTAAAGGCAGATTTTTAGAGGACTGGTTTCAAAAGACCTGGACATAAAAGGAAGAGTACAGAGTCAAATAAAGGACATGACTAAATCATTGGCTAATTCATGTAACACCGTATTATCCCCAAAACATTAAAATACAAACTTCACTTACATATACTGGTGATTCAAAAATCTTAGTAATACTCTTTACTAGGAAGATCATAGCCTGTCTCATAATTATGTTGAAAAAGAATAGTGCATCATAAAAAAGTTAGAAAACTTTTCATGGGAAAAAACAGAAATAAGTGAGAAAAATGGAAAATCTAGTTAAGAGATTTACATAGAAGAATGCAAACAAAGGAATGACAAACTTTAAAAAGATTTCTAAATTTTTTTGGTTTAGTTTTATGTCAACAACAAAAGTTCTATCAGATCTCAGTCCAGTTACATAACCCTCAAAATTAAACTGGAACAGAATAAAACCCTGAACATTTTTAAAAGAAAACATGAGAGAAGATCTTTATCACCACAGGCTGAAAGGATGTGTTAGAGACAAAGATCAACAACCATAAGAGAAAAGATAGATATATTCCACTACCTCAAAATTAAAAAAAAATAAAATTCTGTTGATCAAACATATCACAACCTGGGAACAAGAACCTGAAATGTACCTATTGTCTAACAGAACGAATGGGCCACTGGCACTCACTTCATTTTCATCCCTTTTCATATTCTAGCATCTTTTACAGTAACTAAAATTCTAAAACTGTATTTCCAAAATTTCCTTGCAGCTGGTGTGCTGTATGGGATTAGTTTCAGCAGTGAGAGGCACTTGAGGCGGATATGGAAGGTGGAAGTGAGCTGAGAATATTTTCCTATAGGTATGACTGATGGCAAGCAAAACTGGTAGACTTGAGTGTTCTTGAAATCAGCAACCCATACCCTACTTTCCAGTGTCAAGTTTTTCAGCTTCACGAAAATGATGCTGTAGTGGTGGCTATAGCAGCATGAATTCCTGACCACAGCATCTCAGCCTCTATGGTATGACTCTAAAACCAATGATCTTACCTACATTTTAACTGCAAGTGACTAAATCTCTGCTTGTTTGAAATGCCTACAATGGTTATGGTTAACACTGGCACACCAACAAATACTGACAATACAGATTATATAGATCTACTAAGGGAAAGATAAATAGAAAATGGGAAAAAGAAATGAATGTGCATTTCATGAGAAATCACATGGGTAAATAAATGCATATTGGTATTCAGAAAATGCAAAATAAAAACACAATGAAATACTATTTAGGACTCAAAATAATAAAAATTAAGAAACCTGGTAAGGGCAAGTGTTGATAAAAGATACGGATCAATAAAACTCATAAATATCACTTGTGGGATGAATATTGGCATAGCCACTTTGGAAATTAAGCTGGCGATATATTGCAGGATTGAATACCACATGGCCTATGACCCAGCAATTTCATCCCTTGAAATTCTTCTATTTATGCATGATACTGAGTGAAAAAAAGTGCGTTTCAGAAGACTAAATAATACTGTTTTATATAAGTTTAAAAAAAAATAACAATAGTATATCATGAGGCATAGATGTATGTATAAAAATTTAAAAAGCAAGGGAATGATAAAATTTCAAGACAGTATTAACTGCTGGCAGAGGGAAGGAGAGGGATGACATAGGGAAAGAAAACATGGATAATATCATGTATGAAACAAGTCGCCAGTCCAGGTTCGATGCATGATACTGGATGCTTGGGGCTGGTGCACTGGGACGACCCAGAGGGAGGGTATGGGGAGGGAGGAGGGAGGAGGGTTCAGGATGGGGAACACAGGTATATCTGTGGTGGATTCATTTCGATATTTAGCAAAACTAATACAATATTGTAAAGTTTAAAAATAAAATAAAATTAAAAAAAAATAAATAAATAAAAAAAGAAAGAAAACATGGATAGGTGTACCAGTATTGATAACATTTTAGCTTTTAACTGGATGGTGGGCTGACAGGCTTTCTTTTTATTGGTATGTTTCCTAATGTATTTATATATTGCATGCTATTCTACTATTAATGATTGCTAAACATTTATAAAGTGTTTATTATATACCCTATTTTAAGCATTTACTTTGTCCTTTATAGTCTGCTCTATGACACAGGTTCTGCTATTATCTCCCATTTATAGATGAGGAAACTAAAGCACAAAGAGGTTAAGCAACTGTCCAAGGTCATATACCTTGAAAGCAATGGAGCCAGGAGTCAAAGAGGACATCAGGCCCCAGAGTCCACATTCATAACCAGTATACTACATGAATAAAATACCAAGTAACAATAAAAGTTACCTAAGACAAAAATAAAATAACAAACAGTTCATTGATCTACCTTTCATTTTCCTTGGTGACATTTTCAAATTGTAGTTTCATCTCACCCATCTGTTTCTGAAAGAATAAAATATAGCTGTAGGAAAACATCTTCAAGACATTTAGATCTATATTAAGTATTAATAGTTCATTCATATGCATGCAATCTGTGACACTAGTCTATAGATAAGAAATTATTATTCACGTCTAACAATAAATATTAGATATTTTAATGATATACAGAACATTCTGAATAGAATATAAATAAAACTTTCTTATGTAATATATTAAGAAATATTTATAAATAAGTTGTATGATTTATAGATGTTTATAGTAAAAGAAAGATATTCCTCAATATGTCACTGTAAGAAACACTAGATGATCCCTAGACCTTGACTAAGTCTTGTTTCATCCTACTTTAGGTGGAAGTCCATGTAAGTGTGCTTAAATTTTGAAAAGTAAAATGTTAATGGTGAAAAAAAGCAAATAAAGATCTTTAGCAATAATTCATTCAGTCTCTGAATGACTTCTTTTATTAGTTGTTTGATCTCTCTGCATATACAAGATTGTTACAGCAAACCAATGTGGTTACTAACACATACAGTAGTAGGAAATACAGTTTAAAAAAAAAATCACTAAATAAAATACCAGTAAGAATAAAATACACATTGAAAAGGGAATGAAATGAAGGTATTTTTAATTTTTTCTGAGGGGTTAAAGGGATTGTAAGATTTCAACAGAAAAGGAAGGACATTTCGAGCAGGGTGAAATATGAGTAAAAGCAAAGAAGCAAAAACTATTAGACAACACAGGCATAGTTGTCAGTTCTCAATAAGAGTAAATGAGCAAATGGAGATCAGGAAGGAGGCCATGTAAAACCATACTTAAAACAAAACTGCAATCAACTCATGATCTGCCCGTTAGTCTTGACTGGGTACCCTAGGCTAAAGGAGAAGTGCCAAGCCTGGAGTGAAACTGGCAAGGGAAGGATGGAACAGGCAGAGCTCCAAGCCTTTCTCTCTTCCTGTCAACCAGAGAAGCTCAAGGCAGCTTGGTCTAGGAAATCAGTAACAGCCAATTATAACTACAAAGTTGGCTTGAAAGGTGAACCTTTCCCAGCTCCCTGCTGTGCCTGAATCACAATTAAATCAAAATGAATGAATTCACTACCAGATAATTGAGAACTGACCATACATAGAGCGATGCAATGAGAGGTAAAATTGGAAAGGCAGGTGGCAGGTCTTGAATGTCATGCTAACTAAGAGGTTTGGACTTTATTGTAGCAATTATTCCTGCTTTGTATTTTTTTTTTTAGATTGATCGTAAAAATTTTCAAAAACGTCAGTGTATCTTGAAAAATATTTTTCAAATAATTAGGTGGGATGTATGCACTAATATGGATTCAGGGTAAATTGTTACAGTAACACTAAAGATTTTTTACTGTAAAATATTTCAAAATATTTAAGAGTTGGAAGGAAATAAAATTCAGCCATAACTTTCTTATCATCAAAATTTCCCCAATTATTTACATTTTCTGGAAGAAAATCTTTCATATAGAGAATTATTATGAAAAATTTCCTGCTTTTGAGATACACTATTTTTTGACTGGGTCAATAAGATAAGCCACAAGAACTAATGCTAATCAATAATATCTATGTGAGCAAGTGTTAGAAGTAGCTGTCAACATCTTTTTTCTCCCTAAAAGTAGCAACTATTCTTATCACAAACCCTTGGGCGTTCTGCTACACCTACCTCTTTTTTGAAATTAATCCAGTAATCACTTTAGATGGAGAATGACAAATGGAAAATGAAGTTAAATATCTTAGTAAACTAGCTGATTAAAGAGATAAAGGAATCAGACTGATTATAGAAAAAATTAAAAATTTAAGTTTAATTTCAAGAAACTAGATATTCCATTTTACAACTAACAAACCACAGGTCATTATAGTAAATTTTGAGAGAGTGAATTCAGCAGGAACTTTCATTATCCTAAAAATTAGAGAAGGAAATGGCAACCCACTCCAGTATTCTTGCCTGGAGAATCCCATGAACAGAGAAGCCTAGCAGGCTACAGTCCATGGGGTCACAAGAGTCAGACACGACTTAGCAACTAAAGAGAGAGAGAGAGATCCTAAAAATAAAAGCAAAATGTCATCTTTGCAAAAGAGAGCTCTCTGTTACTGTCAGTTAAAAACAGCTCTATAGCCAAAAAAAAAAAAAAAACCCAAAAAAACCCAACCCAATCAAAAATGGGCAGAAGACCTTAACAGACATTTCTCCAAAGAAGACATACAGATGGCCAACAGGCACATGAAAAGATGCTCAACATCACTAATTACTGAAGAAATGCAATTCAAAACCACAATGAGTATCACCTCAGACTACTCAGAACAGTCATCATCAAAATGTCTACAAATAGTAAATACTGGAGAGGGTGTGGAGAAAAGAGAACCTTCCTACACCGTTAGTGGGAGTGTAAATTGGTACAATCACTACAGAAAACAGTATAGAGGTTCGTTAAAAAATGGAAAGCAGAATTACCATGTGATCCAACAATCCCATTCTTGGGCATAGTCCAAAAAATACTAATTCTAATTCAAAAACTCTAATTCAAAAAGATATATGCACCCCAATGTTCATAGCAGCACAATCTGCAACAACCAAGACTTGGGGGCAACCTAAGTATCTATCAACACATGAACAGATAAAAAAGATGTGCGATATATATAAACACATTACACACACATATACGTATAAACACACACATACACAATGGAATATTACTCAAGCCATACACAATGAAGTAATGCATTTGCAGCAACATGGATGGTCTTAGAAATTAACATCTAAGTAAAGTAAGTCAGAGAAAGACAAATATCATACAATATCACTTATATGTAGAATCAAAAATTGATACAAATTAACAGAAACAGACTCACTGACATAGAAAACAAACTTATGGTTGCCAAAGGGAAAAGAGGGGAAAGGGATATATTAGGGATTTATAGATACACACTATACAGGGATTAAGACACAGGTATTTATAGATACACACTATTATATATAAAACAAACAACAAGGACCTACTGTATAGAACAGGGAACTAGATTCAGTATCTTATACTAACTTTTAATGGAAAATAATCTGAAAAAGAATACACATATATACACAAACATATAAATGTGGACAACAGATTCACTTTGCTGTACACTTGAAACTAACACAATGCTGTGAATTGATTATAGGTAAATATTTTCTTCCTTAGCAAAGGATTTGTGAAGAAACAATTTCTATTTACTTTTTCTTTTTTTAAAGAAAATATTACCAAAGGATTAACACATATGATTTCATACCTGATAATATTTCAGCTGACCATTTAGTTCTTCCAAATGCTTATCATACTCAGTTATAAGAGGAACTAAAAAGCTAAGAAAAAATGCAAAGTTAGAAAAATGCATATTCTGTTTAATCTAGTTTAATAAGTATATAACATGAAATAAATAAACATCAAAACTTTTATGTTAATTTTCTCCATCAAAACTTTTATATTCATTTTCTCCATAGCAATCAATACTTTACCTTTTTCCTAAACCAGAGATTCTCACAGCCTTAGCTCAATTAATATTTCAAGCTGAATAACTTTTTTTTTATTGTAGGGGCTGACCTATGCACTGTAGGATCTTAAGCAGCATTACTGGCCTCTGCCCATTAGGTGCCACTAGTGCCCTTGCCCTCCACGCAGTGACAAGCAAAACCGTTAGCAGATGTTGGCAAGTATCTGGGGAGGGAAGGGAAGCAAAATCACCCAGTTGAGAGCCACTCTTAGAGATGATGATAGCAGCTTTTTTTTCCCTTGTCAATTCAATGACAGGTCATTTAAACCTAATTAGAGCAGACTAGAAAATAAACATTCCTAATACTAAAAAAAAATTTTTAACAATAATTAAACATAATTAAGAAAATATTTTCTGGTAACACAGCCTTACCTTTGGTCAGCTGCCGAGTTTTCTAATGTGTCATCTCCATCTCCTTTGAAGACACCTTTCTGTAATAGAAAATAATGCATCTTAAAATTTTATTTTCTCATATCGCTTGAGCCTCAACTGACAGAAGTTTAAAATTAAATACAATTAAAAATGTTATAACCTTAGAAAATCTGTTACTGCAATTACAAAAGAGAAAGAAAAAATAATTGATGCTGAAACGTTTCTCTAAATGTTAACACCTGTACATAATAAAACTCTTGGTAAACTAGAAATAGGAAGAAAATTCTCAATTGATAAAGAATATCTACCAAAAACCTATATCGATTTCTATTCTTGACAGTGAAACATCAGAAGTGCTGCACAAAATTCAGTAATAATACAAGGCTGCGCATTAGCACTGCTAAAATTCAACATTGTACCAAAGACTCCAATCAGTGGAATCTGCTACAGGGACACAGAGTTGGAGACCTAAAGCTGAAAAAGAAGATGCAATACTGTTCTCATTCACAGAGAATTACCTAGAAAACTCACTCTATAATCTACCAATTATAAAGACCGAAAATAGAGAATACAGGTCGCCAGATATAACTGCATCTCCAGATCTGATTGGGGGTGGTTGGAGTTTTGATCAGGACTACAGCACACGGGGCTAGAAATAAAGACCAGGAGGAGGAGTAGGGACAAACATAAAGGAGTATCAAGAAAGGGTGAGTAACGAGGGAGGAGCAAGATGAACAAGGCAGCAAACGGATGGTCTGGAAGGACCAGGGGGAGATCCGGGAACAAAAATCCTTAAAGTAGGGGCAAGAAGAGATGACACTAGTCAGAAGAGGGGAAAAGATATAGCATGACACTGAAAGAGGTGGACAATGCTGGGAAGCAGACTGAGGGCTAAAAGACTGGGGAGGCAGGGGAGGAAGGTGGGCTGGATAACATGGGCAACAAGGATCAGAAATAGGAAGTGGAGGCAGAGATTGGAAGGGAAAAATTAGAGGGAGCTCTTCTTTTTTTTTGTTTGTTTTTTAATGGCATTTCTGTACTTATCTTGTGAAAATGAGTAACCAGCAGAAACTGAGAGCTGCTCCAGCGACTATCTCACATACTACTGCTGGCATCACCTTGAGTTGGAATGCCCACTATGAGATATAGAAAAACAGATATGATTTGTGGTTACCAGAGGTGGGGTCCAAGGGGAGGGAGAAATGGATGAAGTTGGTCAAAAGCCACAATTTATAAGACCCACTTAAAAGCTAAATAAGTACTGGGGATATAAAGTACAATATAATTAAGATTAACATTGTTGTCAGTAGGCCCTTCCTATACAGTAAGTCTAGTTACCATCTGTCACCTGACGAAGATACTACATTATTATTGACGCTATTTCCCACATTGTATATTGCATTCTGTGTGTCATGTATTTTGTAACTGAAAGTTAACTTAATGTCCCATACCTATTTCAAACATACCCCGACCCTGCCTCTCTTCTGGCAACCAGTTTATTCTCTGCATCTATGGCTGTGTTTCTGTTTTGTTATTTTTATTCATCTGTTTTAAGATTTCATACACAAGGGAAATCATACGGTTATTTGTCCTTCTCTGACTTATTTCACTTAGTATAATACCATCTAGGACCATACATGTCAACAAAAATGCAGACATTTCATTCTTTTTTTATGGCTGATTATGAAGATCTAGAAGACCTTCTAGAACTAACACCCAAAAAAGATGTCCTTTTCATTATAGGGGACTGAAATGCAAAAGTAAGAAGTCAAGATATACGTGGACTAACAAACAAGAGATGCCTTGGAGTACAAAATGAAGCGGGGCAAAAGCTAACAGAGTTTTGCCAAGAGAACACACAGGTCATAGCAAACATCCTCTACCAACAACACAAGAGAAGACTCTACACATCGACACGACCAGATGGTCAACACCGAAATCAGACTGATTATATTCTTTGGAGCCAAAGATGGAGAAGCTCTATATAGTCAAAAAAAAAAAGACTGGGAACTGGCTGTGGCTCAGATTATGAACTTCTTATTGCTAAATTTAGACTTAAGTTGAAGAAACTAGGGGAAAACCACTAGACCATTCAGGTATGACCTAAATCAAATCCCTTATGACTATACGGTAGAAGTGAGAAATAGATTCAAGGGATTTGATCTGATAGACAGAGAGCCTGAAGAACTATGGATGGAGGTTCCTGACATTGTAAAGGAGGCAGTGATTAAGACCATACCCAAGGAAGAAAAAAATGCAAAAAGACAAATGGTCATCTGATGAGGCCTTACAAATAGCTGAGAAAGAAGCTAAAAGACAAAGGAGAAAAGGAAAGATATACACATTTGAATGCAGAGTTCCTAAGAATAGCACAGAGAGATAAGAAAGCCTTCCTCAGTGATCAATGCAAAGAAACAGAGGAAAACAATACAATGGGAAAGACTAGTGATCTCGTCAAGAAAATCAGAGATACCAAGGGAACATTTCATGCAAAGATGGGGACAATAAAGGATGAAAATGGTATGGACCTAATAGAAGCAGAAGATATTAAGAAGAGATGGCAAGAATACAGACAAGAACTATACAAAAAAGATCTTCATGACCCAGATAACCACGATGGTGTGCCAGACATCCTGGTATGAAAAGTCAGGTGGGCCTTAGAATGCATTACTATGAACAAAGCTAGTGGAGGTGATGGAATTCCAGTTGAGCTATTTCAAATCCTAAAAGATGATGCTGTTTAAGTGGTGCAATCAGTAAGTCAGTAAATTTGGAAAACTCAGCAGTGGTCACAGGACTGGAAAAGGTCAGTTTTCATTCCAATCCCAAAGAAAGGCAATGCCAAAGAATGTTCAAACTACTGCACAATTGCACTCATCTCACAAGCTAGCAAAGTAATGCTCAAAATTCTCCAAGCCAGGCTTCAACAGTATGTGAACCATGAACTTCCAGATGTTCAAGCTGGATTTAGAAAAGGCAGAGGAACCAGAGATCAAATTGCCAAGATCTGCTGGATCATCAAAAAAGCAAGAGAGTTCCAGAAAAATAACTACTTCTGCTTTATTGACCATGCCAAAGCTTTTGACTGTGTGGGTCACAACAAACTGTGGAAAACTGTAAAAGATATGGGAATACCAAACCACCTTACCTGTCTCCTGAGAAATCTGTATGCCAGCCAAGAAGCATCAGTTAGTACCAGACATCAAACAACAAAATGGTTCCAAATTGAGAAAGGAGTACGTCAAGGCTGTATAGTGTTATCCTGCTTATTTAACTTATATGCAGACTACATCTTGTGAAATGCCAGGCTGGAGGAAGCACAAGCTGGAATCAAGACTGCCAGGAGAAATATCAATAACCTCAGATATGCAGATGACACCACCCTTATGGCAGAAAGTGAAGAACTAAAGAGCCTCTTGATGAAAGTGAAAGAGGAGAGTGCAAAAGTTGGCTTAAAACTCAACATTCAGAAAACTAAGATCATGCCATTCAGTCCAATCTCTTCATGGCAAACAGATGGGGAAATAATGGAAACAGTGAGAGACTTTAGTTTTGGGGGGCTCCAAAAATCACTGCAGATGGTGACTGCAGCCATGAAATTAAGAGACACTTGCTCCTTGGAAGGAAGTTATGACCAACCTAGACAGCATATTAAAAAGCAGAGACATTACTTAGCCAACAAAGGTCCATTTGGTCAAGGCTATGGTTTTTCCAGTGGTCATGTATGTATGTGAGAGTTGGACTAGAAAGTAAAGCTGAGTGCTGAAGAACTGATGCTTTTGAATGTGGTGCTGGAGAAGACTCTTGAGAATCCCTTGGACTGCAAGGAGAGCAAACCAGTCAATCCTAAAGGAAATCAGTCCTGAATGTTCACTGGAAGGACTGATGCTGAAGCTGAAACTCCAATACTTTGGCCACTGATGAGAAGACCTGACTCACTGGAAAAGATCCTGATGCTGGGAAAGACTGAAGGCAAGAGAAGAAGGGGATGACAAAGGATGCAATGGTTGGATGGCAGCGCTGATGCAATGGACACGAGTTTGAGCAAGCTCCAGGAGTTGCTAATGGACAGGGAAGCTTGGAGTGCTGCAGTCCATGGGGTTGCAAAGAGTCGGAAATGACTGAGTGACAGAAATGAACTGAACTGAATATTCCATTGGGCTTTCCTGGTGGCTCAGCAATGAAGAATCCACCTGCCAACGCAGGAGGTGCAGGTTCAACCCCTGGGTCGGGAAGATTCCCTGGAGAAGGAAATGGTAACCACTCTAGTATTCTTGCCTGGGAAATGTCATGGACAGAGGAGCTCGGTGGGCTTCTGTGTCCATGGGGTCGCAAAGTTGGACATGATTTAGTTACTAAAGCAACAACAATATTCCATTGCACATATGTACCACATCTTCTTTATCCATTCACCTATAGATGGGCACTTAGGGTGTTTCTATATCTTGGTTATTGTAAATAATGCTGCAATATATCATATTCTAAAGATATATACAAATGTGCATATATCTTTAGAGTTAATGTTTTTCTTTCTTTGAAAATGCTCGGATGTGGAATTGCTGGTTTGTATGGTAATTCTATTTTCCATGTTCAGAGGAGCCTCCATACATTTTCCATAGTGGACGTACCAATTTACATTCTTACCAACATTGTGCATGTGTTCCCTTCATTGCACATCCTAGCCAACATTTGTTATTTCTAGTATTTTTGATAATAGCTGCTCTGACAGACATGCTTTCCGTTTTTCACCACTGAGCACCATACTGGCTGCAGGGTTTTCACATATGGACTTTACCAGATGTAAGTGTGTTCCCTCTATATACACTTGGTTCAGAGTTCTTATAAATGAATGTTAAATTTCTTAAAAAGCTTGTTTTTCGCATTGAGATAATCATATGATTTCTATTCTTCAATTTGTTAATATGGTGTATTTTACTGACTAATTTGCCAATGCTGAACCATCCTAGAATCTATGATAAATCCCATTTAAGCATGGTGTATCTGCTGTCTTGGAACTGCTTTTGTTGCACTTCATAGATTTTGGATCATGTTTCCATTTTCATTTGTCTCCAGGTATTTTCTGATTTCCCCTTGATTTCTTCAGTGACTCATTGGTTGTTTAGTAGCATATTGTCCAGCCTCTGTGAGTTTGTATTTTTGCAGCTTTTCTTTAAATAGTTGATTTTAATCCATAGTTTTGTGGTTGGAAAAGGTGCTTGGTATGTGAAATGATTTTTAATACTGAATTCAGCTTTTTTAACAGATGAAAGACTACTCAGATTTCTACTGCTTTTTGTATCAGTTTTAGTTAAGTTTTACTTTTTCAGGCATTTTGTCTATTTCACCTACATGGTCAAAGATATTAGTGTAAAGTTGTTTATAAATCACCCTATAATCATTTTAAATGTATATTTAATCATTTTAAATGATATTGCACCTGTAGTAATATCAAAATTTTTGTCTGATCCTTATAATTTGCTTTTTCTCTATTCTGCAGTTATTGATTGTTGATTCAAATGCCATAAGAGATACAGAAGTTTCCTTTGAGGAGACTGGCAAAGATGGGGGTAGAAAGATCCTGAATTCACTTCTTCTCACGAGCACACCAAAATCACAACTTTCTGCAGAATAGCCATCACTGGAGAAAATCAGAACCTATACAGAAAAGGTCTTCCATAAACAAAGACATAAAGAAGGAATGATAACAAGACAGGTAGGAGGGAAAGCACACTCAAGATATAATCAAGTCCCACGCCCCAGGTGGGCAATGCACAATGGAGAATAATTATAATATAGTACTTCTCCCACACGAGGGAGGGTTCTAAGGCTCACGTTGGGCTCCCCAGTCTGGGGATTCCTGAACCAGGAAAAGGAGCCCCCAGAGTATCTGGCTTTGAAGGCCAATGAGCCTTAATATTGGGAGATCCAAAGGACTGAGGGAAATGAGACTTCACTCTTACAGAGTAAACACAAAGTTTCACATGTACTGGGAACCAGGGCAAAAGAAATAAATTGATAGAAGCCTGGACCAGACAAACATGGTTGCCTTGGGAAAACTCCTGGAGGGGTGCAGGGTGGCTGTGGCTCACCCTGAAGACAGAGAAACTTGCGGCAGACATATGTGGGGGCTATCTACAGCATGGACTCTGCAGTTGGTGGCCTCCATCTTGAGATCCGCCTTCAAATTCATCAGTGCCAAGAGCTGACCCCACCCAACAAGTGGCAGGCACCAATGCTGACACAGCTCATCAAACAACTAACTGGGCAAGGTCACGGCCCACCCATCAGCAGACAGCCCGCCTAAAGACTTCCTGAGCATACAATCACCTCTAGACATGCCTCTTGACATAGCGCTGCACATCAGAGACCCAAGACTCAGCTCCACTCACCAGTGGGCAGGCACCAACTCTGAACTCCAGGAAGTATACACTAGCCTCCAGAACAGCCTCACACACCAGAGGTGAGACAAGAGATGCAAGAAAACCACAGTCCTTCCGTGTGCATATCTAGCCGGCCTACATCAGGAAAAACCCTACCCTAGGATCAGATGGGTCCCAGTCCTGCCACAAAACAGGCCAATGCAAACTTCAAGACATCACAAAGCACATACCAAACTGTATCAGTAACCACCCCCATCTGACAGCAGGTGTGAGGTCTCTGGATCCTTCAGTCAGACTCCAGGACCCAGAGCTCTGCATGCCAGTGGTCTGGCACTAACCCCAGGACCTGGCTTCAACCACCAGTGTGGGTAAGCAATGGCCTGGAGTCTTCTGGATGCAGACACTGCCCACCAGTGAGCCAGTACTAACCCCACAGCTCCCTATGGTTCTGCTGCCAGCCACCTTGTGACTATGTCCCATTAACCAGTAGTCAGCAGCATCCACACAACACAGTGCCTGGCAACTAACCAGGCTGGGGCCAAACACACCTACCAAATTGTCGAACAGTCAGCCTGCCACAACAGAAGGACCCACGCAGCCCTACTGGAGCAAGTCCTAGAATACACAGCTTGAGTGACGAGAGGGTTGTGTGCTGCTGGGACACATCATACCTCTCCAAGGTCAAGAAATGTAACAAAACTACCATATACATAAAAATGGGAATAGAAACTTAGGAAAAATGAGATAGCACAAGAACATGTCCCAGCCAAAGGAACAAGATAAAATCTGAAAGAAATAAGTGACGTTATGATAAGCATCTACCTGAGGGAAGGTCAGAGCAATGATTATAAAGATGATCAAAGAACTCAGGAGGAGAATGGATGTACAGAGCAAGAAGTCAGAAGTTTGTAGAAAATACATAGAACCACAGAGAGATGAATACAATAATGGAAACAAAAAATACACTAGAAGGAATCAACAGTAGACTAAATGATACAAAGGAATGGATCAGAGAACTGGAAGACAGAGAACTGGAAATCACTGCTGCTGAACAGAAAAATGAATGAAAAGAAATAAGGACAGTTTAAGAGACCTCTGGGACAACATCAAGCACATTAATATTTGCATTATAGAGATCCAACATTATAGGGAGCCAACATTCACTGGATCATCGAAAAAGCAAGAGAGTTCCAGAAAAACATCTATTTCTGCTCTATTGGCTATGCCAAAGCCTCTGACTGTGTGGATCACCACAAACTGGAAAATTCTGAAAGAGATGGGAATACCAGACCACCTGACCTGCCTCTTGAGAAACCTGTATGAAGGTATGGAGGCTAATTACTTTACAATATTGTAGTGGTTTTTGCCATACATTGACATGAATCAGCCATGAGTGTACATGTGTTCCCCATCCTGAACCCTCCTCCTACCTCACTCCCCATCCAATCCCTCAGGGTCATCCCAGTGCACCAGCCTTGAGCACCCTGTCTCATGTATCGAACCTGGACTGGAGATCTATTTCACATATGATAATATACATGTTTCAATGCTTTTCTCTCAAATCATCCTACTCTCGCCTTCTCCCACAGAGTCCAAAATCTGTTCTTTACATCTGTGTCTCTTTTGCTATCTCGCATATAGGGTCATCGTTACCATCTTTCTAATTAGAAGAAACTACAAAATTCTTCACACAGTAATACCAGCAATGTCTGATTCGTTTTTTTCTTCATACTTTCCAGTATTTGACTTTTCAGTGGAGCTATGTTTTCTTTTAACCATTTTGGAAGGTTATGTTGTGACATCTCATCATGGTTTCAATTTTTTAAATTAACCTAGTAACTAACTCTTAAATTCTTAAAGAGACGGGAATATCAAACCACCTGAGAAACCTGTACGCAGGTCAAGAAGCAACAGTGAGAAATGGACATGGAACAACAGACTGGTTCAAAATTGGGAAAAGGTGTACGTCAAGGCTGTATACTGAACCTAGCTTATTTATTTTATATACACAGTACATCATGCCAAATGCTGAGCTGGATGAAGCTCAAGCTGGAATCAAGATTGCCAGAAGAAATATGCACATGACAATACCCTAATGGCAAAAAGCGAAGTGGAACTAAAAAGCCGCTTAATGAAAGGGAAAAAGAAGAGTCAAAAAGCTGGCTTAAAACACAACATTCAAAAAACGAAGATCATGGCATCCAGTCCCATCACTTCATGTCAAATAGATGGGAAAAAAATGGCAACAGTGCAAGACTATTTTCTTAGGCTCTAAAATCACTGTGGACAGTGATTGCAGCCATGAAATTAAAAGATGCTTGCTCCTTGGACGAAAAGCCAGGACAAACCTAGTTCAGTTCAGTCGCTCAGTCATGTCCAACTCTTTGCGACCTCGTGGACTGTATGCCAGGTAGGGCCACCCAAGATGGGTGGGTCATGGTGGAGAGATCTGACAGAATGTGGTCCACTAGAGAAGGGAATGGGAAACCACTTCAGTATTCTTGCCTTGAGAACCCCATGAACAGTATGAAAAGGCAAAATGATAGGACACTGAGAGATGAACTCCCCAGGTCAGTAAGTGCCGAATATGCTACTAGAGATCAGCGGAGAAATAACTCCAGAAAGAATGAAGGGATGGAGCCAAAGCAAAAACAGCACCCAGTTGTGGATGTGACTGGTGATGAAAGCAAGGTCCAATGCTGTAAAGAGCAATATTGTATAGGAACCTGGAATGTCAGGTCCATAAGTCAAGGCAAATTGGAAGTGGTCAAACACGAGATGGCAAAAGTAAACATTGACAGTTTAGGAATCAGTGAACTAAAATGGACTGGAATGGGTGCTTTATTTGCAATAGATGCATAATAAATTAGTGATGAGTTTCTTCCAGATTACTCAGAAAGCCATTCTTCTAAAAAGTATTTAATAATCTTCTAGTATTTAAATCCAAACTATTCAACTTAACAATTCAAGGTCCTCTATAATGTGGGAACAATCTACCTTTCCTAACCTTATTTTCAATTACTTCTTTCACATATGCCAAACACATTACAGAAACTGAAGTATGCTTTAGTCCCTAAATACAACTCTCATTTTCTTACCCACTTTGGCTACTCATCATGCAGTGGGTCCAGCTACAATGCTCTTCACCACGCCCTCTTCTGGCTCCCCACTGAAGTTTTCGAAATCCTACCTACTTAGCAGTGCCTCTCAGATACACTACATATCCTCCAGGAAACTCCCAGATCTCTCCAACTATACATGATCTCCTTTTTTTCTCTTATTACTAATAGCTGGTTTTAAAGTTCTTAAAAGATTCAAATATTATGCCTTTTATCCAATTATTTAATATTTCTCATCCCATATTTTTATAAGTCTCTATGTTCCTCTAAAATTGCTATTTTATTTTACATACCTTTACATTGCCAAAACCCCTGGCACAGTGCCTTACATAAAGATGGTGCTCAATATATATTAAGGTGAATTCAGTGAAGACATTGCTCCATAACTATCTTCTAAGGATAGCTGCTAAGGAGATACAAATGCAAAAATAAATGACTCAATAATCTAAATTATAAAAGCTGTAACATTCTGAAATACAAGTAATAAATCAAAACATAAGATAAATATTTTAAAATAAAAATACAGATTCAGCAACCCCTTCTTACTTGCTAGTAAAACTTTAGGAATAAGAGACTGCATTATTTCCTAAAAAATCAGGTTGGGAGAATAGGATTGAAATTGACTTATTATAAAAGTATTTATAAGACTTTATATTCCCTAAAACAAAATTTAAACAAATTATACAAAAGAAAAGAAATATTTATAGAATTTAAAAAATCTTGAAAAATGGATATTATATAATTAATTTGTATCTATTTTTATCCCAAGATGACTTCCTGAGATGACAGTGATGATTAATCACAGAGAGTGGCAATAATATTGGATTGTAGTCAGGTAAACTAATTTTATAGACACTTTTCTTCCTCTAAGACAACTACATACTCTTTAAGTATTGTAATTACAGTTCTGAATGTTTAATTTTGTCTTCCTGATTTTAATCAGCATCACAGGCTACCAAATAGCATCCTTTCCTCTATCCTTTGGAAGAAAACAAAGTATAGGTTGACTAGCATTTTGTGAAGGTGTTCTTGTACATTTCAGAGGGTTGCAGCAAACTCTTACACCTTTCATTCTTATCAAGAGAAGGCTGATTTTCATCAATAAAGGTGGCTGAAGTATGACCTAAGAAACTGATAAACTCCTAAATTCAGACTCATTAAAATCCTAAATTACTGATTTCTATCTTCACTAGATTATGGGATGAGGCAAATCAACTCCTCAGTTTTACCTGAGTAATCCATCACATGCAGAGTTTAGAACTGCACTACCTAAAAAACAATAGCCATAAGCCACATTTCAGTTCAGTTTAGTCACTCAGTCGAGTCCGACTCTTTGAAACCCCATGTACTGACTGTACCACACCAGGCTTCCCTGTCCATCACCAACTCCCAGAGCTTGCTCAAACTCATGTCCATCGAGTCAGTCAGATCATCCAACCATCTCATCCTCTGTCATCCCCTTCTCCTCCTGCCTTCAATCTTTCCAGCATCAAAGTCTTTTCCAGTGAGTCAGTTATTCACATCAGGTGGCCAAAGTATTGGTGTTTCAGCTTCAGCATCAGTTCTTCCAATAAGCATTCAGGACTGATCTCCTTTAGGATGGACTGGTTGGATCTCCTTGCAGTCCAAGGGACTCTCAAGAGTCTTTTCCAACACCACAGTTCAAAAGCATCAATTCTTCAGCACTCAGCTTTCTTTATGGTCTAACTCTCATATCCATATATGACTAGTGGAAAAACCATAGCTTTGCTTTGATTAGATGGACTTTGGTCGGCAAAATAATGTCTCTGCTTTTTAATATGCTGTCTAGGTTGGTCATAGCTTTTCTTCCAAGGAGTAACCGTCTTTTAATTTCATGGCTTCAGTCACCATCTGCAGTAATTTTGGAGCCCAAGAAAATAAAGTCTATCACTGTTTCCATTGTTTCCCCATCTATTTGCCATGAAGCGATGGGACCAAATGCCATGATCTTCGTTTTTTGAAAGGTGAGTTTTAAGCCAGCTTTTTCACTCTCCTCTTTCACAGTCATCAGGAGGCTCTTTAGTTTCTCTTTGCTTTCTGCCATAAGGGTGGTGTCATCTGCGTATCTGAAGATATTGATATTTCTCCCAGCAATCTTGATTCCAGCTTGTGCTTCATCCAGCCTGGCATTTTGCATGATGTACTCTGCATAAGCCACATTAGTCTATTCAAATTTAAAATTTCTTAAGTGAAAATCAGATAAAAGACCTGTCAGTTGTGTAGCTTAATTTCTAGTGCTTAACTGCCCCATGTGTTACTGGCTACCATATTAAAAACTACTGAACTATACAGCATTTCCATGATCACAGAAAGTTCCACTGAACAGTACTGGTCTAGAAAGCTTGTAATTTGACTTAAATAGTACAACTGGTTGGTTATATTGTTATCGATCAAGTTTTATATTTCTAAACTCATGATCAACAAGAGTAGCCCTACTATTCCTTCAACATAAATTTCAAATAACTATTATTGGATTACAATTGGCCCAGCTCTTATACATTATATAAGACATGCCTAATTTCTTCCTGCCTCAGAGCCTCTTCTTGGCTTTTTCCTTGGCTTGTTCTTCACTTTTAGTGCCAACTTAAATGTTGCTACCATAAAGAAGTCTTCTCTGCCTTTTCTACCAAAAACAAGTCTCAGCCACCACCACACTGTATACACATTAATCTCTCTCAGCACCCTGTTTATTTTGTTCATAAACTATCACAGTTTTTGTTCATTCATTTCTCTCTCTTCCACTGAAAGAGGATCCTTTGCGTATCTTATTCATAGGTCTGTCCCTAGAGCTTACCTAGTGGTCAAGCACTCAAAATTTGTTGAATATATTAATGTTTGCTCTATCAGTGAATAAATGTGCACAATGACTGTCTTTTCCTCCCACAACCAACTCATACCTCTTAGCACCATGCTTTATTTATTTATTTATTCCTTCCTTTTCTTTCTAGTTTATGTTATTTCCTCTCTTTCCTGAGTCTCAATATTTAAAAAAAATTCTGAGTTCAAGGGCTAACAGGCAGAAAAACAAGTTTCATGCTAGAAAAGGAAGATACTTTTAAGCGAGTTTTCAGAGAAAATAAACTTATTTTTAATATTCCACTCTGTCCCTCAGCAAGTACAAAAAGAGCAAAAACACTTATCCCATCCCTAGTACATACATGTATAATACTAGTATGGCACAGGTTACAAAGAGGATTCAGTTAGCTTTCATGTGAGAAAAGGGAGTGATTTAAGGGGGTGGGGGAGTAGGAGGAAAGAAATGAGGCAAAAAGGATATGACCCACTCACCTTCTTGAATAAAATCTTTTTATCTTTGAATATTTGTCAGCCAGTGCCCACTACTACACTCTCAAAGAGCAATGTGATTTGAAATACTTTTTATTTATACAGAAAAAAAAAATAATCAAAGAAAGACAACTAAATTTCACAACAACCTGAAGGAGTCATTCAAGAAATTAGTTATGTAAAATATCTTTAGCTTTACATATTTAAGATAGAATATTATTCAGCCATTAAAAATGAAATAAACCCAATCAAAAAATGAGCAGAAGATCTAAACAGACATTTCTCCAAAGATGGCTAAGACGCACATGAAAAGATCACTTTATTCTTAGAGAACTGTGAATCAAAACTACAATGAGGTATCACTTTACACTGGTCAGAATGGACATCATCAAAAAAATCTATAAACAATAAATGCTGGAGAGTGTGTGGAGAAAAAGGAACCCTTGTACCTTGTTGGTGGGGATATAAATTGATACAGCCACTATGGAGAACAGTATGAAAGCTCCTTAAAAAACTAAAAATAGAGCTACCATATGATCCAGCAATTCCACTCAGGAGTATATATCTGGAGAAAACCATTATTCAAAAAGATACATGCATACCAATGTTCATTGCAGCACTATTTACAACAGCCAGGACATGGAAGCAACCTAAATGTCCACTGAGAGAGAAATGGATAAAGAAGATGTGGTACATATATACCATGGAATATTACTCAACCATAAAAAGAATGAAATAATGCCATTTGCAGTAATGTGGATGGACCTAGAGATAGTCATACTGAGTGAAGTCAGAGATGAACATCATATGATATTTACTTGTACATGTAATCTAAAATATGACACTAATGAATTTATTTACAAAACAGAAACAAAGTCACAGATATAGAAAACAAACTTATTGTTACCAAGAAGGAAAGAGGAGGGTGCAGAAATAAACTAGGAGGTTGGGATTGACATATACACACTATTATATATAAAACAGATAACTAATAAGGACCCACTGTATAGCACATGGAACTCCACTCAATCTCTGTAATGGCCTATATGGGAAAGGAATCTGAAAAAGGATGAGTATATGTATATGCATAACTCATTCACCTTGTTGTACCCTTGAAATGAACACAACATTGTAAATTAAACTATACTCCAATAATCATTTTTTTTTTAAAAAGGTAAATAACCCAATTTTTTAAATGGGAAAAATATTTAAAAAGGAACATCTCAAAAGAAAACATCAGTTCAGCTCAGTCGTGTCTGACTCTTTGTGACCCCATGGACTGCAGCACGCCAGGCTTCCCTGTCCATCACCAACTCCCAGAGCTTGCTCAAACTCATGTAAAAAAGAACATCTGGATGGCCAAAAAGCATATGAAAATGTACATACCTATTTATCAGAGAAATGCAAAATTGTACCATCACACTGTTAAAAAAGAAATAACAAGCCCCAAGTGGGATCATTTCTTCCCCCATCCCCATCATAGCAAAAACTAAGACGGTTTCAATCCCTCCCAGAGATGTGACCTTTAAAACAGTTCACCTGAAATTTCCTAATCAGTACTAATGAAGTAACTGCATGAAAAAGGCCCCTGGAGTGTCAGTCCCCCATTAGAAGACAGCCTGGCCTGAAATAATCCTTTCTTTTCCTTTGCTAATACCTTTTGCCACCTCCTCTGCTTCTATCCATAAAAATCTTCCATTTTGTACAGCCCCTCCTAGTGCAGCTGATTCTTCAATTTTTGAATAATGCTAACTAGTTCTTCAAAATAAAAAGAATGAAACAATACCATTTGCCGCAACATGGATGGACCTAGAGATTATCATACTAAGTGACCAAGATGCAGAAAAGACAAAAATCATATGATATCACTTGTATGTAGAATTTAAAAGGATAATACAAATGAACTTATTCACAAAACAGAAACAGATGTCAAAAAAAACCTTATGGCTATCAATCGGGAAAGGTGGGGAGAGGAATACATCAGGAGTTTGGGATTAATATATATATGATACTATACACAGGCAGTCAACAAGCACCAACTGTATAGCACAGGGAACTCTACTCACTATCTCATAATAACCCATATGGGATAGGAATCTGAAAAAGAATGGATATATGTTTATGTATAATTGAATCATTTTGCTGTATTTGAAACTAACAACATTGTAAATCAACCGTAAGTCCAGTATAAAATACAAATTATAATAAAATATCTGTAGTAAGTTATATAAAATTATAAGGGAAAAGGTTTTTTAAAGAATGAATTATGAAGGTATTATGAACCAAATATATTAAATATATAAGCTATTAAAGACACTGGAAGACTCTTTCCATTTAAATCCACAGAATTTAAGCATTACTATTTATTATAAAGGTATTAGATCTTGTATTTTCTTAAGAAACAATGCTATATAAAAAAATCTTAAGGCAATTCACAGAACTTATTTTGATCCAAAATAAGTCTCAATGATCATTACATGGTAACAATACTAAAGAATTTTAGTATTTCACTTATAATACAGTTCCTGTAAAAATTATCCTTGAAGTACCAACTTAAAATACAAGAAATATCAAACTACTGCAGGTTTTTTCGATATTGGAAGAAGGGTTTCACAAAAATATGTCCATTTAACACCAGTCCTGGCAATTTTACAGTACCTAGTATGAGAAAAAAGGACAATTCACTAGGATTTTACCTTTAAAAACAGAACAAAAAGCATGAACTATTTATATTTCTCAAGCTGATCATGACTTTTTACATCTCCACTTCCACTGTATCTGGCAACAGAGCTCACACAATGTTGGAAGAAAAATAGGTAGGAGGGAAGAAGAGGAAGGTTATAGTTGTTCCATTAATTCAACAAATATTTATTGAGTACATAACAAAAATTATTCTAGGAACTTGGGAAATGCAGCTAAACAAAACGGGCAAACAAATTTATGAAGAATTTCTGTTGCTAGTAGCAACAACTAAAATTACAGGAACGAGATCTGAGCCAGTGCACCTGGTCCCATTTACTCTTTGATAGTGAACAGTTAACTCCTACCTCTCTCTTCCTTTACTACAAAACAAAGAGAAAGCAAAAACAAAACAAAAAACCCAACAACAACAAAAGAAAACGCCTCCTGAGTATTTTATCAGAAACCAGAATAATGGTTTCTGGGGTGAAAAATCCGCCAAGGTGAACTGCATATGGCCAAGGATATGGACCTTTATGCTGCTGCTGCTGCTAAGTCGCTTCAGTCGTGTCCGACTCTGTGTGACCCCATAGACAGGAGCCCACCAGGCTCCCCCGTCCCTGGGATTCTCCAGGCAAGAACACTGGAGTGGGTTGCCATTTCCTTCTCCAATGCATGAAAGTGAAAAGTGAAAGGGAAGTCGCTCAGTCGTGTCCGACTCTTAGCGACCCCATGGACTGCAGCCTACCAGGCTCCTCCGTCCATGGGATTTTCCAGGCAAGAGTACTGGAGTGGGGTGCCATTGCCTTCTCCGGGACCTTTATGCTAGAAAGCAAATTAAACTCCCTCTCAAGCTCCCTATCACCTCCCACTCACTAATACAAAGTATGTAGTGAAAGGCAAGACCATGGGGACTGGAGTCTTGAGACAGCAACATGTTCTGAAGAGAAGGCATACTGCGCAAAGGAATCTTAGGCAGTAACGATATACTAATATGAAAAATAAGAAATAAAAATCAAGATTTGACTGTATGACTGACAATAGTACATGTAAGAGAAGGACATGTACCTTCAAAGAATTAAAGGAGCTACATAATTTTACCAAAGAGTACTCTATGAAGTAAGGGAAAACCTGTCCCTACTTAGTATGTTACCGTCAGCTTTAATTATAATCACAGGATATATAAACTTCTATGGTGACACAGTAGATAAAAATCTGCCTGCTGATGCACGAGCAACTAAGCCCATGTGCCACAACTACTGAGAGCTGCAAGCTCTAGGGCCCGCACATCACAACTTCTGAGCCCACATGCTGCAATACTGAAGCTTAAACGCCTAAGGCCTGTGCTTTGCAATGAGAAGACCACATATAGCAACAAAGAGTAGCCCCCGCTCACCGCAACTAGAGACAGTCCTTGCAAAGCAGTGAAGACCAGTGCAGCCAAAAACAAACAAAATTAACAGTACACAGTGAAGGTGCACATAAAGGGCTGCTGCTGCTGCTCCTTAGTCGCTTCAGTCGTGTCCGACTCTGTGTGACACCAGAGACGGCAGCCCACCAGGCTCCGCCATCCCTGGGATTCACCAGGCAAGAACACTGGAGTGGGTTGCCATTGCCTTCTCCAATGCATGAAAATGAAAAGTGAAAGTGAAGTCGCTCAGTCGCGTCCGACTCTTAGCGACCCCATGGACTGCAGCCTACCAGGCTCCTCCGTCCATGGGATTTTCCAGGCAAGAGTACTGGAGTGGGGTGCCATCGCCTTCTCCGACATAAAGGGCTACCTAGAGTCAATAATTTTATTTGGTAAAACCATCTTTTGTAATCAAGTCAGCCAGAGTTCAGGAGACAGGATGCAATTCCATACTCAGAAGTTTACTCAGGCTTTAAAATCAATCTTTTGTTTGAATCCTCCCTTCAGGGATATTTCCATTTGACATCAAGCAAAGCAAAAGAACCTACGAATCTGAGCAAAATGTAGAGGCTAGTGGATCATGAGATTCTCTATCACCTAGTATCTTAAAAAAACAACTTCCTTTTAATACCTTAAAAGCAATTGCAGTTTTAATTATAAGATTTATTTATGTCAAAAGCAAAGTATTTCTTTACTGATTCAGTAACCTAGGAGCTATTTTTCTTTTAATATCCTGTAACTCAGACTGTACCAGTAGGTATACTTTATTGGTCAAAAAAAAAAAAATTAATACAATATTTAAATAAAAATGTATGCCCAAGAAAAAAAATTAAAATAATGCCATGTATTATTTCTTATTCTGAGTTAGTTCATGCTTCTGTTAAATTTATGAGAATTGAGAGTTAAAGTTTACAACTGGATGTATCCTAATAACAATTTTAGGATGTTTCAAAAGTCTATGAATTCTCATTTTACAATTCTGACATTTTAACACCATATACATATATTGTAAGCTCAAATTCTGGTGGGGACAAAGGCAATTTCTATGGTCAAAGAATTTATAGTCATTAAACAAGAACAACTTTGCTTCCTTACAAGAATCAGAGTTGTAAGAAAAATTTTCAAGTGCTATAGGCAACTTCACATGGAATAATCCTAAGTAGCATTTATTCTACACTTGTCAAATACAGAAATATTTACAACCAAGTTTGAACTTAATTTGTTAGACCCCAATTTAATTTACATACCTGTACTGTTGAATATTTGAAAAAATTTTCCATTTGATACCGCCTAAGGGTTTCATTTAGTCTTTGGTCTGAAACAAAAAGAAAAACCAATTTGTAATGTTCAACTTTGAAAGACAGAAATAAAGTAGATATTATTGATATATCCAATGCAAAACTGTTAGTCTCCACTGCTGTTCAAAATAAATCATTCTGAAGACATCATTTTAGAATTTAGATAGTCTATACACCTAAGTCAAATAATTACTGCTGCTCCTGCTAAGTCACGTCAGTCATGTCCGACTCTGTGTGACCCCATAGACGGCCTCCCACCAGGCTCCCCCATTCCTGGGATTCTTCAAGCAAGAATACTGGAGTGGGTTGCCATTTCCTTCTCCAGTGCATGAAAGTGAAAAGTGAAAGTGAAGTCGCTCAGTCGTGTCCAACTCTTAGCGACCTTATGGACTGTAGCCTACCAGGCTACATGGGATTTCCCAGGCAAGAGTACTGGAGTGGGCTGCCATTGCCTTCTCCCAAATAATTACTACCAATGGGAAAAAGAACAGCTAAAAGAACAAATTTTTCTGATTCTGAAAGTTTTAATTCTCAGTCTCTCTGGGCTTGCTCTTCAGATTTTTAGAAGTCAAGAAAAAGTACCTTCCACATTTATTTTTTTATTCCTGCTACTAGATGTGAAAAGAGTTGGAGAATAAGGCTAAACTATACTTCTTTAGAAGTTAAAAACTGCTGAAATTCTCTTTCAGGACAAACCTCCACACGGAGGAGAAACTCTAAGACTAAGCATTCAAATTAAAAAGGAATAGGCAAGACACAATGGAAAAGAAGGTCCAGAAGAGCCTTAGAAACTACAAGACTCTCAGAAACTACAAGATAATATTTCCATTTGAAGCAAGAAAAGCAATACAATAGAACATGCATGCATGCGTGCTCAGTCGCTCAGTCATATCCAACCCTTTGTGACCCCACAGACTATAGCCTACCAGGCCTCACTATCCATGGGATTATCCAGGCAAGAATACTGGAGTAGGCTGCCATTTACTCCTCCAGGGGATCGTCCCAGCCCAGGGACTGAACGTGCATATCCCCTCATCTCCAGGACTGGAAGGAGGATTCTTTACCACTAGCCACCTAAGAAGCCCCAATAGAACATGTGTGCATATGTGCGCTCTGTCTCTCAGTCATGTCTGACTCTTTGCAACTCCATGGACTGTACAGCCCACCAGGCTCCTCTGCCCATGGAATTTTCCATACAAAAATATTGGAGTAGGCTGCCATTTCCTCCTCCTTCCTGACTAGTGGATCGAACCTAGCTCTCTTGCATCTCCTGCATTGGCAGGCTGATTCTCTACCACTGTGCTATGTGGGAAGCCCCACAATAGAACACAGCACCTAACAAATATACAAAACTCATTCTTCCAAGATCACATGGAACATGTAAAACTGATAATTTGCTGACAAAAGAGTAAGTCTCTTGAGTTTTTGAATATTTAGATGGGGTTCATCCCAAGGATTTTTCAATATCCATAAATATCAATGTGATATACCACATTAACAAATTGAAGAATAAAAACCAAATGATCAACACAATAGATGTAGAAAAACATTTCAACAAAATTCAACATCCATTTACGATAAAAAATCCTCAGAAACCAGCCATACAGGAAACATACCTCAACCCAATAAAGGTCATACATGGCAAACCCATGGCTAACATCATATTCAACAATGAAAACCTTACAGTACTTCCTCTAAGATCAGGAACTCTTGCCACTTTTATTCAACATAGTTTTGGAAGTCCTGGCCACAGCAATCAGAGAAGAAAAGGAAATAACAGGAATCCAAATTGGAAAAGTAGTAAAACTGTCACTGTTTGTAAACGACATGATACTATATATAGAAAATCCTAATGATGCCACCAGAAAACTACCAGGATTTATCGATGAATTTGGTAAAGTTGCCAGATATAAAAGTAATATACAGAAATCTGTTACATTTCTAGACACTAAAAACGAAGTATCAGAAAAAGAAATTAAGGAAACAATCCCATTTACCATTAGGAAGCAGAGATCAAATTGCCAACATCCACTGGATCATCAAAAAAGCAAGAGACTTCCAGAAAAAATCTACTTCTGCTTCATTGACTATGCCAAAGCCTTTGATTGTGTGGACCACAACAAGCTCTGGAAAATTCTTAAAGAGATGGGAATACCAGATCACCTGACCTACCTCCTGAGAAATCTGTATGTGGGTCAGGAAGCACCAGTTAGAGCTGGACATGGAACAACAGACTGGTTTCAAATATGGAAAGGAGTACGTCAAGGCTGTATATTGTCACCCTGCTTATTTAACTTATATGCAGAATACATCATGAGAAATGTTGGGGTGGATGAAGCACAAGCTGGAATCAAGATTGCCAGGAGAAATATCAATAACCTCAGATATGCAGATGACACCACCCTTAAGGCAGAAAGTGAAGAAGAACTAAAGAGCCTCTTGATGCAAGTGAAAGAGGAGAGTGAAAAAGCTGGCTTAAAAAGCAACATTCAGAAAACTAAGATCATGGCATCCAGTCCCATCACTTTACGGCAAATAGATGGGTAAACAGTGGAAACAGTGACTGACTTTATTTTCTTGGGCTCCAAAATCACTGCAGATGGTGACTGCAGCCATGAAATTAAGACACTTGCTCCTGGGAAGAAAAGTTATAACCAACCTGGACAGCATATTAAAAAGCAGAGACATTACTTTGCCAACAAAGGTCTGTCTAGTCAAAGTTATGGTTTTTCCAGTGGTCATGTATGGATGTGAGAGTTGGACTATAAAGAAAGCTGAGTGTCGAAGAATTGATGTTTTTGACTGTGGTGTTAGAGAAGACTCTAGAGAGTCCTTTGGAGTGCGAGGAGATCCAACCAGTCCATCCTAAAGGAAATCAGTCCTGAATATTCATTGGAAGGACTGATGCTGAAGCTGAAACTCCAATACTTTGGCCACCTGATGCAAAAAACTGACTCACTGGAAAAAACCCTGATGCTGGGAGGGATTGGGGGCAGGAGGAAAAGGGGACAACAGAGGATGAGATGGTTGGATGGGATCACTGACTTAATGGACATGAGTTTGAGTAAACTCCGGAAGTTGGTGATAGACAGGGAGGCCTGATATGCTGTGGTCCATGGGGTCGCAAAGAGTTGTACATGACTGAGCAACTGAACTGAACTACTGACCATTATATCAAAATAAAATAGGAATAAAGAAAAAAACCTGTATCCTAAAAACTATATGATACTGAGGAAAGAAACTGAAGACATGAATATATAAAAAGATATACTATGAAGCTGGATTGGAAGAGTCAATATTGTTAAAAATCACCATACTACTCAAGACAATCTACAGATTCAATGCAATCCCTATCAAAATGTCAATGGCATTTTTCATAGGCCTAGACCAAATAATTGTAAAATTTGCATGGAAACACAAAAGATTCTGACTAGCCGAAACAATCTTGACAAAGAAGACAGAGGTAAGGAATCATGATCCCCGACTTCAGACTATACTACAAAGTTACAGTAATCAAAACAATATTGTACTACACAAAAGCAGACAACATAGATCAATGCAACAGGATAGAGAGCCCAGAAATAAACTCATACTCTTATGTTCAATTAACCTATGACAAAGGAGGTAAGACTACACCATAGAGAAAAGACAGTTGCTTCAATAAATGGTGCTGGGAAAACTGGACAGCTTACATGTAAAAGAACAAAATTAGAACATCTCTTGACACCATATACAAAAATAAACTCAAAACAGATTAAAGACCTAAATGTAAGACTGGAAGCCATAAAACTTCTAAAGGAGAACAAAGTCAGAACACACTTGACATAAATTGAAGCAATATTGTTTTGGATATGTCTGCTAAGGCAAAGGAAATAAAACCAAAAATAAACTAATAAGACCTTACTGAACTTAAAAGCTTTTGCCCAGCAAGGGCAAAAATGAAAAGACAATCTACAAGGTGGGAGATAATATTTACAAATCATATGATGATTAAGGGATTGATATTCAACATGTATAAACAGCTCAAACAACTCAACATTAAAAAACAAATAACGTGATTAAAAAGTGGGCATAAATAACAAACACACATTTTTTCCAAA
This sequence comes from Bubalus bubalis, assembly GCF_019923935.1. Taxonomy (NCBI): domain Eukaryota; kingdom Metazoa; phylum Chordata; class Mammalia; order Artiodactyla; family Bovidae; genus Bubalus; species Bubalus bubalis. The sequence continues at coordinate 43,771,444 of NC_059173.1, forward strand.
GAGGAAATGTAGATGGCCAATAGGCACATAAAAAGATGCTCAACATCACTAATTATCAGGGATTGCAAATCAAAACCACACTGAGATCACCTCACACCTGTCAGAATGATTATCATCAAAAAGAACGCAGATAACAAATGCTGATGAGGATGTGGAGAAAAGGAAACCCTCTTACCCTGTTGGTGAGAATGTTAAATTGTTCCAGTCATTGTAAAAAGAAAAACAAACAAACAAACCAGTATAAGGCTTCTTAAAAAACTAAAAATAGAACTACTGTGTGACCCAGCAATTCCACTCCTGGGTGCATATCCATAAAAAAACAAAAACACTAATTTGAAAACATACACGCACCCCAATATTCATAACATGCATTATTTGCAATTGCCAAGATATATAGAAACAACCTAAGTGTCTATTAATGGATGAATAGATAAAGATGGAATACAACTCCGCCATAAAAAGAGGGCAATTTTGTCATTTGCAGCAATATGGACAGAACTGGAGATCATTATGCTAAGTGAAATAAGTCAGAAGACAATTGTTGTATGATATCACTTACATGTGGAATCTAAAACATACAACAAGTGAGTGAATATAATCTAAAAGAAGCAGACTTACAGATATAGAGAACAAATTTGTGGTTACCAGTGAGAAGAGGGGGAGGCTATACTGAGGTAGGGGAGTTAAGAGGTATAAAGCCTTAGGTACAAACAAGCTACAAGAATATATTGTATAATATGGAGAATAGAGTCAAGACTTTATAAACAGAATATAACCTTTAAAAATTGCAAATCACTATAATGTACACTCATAACTTATATAATATTGTGCAGCAAGTAGACTTCAGTTAAAAAAAGAAGAAAAACTAAAACTTCAAATAAGAGTAAATCTTAACTTTCAAAAGACTTAAACTGAAGAGAATATACCACTCTAAAATACATCTCTTTGGAATAAGAAGTATTTTAGGCTGATAATTCTTAAGAAACAGAATAGGAAACGCTTTGAAAAATTGAGTGGAAGTTACCCTTTTGTTAAAGATATTTACATTTATGAGGAAAAATTCCATTTGTAAGCACGTCCCCCTTTTTATACCAGAAAGAGAAAGTGTTAGTCGCTCAGTCACGTCCGACTCTTTGTGACCCTATGGACTGCAGCTTGACAGGCTCTTTACTGTCCGTGGAATTCTCCAGGCAAGAATACTGGAGTGGGCAGACATTTCCTTCTTCAGGAGATCTTCCCAACCCAGGGATCAAACCCGGTTCTCTCGCATGGCAAGTAGACTGTTCGCTGTCTGAGCCAGAGGGAAGCCCTGAAAGCCTTAGTCACTCAGTTGTGTCCGACTCTTTGCGACCCTATAGACTGCAGCCTGACAGGCTCCTCTATGCATGGAATTCTCCAGGCAAGAATGCTGGAGTGAGCAGCCATTCCCTTCCCCAGGGGTGTCTTCCCTACCCAGGGATTGAATCCAGGTCTTCTCCTGCACTGCAGGCAGATTCTTTACCATCTGAGCCACTGGAGAAGCCCAAGGTAATGACTTAAATCTGCATAACAGTTTTACTCTTGTTTACTGTGCTTTTCTTGGTAACTTGTAACCACTCACCCTCTTTTTCAATATCTCCTTTTGTCTTTATCTGAAAATGTTTTTTAACACTGTAGCTTTGCCATTTAAAGGAGTTTTTCTGGGTCACTGTATACATTAGTGACCCAGAAAAACAGAAAAATTCCTTTAAATGCCGAAGCTACAGTGTTAAAAAACATTTTCAGAATGTATACAGAAGGTAAACACGTTATTAAACTTGTTTGTTTTCTCCTATTTGTCTTTTACAATAGGGGGTCACAGGCAACAATCTATAAGGATACAGGAAACTTACTTTTGCTCCCCTGGAAAGCCAAAAAGAGTACATTACTTGATAACAGCAAAATTAGGCCAGAATCGAGAGACAAAAACTATCAGAAAAATACCCGTTATGTAAGAAATTACCTTTCAATAACCTATCGGTCTCAGGATGAATGACAGAACAAATTAAAAAGTATTCTGAACTGACTCATTGTGAAAATGCAGTTTCATTTGAAACTTCTTAGGAAAAAGCACCTGCATAGCAAAGAAAGCTACCAATAAAATGAAAAGGCAACCTACCCTCAATGAGAGAAAATAACTGCAAATCATATACCTGATAATGGGAACATATCCAAAATATACAAAGAACCTCACACAACTCAATAGCCACAAAAAAGACACAAAACTGAATTAAAAAACGGGCAGAAGATCTGAATAGACATTTTCCCAAAGTAAACAGATGGCCAACAGACATGAAAAGATATTCAACATCACTAATCATCAAGAAAATGCAAATTAAAACCACAATAAGATATCACCTCATTCCCATTAGAATGGCAATTATCAAAAAAAAAAAAAGAAATAACAAGTGTTGGTGAAGATGTGGAGATGTGTATTATTGGTAGAAATGTAAATATAAATTGGTACAACTATTTTGAAGGTCTGGAGGTTTTAGTTCCTCAAAAAATTAAAAACAGAACTACAGTATGATCTGACAGTTCCATTTCTGAGTATTTATCTAAAGAAAATGAAAACAATAATTTGAAAAGATATGCACCACATGTTCACTGCAGCATTATTTACAATAGCCAAGATGTGGAAACAACCTAAATTTCTATTGTTGGATAAATAAATAAATTGTGGTATACATACAATGGACTATTACTTAGCCATAAAAAAGAAAGACGTCTTGCCATTTGTGACAATATGAATGGATCTTCAGAGTATTATGAAGTTAAATAAATAACAGAGAAAGACAAATATCACATGAAAAGAAAGAAACCAAGCTCACGGATACAGGGAACAGACTGGTGATTGTAAGAAGTGGAGGGTGGGGGTAGAGGGAGCCAGAGGAAAATAGATGGACTGGTTCTTTTATTCTTTCAATAAATTGAACGATTTTCTTTTAAAGAAAAAAGATATGAAACATTCTTGAAAGCAATGAAAAAAAATCAATTGAGATATATTTTTTGTTAATCACCAAAACCCACAATATTAAGATGTCAATTCCTCTTAAATTGATTTAAAGACCAATACAATCGCAATAAAAAACTCAGCCGATTATTTTGTAGATATTAAACAATTGATTTAATGCAGTGTTGATTTAAACACTGCATTGAGCAGTGAAGACAATACTGATGAAGTTGATGAACTCACACTTTCTGACTTCAAGATTTTCTAGAAAGCTAAAATAATCAAGAGAGCATATTTTAAACAAATAAAAACAAAGATAAATGGAACAGAATATAGAGTCCACTAGTATACCCATGCAAACTCAGACTACTTGACCTTGGCCAAAGGAATAAAAAGCACATTAACACAGAAAATATAGACTTTTAAGTCTTTAGTCATCATCAACAAATGAGGAGGATACAAATGGAGAACCATAAGAAAGTAAAGACACAAACTCTGCATCTTAGAAATTCATTAAAAATCCTTCATTGTCTTAAATACAAAATATGAAACTACCAAAACTATAGTAGAAAACTTAGAAAATCTACATGAGTTATACTTTGACAATTCATTTTCATATACAACACAAGAAGCACAACCCATGAAAGAAAAAATTGCTAATATGGACTTTATTAAATGTAAACTGCTTACTTTGTGAAGGACATTGTTTAAAGAATGGAAAGACAAACCTCTGGCTATGAGAATACATTTTTAAAACACACAACCGGAGAACAGTTTGCGTGCAAGGTACTCAAAAAACCAGGAAAAAAATCCACAATAAGAAATCAAACACTCCAAGCTAAATAGGACTATGTGTAGCCATCTTTTAGAATAATATATAGAAATGGGAAATAAGCATGTATTAGTTGATCGACATCGGGGAATTACTGGAAAACAATAAGCATTGTGCATTAGGGAAAAGCAAATTAAAATAGCATGATGCCCTATCCATAAAAAACATAAAAAATAAAAATATAGGTAGAAATGCAATAAGAAAAACAATATTTTGTGAAAGAAGAACAAGGGGGGAGGACTTGTTCAACCAGAGATCAAGATTTATTAAAAAGTTATTGGCATTTAGACTGTGTGATAGTTATATAAACAAAACTAACTTATGGAAGAGAATGCAGGATCCAGAAATATACCCATGTGGGTATATTTCTCATATATATGAGCACTTCAACTCTGATCAAAGGGCACTTCAGAGTAATAAAGAGGGGAGCACAATCTTTTTGTAAGTGGTTCCAGGTCAGCTGGATATGCTCGTGGAAAAGAACAAACCATTATTCATAAAAATCAATTCTATGTGAAATGAAGACCTGGGAAGAAAAACTGTCACTGTTTGCAGATGACATGCTACGATACACAGAGAATCCTAAAGATGCCACTAGAAAACTACTAGAGCTAATCAATGAATCTGGTAAAATACAAAATTAATGCACAGAAACCTCTTGCATTCCTGTACACTAATAAATAACAAAAGATCTAAAAGAGAAGTTAAGGAAATAATCCCAATTATCACTGCAACAAAAGAATAAAATACCTAGGAATAAATCTACCTAAGGAGGTAAAAGATCTGTACTCAAAAAACTGTTAAGACACTGATGAAAGAACTCAAAGACTGATTTGAGTTGACAGAGAGATACACCATGTTCTTGGATTGGAAGACTCAATACTGTGAAAATGACTATACTACCCAAGTTCAGTTGCTCAATCTTGTCCCACTCTTTACGACCCTATGAACTGCAGCACAACAGGCTTCCCTGTCCATCACCAACTCCCAGAGCTTACTCTAACTCATGTCCATCGAGTCAGTGATGCCCTCCAATCATCTCATACTCTGTCATTCCCCTTCTCCTCCTGCCCTCAATCTTTCCCAACATCAGGGTATTTTCCAGTGAGTCAGTTCTTCACATATGACAGAAAACACTGATAACAGCATTATTCTCAATGGCCCCCAGAATGGAAACATCTGCAAGTATATATCAAAAGAATGGAAAAAAATGATAAATTTATAAACTATAATGTTCTACAGTAATTAAAATGAGTATACTACATCTACATGCAAGAATATGAAGAAATCTCAAAAACATAATATTAAATGAAAGACACCAAATGCAGAAGGCAACATAGTTTATGACTCTATTAACATAAATTTCAATCACAAGCAAAACAGCTTTTACAGTGTAAAATTACAGATATTATATTTATCTTTGGGGAGCAGGAAATGGGTATAGTCACAGGTGGTCATCTGGGGTGCTAGCAGTGTTCTATTTTTTGGCCTGGGATATGATTATATGAGTTTTGAGCTTTGTAATAATCCTCTAAGCTTTATATTTATTTTCTCTACTTTTCTGCATGTCACACATAAGCAAATATACATATATATGAACATACATATTACCTATATACAAATTTATATATATATATATATATATATAATGTACACACACAAAATGTACTACACTGTTAACTTCAGATAATAGTTCCTTCCTTGAAAGCATACATAACTTAGTGGAGAAACATGACACATATGTTGGAAAAGAAAATGGCAACCCACTCCAGTATTCTTGCCTGAAGAATTCCATGGACACAGGAGTCTTGGAGTTGCAAAGTAAGGACACAAATGAGCAGGTACACAAACAAGACATCATTCTGAGGAAAGAATAGGTAATTACAAAGTATTAATAAGTTAAACCATTTTTAACTTTTATTAAGTTTAAAAAGAGTTATTCCTTTTTATTGTTATCCTCAGAATTTTTAAGAGTTACCTGACACATGGCACTAAAATTAGGGTCTGGTCTCTAGCAGTAACACAAACTACTACTTTTTGATAAGGTTTTAAGTAAGAAAAAATACTAAATCTGACATCTCAGTAAGTGAAATAGATTAATAAGAAGTCAATTATGCATCAATGAGGGAGAACAATCTTCACATACTGCTTTAAACTGGAGGAAATTTTACTGTAATGTGAATCTACCATTTCCTTCATTCAACAAGCACTTATTTTACTTTATAGTTTGCCTTTTCTGGATTACTGATGAGACTGACATTTTCATATTTTTAGTACCTCATCAGGTTTTATTTTTTCTATTAGTGTGAATGTATTTTTGTTCATGAAAGACCTTTTTAAATTGTGGATGATAATCAACTCTTCACTATATTTATTTTAAGTATATTCTCCCTCCCTGTGGCTGGGGCAGTCATTATATTGATGATGTTTCTTGTGATATCCAAGTTTTTACTTCTAATGCAGTCTATTCATATATATTTTCCTTTCAATCAAAAATGTCTGCTGAAGAAATCCACAATCCTGAGATCATAAAGACATCCTCTTAACTATTTTTCTGCAAGTTTAAAGAGAATGTATTCCTTCAACCAATAATTTTTTTATATGGTGTGAGAAAGATATTTTTTCTTTCCCATTTAGACAGCCAATTATCCTAGCACCATTTGCTCACCAGCCTATCCCTCTCCCACTGATTTGTATTTCCCGTTCTTTCAGACAACAAGTGTTTGTGGATGTATGCATCTGTTTCTGTGCTAGCTGATCTATGTATTTATCTATCTACCAGTATAATAGGGGCTTCTCAGGTGGCTCAGTGGTAAACAATCCACCTGTCAATGCAGGAGACACAAATTTGATTCCTGGATTGGAAGATCCCCTGGAGAAGGAAATGGCAACCCACTCCAGCATTCTTGCCTGGAAAATCCCATGGACAGAGGGGCCTGGCTGTCTACAGTCCATGGGGTCGCTAAGAGTTGGATTTAATAATTGGATTTTTATAATGTCTTAATAGTTGATAAAATAAAATTTCCCACCTTGATGTTCCTTAGAACTCTTTTGGCTATTTTCAGTTCTTCTACACAGATTTTAGAAACATGTCAAATAGAGGTTTGGGATTGCATTGAATCTATCCATTAATTTGTGGGAGAACTGACATATTTCCTATATTAAGTGCTCTAATCCATACACAATGTTTCTTTATTAATCTAGGTCTTTTCTTACATACTTAATAATTTTCTAATGCTAACAACCCTTCCATTGCTGGGATGAATCCAATATGAAGGTGACTGTGTGTGTATTATATATCTACACACACAAATGAGCTTAATAGCCATTGATGGATTCAATCTATTAATATTTTACTTAGGATTTTAGTTTCAGTGTGCATAAGTGAAACAGGCCTATAATTTTTCTTCCAAGCAAGTGTCTTTGCTGGATAGAAAAGAACATAAAACACTGGATTCAAACTAGATTGCCTGGGTTCAAACCCCAGCCCAATTACTTACTACTTATGAGTTAACCTAGAAACTGTGGTGGCACTTATCCAGGAGGTTTTTATCTATGGATATTGAACAGATGGGTATGAGAACTGTAAAAGCAAGCTATGGAAAAGGTGTTATTGAGTATGAGCTCCACAAAAGCAGTGGCATGGTCACATTAAGATAAATAACAAAAGAGCAGATGAATCAATGGAGAAATTGTATAAAAATGGGGAAAACTGTTATAGCCTGTATAAAAAAAAAAAGCTGCAAAAGAATTAAGGAAATGAAAGAAACTGAAGGGTTCAAAGAATACAGGTCCTGATGAGGTCAAAGAACAGTTATAATGGGAGTAAGGTATTTGTGTTTAAGATTAAAAAGTAGGGCAAACTGAACAGGACTTCTGCTCATGATCAAGATAAAGTAACATGGTCCATTTTCCCACCTGACACACCAAAAAAACAAAACAGTGGTTTGCCAGGTACAAGACATCAGGCAATGATAATGACAAACATAAAATAAATGAAGTGAGCACGCTGATTGCCCCAGCCTAAAAACAGGAAAAGGAGTACGTCAAGGCTGTATATTGTCACCCTGCTTATTTAACTTCTGCTTATTTAACATCATGAGAAACACTGGATTGGAAGAAGCATAAGCTGGAATCAAGATTGCCGGGAGAAATATCAATAACCTCAGATATGCAGATGACACCACCCTTATGGCAGAAAGTGAAGAGGAATTCAAAAGCCTCTTGATGAAAGTGAAAGTGGAGAGTGAAAAAGTTGGCTTAAAGCTCAACATTCAGAAAACGAAGATCATGGCATCTGGTCCCATCACTTCATGGGAAATAGATGGAGAAACAGTGGAAACAGTGTCAGAATTTATTTTTCTGGGCTCCAACATCACTGCAGATGGTGACTGCAGCCATGAATTAAAAGATGCTTACTCCTTGGAAGGAAAGTTATGACCAACTTAGGCAGCATATTCAAGAGCAGAGATATTACTTTGCCAACAAAAGTCTGTCTAGTCAAGGCTATGGTTTTTCCAGTGGTCATGTATGGATGTGAGAGTTGGACTGTGAAGAAAGCTGAGTGCCGAAGAACTGATGGTTTTGAACTGTGGTGTTGGAGAAGACTCTTGAGAGTCCCTTGGACTGCAAGGAGATCCAACCAGTCCATTCTGAAGGAGATCAGCCCTGGGTGTTCTTTGGAGGGAATGATGCTGAAGCTGAAACTCCAATACTTTGGCCACCTCATGCAAAGAGTTGACTCATTGGAAAAGACTCTGGGAGGGATTGGGGGCAGGAGGAGAAGGGGACGCCAGAGGATGAGATGGCTGGATGGCATCACCAACTTGATGGACGTGAGTTTGAGTGAACTCCGGGAGTTGGTGATGGACAGGGAGGCCTGGCGTGCTGCGATTCATGGGGTTGCAAAGAGTCGGACACGACTGAGTGACTGAACTGAAGTGAATGACCTGAGTGACATTTCATGCCAGAAAACAGGGAGGAAAATTGCAGGCAAAGATCAGTAGATTCTCTGATTTAAGGAAATGAAGCTTAGACTCAGTGGAAACCAAGTAAATTAGAACTGGCAGGACAAAGAATAGGAGAGAAAGCTGCACAGAGAATTCCATATATACGTAAGATCTGTGAAGGGTATATCTTGTATAAACAAAGTACTGACTAACTTTTTATCTATTAAAGGAACTGAATTTACAGTTTAAAATCTTCCACAAGGAAAGCTCTAGGTTCCATTGTCTTCACTAGTAAATTCTACCAAACATTTAAGGAAGAAATATCAATTCTACACAAACATCTTCCAGAAACTTGGAGAGGACAAATACTTTCTAAGTAATTCTGAGGCCAGCATATCTTGACACCAAACGAGACAAAGACATTAGGGGAAATTTTTTTTTTTTTTTTTTTTTTTTTTTTTACAAAGCGTCACAGACATGAAAATTTTAAACATACATTTAAGATAATCAATGTTAAACAGTATATTAAAATGATAATACATTATGACCAAGAGGAGTTTATTCCAAAACGGCAAGTTTAACACTTGAAAAGTAATCTATATAAATCTCGCTATTAAAAAACTAAAAATGAAAAAAAAATCTGATCATCTCAAAAAATGTAGAAAAAGCATTTGGAAGAAAATAATCCAATATTCATTCTCATTTAAAAAACTCTCAGAAAACTAGAATAGAAATTAGTATCCTCAACCTAGTAAGGACATCTATGGAAAAACTACAGCTAGTATCATATTTAATTTTGAAAAACAGATACTTTCTCCCTAAAATCAAGAACAATACAAGGATGTCTACTCCAACCACTTTGGCTCAACACTGTACTGGAGGTTTCAGTAAGTACAATAAGGCAAGAAAATGAAATGCAAGACATTCCAAAGTGGAAAGGAAGAAGTAAAACAGTCTATTTACAGATGAAAAGACTGTCAATGTAGAAAATCTGAAAGACTGCATTAAACCTGCTGTTGCTGCTGCTAAGTCACTTCAGTCGTGTCCGACTCTGTGAGACCCCATAGACGGCAGCCCACCAGGTTCCCCCGTCCCTGGGATTCTCCAGGCAAGAACACTGGAGTGGGTTGCCATTTCCTTCTCCAATCTGCATTAAACCTACTGGAACTAATAAGTGAGTTTAGAAAGGTGACAGGGTAAAGTACACACATACAAAGTATTTCTATACACTAGAAACGATAAATGAGAAATGGAAAGTAAACAAATAATAGTTTACAATAGTATCAAGACCAGCAATACATAGAGATAAATCTGACCAAATATGTGCAAAACCTATATACTAAAAACTATAAAATATCGCTGAAAAAAATTAAAGAAGAGATATCAGTTGAGAAATATTTTTTCATTAGTCAGAGAACTTAATATCATTAAGTGAATTCTACACAAATTAATCCAGAGAATCATACAATGCCTATCAAAATCCCAGCATCCTTTTTTTTTTGTAGAACAAGCTGATCCTAAAATGTATATAGAAGTGCAAAGGACCTATGACAGTCAAAACAACTGTGAAAAGAACAAATCTGAAAGGCTACAATGATTTATTATAAAACTGTAATAATCAAGACAGGATCTTGGTTTCCAGATAGATCAAGAGAACAGAACAGAAATGGATCTACACAAATATGTTCCACTGACTTTTTAACAAAGATGCAAAGGTAATTTAATGGAGAAAGGATAGTCTTTCCAATTGTGCATCCATATATTAAAAAAGTGAACCTTGACCCTTGTCTCACACCTTGTACAAAATTTAACTCAAAATGCTTCATAGATTTGAGTGTAAAAATTCTAGAAGACTACACAGAAGAGAAGCTTTGCAGCCTTAAGTAAGGCAAAGATCTTTAGATGTGTGTGTACACTCAGTCACTCAATTGTAACCAACTCTTTGCAACTCCATGGACCACAGTCCACCAGGCTCCTCTGTCCAGGGAATTTTCCAGGCAAGAATACTGGAGTGGGTTGCCATTTCCTACTCCAGATGATCTTCCCTACTCCAGGGATCGAACCTACATCTCTTGCATCTGTGCTTTGGCAGGTGGATTCTTTACCATTGTGCCACCTGGGAAGCCCAAGTTTTTATATATGATACATCCATTAAAGAACAAATTGATGAACTGAACTTCATAGAAATTAAAAACTTCTTCTCTATGAAAGGCACTCTTAAGAGAATGAAAAAAAAAAGACTCCATCCCCACTGGTGAATAAACTCTTCACTCCTTAGCTTGATATACATGTCCCTCTTTGAACAGGTCCCTAAGGACTATCAGACCCACCTTCTTAGATGGAGGTGGAAGAAAGCTGCTGCTGCTAAGTCGCTTCAGTCATGTCCGATTCTGCGTGACCCCATAGATGGCAGCCCACCAGGCTCCCGTCCCTGGGATTCTCTAGGCAAGACACTGGAGTGGGTTGCCATTTCCTTCTCCAGTGCATAAAAGTGAAAAGTGAAAGTGAAGTCGCTCAGTCTTGTCCGACTCTTAGCGACCCCACCGACTGCAGCCCACCAGGGTCCTCCGTCCATGGGATTTTCCAGGTGGAAGAATGGTGTACTGCAAATATGCTGTAACAAATTAAATGAGGCTCAAAATCAATAGAAGTCAATGAAGAGAAGGTCAGAGGTCGGTGGAAGAAGGGTAAGCTTTCTGTATTTACCTGAGCTGGTGTTTAGCTGATCAACTAATCTGGTCACCCACCAATTATAACTGGCATACGAGGTCTAAAGGAAAAAAGGGGAAATTCATAGACATCCAACACTCATTTTCATCTCTTCCTGCAAACCTTACTATTCCATGCTCCAATTTCCTGAATAAGTAGTTATTTCAAGCCTCCAAGCCTTTGCTTCTTTTGGTCCCTCTGAATTTCCCTTCTTCCACGCACTTCTCTTCTGGTGAACTACCATTCATTTTTCAAGAAATAATTTACCATAGCTTCTATTGTTCTCTCTGGTATTTGGACTTCAGTTTTATTTAAGAATTCTGGCTGGTGCATTCCTCTAAAACATAGTTTATGAGTGTCTCAGGAACTCTCCCACCCCAACCAAACTTCTCTCCACCAATTCTTGTCCCACACCACTCAGATAGTGGTGAGCTAGTCCTCTTTATGGGATGAAGGATATTCCCACATCAAACCTAAGAAACAATGGTAATGTTATAGTGTCACATATGTCATTAATGATTTTAGATAATATAAAGTATGCACCTAAAATGTGCTAGACACCATGCTAAGTGCTTTATTTGCATCATCTCATTTAACCTTCAAAACACCATCATGTGCTATTACACCCATTTGACAAGTAAGAAATTTGAGGCACAAAGAAGCTCAGTAACTTGCCCAAGGTCAAAAACAGACAAAAGAGAGCTAACATAGAGCCTAGACAGACTGAATCCAGAGGCTGAGTTCTCAACCACTGGCCTAAGGTGTTTCCAAAATGGAATGTACCATTTCCTCCCCTCCCTCCCCCTTTTTCCCTGCTGCTCAAGCAAGCCAAAAACCTTAAGTTGCCCTATACCTCTTTCTTCCAAACCCTTTCATCTCCAATCTCACTATACCTACATTAGCTCACTTCTTACCTGGATAATAACAACAATCACCTGACTGCACTTGCTGTAATGCATGTTCCTCATAACAGCCAGCTGGGTTTTTCAAATAAATCACAAACTGATCGAGTTACTCTCAACTGGATTCCTTTCAGTGATTCCTATAACCTGTGCAATGATGCCAACTCCTGAAAACACAGCAGAAAGGCCCTTTGCCATCTGGCCAAATTCTTCCCTTTCAGCTCTACTTGCCATTTCCCTGTATACATCAAATTTCATTCAAACCGACCTTCTTCAAAGTTTTTAACAAAACATATTCCTAATCCCTCCAATGTTGTAAATATTGTTCTCAACCACACAGTTCTTTTATCTAGTAAATTTATATTTTACTTCAAGTTTCAGCCCAAATAGTACCTTCCTTAACCACAGAAAATTATAACCCTGTAATAGTTAATATTTGTTAGCACTATGTCAGATACTATTCTAAATCCTACACATATTTTAAAGGCCGTTTAATCATTAGACCAACCCTGTAAGAAACCTGAGGCAAAAGAGTTGACAGTTGCTGTTACTTCAATGTGTTTATAGAAATCATATACTTCCCTCCTCAAATTAAATTATTGGAGGGTAGAACAGTCCTCCTTATCTTCATAGCAGCTATGCTTGTCTAGTGCCTGGCACATAATAGAAACAGGCGGGGCTCAATAAATATCTTTTGGACAAATGGCCGGAGCTGCGCCTCCAGGTTCTAACTGCAGACTTAGAAACTCTTCCTAGCAATTAGCCTCTAATTCCTCCAGAGCATGTGAGGAGCATAACAAACATGACTCTAGCAGAGTCCCTCGTAGGCTTAAGTATTTTCCAAACGCTTCTGCTTAATGTATGAGTATCCTCATATATACCATCAAGCTTTTTCTGCAGCTTAACTTCTTTTAAGTTTTTACAAATTACCACGTACCCAACATGCATTCAGATAGTATTAGTCAACGATGACGACATTAAACATTACATATGAGAATTCTCAATAAAGGAATGTGGAGCTTACTTTGATCTCGCAGAAAGTCGATTTCTGTGGCCATTTGGATGCAATTTGTTTGGAGCTTTCACTACCTTTACTTTTCTCAAAAAGACACAAAGCTCGCAATGCAGGAAAGCAAAACTAAGGCAAAGCTCCGGAGGTTGTCTAGCACTCGAGCGGTGTGATCTGCATCCTACTCACGCGGCGTCAACAGCCCAGCCGCGCCTCCTTCTCCCGAGTCCCAGCACAGTCCCTTGCTCAAGCGAGACACCAAATTTCAGGTTTGTTGCGGACCCGCCAAGTAAATTGTTCACATTCACCCGAATCCCAGTCAAGTAGGACCAGGGACGCGGCTGGATATATTGGACGTCCCACGGGCCACTCGGGGTCGTGTCGGGCCACTCAGGAGAGCGCCGAGAGAGCCGGCGGGCAGCCCGGCGGCGGCATCCTTGGTGGGGCAGGGAGCGACGCCTGGACGACCGAGAAGCCCGGGGCCAGCAGCGGAAGTCCACTCGGCCCGCCCTGCGACTTTGAAACCGGTGCCCCAGACCGCTCCTTGGAGACGGTGACGCCGCCTGCGTCATCACGCGGGCGTCAGCGCCTACGTCATCGCGCTTTCTGGCGTTCTCTCACATTATTGGCTGTTTGTCCAGCGACGGGCGGGGCTGTGGGAACCTGGATGACAGCGGGCTGAGCCACCTGTGTGGCGGCGGATACGCTGGTGGGCCTGTCTTCGGAGGGTGGGCGTCACCGAGTGTTTCTTTTTTCCTTTTTATTCCTTCAAAAAGAAAAAAATGTAAACATAGGTAGGTTATTAAATACATATTTTAAGTGCTCCAGTATCTTTGTTGCCAAGCACTTTTGGTCTGGGAGAACCCGCTCACCAAAGCGGATGGTTGGAAAGTACTTAGGTTTCTGCGTCTGGGAGCGGAACCCAGGCTGGCGTCTTCAGCGTCTGCCTCCAGAACTGTGCGGCTGGAGGATTTCTGGGTGTGAACCTGGTAATCTCCAGAAAAAAAGTGACGTGGGTCTTTGGAGAAAGGACACAGCTGTTGTCTATATAGTTAGCTGTGTAGCAATAAGGCAAGAAGTTAGGAGTACTCCAGAGATCCTGCAAATCCAGCAGTTATTTCTTGAGAGAGAACTTTGCTTCCTCAAAAAAAGGAAGACAAAAGTTACGATTTTTGCAAGAAAAATTAGGTAAAACTTTACGTTTGTAGACGGATTACAATCCCCATTTTTAAAAAATGATTTTGTCTAGATTTGAACTTCATCACTGGTTAACAGTTAAAATTAGAGGAAATTTCAATCCCAGCAATAAAAATGTTAACTTGAATTCAGTCCCAAGTTTTAGTGCCTTTAAAGTAAATATGTGTTTTTATGAATTGAGGTAACGTTTCTGAATAGACGTATCATAGATGTAGCTCGATGAACAGTTCAAGAAGTTTTTGTTGTCTTGTACTGATACACAAAAACTAATGTGCTAAGTCGCTTCAGTCCTCTTAGACTGTTTGCCACCCTATGGAGTGTAACTCACCAGGTTTCTCTGCCCATGGGATTCTGCAGGCAAGAATATTAGGGTGGGTTGCCACGCCCTACTCCAGGGGATGTTCCCTGCCCAGGGATCCAACCTGCAGCTCCTGCATTGCAGGGGTATTCTTTACCGCTGAGCCACCTGGGAAGCCCAAAACTAATGGTGGTGGTGGTTATAGTTGCTAAGTTGTGTCCGACTCTTGCGGCCCCATGGTCTGTAGCCCGCCAGACGTCTCTGTCCAGGGGATTTCCCAGGTAAGAGTACAGGAGTTGGTTGCCATTTCCTGCTCCAGGAGATCTTCCCCACCCAGGAATTGAACCCGGGTCTCCTGTGTTGCAGGCAGATTCTTTACAGACTAAGCTAGGAGGGAAGAAGAAAATTTTTAAATGTGTCCAGCTGTATCCAGTTAGGTATTTGAAGTCCTATTACAGGTTTTCTCCATACTCACTATTAAGATAATGAGATGGTCCCTGATCTGGTTTTTAGTGGCCATGAAGTTCAAACAAAAACTTGTTGGAAAAAGAAATTGAGAGTACAAGCTCCAACTCTTTATCAAAGGTCAACCAACGGCGTTTTCTTCAGGAATGCCTGACTCCCCAAGGGTTTGCTTATATCTTCCCCTATATTTGAACCTGGTATACTGTCATAGGGTGATTTAACTTGGCACCAAACAAGTAGTTATAAACTTAACTCTACATCACTAGAAGTTTATATTAGTGTGGGTGAAAGCAGACAGTATTTTCTGGTTGTAAATGATGAAGTAGTCTTTACATTACATAAATTATCTGAAATTGCAATTTTTACCTCTGCACTTGAATTCTTTGGCCTATACAGTTAAGATCGATACAGCCTATAGTTTTTGGGTTTTGAGGTGTGGTGGGGTATTTTGGTTTTTGTTTTGGTTACAAGATTTTTTACTGGTTGAATTTTAATGAGTTTGAAAATAATTTTAATCTGTAAAAAACAAAATTGCTATGATTTCACTTATCTTTAAAGTATCCCTTCTAGTGTTTTCCCCTTTTAAAACTTCCCTTCTGATTTCTACTCACTTAGCCCAAGGTTGGTGCTTCCCTTTGTAGTTACTTCATGCTTCTTCCTGCGGTGTCTATCATAGTGTTTTATATTGATTTCAGGCTCCATCATAGTATCTGGAACATAGTGAGCACTCAATAAGTATCTGATGAAGGAGTTAACGTACAGAACGTGTGTGCATACAAAATATCTATTACTGTAATTGAGCACAGTGACTGAGAAAAGGGAGAGAAAAGTCCTTAATATGTTTGTAACTATTATCTAGTCACTCTTTCATGTTTTTATGTTAGATTTATTTCTCCAATAAGGAAAACCTTTGAAAGTCAATAGATTGCATGAATACTAATTTATGCAATATATTGACACTGAGCACTGTGAGAAAAACATGAAGAATACAAAGTTGGAAATTTAAGCTAGGATCAAAATGTTAACATTTTCTGATATTAAATGCCATAAAAAGTGATTTTTTAAAAAACTCTTAATAATAATTATATTTTCCCAACCAAGAAGATGACCTGGGAATTCAATCTCTCTTTTTAAGCTTGTCTTTTTTATTATTATAATTATTGTAGTAAAAAACATATAACATGACATCTATTCAATCTTTAAGGTGTTGAACACAGTATCGTTAACTATGTGCACATTCTTGTACAGTAGATCTCCAGAACTATTTCATCTTGCATGACTGAAACGCTACACCTATTGAACAGCACTAATTTCCCTCTCCCACAAAAAGTGATTTTTATAAAACAAAAATAATCATCTGGTAAAACAAACACAAAAGTTGTTTCCCCCCCGAGAAAGTTTTTTAAAGCATAAGATTCCCCTGGAGAAGGGAATGGCTACCCACTCTGATGTTCTTGCCTGGAGAATTCCATGGACAGGGAGCCTGTAGGCTACAGTCTGCTGCTGCTGCTAAGTCGCTTCAGTCGTGTCCAACTCTGTGCGACTCCAGAGACAGCAGCCCACCAGGCTCCCCCGTCCCTGGGATTCTCCAGGCAAGAACACTGGAGTGGGTTGCCATTTCCTTCTCCAATGCAGAAAAGTGAAAATTGAAAGGGAAGTCGCTCAGTCGTGTCCGACTCCTAGCGATCCCATGGACTGCAGCCTACCAGGCTGCTCCGTCCATGGGATTTTCCAGGCAAGAGTACCGGAGTTGGGTGCCATTGCCTTCTCCGGGGCTACAGTCTATGAGGTCGTAAAGAGTTGAACACGACTGGGCTACTAACACACACATACACACAATCTATTATGAGAGTGTACTCTGCCCCATGTACATTAATTCATTTTATCCTCACAAAACCGTGTAAGGTAGTTGCTATTTTTAAACCCTTTTTTAGAGTAACTTCCTGATAACAGTTGAAAAGTGCCTGGATTTGTATTGGAATTCACTCTGTCTGGTCCCAATGTTAGAACCACCATGTTAAGACCTCCCAGTAGTAGAGGATAATTTACAGCTAGGATAATATTATTTACAGCTACTGTAATATCAGATCAGATCAGCCGCTCAGTCGTGTCCGACTCTTTGCGACCCCATGAATCGCAGCACGCCAGGCCTCCCTGTCCATCACCAACTCCGGAGTTCACTGAGACTCAGTTTACACTTTTTGCTTACATAGGCAGTCTTTCATTACTTTAAGTGAATTATTGCTGCACATGTTCTATTATAATCTAAATGATAGTTGGCTTTTAAGTTGTGCAACAATTGTAAATACTGCTGAGTTTCCTTTCCTTTTCTTTATAGAAAACCGCTCAAACTTCTGTGGAACAATTAAAAGCTTTCAGCTGTTCGCCTGTGGTCCTTCAACAGGTGTCTGCGCTTTATCCGCTAAGCCCCGCCCCCAGAACGTGCGGGCCGCGGGGCGGAGCCTAGGGCGCAGCGCGCTCCCCGTGACCTAGGCCCCCGGGAGTTAGCCAGTGGCGGACTGAGAGCCCACGGGTCTGTGTTCTCTTCTTGTTATGCTTTCTCCTCTCTTGTCATTCCTCTCACCCGCTCCCAGTCTTGCTGGCTTTTCTCTGGCAACGTACTTTTCAGCTGGTTCTGGCGGCGGTTTCCTCCCACTGTCCGGGCTGACTTCCTCATTTCTCCGTTTCTCTCTTAAATGCGTGGAGGAGGTGGCAAGTGGGGGGGGGGGGGGTGAGGACGCAAACTGGGAAAAAAAAAATCTTACTGTAGAAAACTGAAAAAAAAATTTCGTGAATAGAGGGTTTGGAAATTTTCCTTACAAAATGTTTTATTGAGAAAACACATTTTCCATAACTTCCTTCTTTTATCCTTTGTGCATTTTTTTTTTTTTAATCCTCTAGACTCTCAATGCTCCGGGGTTCTGTCTCCATTCTCATCGTTCATTTCCTTTTTAAGATCTTCGCGTAGTAGAAGTAAAGTATGAAAAGAATTATTTTTAACTTTCTTTTTGATAAGACTAATTTGAAGACTAAAAGTTAAAATGTTAGAAACTACATATTAATAAACATTCATTTTAAGAAAGTCTACACAGCCAACATTAAAATTGTATATTAGGGTGGTGTTCTGCTTGAATGAATGCATTCTTTCAATAATATTCCTAATATTCACTCTGACTTTTTAGAAATGTTCAGCGTGCAAAACGTGAGGGAGACCAGAGGTAGTCACAAAAACGTTTGAGAGATCCAGCCTTAGACCTTTTTTTTAAGTATTTTAAATTATTTTTGAATAGTAATGCATGTCTGTTTTAGTATAAAACTCAAGTAGGTTAAAAAAAGTGATACAGTGAAAGTAAAACTTCTTCAGCTATCTCAGGCAGATAATTCCCTCCAAAAAGGCAATTACGGATACCCTGGTGTCTCATATATGCTTCCTGAGATAGTATATGCATTCACAAGCATGTATGCAAATACTCTCCCTTTTTATTAAGTAAATGCATACTTTCTGGACCTTGCTTTTTTAAGTTAATATATCTTAGCTGGTATATATAGAGCTGCCTCACTTTTTTTAACTGTTGTGGGCTATTTCATTGTATGAGATAGCATAATTTATTTACCAGTCCTCTACCTGTGGGTGTTTTAAGTTGCTTAACAATATTTTGTTATTCTGAACAGTGTTACAACAAATAACTTTATAGCATGTCATTTTGAATGGGTACAGGTGTAATAACTCCTAGAACTAGAGTTGTTGAATTAAAGGTTATTGGTATTTTTCGCTTTGATAATTACTGAGGGATGCTCTTCACTGGGTCTGTGCCAGTTATGCCTGAATAACATCTTGATTGTTTCTCAGTGTCCTCATTATCATGGCATTTTATCAAACTTTCTGATTCTTGACAATATAAGTGAAAAATAGTAATGTATTGTTTTAGTTTGCATTTCTACCATTAATGAGATAGAACATTTTGTATTTTCTCTGTGCTGGCTATTGATACTTTTACATCATTTTTCTCTTGATACGATGTTTTCCTTATTGATTTCTAGAAGCCCTTTAAACATTAAACAAATTAGTTATTTATCTCAGCTATGAGTTGCAGGTATTTTTCCCAGACTGTCTTTGATTCTGTAATGGCAAGTTTTAATTTTTGTAGTAGAGGACGATAGAGTTTTGCTTTTATTTTTTAAATGCTTACATAGCCAAATGTATCAGTGTATCAGTTTTTTTTTCAAAATGTATTCTGGATTTGGGGTTATATTTTAAAGGCTTCTTTTCTACTGTAAGATTATATTATAAAAACAACCTCCCGATTTTTTCTTTCTTGTTTTTATGTGATTTGATTTATGTTTAGTTATTTGGGGTTTGTTTTTTTTTTTTCTGCTGTGCTACTTGTCTTGTGGAATCTTAGTTCCCTGAGTAGGGATCAAACACAGGCCCTGTAGTGAAAGCACAGTCCTAACCACTGGTCTGCCAAGAAATGCCCTAGATCTTTGATTCATTTAAAATTTAGTTTGGTGTAGGGATCCAGTTTTATTAAATAGAACTGCAAAATGAATCAGTGGATAATGGATGAGTCCTGATTAATTAGCTACATGAGAACCATTGCCAACTCCCCATAGGCTTCTGTACACTATTTTTATCCAATACCTGCTATGGTGCCTGAAACAAAATGAGTGACTAATAAACCTTTGATAAGCTAATTTGAAAGGAAGTTTCTAGATATGATATATTATCTGAGTTATTTGCCATCATATTAATATATAGTGTTGAAAAAGATAATGATACCCCAATAGAGTTGATTTCTCCTGCATAAAATCTTAGAATCATGAAGTTTTAGATCCAGAGACTAGAGCAATTATTCACTCCACAAATAAATTAGTAAGTTCTTGTTATTTACAGGCATTCTAGTTTATGGGGAGAAAATAAACAAGTTGGTCATGTAGTTTTAAGTGCTGTGAACCAAAACAGAGCAGTATACGGGCAGTAGAGAATGACAGAGAGTGGAATGCTTCTCGGATGCCCAGTAGCCCAGGTCGTGAAGGACACTGATAAATGAATCGTCTCTACTTCATATGAGCACATATGCAAACAAAGAAAATAGAAAGGCTGTGGGGGTTAAGCCATCACAAACCTAAGTGTCCCTAGGGAGTTGAAAGGAAAATCAATTGTCTCTGTCTAGGTCCAGTATTTTCTTTAGATTATAAACTAGTAGGCAGGACTATACTTTTTAGTTGATTTTGTTGTATTATGTACACTTAGGTTGATGTATTCTTTAAGCAGATTAACAAGTTTGTTGTTTTGATATGAAACATCATTTTATGCAATTTAAGTCAGAATTGTATTCTGAGTTCAGTCACTCCGTCCTGTCCTACTCTTTGCAACCTCATGGACTGTGCAGCATGCCAGACTTCCCTGCCCATCACCAACTCCCAGAGCTTGCTCAAACTCATGTCCATTGAGTCGGTGATGCCATCCAACCATGTCATCTTGACCTCTGTCGTCCCCTTCTCCTGCCTTCAGTCTTGCGCAGCATCAGGGTCTTTTCTAATGAGTCAGTTCTTTGTTTCAGGTGGCCAAAGTATTGGAGTTTTAGCTTCAGCATCAGTCCTTCCAATGAACATTCAGGACTGATTTCCTTTCAGATGGATTGGTTTGATATCCTTAGAGTCCAAGGGACTCTCAAGAGTCTTTTCTAACACCACAGCTCAAAAGCATCAGTTCTTCAGTGCTCAGCTTTCTTTATAGTCCAACTCTCACATCCATATGTGAGTATTGGAAAAACCATAGCTTTGACTAGATGGACCTTTGTCAGCAGAGTAATCTCTGCTTTTCCATATGCTGTTTAAGTTTGTCATAGCTTTTCTTCCAAGGAGCAAGCCCCTTTTAATTTCATGGCTGCAGCAAGGTAATAAAGTCTGTTTCTGTTTCCATTGGTTCTACCCTTGGTCATATCAGCCATGGCACTCTTCCCTGCTAGTGGAAGTCTAGCTGATGTTTCTTGCAGTAATTTACAAATAATATTCAAAGAAACCTTAGAAGAAAAGGAAGAAGCAACCAGTGGAAAGATTTAGATTATCACTACCTTATACTGTCAATGAGACTAGCTCTGCTTTTATCATTTATTTATCTTCCAGCTAAGATGACATTTTGCAGTAATTTGAAGCCACAGTCTTACCACAAACCAGCATATGTGCTTGGAAGTGATAGGCTATTTTTAGGAGCACATCACTGCATATGGTTTAATTCCATTTATAGATAGATATGATGGCCTACAAGAACTGGGAGTTGAAAATTCCCTGGTGGAAACCCACTGATTAGGATAGGCATCCCTTTAATGTATGCAACATTTTGTGTGTGTTTGGATATGGTAATTGTATGGAGAATGAGTGAATCTACCAAAACTTCCTAGTCACTGAGCTATGTTTTGCCAGGATTGTCAAAAATTGTCAAGCCCAGAGTTAGGAGTATAGCAAGTTAGTGCCACAATCAGATTTAATGAGCATTTCTAACATCTTGATTTATTCTTATTTTTTCCTCTATGCTACAAGAAGGTACTGGTACCAAAATTGGGAGTAGAAGGTAATATATTTATTTTTAAGGAATGTGCCTTCATATTTCAACAGAAGAAAATAAATTTATTATTGGGGTATATTATCCCATGCAAATCAGGACTGAATTCCACATATATTAGAGTCAGTTTATACAGTCTTATCACTTACTGAGCTTATTTCAATGATGAATATAAATTGTTCAACATATCCTCTTTTAAAGTGCTATTAGCTGCAAATGGCTCACAATACTGTAACTTTTTTAATTTTAGAAGTTATTAAAATTTGTTAGCATATAGTGAAATTTGAGAAAACTACATACTTTACAAAAAGGTTTTTGAAGCTCTTGGATTTGTTATCTGACACACAGCTTATATATCTGGATCTCCCAATGCTTGGCACATAGTAGGCACTTAATATATATTTGTTGGAATAAATTTATTCAAGTGTAGTTTTTATGAAGCCATAAGATTGTATACCTTAAATATATACATTTTTTTTTGTCAATTATACCTCAGTAAACCTGAAAAAAAAAGTCTTGAAGCAAATTTATTCAAAATGTAGAACATTATTATTTGCAATAAAAACAACATGAAGCAAGGAAATGCATTTGAAGACTTCAGATAAGTCTAGAAATATCATTTACTAATCAAGATTATCTTTTGGGCAAGACATAAGGACCTAGTATGATTTGGGGGACTCTGTCACTCCTAAATAAGGTTTCCGTCTATTTGCAGATTTCTGAAATGTCTTCATCTGGGAAAGCATGGCTGACATTGGTTCAGTTTCTTGATTTACTAGCTATTTGATCTCGGACATGTCTGTTTCTTCATTTGTAATATGTAATAATAGTTTCTCTACAAATTTTTGTGAAATTAAACTTTTATAAAGTGCTTGATCCATAGTGTTCAACAGAACATAATTTTATTAATTTAATATTGTGCCCTTCTGTTTAATGCTTAGAGTAACAATTTAAAATGAAAATACTGCTTGTGTCAGATGTACTTTGTCTATTTGAAAGTTTAATGATTGCAGATTTTGTTACCATATTTCAGTTGGAGAGAAGGGATTAACCAACCATGTGGTCATTTAACACTTGAAATATCAAAGATTGAAAAGGCTAAGAAAAACCTTACTCTGAGACTAAGGAGGACAATGTTAAACTTTGCCAATCTTGAAATGCTTGAAGCCCCTCCCTCCATTTTCACTCCAAAAAGGAAAAGAATTTTAGCCAAAAGAATCGTGTTAACAGCAATGCTTGTGTTCATTTATACAGATTTCAAAAAATCAAATTGAATTTTACTGTAAAGATCTTAATTCTCAGGCAATCCAGTAATTCATCTGCACACATTACAGTAAGACAAAGAATGGCATATAAACTTACAGTGCTTATAGTTTTAAGTAAATGAACAGTTTGCAATGGCTTAATTACAGTTCTTAAAAATTATTGATACACTTTTTACAAGGTAACTCGAGGCAGATCTAGTTTTAACAATTTTACATCCAATCACCTATTATAATAGAATTCCATATCCATGATTTACTACAACATGAATGGCCTTTTAACTCTCAGAACCGTGTTCTTGTCACTCTGCTGCCTTCCTGCCTGCTATTTGGCTTGGAAATTTTCATTTCATTTCTTTCTAAAGGAAACATTTGTAAATTGTTAGCTTTTCTTCTTTTTTTCCCCCCCTTAGAGTCTTTAGATGGATTTTAAAATTGAACACACTTGGGATGGTTTTCCAGTGAAGCATGAGCCAGTGTTTGTCAGGCTGAATCCAGGTGACAGAGGAGTGATGATGGAAGTCAGTGCTCCATTTTTCAATGATCCTCCAGCCCCACTAGGAGAACCAGGAAAACCTTTCAATCAATTGTGGGATTATGAAGGTAAGTAGAAGTGCTGTATTTTATTGCAAACATAAATCTTTTTATAATAACCTCTCATAGAACTATTATTTTATCTTGCTCTAAGGAAGTGAGTGCTTCTGAGCCCCTGACATGTGCAGTTTTCTGATATTTCCTACCAATCTCTCATTCTGACTTTTTCACCATTACCTATGGACTTCGGCTATATAACTAGAACAGTGAAAAATGACAATTACAAATCCAGATTTTTAAATTGCTGCTGTATTTCCTTTCTTTACGTCTGTTACCTATTCTAAGAAGAGTTCAGAATTCCTGTTTTGTTTTTAAGTATCTTCAAATGGCTACTTTAACCTTATAAACCTTCTTTATGGAAGCTTTGGGGTGTTTTACTTATTATAAAAACTACATCAACTTCAGCATGAAGTATAGTTTTTATTTTATACTGGCAAATAATCTCACACATCAAAGCAAGGCTAAGAGACCTGCCATGAAATCGCAGTTTCAGGTTTGCTGTATGATCACCTTCTGATGAATCCTAATTAAGCTACCAAACTTATCTTTCTGAAATAATCTTTAGATGCCATTTCCTAGATAACAGATCTTTACTATCCCTAAGGTAAGGTTCAGATCCTTCCCCTAAGCTTTTACGGTACTCATGAATCGAGCTATCATATTAAACCAAAAGCTCTTAACTTCCTAAAGGCTGATAGTCTGACCTTTCGGTCATATTCTCACTCATGTACTTTTTCTCGTTCTAGCCCCTTCCTTTGATACATATCATTCAGGTTCCATTTCTTCAAAGAAACGTTTGATGACTCTTCTAGTCCACACTAACATCTACTTTCTCTATACCACTTGTATAGCGTGCATTTTGTTGGTGTTAATTTATCACATCTTAAACATACATTGTTTTTTATTGATATAGAACTTGTATATACCAACTTCCTGATCATGTTAGTCACTCACACTAATGTGAGTTATATACTGGAGGTACTATAGTCACTAAACTCAACAAATCCTAAACTCAACTAGTCCACTTCTCTTATAAACCTACTTCTTTCCCTAATTGCCCAATCTAAGTTAATGGCACCATAATACATCAAATCACCAAATATAGAAATGTGATATCTTTTCAAGATATCCATCTCTGTCTCTATATTTGGATTAAGTCCTAGAAGTTTCACTTCCTAAGTGTTTCTCTAATTCAATATCTCTTCTTCATCCTATTATCCTTGCCATAGGTAAAAGACTTTAAAAAGAATAATAAGACTCACTGAATTGTTAATGGGATCATATCTTAGATATTTTATTATTATAAAAGTAACACATGGAAAACTAGAAACAACCTAAATGTCTATCAATAAAGGATTGTGCTAATATATTTATTGTGTTAATGTATTTATTAATAAATTTATTCAATATTTTTATAATCCTACAGTTGAGTGGTACTGGGAATGTCTTTTGCAACCCTGGTTTTATCGGATACTTGCTGTGGTGTTGTCCATATTCTCCATGATAGTTGTGTGGTCAGAGTGCACATTCTTTAGCACTAGACCTGTCTTATCTCTCTTTGCAGTCTTCCTACAGCTAGCTGAAAAACATACAATTATATTTATATCAAGATTGCTTGCTTTCTTTCCATCTTCTTCCTCAGTATCTGTGTTTATTCTACTGTGTTCAGGATTCGTGTATTTAACTATTAATACCTGGCTTCACATCGCCAGACTGATGCTTATAGCCTTCTTTTCAGTGGCATGTTATTTTGCCATTTGACTCCTCCTTTATGTCTTAATTTCTTGGGTTTGACCCACATGGATTCATCCATCTCTCACCAAAATACACAGCCAACTGCTTATACATCTATTATGGGTTCCATGAAAGTTTTATCCTTTATTGCAGATGGGTTCTATATATATTATCCTATGTTGGTGGTAATTCTCTGCATTGCTACGTATTTTAGCTTGGGAACTCGTTGTTTGAATCTACTTGGTTTCCAGCAGTTCATGGGAGATAATGATATGACATCAGACTTAGTTGATGAAGGAAAAGAATTGATCAGACGAGAGAAGAGAAAAAGGCAACGGCAAGAAGAAGGTGAAAATAAAGAGAATGGAAAGAGCGTTATGGACACAGTAGAGAAGATTCCACTAGAAACAGATATGTTCATATTGACCCGGAAGAATCAAACTTCTCAGAAATGAGTACCAACTGATCGACATCTAAACATACAAGGGCTAATAACTGGACTGAAAGGGACCGAATAGAACTTCTTCAGGATGCGGAACCTTTGGATTTTAATGCAGAAACGTTCACTGATGACCCTCTTGAATCTGAATCAGGAAGGTACCAGCCTGGTGGACGATACCTCTCAATGTCTCGCAGCAGAATATTTGGTGATGTATAAAGTCTGTAGGAATTTATGGAGTAGCTAACCAAGATCAACAAACAAGTTCAGTCTTTATGAACATCTGTATGCTCTAGAATTAACTACTGAACTCCCGGTGAAAAGTGTCAGGATAAAAAAGGCATGAAAAATTAATCAGATCTTAGTGATAATGGCTTATTATTCATTGAATATCATCTTTATTTCTAATAGGATTTGTTTCATACCATTCCTGAAATGTCTGTCTTAGCAGTACAGTTACAATGGAAGGATTTAATTCATGATAAAGATTAGTATATGTTGAAAACATGTAGTTCAGTTTGTTTCAGATTAATTTTTTCAGGAAAAATTGTTTTAAAGGTTCAAGGAAGCCATAATTATAACTGAATAATATTATAGTTTTATTATTGTGATTTACATATTCTTTCTAAAAAATATGTTGATCCTTTATTTCCCAAAGAGATGGAGACCTCAATAACAACCATATTTACAAAACCCATGTCTTAAAACAAGGCTTACTTACCAGACGTAACTGAATGTAGAAAGCCCTTTTTCAACACTGTATGAATATTAGTTAGGTTTTTGCATGTATGTTTAAGACTATACTTCAACTAGTGTTTGTATCTTCAGCATGTGTACTTTAATCAGGTGGTGAATTATTCTTTCAGTTTTTGGTAGTAACTGGAAGTTGTCTTATGCTTTTGGTATTGCTTTGTAAAGATTTTCATTTCAGAGAGGAGTGTTCACCTTTACCATTTAGCATAGTGATTTAAGTGTTGATCATTCCATTCAAGGAGAGTCATAATTTTTAATGGTAAATAGTGAGGTTTTGGTGGCTCAGATGGTAAAGCATCTGCCTACAATGTGAGAGACCCGGGTGTGATCCCTGGGTCGGGAACATCCCCCTGGAGAAGGAAATGGCAACCCACTCCAGTACTTTTGCCTGGAGAATCCCATGGATGGAAGAGCCTGGTGGGCTACAGTCCATGGGGTCACAAAGAGTCGGACACAACTGAGCAACTTGCCTTTAATATATCTAACATTCTATAGAAGAATACTATGCAGCAATTAAAAAGAATTAGTTATCTATATGCTGTAAACTTGCATGTGTGTGTATATGTGAAGAAAGCAAATTGTAAGCAGAAAATGATTCTATAGACACAGTTTTTTAATCTATGCAAGTAAAATAGATTGTGGAAAGGCAGAAGTCTGACAGGTTTTAGAGCAAAGTGGGAAGAAAAAGACTTTGACTTTTTACTTACATATATGTTTATATTGTTTTGATAATAAGCATATATCACTTTCAAAATTCTCTAATTTTTAAAATAACCATTCTCAGAAAATTCCAGGAAACTGTAAAGAAAAATCACCCCCCTGTATTCCACTTGTCAGAGATAAACAGCCGTAACATTTTTGTGCACATTTTGCAGGCTTCTAAGCACAGGCATATGTGCATATTTTTGTTTCATGTACACTAGCTTATTGCTCTGCAGCTTACTTACCAAGTATCGTTCCTTGTATCTTTCCTACATCAAAAATACTTAACTGTATATTTTATTTTAGTGACTAAATTATATTCTATTATGTGGAGTACACAGATTTCATTATTTTTTTTAACAGCTCTCCTATATAATGTGTACTCAGTTGGTCAGTCATGTCCGACTCTTTGCGACCCCCATGGACTGCAGCCGGCCAGGCTCCTCTGTCCATGGGGATTCTCCAGGCAAGAATACTGGAGAGGGTTGCCATTCCCTTCTCCAGGGGATCTTCCCAACCCAGGGATTGAACCCAGGTCTCCCACTTTGCAGGCAGATTCTTTATCATCTGAGCCACCAGGGAAGCCTCGCCTATAAAACAGGTTTATTTGTATATAACAGAAGGTAACCATTTAGACCATTTCTTTTGAGTAATACTTTGATAAATAGATGTTACTTCTTTTCTCAGTTGTGTGATTATTTCCTTAGGATAAATTCCTTGAAAAAGATAACTAGCTCAGAGTCTGTGTGATAATGCTCTTTTCTTTTCAACCTCACCAGCACTAGGCTTTATTAATATTTTTATTTAATGGATATCTGATATGGTTTTTCCAGTAGTCATGTATGGATGTGAGAGTTGGACTATAAAGAAAGTTGAGTGCCAAAGAATTGGTGTTTTTGAACTGTGGTGTTGGAGAAGACTCTTGAGAGTCCCTTGGACTGCAAGGAGATCCAACCAGTCCATCCAAAAGGAAATCAATCCTGAATATTCATTGGAAGGACTGATGCTGAAGCTGAAACTCCAATACTTTGGCCACCTGATGCAAAGAACTGACTCACTTGAAAAGACCCTGATGCTGGGAAAGATTGAAGTTGGAAGGAGAAGGGGACAACAGAGAATGAGGTGGTTGGATTGCATCACCAACTCAATGGACATGAGTTTGAGTAAACTCCAGGAGTTGGTGATGGACAGGGAGGAGTGGTGTGCTGCAGTCCATGGGGCTGCAAAGAGTTGGACACGACTGAGCAACTGAACTGACTGACTGATATGGGGAAAAAAGATGATTTATTTTTTATGTATTTTTTCTTACAGGCAGTGTCTAGTTTGTATTTTCCTCTTTTCCTCGTGCTGATATAGCTTTAATTAAAGATAATGTATTAATTCATTTATATTCTAAAGATATAAATAGATTATTTATTGTTGAAGCAAAATTAAATTTCTCTATATGTTCTATCTCTGTTTTCAAAAGTTGTGGAAGCGTTTTTCTTGAATGACATAACTGAACAGTATTTAGAAGTTGAACTTTGTCCGTAAGTATAAAAATATTTTTTCTAACTCATTACTATATATTTTGAACACAATATTTTCTAATTATAAATCATATAGATTAATAAAAGCTCACTAATTCTATGGGAATGCTAGTCTGAATTTATCTGATTTATATATAATTCTTTGTTTTCAAGTAGATGTGTAATGTAGAATGTTTTAGAAAATATTACATTGATACTATTTTCAATTCACTAATGTGGTTTTCTAATAAATTTGAAGGTTTTGCAAAATGAAAAATTCTTATAAAACAAACTCATTATTTACACTGTAAATTTGCATTATTATATATTAACTGTTTGGAAATAAAGAGGCATATAGATATAATGAATTGAACTACTTTATGAAAATGATGATTACTTTATGAAAAAGACTTTTAGGAGATTCTTTTAATAACTAGGTAAATTTTAATCTTATATATTACATAACTATGTGTTCATGTATTCCTCCTTTATTCATCATTCATTTACTGAGTATATACTATGTCACTTTGTGTGCCACAGATTAAAACTAAATCACATGTGGCTTTTCCTAGACTCAAGAAAAATTTTAACCATGGACTCTCTCTGTACAAATTTAACTGGTCCTTGGGAACTGTCTACCTGTTTGGCAGTTTTCTTTCCTCTAGATGTCAAAAAGTAAATTTATGCCTACCTGTTATCTAAATTGTAAGAAAAGTTAATATTTAGAAATGAAATATTTATACACCATTACTATTTTAAAAGACATTTCAGTACTCCTTAGCAAGGGTTATCTTGCAGTCTTTGTCTTTTGAAGACTAAGCAGAGTCCCAAACAATTGATTTAAATGAGATTTTGGATACAATTTTCTTTTACTTTGATTTCTTGCTAATACTAGATTTCTTGCTAATGTAGCTGTTTGCAATTATAGTTTTTCAGAAGTTACTATATATCTTTGTTACCCTTCAAATAACATGTCAAAAACTTTTTGAGAAATATGATTAATTATCATAAACTATAATGTGAAGTAAGAAAATTTCCCCATATGCATCAGAAAGCTAAGGCAAATAGGTTATAACTTGTATGGAAGGTTAGTCAAGAACTTGGATCTGCTAGAATTCTTAAGCTACATCCTTAGCTTAAATTTGTCAGATAGTATCAGTTTATTTTCATAAAGTGATGACTTAGCACAAAATACGTTGAATAGATGATCTTTTGTTAGAAAATTATTCAATAACCATTGTGTATAAAATTAATTCTAAAAGTTCAGTTTTAGATATATTAGGACAGTTAATAATCAACAATCTTGGTTTTGCTTCAGGCAAGCAACTCCTATGACAGTTAACCTCTAGGAAAGCAATTTGAATATGTTTGAATTTGTAAGACCTTTTATTGCTCTTAAGATATTCATATGGTTGCATAATAACAATAAAAATAAGCAGAGAAGTTTTAAATGGAAAAGAATACTTGTTTCTCTTAGACTCATTTCTTGAAGGAAATCCTTCCGGAAAACTCTCAATAGACCATCTGTGCCAAATGTTTAGATACAGTCTTTTACAAAGATAGTAAATTTGTTTCATGTAGCTATTTGAAATCCTTTGATTCTTACTGACAGGGATAATCCCAATTACGTTCTCCTATTAGAATTTTCTTGTGGGGATATGTTGTGCTTCTTTTTTAAAATGGACATCAGTGTCAGAACTAATGGTAGAAAGCAGGAAAACACAACAGGCAGATGGGATGAGGGCAATTGTTCTAGGAAATAGTTACAAATTAAAGTCTTCAGCCTGTTAGGTAGTTTTAGACAACCTATATTTTTATTTTCTATCTCCTTAATGAGCTCCAAGACAGTTTTCTTATAGAAATAACGTTTTAAAAAGTTGTGGGATTTTGACCTGGAAATTGGTGCCAGCTTCCCTTAGGATTCTTTAATTTTCAAAATAAGTTTTCTAATGAATTCCAAATATCCCACCTGTTTTTCATACTGTGTATCGTCTAACCAATTGAAATATTTCATATTTCTTATTTAAATAATATAAGGAAGAATCTGAACATATGTAACTTTATGCATTTGATGGCACTTGCCTGGGAAATACGGAGAAGGCAATGGCACCCCACTCCAGTACTCTTGCCTGGAAAATGCCATGGACAGAGGAGCCTGGTAGGTTGCAGTCCATGGGGTTGCAAAGAGTCGGACACGACTGAACAACTTCCCTTTCACTTTTCACTTTCATGCATTGGAGAAGGAAATGGCAACCCACTCCAGTGTTCTTCCCTGGAGAACCCCAGGGATGGGGGAGCCTGGTGGGCTGCCGTCTATGGGGTCGCACAGAGTCGGACATGACTGAAGCGACTTAGCAGCAGCAGCAGCCTGGAAAATAAGTCATTTCTAAGTAACTGAACATGCTGGCTCTCCCTGTAATTATCTAGTATGCATGTTGCGTCCTTTAATTATTTGGAAACTTAGTCACAAGCATGCACATGGAGGAGGTCATGGCAACCAACTCCAGTATTCTTGCCTGGAGAATCCCATGGACAGAGGAGCCTGGCAGGCTACAGTCCATGGGGTCACACAGAGTCAGACGTGACTGAAGCAACTTAGCATGTGCACACACACGTGGAGATGTGAAAGATAGTGAAGAAAATAATGATCATTTCAAACACTCACGAAGAATTTTAAATTTTACAGCCATGGACAGCATTTGGTGCTTTTACTCTCTGGAAGAAGAAATGTGTGGAAAGTAAGTAAATGAAAATATGAGACAATATCCTTAAGTGTACAGGGTATATTGTTACTGTTGTTCAGTTACTCAGTCATATCCGACTCGTGTTCATGGGTTGTTCACGTGACCCCCACGAACTACAGGCTTCTTTGTCTATGGGATTTCCCAGGCAAGAAAACTGAAGTGGGTTGCCATTTTCTTCTCTGGTTTAAAGTATAAATACGAACATACCTTTTTGTGTTTCACATGTTGTTTCTGCAGCAAGGACTTGATCTGTCATTCAGAGTGTCCAGAGGAGAAACAAAATGGGAAGGTAGTGCTTCTATTCCTTGGAGTTATTTTCCACCAAATGTGACAAAATTCAATTCATTTGCAATTCATGGATCAAAAGATGAAAGAAGCTATGAAGCTCTTTACCCTGTACCTCAACATGAGCTGCAGCAAGGACAAAAACCTGATTTGTAAGTAGAAAATAAATGAAAATATGTCCCAACTGTAAGAGGTTTTTTGTTTTTGTTTTTTTTTTTAATTCGTGGTAGGGTAGCAGTAACATTTTTTGGTCAAAGAAGACACATGTAAGCATAGTCTTACACGTGTCTCTCCACTGCTGCCAGTAGAGCACTTAGATTTCCACAGCAGTGTGAGAAGAATCTTCTTAGTGAGTACTATAGCAATTAGTATTGAAGTATAGTTGCAAATTTATTTATGATCCCTTTCAGAGGTAAATGACCAGAGGCATCTATATTTCCTGGTGTGAGCAGTAGGTTAATAAATCTTTTCTGCTGCTGCTGAAGAATCTGACCTTAAGTTAACTCTCTAGTTCTCTTCTCCTGGTCACCTCACGAGGATAAAAATGTCAGCTGTATTTCTAGGCAGTGTAGATGGGGACAGCAGGGCTTAGGGATTTCCCTTTAACAGTAGTGTACCCTGAGGGGACCCTGGAAGCTACTCCTAGAGAGTTACTACAAGAAATACTGTCTCCTGTGGGGCAGCAGGCATACAAGCCAAGGAGTCACCTGCAAAATTTCCATTTAAGTCTGATCTCTTTGCACCTGAAGCCGTCACTTAAGGAGAATGTAGCCCCTGGCCAGTCTAATGAATGCTTCATGGACTGCTGCAAACACTACCTGCTTAGAGGAAGGAAAGCCAGACACTGTCCTGGGGCAACCTGAGAGTACTCAAGTAGCCCTTGAGAGTCCCGCTCTGTTGAGTGTACTCAAGTGGCCAAGGTAGCCTGGTGAGTCTGCATGTTTAGAAAAGCCTAATAGAGACAGCCTAGTGGGCTTTGCACCATGGTAGACTGATTTCCCTACCTTTTTACCCTTCGCAAGTGCTGCACTGTCTCCCTTGCCCTTCCTGTCACGCTCTTACTCTGCTCTACTTGGATTTTTATCTCTTCACACCTGTTCCTTTATTCTGCCTGACATATTTTCCGCTTTCCCCCTTGCTTTTCTGCCAGGTCCTGACCCTTTCTAACCAGCCTCTTTCTCCTTTCCTTTCTCTTATCCTTCGATGTTTCCTTAGCTGCTTAATCTGGATTGACAGTTGTGACTAAAACTGGTTCAGTTTGGTCAGGTGGGCAGAGTGGGACAGGAATCTAGATGCCACTCACTCAGGGCTTTCTTATCAAGATGGCTTGTTTCTCTGGCTTCTCACAAGCTAATGCACTTCTGTATTTGGGCTTCTTCTTTATAGGTTATTGGATGCTTACTCTGGGTAAAAGTGTGATTATGCTGTCGGCTAGCGCAGAGGGATTTCCTTCAGAGCTGAGTTCCACTGCAGCATGTGAGCTAAACCTGTCTCCTCTGCATGCTCAGTCACTTCAGTCATGTCCAACTCTCTGTGACCCTGTGGACTGTAATCCACCAGGTTCCTCTGTCTGTGGGATTCTCCAGGCAAGAATACTGGAGTGGGTTGCTGTGCCCTCCTCCAAGGGATTTTCCTGATCCAGGGATCGAACCCCATCTCTTACATCTCCTGCATTGGCAGGTGGATTCTTTACCACCAGCGCCACCTGGGAAGCCCCTCTCTCCTCATTGCTAAGTCGCTTCAGTCGTGTCCGACTCTGTGCGACCCCATAGACGACAGCCCACCAGGCTCCGCCGTCCCTAGGATTCTCCAGGCAAGAACGCTGGAGTGGGTTGCCATTTCCTTCTCCAATTCTCTCCTTATTAGGCCACGGTAAAAAGCTAATAGTTAAATGATAGTAAATCTTAGTAGTTAAATGATTTTCCTAGAAAGAGAAAAAAAGAATTAGATTTAACTCTCTTTTACGTAAATCTGCCTTGCTTTGGCAAAGGAGTCTATCCCTTAATCTGTTGAGCTGAAACTTTTTAAAAACAATTGTTTGTATAACTGATATAAATCCTATCAGAGTTTGAATATGAAAATATCTGTGAGAATATAGCATGATTTGTTTAAGACTAGATGAAATGAGTCAGGTTTTGACAGTTGATTTTTATTTCTCCCTTCAGCTGTGAGGGAGCTATTTGCAGAATTGAAAGGAGAGTGCTTTGAGATACGGGTGAATATTTTCAGAGCTGAATGTTTGATGGCTAGAGTAAGGAAACTATACGTGTGAATACATCTTACCTTTGAGGTTCTTAAAATAGAATGTTGTCCTATAATAGATATGACAAAATAAATAGCTTCTCAGGACAAATTTTTCACAAGTATATAATTCATTTCAATTCCGACTATCTTTTTCTTTGCATGTAGCCATCGTCTGGATTACTTCAAGCCTTTCAGTTTTAACACACTGCTTGGAGAAAAGTGGAACCAACCAGAATCAGACCTGTGGCTAATAGAGAAACCTGATGTGTAGGAGTACAGTAGATGACTGTGTCAATCATTTCTTCTCTATACCCTCTAATGTAAACCAATAATAATCTCTTTCAAGATATCATGAACACATTTCAACAATAAATATTTTATGGAGGTCAGTGAAAAGAGAGTATTTCTGTGGTAAATTGTGTATGAATTAACAGGACAGTAGAAAGTACAGAGTGATTTTAACTGTAAAGTGAGAATGTTTCTCAGTCACTTTGTCCAGGAGCCGTCATGTCACGGTTCTACCACCTGCCTTGTGTCACCGTCACCCCCAAATACCCCTGACTCTGTCAGCCAAAATCATTATTTCTCTTCCCACTTGCTTAAATCTCAGCCAGCTTGTCACTGAACATCTTATTTGCGCATTTTTGAACTCCATTGTAATATAAATTCTCGGACTTCCCTGGTGGTATAATGGTTAAGAATTTGCCTGCCAATGCAGGGGTCATGGGTTCAGTCCCTGATTGGGGAAGATTCCACATGCTGTGGGGCAGCTAAGCCTGTGCACCACAACTACTGAAACCTGTGCCCTCTAGAAGCTGTGCTCCACAACCAGACAAGCCACCACCATGAGAAGCACCTGTGTCAGTACTGAAGGCCCAGCACAGCTCAAAATAAATAAGTAAATATTTTTAAATTGGCACTTCCTTTTGAAAAATATTTATGTAATAATTCTTTACTCAGACTCTTCTATTCATACTTGAATAGAAAACAATGGTATATTTTGTTTAAACAGGAGGTACACATCTGTTAAGGCATTATTAAAATACATGCGCTATTTAATCAGTGTTTTTTTCCTGTCTTATGATTACTTTTCTTCTGTAGAAGAAAATAGAATGAAGTTGTCTTGAATTCCAGCAACAGATTCTGCTTTTATTTGCAAATAAATGGCATTTTCTTCATGCTGTTAAACAAGATGTCAAAATGTCTTCATTTTAATTTGTAAACATCAAACACCTCTGGTCCATAATTTTCAAATTTTGTTATAATTCATTGCTTGAAGCCATCTAGTAGATTATCTGTGAACTTCTCCACCAAGTTCACCATTGCTTGGTCCTTCACCATTGTTCTTAACATGAAATTAGCAGTCTTACAGAGGAAACTTTATTGCTTGTACAGACATCTATTTGCTTACCCAACAATATACTTTTACTTCTTCTCCTTTGCTAACTCTTTTATATAGCTTCAATTTTTATTTTTTATTTCGGTTTATATAGCTTCAATTTTTAGAGGATCGTCTCAAAAACTACAGTTTCCTGGATTCCTTTGCAGATAGAAAGGACATTATAAAACAGTTTAATGATACTAAGTATACAGTGTTAGAAGGGGCTTCAAGAAAGGATGCCTTACAGATGAAAGACTCAGCTGCCATATATCCTTTGTCCTTTGCCTTCTCTCTTCCTTTTTCCTGAATTGCAGAATTGATACATGAGGTAACACCCTAGCTCCTTGTTTTAATTAGGAGACAACCTACAGATAGGTCAGTAGCAAGACAAAAGAAGCCTGGGTTGCAAACAGCACAATAAGATAACATATCAGAACAGCTACCTAGGGACTTCTTTATAAAGAAAAAAATTAGCTGCCTAATTTCTTCCCACAGGTTGATCAATAGGTTCAGTGCACTCCCATTAAAAAAACCAGAAGGCTTTTTTTGGGAGAAATTGACACAGTGATTCAAATTTTATGTGGAAATACAAAGGACCTGAAATAGCCCAAAAAATTTTGAAGTAGTACAAAGTTGGAGGACTTACTCTACCTGACTTCTAGACTTATTAAGCTTCAGTGTTGAAGAAACTTTGACCTTGGCATAGATTTAGACAGATACATCAATGGAACAGAGTAGAGAAACCAGAAAAAGAGCTACATATGGTCAGTTGATTTTTTGACAAAGGGAAAGGATCATCTTTTCAACAAATAGTTTTCCAGTTGGGATAACTGGAAAGAAAAATCAGTTTACCTAACAACCTACAGAAAAAATAAAATGTGAATGGTGAAATAAAAAAAGTTCTAGAAAAAAATCTTCATATCCTGGGGTAGAAAAAGATTTTTTTCAAACAGGACATAAAAAGCATTAACTGAAAGGAAAAAAAATGAGAAATTGAACTTCATCAAAATTTAAAATTTCTGTTCATCAAAATTTTCCATTAAGAAAGCAAAGAGGCAGTCTAGCAAGTCCACTCCTGAGGATATATCCGGGAAAAAACAAAAAAACAAAAAACGGAAGCACTAATTCAAAAGGGTACATGCACCTCAAAGTTCATAGCAGCATTATTTACAGTTGCTGAGATCAGAGGCACCCTAAGTGTCCATCCATGAATGGATAAAGAAGACATGTATAAATGAGTACTACTCAGCTTTTAGAAAGGAAGGAAATTTTGCCGTTTACAACAACATGAATGGACTTAAGGCATTATGGTTAGTGAAATAAGTCAGAAAAACAAATACTGTGTGATATCACTTATATGTGGAATCTGAAAAACAAACTAATGAATATAAGAAACAGACTCAGATCTAGAGAACAAACTACTGGTACCACTGAAGAGAGGGAAGGGGGAGGATCAAGATAGGGGTAGGACATTAAGGGGTAAAACTATTATGTATTAAATAAGGCAGAAGGGCATATTATTCAACACAGGGAATGTAGCCTATATTTTATAATAACAGTAATTGGAATATAATCTTAAAATTATGAATTACTATATTATATAACTACAACTTATATTGCACATCAACTATACCTTAATTTAAAAAGAATTAGGAAAAAAAAGTGAAGATGCAAGCCACTGATTGGGTTAAAGTATTTAAAATAGGCATATCTGATATAGGACTCTCCCCCAGAATATATAAAGGACTCCTGCAAATTGGTAATAAAAGGACAAGCTAATCACCAAAGTCTGTCTATTCAAAGCTATGGTTTTTCCAGTAGTCATGTATGGACGTGAGAGTTGGACCATAAAGAAAGCTGAGTGCTGAAGAATTGATGCTTTTGAACTGTGGTGTTGGAGAAGACTGTTGAGAGTCCCTTGGACTGCAAGGAGATCCAACCAGTCCATGCTAAAGGAAGTCAGTCCTGAATATTAATTGGAAGGACTGATCCTGAAGCTGAAACTCCAATACTTTGGCAAAGAACTGATTTTGCCAGTTCTTAGTATTGGAAGAAGGAAACTATTTCTCATCTAGATAAAAGAATGTTAAGAGATGTTTTGAAAACTTCTAAACAGCAAGTCCACAAAACATCTAAAATACCTGATGCAAAGAACTGACTCTTTGGAAAAGACCCTGATGCTGGGAAAGGTTGAAGGCAGGTGAAGGGGACGACAGAGGATGAGATGGTTGGATGGCATCACTGACGCGATGGACATGAGTTTGAGTAGGCTCCAGGAGTTGGTGATGGACAGAGAAGCCTGGCATGCTGTAGTCCATGGGGTTGCAAAGAGTCGGACATGACTGAGTGACTGGACTGAACTGAATTAAAGAGCAAAACACTTGATCAAACACTTCCCAGAGGAAAATAGACAAAAGGCTGATAAGTATATAGAAAGGCTTTCAACCTCACTTATCACTAGGAAGACAAAGTAAAATCACAGCAAGATACCACTAAATAACCAAAATTAAAAATTCACAGGGTGGCTAAAGTTGGAAACAACTGGCAATACCAAGTGCTAATGGGAATGTGGAGAACCTGGATCAATGGTGCAGATATAAACAAAAACTTTATTTATATGGTGGCAAAGCACAGACATCCTAGATAAAATCAAAATCATATAAAATACTGAATTTGGATGTTTCTAAACCTAAAACCTAAAATGTTTCTAAAACCTAATTTGCATCTTCTTTTGATCTGTTTAGATGTTTTCAAAACATCTCTTAACATTCTTTTATCTAGATGAGAAATAGTTTCCTTCTTCCAATACCAAACAAGCAAAAACATGTCATATAAACATTTTCTTTTGAAAGGAATATACAGTTCCACCACAAAATTTTGGAAAGTTTGGTATCATTAGTAAGATACCAGTGCACCCTATAGAAACTTAGTATTTGGGAGTGAGTGTTTGTAATAAAAAAAAAATTGTTTTTCAACTTTAGACCATGTAAGAATATTGCTTAGTTCAGTTCAGTTGCTCAGTCGTGTCCGACTCTTTGCGACCACATGAACCGAGCACGCCAGGCCTCCCTGTCCATCACCAATTCCCGGAGTCCACCCAAACTCCTGTCCATTGAGTTGGTGATGCCATCCAACCATCTCATCTTCTGTCGTCCCCTTCTCCTCCTGCCCTCAATCTTTCCCAGCATCAGAGTCTTTTCAAATGAGTCAGCTCTTCGCATCAGGTGGCCAAAGTACTAGAATTTCAGCTTCAACATAAGTCCTTCCAATGAACACCCAGAACTGATCTCCTTTAGGATGGACTGGTTGGATCTCCTTGCAGTCCAAGGGACTCTCAAGAGTCTTCTCCAACACCACAGTTCAAAAGCATCAATTCTTCGGTGCTCAGCTTTCTTCACAGTCGAATTCTCACATCCATACGTGACCGGAGGAAAAACCATAGCCTTGACTAGATGGACCTTTGGTGGCAAAGTGATGTCTCTGCTTTTTAATATGCTGTCTAGGTTGGTCATAACTTTCCTTCCAAGGAGTAAGCGTCTTTTAATTTCATGGCTGCAATCACCATCTGCAGTGATTTTGGAGCCCCGAAAAATAAAGTCAGCCACTGTTTCCCCATCTATTTGCCATGAAGTGATGGGACCAGATGCCATGATCTTAGTTTTTGAATGTTGAGTTTCAAGCCAGCCTTTTCACTCTCCTCTTCCACTCTCATCAAGAGGCCCTTTAGTTCCTCTTCACTTTCTGCCATAAGGGTGGTGTCATTCTGCATATCTGAGGTTATTGATATTTCTCCTGGCAATCTTGATTCCAGCTTGTGCTTTATCCAGCCGAGCATTTCATGTGATGTACTCTGCATATAAGTTAAATAAACAAGGTGACAATATACAGCCTTGACATACTCCTTTCCCAATTTGGAACCAGTCCATTGTTCCATGTCCAGTTCTAACTGTTGGTTCTTGACCTGCATACAGATTTCTTGGGAGGCAGGTAAGATGGTCTGGTATGCCCATCTCTTTCAGAATTTTCTACAGTTTGTTGTGATTCACACAGTGAAAGGCTTTGGCATAGATAAAGGCTTTAGAAGCCTTGAAAATAGAAACTAGCCAACTACAAACTCAAGGCACACTGTGGGCATCAGAAAAATGCACATCAAGATTTGAATAAGCCCTGTTTCCATCAACTGAAAATAACATAGAAAGTTAAGTTGCAGATTTAGTGGTAAGGGTAGCCATACTGCAAAGGAGACTGAATACTCAGCTTTCACAAATTGGGTGGGTCGAAACCAGGAGCCTCATAAGCAAAGCGTGTGACTCTGAAACCTAGAATGAGGGTATTTGTGAGGATAAGCCTGTTCTGTCATATCTTGAATCCCAGGTTTTCCTTCACCCTTTGGGCTGGCAGAAGCAGCTCCTTTACCCTCATTAGAGAGAATTATTCTCAAGTTGCCTAGACATTCCCCCTAAAACCTCACCTGAGGCAGATGCCTTGGAAGCAATACTTGCCAAAATATACCATCTCCTCACCACACTGAGAATGAGGGCCATGGGAAGAAGTACTGTGCATACCGAAAAGTTATAGGACTTGGAGCCAGGGAAGCACATGTTAGAGTGGATCTAATAATTATTTTATTAGAGAAGGCAATATATAAGGACAAGATTTATTGGCATGGGATGTTAAACTTGGGACTTAACATCTTGACAAGACTAGTTTGGGGAAATTATAAAGTAAATCTAGAACATCTTCTAGGGCCAGAAAGTAAAGAAGCACTAAATAGGAAAATTGTGAGCACTACCCATTTCACTTCTTGTCCTAATTTTTATCTATTAGAAAAAATTTATAAAATAGACTATTACACCCATTTATTATCACCAACTGTTATTTTTCATGTAAGGAATAGTGAAAAGATTATCACTAGATCTAAAATGACATGTGTGAGGAATATAAGAAACTAGAAGTTATTAATTTATGAACATGCTGCTGCTGCTGCTGCTAAGTTGCTTCAGTCGTGTCCGACTCTGTGCGAGCCCATAGATGGCAGCCCACCAGGCTCCCCCATCCTTGGGATTCTCCAGGCAAGAATATTGGAGTGGGTTGCCATTTCCTTCTCCAATGCATGAAAGTCAAAAGTGAAAGTGAAGTCACTCAGTCGTGTTCAACTCTTAGTGACCCCATGGACTGTAGCCTACCAGGCTCCTCCATCCATGGGATTCTCCAGGCAAAAGTACTGGAGTGGGGTGCCATTGCCTTAACATGAGGACTATACAAATTTCACCTTATGATTTCATGATAAATGGTACATAAAATATAATTTTCCATACAATGTGATCCACAGGTAAATTTTATGCCTGATATTTATAAATCACATATGTAATTTAAAGAAGAAATAGTAGAAAATATTGTCAAATGGTATTTCATTTTACCATTTGTATGAATTGCAATAATATATAATCACACTATTTGCTATTGAGAGAGCTTTAATGTTTTTCTGTTCATTTTTTACTTTATACTAAAAAACAGGGAATGCAGAGTTAATTTTCTTGTGACAGCTATTACTGAAATATCTGTTAAATAGTATATCTGATTCATGGTACACTGAAAACCCATGTTTCTAATAATGCCCTAAGGCACTGGAGTTCCTAAAGTATATCTTTTGAAGACATAGCTTTGCAGATATAGGAAACCAAACAAAAATGGAACAGTTCTGAACAGTAACAAAAAAAAAAAGTGCCAAATTCAAGTATATGTTTTTGAATGATCTTTGAAAAAATATCCTGAAGAAAAAAAGATAATACCACAAGTAGTATTCTTTAGTATATATTGTAGAAACTCAAGTGTCCTATATTCTTAAAATAGTCCTGGTTTTTCTCCTAACTGCCTGACTTTGTGCTAGTCTTTTCGTTAAAATTTCTAATGTTTATTTTTCAGGAACCATATATTTAGTTTTGACAGCAGTCTCAAAGAGAATCACATGGAATGCTTATTTTTAAAGTTAAGAAAACTGAGAGCTTCAGAGATGAAACATCTTGCCCAAGATCATATAGCTAAGGAACAGTGGATTTGAACTCAGAAAGTTTGATTCTGGAAACCAAGCACTTGTCAACTATTCTACAGCCTCTGTAGTCTTACCTACACATCTATAATGTAAGGCTACAGAACTAATTTCCTCCCTGATTCTATAAATAAAAATAACACAGGAGGAAAAAAGAGGTTCATAAGCCCTTCACTTTTTTGTGGTACACTCACAGAGAAGATGGGTATTCATGTTACTCCTTTTTAATAAGCCACTTGCTAAGAGAAACACATTTTTCACCCTGGGTTCCCCTAGGGTATCATTTACTGTAGCATTGGAGAGTCACAGCAGGTATACTTTGGTGGCTCATCTGAATGCAAATCTCTTAGGATTTATCCCAAATAAATAGGGGATGAGTCACAGGGTAGTAGAATGTCAGAGAGGAGGAAAACCCAGGCCGCATCTACACTAAACGCTTTTACTAACTTGGTTTTTGTCAAAGATCAAAAGACAAACTTCAGAAGATATAAAACTCTGGCAATAAAACCACACCCTTGAGTAACATGCAATAACTATAATAGTCTTTTATCTTTATGTATCAGAAACTGAAGAAATTTAGCAGTAATTCATTCTATCAACAAATGATCTTATAGTCTACTTGTGCAGAAAACCTAAAAGTTGTGAGTATCTGCTTTCCTGTCCTTAATATTTTATTGTTTGATGATGTATCTGTTTTCCTTTCTGAGGAGATGATTATCTTGTCAATAATTTTGAAGTAAATTAATTTAAATCAATGACTTTTCAAATTGCAGGTTGCAAACCCTTAGGGAGTACATTGTGTGTGTGTGTGTGTGTTCATGTGCACTCATGCACACGCTTAGTCATGTCTGACTCTTTGCAACCCCAAGGATTGTAGCCTGCCAGGCTCCTCTATCCATGGGATTTCCCAGGCAAGAGTACTGGAGCAGGTTGCCATTTCCTATTCCAGGCTATCTTCCTGACCCAGGGATCAAACCCGCATCTCTTGTGCCTCCTGCATTGGCAGGTGGATTCTTTACCACTGCGCTACTGGGGAAGCCCTTTTTTTGGAATCTATATAGTGAGTTGTAACCCATAAACAATTAAATAGAATTTAAAATAGAAGAATGAATCATATTTATCAAGTACCTATTTTGTTTCAAGAGTTTTGTTCTTATTTTGGATCTAGTCACAAAAGTTCAAAATCCATCAGCATTTGTAGAACATAGACTTTTCTTTCCATTATGGTTTATGACATAACTTTTTATTTTTAATTGGAGGATAATTATAATATTTTTATGGTTTTTGCCATATATTGTCATGAATCGGCCATAGGTATAGGTATATCCCCTCCCTTTTGAACCCCCCCTCCCACCTCCCTCCCTACCCCATTCCTGTAGATTGTCTCAGAGCACTGGCTTTGGGTTCCCTGTGTCATACATCAAACTCCCACTAGCTATCTGTTTTATATATGGTAATGTGTATGTTTCAATGCTGTTTTCTCAAATATCCCACCCTCACCTTTTCCCACTATATCCAAAAGTCTGTTCTTTATGTCTGTGTCTCCTTTGCTGCCTGCAGGTAGGATCATCAGTACCATCTTTCTAGATCCCATATACATGTGTTAATATACGAGATTTGTCTTTATCTTTCTGACTTCCTTCACTCTGTATAATAGGCTCTAGGTTCATCTACCTCATTAGAACTGACGCAAATGCATTCCTTTTATGTCTGAGTAATACTCCCTTGTGTATATGTACCACAACTTCCTTATCCATTTATCTGTCGATGGACATCTAGATTTCTTCCATGGCCTGGCTGTTGTAAACAGTGCTGCAGTGAACATAGGGGTACATGTGTCTTTTTCAATAATGGTTTCCTCAGGGTAAATGCCCAGTAGTGGGATTGCTGGGTCATATGGTGGTTTTATTCTTAGTTTTTTAAGGAATTTCCATACCAGCTTCCATAGTGGCTGTATCAAGTTACATTTCCACCAATGGTGTAAGAACGTTCCCTTTTCTCCATACCCTCTCCAGTGTTTATTGTTTGTAGACTTTCATGATGGCCATTCTGACCAGTGTTAGGTGATATCTCATTATAGTTTTGATTTGCATTTCTCTAATAATGAATAATGTTGAATATCTTTTCATATGTTGATTAACCATTTGTATGTCTTCTTTGGAGAAATTCCTGTTTAAGTCTTCTGCCCACTTTTTGATTGGCTTGTTTGTTTTTCTGGTATTGAGCTGCATGAGCTACTATATATTTTGGAGATTAATTTTTTTCAGTTGTTTCATTTGCTATTATTTTCTCCCATTCTGAGGGTTGTCTTTTCACCTTGCTTATAGTTTCCTTTGTTGTGCAAAAATTTTTGAGTTTAAATAGACCCCATTTGTTTATTTTTGTTTTTATTTCCATTACTTTAGGAGGTGAGTTGCACAAGATCTTGCTGTGATTTACGTCACAGAGTAGAACTTATATTTTAAACACTCTGGTTGTTCACGGTATTATCCTCTGGATAACTAGTAAATATCTAAAAGATGCCCAGTGATTAGTGGCTGAAGAAGATATAGAGAGGAACCTCAAACTCAAATGTGTCTCTTACACAGCTTAAAAACTAAGGAAAGGACTGTGACCTACTTTAATCTTCGATTCTATTTATAAA
The DNA here is from genome assembly GCF_019923935.1 of Bubalus bubalis. Lineage (NCBI taxonomy): Eukaryota > Metazoa > Chordata > Mammalia > Artiodactyla > Bovidae > Bubalus > Bubalus bubalis. Next base: position 43,815,680 of record NC_059173.1, read on the forward strand.
TTTAAAAAGATAGATAGGACTTGCAGAGATATAGAGCCTCATATATTAAGTATATTCGTTAAAAGTGGTCCTTTCCACAGTATGTAGCTCTTTTTCTAATCTCTAAATTAAGATGCTTTGGGTTGTAAGTAAAAGTAAGCTCAACCCAGGTACCTTGAATATATAAGAGGATATGTCAGACTTCTGGTAGTTTTGATGTAGAAGCTGACAATCTCATGGTGTCATCAGGTTTTCTAGATCTGTTTGTATGTGGTTTTCTTGCTCTGCCATCTTTTAGGTTATTTTCATTCAAAGACCGTCTTTCCGTTTTGTATATGAAATGACTGTGGGTGTTATAAGCCTCACAATAACAAACCACAAAACCCAACACATGAGAAAATACTCAATGATTTATGACACTATTCTAGATATTTTCCTCACTTTATGAATATTATAGAATCTTTTACAGTTTGAATTTTGATAATTGCATTCCCATGCTTGCATCTGACTCCCATATTGTCTGTGAGTTACATCTAGAAGTTTGATTATGTCCAGGTTCAATTTTTGGTAAGAATATTTCACAGATAGTATTACAATATTCTTCTATCAGCAGACGCATAATGTCTGGTTGTCTCCATTTTGAGGTGTTAGAAGCCATGGAAGAACATTGTTTAAATCCATGAGTGATAATCCAGTTTTGCCATTACTTACTTATTTTAATGGCTTTTGAATTGTCTCAATTCAGCTATCTGGATATTAAGAACTACTGTTTTCACAAGATAAATGCTTGCTTTTCTTTTGATTTAGCTGTTTTCTGAATACTTGGTCCTCTAGCAATACTAAAGATGACCAATGAGATTTTTAAAAGTATCTTTCTGAACTCATGGATTAAAAATTCTTTATAGGTGTTAATTCACTGCAGTTTTCTCATTGATGTTCAAAGTGTTTCATCTTTGGTCAGTGGAGTCTCTTTAAGTCTCTAAGTCTTTGTCATCATCAATAGCTTGTCTGCTTTCTGGTGTGACAAGATGGTCCAGATTCATCTTAGACGTTGCCTGCTATAGACATAGAGCTAGCCATTTCTCCAGTAAGTCTTGATTCCTGTTAGTGGCAAATTATATTTAGAGACCACTGTTTGGAAACTAGGAGCGCTCATTGCTGATGGGTTGGGTACATTTTCCTAGTCCTTTTAGAAAATATGTCATGGTTTCATATTGATACTTCCTACTTAATCTCATACATTTTATACCTGTTTTCCTTCTGCTGCTGCTGCTGCTAAGTTGTGTCAGTCGTGTTCAACTCTGCAACCCCATAGGCGGCAGCCTACCCTTCTAACATGACCCAAATTTGTTTTCAGTGATTTCAACATAATTTCTCATTTGTTTTTTCCCACAATAACAGACTCTGAATAAATTAACATTATCAACAACAATATGATTACTAGAAAGAGTTTAAAGAGCATTTTTGTTTTTGCTCTTCTGTTTGACCTTAGACTATATCCCAAAAGAATATACACCCAAATTCCTGTGTTTAAAACCAGTTGAAAGTAGTTTCTATCTTACGTTTTATGCCCCCAATTCAATACAATTGAGTTCATTGGTTTCATTCCCCTTTCACTTTGAGGGAGTTTTTTTTTTTTTAAATACTTCTGAGATTTCAGCTTTAAATCTATGGGTCAAGATATACTCAAGAGAAGTCTGGCCTCTATTCTGGTTCCCTCTAACTCATCACCTCTGTCCCCTTATAGCTATAGTTCACACTTCCATTTTTGATATAAGCAAGAAAGAAAACACCAAGATAGCCGCACATGACAAGTCAAATTTCTCTTTCATTTGCTGGAGCAAATAGACTTGTAACTATGGGGTCTTACCCAGTTTTACTAATAAATAAGAGATTCTTATCCAGATTTACTAATGATTTCAAGGATATAAAGCCAAAAGGCTCAGTCAAATGAAAGAGAAATTTGACTTGTCATGTGTGGCTATCTTGGTGTTTTCTTTCTGCATTGGATACATTCTCTGGCTAGTATTAGATGAAGTCTTTAAATGAGATTTGTGTCTGACCTCACATAGCAAGAAAGGAATTGTTCAATGAAGCCTCCCTATTTTGTATTTAGATTGGTAAAGGGCTTGTGTGACATTTTTTCTGGAGCCATGCCTTATAATACCATAGATTTCCAGGGATAATCTTGCTAAGAGAATTTCACAGATAAGGGCACTCCTACTAATAGATACCTTTAGCCTGAAGATATTTAGGTTATGTTTACCAAAAAATTAGGAGAAGGCAATAGCAACCCACTCCAGTACTCTTGCCTGGAAAATCCCATGGGCGCAGGAGCCTGGTGGGCTGCAGTCCATGGGGTCACTAAGAGTCAGACATGACTGAGTGACTTCACTTTCACTTTCACTTACCAAAAAATTAGACTAGGACACCTGTGTTTTTTTCTTTCCTAGAGAGTGTCCCTTGGTAATCAGAGAGAAACAGATCATACGCCAGCAGCTTTAACAAGGAGCAAGAATTCCCTCTATGGAATACCTTAACAATGACCGCACTGGTTCATAGGTCTTTTAAATTTCTTTTAGCAACTTTATTACTCCTTTTCCTTCTTTATTCACAGTTATTTGAACCTTTTTTTCAATGTGTTGATGGAAACATTTAACTTGAGTGTACCATTTTTCTAAGGCCAAATTCACTGCCTTCTCTGGCCCGTTAGTTTCCATAGGTGTTAGATCTATTGGGAGACTTAATTCAGCTTCCTCTAAATATTATTTCATTGTGGAAATCACTGTTTACATAAATCTTGCTTTTTTACTTAATGATATAAATAAACTTACAAATTCTCTGTTATACCATATAGCTGTAGAAGAGAGATTAATATTTGATATACCATATATTATTTAATTGGAGAAGGCAATGGCACCCCACTCCAGTACTCTTGCCTGGAAAATCCCATGGACGGAGGAGCCTGGTAGGCTGCAGTCCATGGGGTCGCTAAGAGTCCGACACGACTGAGCAACTTCACTTTCACTTTTCACTTTCATGCATTGGAGAAGGAAATGGCAACTCACTCCAGTGTTCTTGCCTGGAGAATCCCAGGGACGGGGGAGCCTGGTGGGCTGCCATCTATGGGGTCACACAGAGTTGGACACGACTGAAGTGAGTTAGCATAGCATAGCATATTATTTAATATTATAGGATAATTATATTCCTCCTCAATAGAAATGGCTTCCCCTCATCCACATTCCACATTATACAGATGGCAACTAGAGTATACTGTTAAATAAATTCTGGATCACATTTGGTTTGTTCCACGTATTATGGTACAGGTTTTTACAAATGTCATTATGTAAATTTACTCTTGCTAAGGGAAACACAGATTGCTTCTGTATCTAAACCTCCATACTTGTTGGTTGTAAGAACCTAGGTAGCTAACTCAGGAATCTGATGAAGGCATATACCTTAGCATTCCAGTCTCTTTTCAGAGATGAACACTGAATTTTTTTGTTGAATATCCACATGACGCACTTTGTTGTTGTTCAGTCACTAGGTCATGTCTGACTGTTTGCAACTTCATTGTCTATGACATGCCAGGCTCCTCTGTCTTCCACTATCTCCTGGAGCTTGCCCCAATTCATGTCCATTGACTCTGTGATGCTACTTAACTATCTCATCTTGTGTCTCCCCCTTCTCCTTTTGCCTTCAATCTTTCCCAGCATCAGGGTCTTTTCCAATGAGTCAGCTTTTTGCATCATGTGGCCAAAATAGTAGAGCTTTAGCTTCAAGGCAAACCATTCAATATCACAGTAATCCAAGTCTATGCCCCAACCAGTAACGCTGAAGAAGCTGAAGTTGACCGGTTCTATGAAGACCTACAAAACCTGTTAGAACTAACACCAAAAAAGATGTCCTTTTCATTATAGGAGACTGGAACGCAAAAGTAGGAAGTCAAGAAATACCTGGAGTAACAGGCAAATTTGGCCTTGGAATATGGCATGAAGCAGGGCAAAGACTAATAGAGTTTTGCCAAGAAATGCACTGGTCATAGCAAACACCCTCTTCCAACAACACAAGAGAAGACTCTACACGTGGACATCACCAGATGGTCAACACTGAAATCAGATTGATTATGTTCTTTGCAGCCAAAGATGGAGAAGCTCCATCTTTGTCCATCTTGTCAACAAAAACAAGACTGGGAGCTGACTGTGGCTCAGATCATGAACTCCTTATTACCAAATTCAGACTTAAATTGAAGAAAGTAGGGAAAACCACTAGACCATTCAGGTATGACCTAAATCAAATCCCTAGGATCGTACAGTGGAAGTGACAAAACAGATTCAAGGGGTTAGATCTGATAGACAGAGTGCCTGAAGAACTATAGATGGAGGTTCGTGACATTGTACAGGAGACAGGGATCAAGACCATCCCCATGGAAAAGAAATGCAAAAAAGCAAAATGGCTGTCTGGGGAGGCCTTACAAATAGCTGTGAAAAGAAGAGAAGCAAAAAGCAAAGGAGAAAAGGAAAGATATAAGCATCTGAATGCAGAGTTCCAAAGAATAGCAAGAAGAGATAAGAAAGCCTTCCTCAGCAATCAATGCAAAGAAAGAGAGGAAAACAACAGGATGGGAAAGACTAGAGATCTCTTCAAGAAAATTAGAGATACCAAGGGAACATTTCATGCAAAGATGGGCACGATAAAGGACAGAAATGGTATGGACCTAACAGAAGCAGAAGATAGTAAGAAGAGGTGGCAAGAATACACAAAAGAACTGTACAAAAAAAATCTTCACAACCCAGATAATCACGATGATGTGATCACTCACCTAGAGCCACACATCCTGGAATGCGAGTCAAGTGGCCTTAGGAAGCATCACTACAAACAAAGCTAGTGGAGGTGATGGAATTCCAGTTGAGCTATTTCAAATCCTGAAAGATGATGCTGTGAAAGTGCTGCACTCAATATGCCAGCACATTTGGAAAACTCAGCAGTGGCCACAGGACTGGAAAAGGTCAGTTTTCATTCCAATCCCAAAGAAAGGCAATGCCAAAGAATGCTCAAACTACCACACAATTTCACTCATCTCACATGCTAATAAAGTAATGCTCAAAATTCTCCAAGCCAGGCTTCAGCAGTATGTGAACCGTGAACTTCCTGATGTTCAAGCTGGTTTTAGAAAAGGCAGAGGAACCAGAGATCAAATTGCCAACATCTGCTGGATCATGGAAAAAGCAAGAGAGTTCCAGAAAAGCATCTATTTCTGCTTTATTGACTATGCCAAAGCTTTGACTGTGTGGATCACAATAAACTGTGGACAATTCTGAAAGAGATGGGAATACCAGACCACCTGATCTGCCTCTTGAGAAATTTGTATGCAGGTCAGGAAGCAACAGTTAGAACTGGACATGAAACAATGGACTGGTTCCAAATAGGAAAAGGAGTTCGTCAAGGCTGTATATTGTCACCCTGTTTATTTAACTTCTATGCAGAGTACATCATGAGAAACGCTGGACTGGAAGAAACACAAGCTGGAATCAAGATTGCTGGGAGAAATATCAATAACCTCAGATATGCAGATGACACCACCCTTATGGCAGAAAGTGAAGAGGAACTGAAAAGCCCCTTGATGAAAGTGAAAGAGGAGAGTGAAAAAGTTGGCTTAAAGCTCAACATTCAGAAAACGAAGATCATGGCATCTGGTCCCATCACTTCATGGCAAATAGATGGGGAAACAGTGGAAACAGTGTCAGACTTTATTTTTCTGGGCTCCAAAATCACTGCAGATGTTGACTGCAGCCATGAAATTAAAAGACGCTTACTCCTTGGAAGGAATGTTATGACCAACCTAGACAGCATATTCAAGAGCAGAGGCATTACTTTGCCAACAAAGGTCCATCTAGTCAAGGCTATGGTTTTTCCATCGGTCATATATGGATGTGAGAGTTGGACTGTGAAGAAGGCTGAGTGCCGAAGAATTGATGCTTTTAAACTGTGGTGTTGGAGAAGACTCTTGAGAGTCCCTTGGACTGCAAGGAGATCCAACCAGTCCATTCTGAAGGAGATCAGCCCTGGGATTTCTTTGGAAGGAATGATGCTAAAGCTGAAACTCCAGTACTTTGGCCACCTCATGTGAAGAGTTGACTCATTGGAAAAGACTCTGATGCTGGGAGGGATTAGGGGCAGGAGGAGAAGGGGACGACAGAGGACGAAATGTCTGGATGGCATCACTGACTCGATGGGCGTGAGTCTGAGTGAAGTCCGGGAGTTGGTGATGGACAGGGAGGCCTGGCGTGCTGCGATTCATGGGGTCGCAAAGAGTTGGACATGACTGAGTGACTGATCTGATCTGATCTGATTCTCTTGTTACCCTTTTCTTAATTGTTTTGCGTTTACTTTCTGTAGGTAGGGCTTTTCCTTCTCTTGTTTTCTGCCTAGAGAAGTTTCTTCAGCATTTGTTGCAAAGCTGGTTTGGTGGTGCTGAATTCTTTTAACTTTTGCTTGCCTAGAAAGCTTTTGATTTCTCCATCAAATCTTAAGGAGAGTCTTGCTGGGTAGAGTATTCTTGTTTATAGGCTCTTGCTTTTCATCACTTTAAATATCTCATGCCATTTCCTTCTGGCTTGTGGAATTTCTGTTGAGAAATCAGCTGATAGCCTGATAGGAGTTCCCTTGTATATTATATGTCATTTTTCCCTTATTGCTTTTAATATTTTATCTCTGTCTTTAATTTTTGTCCGTTTGATTATTGTGTGTCTGGGTGTGTTCCTCCTTGGGTTTATCCTGCCTGGAACTCTCTGTGCTTCCTGGAGTTGGTTGATTATTTCCTTTCCTATGTTAGTTTCCCAGCAATCTTAATTCCAGTTTGTGATTGATCCAGCCCAGCATTTCACATGAGGTCATCTGCATAGAAGTTAGATAAGCGGGGTGACAGTATACTCCTTTGTCATACTCCTTTCCCGATTTTAAATGAGTCAGTCATTCCATGTCAGTTGTAACTGTTGCTTCTTGACCCACATACAGGTTTCTCAGGAGACAGGTAAGGTCATCTTATATTCCCATCTCTTTAAGACTCTTCCATGATTTGTTGTGATACACATAGTCAAAGGCTTTAGCATAATCAATGAAGCAGAAATTTTTCTGAAACTTCCTTGATTTCTTCATGATCCAAGGAACATTGGCAGCTTGATCTCTGGTTCCTTGGCCTCTTTGAAACCCAGCTTGTACATCTGGAAGTTCTCTGTTCACCTACTGCTGAAGCCTAGCTTGAAGGATTTTGAGCATAACCTTGCTGGCATATGAAATGAGTGCAATTGTATGGTAGTTTGAACATTCTTTGGTATTGTCCTTCTTTGGGATTGGAATGAAAACTGATCTTTTCCAGACCTGTGGCCACTGCTGAGTTTTCCAAATTTGCTGGCATATTGAGCAGCACTTTAACAGCATCATCTTTCAGGATTTTAAATTGCTCAGCCAGAATTCTGTTACCTCCATTAGCTCTGTTTGTAGTAATGTTTCCTAAGGCCCACTTGATGTCACACTCCAGGAGGTGACGTTATCACACTATCATGGCTATCTGGGTCATTAAGACCTTTTTTGTATAGTTCTTCTGTGTATTCTTGCCACCTGTTAATCTCTTCTGCTTCTGTTATGTCCTTACCATTCCTGTCCTTATCATGCCCATCCTTGCATAAAATGTTCCCTTGTATATCCAGTTTTCTTACAAAGATTTCTAGTCTTACAGGAAAACATTCTATTGTTTTCCTCTGTGTCTTTATATTGTTCATTTAAGAAGGCCATCTTACTACTCCTTGCTATTCTGCAAAACACCTCATTCAGTTGGGTATATCTTTCCCTTTCTCCCTTGCCTTTCATTTCTCTTCCTTTTTTTCAGCTATTTGTAAATCCTCCTCAGACAACCATTTTGCCTTCTTTCATTTCTTTTTCTTTTGGGATGATTTTGATCACTGCCTCCCGTACAATGTTACAAACCTCCATCCATTGTTATTCAGACACTGTTTACCAGGTCTAAGTCCTTGAATCTATTTGTCACCTCCACTGTATAATCTTAAGGGATCTGATTTAAGACATACCTAAATGGCCTAGTGGATTTCCATACTTTCTTCAGTTTAAGGCTGAATTTTGCAAAATTTTGTGGCTCATGATCCACAGTCAGCTCCAGGTTTTGTTTTTACTGACTGTGTGGAACTTATCTATCTTTGGCTGCAAAGAACATAGTCAATCTCATTTTGGTATTAACCATCTAGTGATGTCCATGTGTAGAGCCATCTCTCATGTTGTTGGAAAAGGGTATTTGCTATGACCATCGTGTTCTCTTGACAAAACTGTTAGCCTTTAACCTGCTTCATTATATACTCCAAGGTCAAACTTGCCTGTTATTCCAGGTGTCTCTTGACTTCCTACTTTTGCATTCCAGTCCCCTATGATGAAAATGACATCTTTTTTTGATGTTAATTCCAAAAGGTCTTGTAGATCTTCATAACTGGTCAATTTCAGCTTCTTGACATCATTGGTTGGAGCTTAGACTTGGATTACTGTGATACTGAATGGTTTGCCTTGAGAACAAACGAAGATCATTCTGTCAGTTTTGAGGTTGCATCCAAGTACTGCATTTTGGATTCTTTTTTTGACTATGAGGTCTACTGCATTTCTTCTAAGGTATTCTTGCCCACAGTAGTAGATATAGTGGTTATCTGAATTAAATTCACCCGTTCCCATCCAATTTACTTTGTTGTTTCCTAAGATGTTGGTGTTCAATCTTGCCATCTCCTTGACTTGACTATGTCCAATTTACCTTGATTCATGGACCTAACATTCCAGCTTCCTATACAGTATTATTTTTACAGCATCAGACTTTACTTTCACCATCAGACATATCCACAGCTGGGCATCAGGCTTGCTTTGGCCCAGCCACTTCATTCTTATTGGTGTGCTTTGTGCTCAGTTGCTCAGTTGTGTCAGACTCTGTGACACTATGGAGTGTAGCCTGCCATGGTTATTCTGTCCATGGAATATTCCAGGCAAGGATACTGGAGCAGGTTGCCATATCCTGTTCCAGGTGATCTTCCTGACCTAGGGATTGAACCCAAATCCCTTGCATTGCCAGGCAGATTCTTTACCACTGATCCACCTGGGAAAGTATTTGCCCTCTGCTCATCTCTAGTAGTATATTTGACACCTTATGACTGGGAGGGCTTATCTTCTGGCATCATATATTTTGCCTTTTCATACTGTCCATGGGGTTCTCTAGGCAAGAATACCAAAGTGGATTGCTGTTTCCTTCTCCAGTGGACCTTGTTTTGTCAGAACTCTTCACTATGACCTGTCTTAGATTGCCTTGCATGGCATGGCCCATAGCTTCATTGAGTTACAGAAGCCCTTTTGCCACGACAAGATTTTGACCCATGAAGGGGTTCATGGACTGTAGTACACCAGACTCTCCTGTCCACAGAATTTCCAGGCATGAATACTGGAATGAGTTCCCATTTCCTTCTCCAGGAGATCTTCTTGACCCAGGGATTGAACCCATGTCTTCTGCATTGGCAGGCAGATTCTTTACTACTGAGCCAGCAGGGAAGCCTGTGACCCACTTTAATTCTTCCTAATTCCCACAGAGCTTTCTTTGAGTGCCACATAAGGATATTTTCTATTGTCTAATGATCTAGGACCCATTTGCAGTTGACTACAACCCAGAGTCTGCAAATATCTAAATGATCCTGTGAGATTAGAAGCCTAATTCCTCTCCCAACTGCTAACCTGTCTCTCAACTCTGCCAAATAACCAGATTTGCCTTTCTAGGCAAGGTTTTTTCCTATCAGCAAGGCAGATTCAAGGTTTTTTCCTATCAGCCAAGCAGATGGCTGCCAATTTCCGAACAGTAACATGGCCCTCAAGGCAGGAACTCCCATTAGTAAACCAGGCAGCTGCTTGTCTTGACCAGGGAGACAATCAGAGGGCTTGGACGACTGAGCTGTATAGGGAAGGGAGATCTTCAGAGGGCTTCCTCATTGGCTCTATGAGCAAGTTTCTCTCGTATTCAGTGCACTCACCCCGAACTTCCCACCTAGTGCCCTCTTCCATGTAGCATTGCCTGCTGGTCTGCTTTGCTGTGATGCCTTTTCTCTATTTAATATCTCTCTGGCATCATCCAAGGCAGGACTGATATCTAGCCTCAGAATTATTTGATGTCCTTCTTTGATTGAGAACAGTTGGACCAAAACCCAGTAACAAGACAGCAGCTCTGTTTCAGGTGGGTTTTAATGAGGAGCTGCATCTTAGTTTTCAAATCCAAATCCAAGAGGTCTTTGCTGAGTAGCCCTATTTGATTTCTCCCGAAGACTTCACATTTATATATATTCTAGGAGGCGAATACTCTTATATAATCTGAGCAGTCGCATTACAAAGTTGGGCTCCCTGCACCATTATCTTCTGCAAATCTTTTTTTTTTTTTCCATAGGACCCCACTTAAAATAAGATTTATTTTCAATGACTTTGTGATAGCAATAGTCTTACAGGAGCAGTGTGATTTTACCAAAACTCAAATAACCCTCCTAGCTGTGAGTTTCTTGCTTGCTAGAGGTAATAACTTGTTTCTTACAGTTTAAAGAATGTGTTTGGTTGTTTCTGGAATTTCTGATTGGGCTCGATTTAAATTTTAGCTGGATTTATCAGCTATCCTCTTCGTCATTAAAGTGACTGTGGTTCTTAACTCCTCTTGACCTTTTTCCTCCGAGGAGTCAATTAGCATAATAGCATCTATGTAGTGCATTAACTTGTTCTTAATGGTGGTTTAGTACACATCCTGAGTCACTAAATTTTGGCAATATGCCAGGAAATGTAATTTGCTGTACAGTGAATTTACCCTGGTTTCTATTCCATGAAAATGCAAACTGTGTCTGGTTGGATTCTCAATTTGGAATTGATAAAAAGGCATTGTGTTAGATATTAGATTATATCTAATTTAATAGATAAATGGCATAACATGCTGCCTTGGCTTGTCACACTTCTTATATAGTTTTTGCATATTAGATGTAACTGAAGCAACCAGAGGAACCACCTTGTTTGATCCTTGACGAACTGTTATTTACCTTCAGGAACCTTCTGCTTGTATAGTAGCAAGGACTGTTAAAAAGGGGGTTAGTGGGAATCAAAACTCCTTAGTCAAAACACCTTAACCCTTTCCTTAATTGGAACAGTGGTCTACTGTTGCCCTCCTAGAATTCTGTACTGCTAGTGTTAGTACAATTCTATCGGTTCTCATTTAGCATGACTAATTAAAACAGGGTGAGGAGTGAACTTAGGCAATGTTCCCTGTAAAAGAACAAAGGCAACAGGCTCCATGTTTTCAGCTACAGGAAAGCGGGGCTATATTTTAGTCAATAAACATCTTCCTTTTATATTCAGATTATTACATTGATTATGTGACATTTTCCAAGGACCCTTACCCCACAAATCCAAATCTATGATATTTCATCATAAGCAATCTTAAACCAACCAAATACATCCTGCTAAAAGCATTCTGCTGACAAGGAAATTCTTGCTAGCAAGTATAATTTCACCAGATTTTTCGTGATTTGATTTATAAGGAGATTTGACTGTTGTGGCTCACATGGTGAAGAATCCACCTGAGTTTGATCCCTGGGTCAAGAAGATCCCCTGGAGAAAGGTATTACAGCCCACTCCAGTATTCTTGCCTGGAGAATCCTACGGACAGAGGAGCCTGGCAGGCTGCCGTCCAGGGCTTACACAGAGTTGGACATGACTGAAGCGACCTAGCACACATGCACTTTCTTTTTACTTAGGACATCTTTCACCATATAAAAGAAGAAAGTGGATTGCTGTTTGGCTACCTAACTCTTTATTTCATAAAGACTTTTGGATTTTTGCCAGTATATCTTTTGAATATGATCCTAAGAATAGTATTTTCTGAATCAAAAGGCAAATACATATACACTTTTGCTGGAAAATACAAAATTATGTGCCATAGGGAAATTTGCATTTCTACCATTAAAGTATGATAGTTTCTGTTATCCCACAGCTTCTCCAGCAGAGTATGCTATGCTTTGAAGATTTTGCTATTCTGATAGGTGAGAAATGGTATCTCAGATAATTTGCTTTTATGTTATTATAATCTTTTTGGACATCATCTTACTTTTGTCAGAATTTGACAGTGTTGATCATTTCTTCTGAGATGTCTCTCACTTGTCTTGGAGATATCACTTTCTCAGTTCTTCTAATTCTTTTTGGCTAGTTCCTTCCCTTTGCAAACTTTAAAAATGGACTTTGCCAAGCATCAATCTTTAGACCTCTTCTTTCTATTTTCTCCCTTGGTCACCTCAATCAGTATTGTGGTTTAAGCTATGTATATTTACTAATGATTCCCAAGTGTATGTTTTCATCCTTCTAATGTGTGCATGAACACATACACCTCTTCATATTGCCACTAAGTTATCTAAATAATTGTCTCATATTTGCATGTCCAAAACTAACTCTTTTTAGCCACCATACCTGATACTGCCTGAGTTATCCTAAATGGCAAGTCTTCCTGTAGTTCAGAATAAAATTTCTTTCTTATTTGACCAAAATCCTATTCATTGACAAATCTCATCATCTCCACTTTTGAAATATATCCAGATTCTCACTACATCTTAACACTTTCATTACTACCACTCTAGCCCAAACCACTAACATCTAGCCTTTATTATTGTAACCTTGAGTTATTAGTCTTTGAATTGGTTTCCCTGCTTCTCCCCTTGCCCTACTCCCCTGCATCTGCACCACCAACCCTGTTTTTAAAAAAGAAGCCAGAGTCTTACTTTTTAAGAGCAACATTTTTCAGGTAAGATTTACATAAAATGAAATGTATTCATTTTAAATGTACAATTTGATTCCTTTAAAATATACCCTGTGCCTATCTGTGATCAATCCCTGATCCCCTACACAAACAGCAACTACTCTATTTTGTGTTCCTATTGTTTTGCCTTTTCTAGAAATTTCATTTAATTAATTACTATGACTTCAGTCTTTTGGGTCTATGGTCTGTCACTGGCATGATGTTTTTGAAATTTATTCATTTTGTTGCATACATATATAGTTTGTTCCTTTATATTGTTCAGAAGTATTCCATTAAATGGATAGACTACAATTTATTGATTTACCTGTTGATGGACATTTGGGTTGCTTCCAGTTTCTACCTATTTTGATTAAAGGTGGTATGAACATTTGCATACACATATTTTTGCAACCATAAGCTGTTAATTCTCTTCAGTAAATATCTAACAGTAAAATTATTGGATCACATGGTAACTGTAATGTTTAGCTTTTAAGAATATGATAATTTGCAAAGTGGCTTTCCCATTTTATAGTACTGACAAAGAGTTCTAGTTGTTCCCCATTTTCACCAATCTTGATTTTGTCAGTTTTTAAAATTTTAGACTTTCAAGTGTCGGTGTGCTGGTTACTCAGTGTGGATGACCAGTGATTATGAATATCTTTTCATGTGCCTGTTGGCCATTCATATATTTTTTTATGAAGTGTCTGTTTAAATATTTTGCCTATTTTTGTTTGTCTTTTTATAATTGAAGTGTTTTAAAAATATATTCTGGATATAAATCCTTAGACAAATATATGTATTGCAAATACTTTCTCCTAGTCTTTGACTTGACTTTTTCATTTTCTTAAATGTATCTTTCAAAGGGTAGATGTTTTATAACTTTTACTAATTGAATTCACAATATGCTACCAGAATACATTATTTTATTCTTCTACCCACAATATGTTGTTTTATTTTTGCTTCTTTTAATCAATTATATTAAAAATATTTTTAAATAGAGAAAAGTATTTGTTTTATATTTCAAAAGTATTTGTTTTATATCTCCCCCCATATTTACCATTTCTAGCACTTTCATTCTTTTGAAATCAAAGATTTTGTTTTTCAATCTGGGCGTTATTCTCTTCTGCCTCAAAAACTTCCTTTAGTATTTTCTAGAGTTTAAATATGCTGGGAGAAATTCTCTCCAATTTTTCTTGTCAGAAAAATCTTTAATTTTTGAAAGATAGTTTCATTGAGCATGGAGCTCTAGGGTGACTTTGTCTTTCAGTATGATAAAGACATAATTTCATTGCCTTCTTATTTGCATAGTTGCTGATGAGATATGCTGTATTCTTATTTTTTTCTCTTTGTTTAATCATGTCTTCATTTAGTCACTCACTTTTGTGACTTTCCTTTTATCACTGAGTTTTGGCAGCTTGTTTATAATGTGCCATAGTATAGATTTCTTGACAGTTATCTTAACTGGGGTTGTGTTGAACTTCCTGGGTCTCTGAATTTGGAGTTTTAATAAAAATTGGGAAGATTTTAGCCATTATTTTTTTTAAGTGATGGAATTTATTTTTAAATTTAAATTTATTTATGTTTAATTGGAGGATAATCACTTTACAATATGGTGTTGGTTTCTGCCATGTATCAACGTGAATCAGCTATAGTTATACATATGTCCCCTCCCTGATTGATTTTTAATTGGAAGGTAATTGCTTTACAGTTTAGTGTTGGTTTCTGCTGTACAACAATGTGAATCAGCTACAAGTGTACATGCATTCTCTCCCTCTAGAGCTTCCCTCCCTCCACCACCCTATTCCAGCCCTCTAGGTCATCACAGAATACTGCACCGAGCAGTTGTATAGCTGTTTCCCGCTAGCTATTTTACACGTGGTGGTGTACGTGTCAGTGCTACTCTCTCCCTTTGTCCTACCCTCTCCTTCCTCCACTGTCTCCACAAGTCCATTCTCTACATCTGTGTCTCTATCCCTGCCCTGCAAATAGGTTCATCATTACCATTTTTCTCTGGAGTCCACATATATGTGTTAGTATACAACACTTGTGTCCTTCTTTCTGACTTAGTTCACTCTGTATAACTGGCTCTAGATTCATCCATCTCACTACAGCTGACTCAAATTCATTCCTTTTTATGGCTGAGTAATATTAGTTGTATATAGGTACCACAATTTCTCTATCTATTCATCTGTTGATGGACATTTAGGTTGCTTCTGTGGCCTGGCTATTATAATAAATAGTGGTACTATGAACATTGGGTTTCATATGTCTTTCTCAGGGTATATGCCTAGTTGTGGAATTGCTGGATCATATGATAATTTTATTCTTAGTTTATTTTTAAAGGAATCTCCATACTGTTTTCCATAGTGGCTGTATCAATTTACATTCCTACCAACAGTGAAAGAGGGTTCCATTTTCCTCACATCCTCTCCAGCATTTATTGTTTGTAGATTTTTTGATGAGTCATTCTAACCAGTGTGAGGTGTTACCGCATGACAATTTTGATTTGCATTTCTCTAATAATGAGCTATGCTGATAGCCATTAATTTTTTAAAATACCTTTTTTTAGTATTCCTTTCTCTCCTCAATCAAGCCTGCTTGATTTAGTTATGAGTGCTTGAAATTCTTTTCATTTCCTTTCCAATCTTTTCCTCTCTATTCTTTGTTTTAGAGAGTTATTATGGCTATGTCTTCACATTCACTAACCCTTTCTTTGCAGTTTCTAAGCTGCTGTCAGTTCCACCAGGTTTAATTTTCATTCCAGATATTGTAATAATTACCTATCAGTCCATATAAAAATTACTCCCCCAAATTAGCATCTTAAAATAGCATTTATTATCTCACAATTCCTGTGGGTTAGGAATTTGAGAATGGCTTAACTGGGTGGTTCTGATTCAAGGTCTGTCATGAGATTGTAGTCAGGCAGCTAATAGGGGCTGCAGTCTCATCAGAAGGCTTGACCAGAGGATGATCTGCTTCCAGCCTCACTCAACTGGCTGCTGACACTCAGTTCCAGACCACATGTGCCTCTCCACAGAGCTGTGTCATGATGTGGCTGCTGACTTCCCTGAGAGCAAGCTGTCTAGGATCATAAGCGAGAATTGTGTACACAAGACAGAAGCTGAAGTCCTTTTATAACCTATTATAGGAAGTGACATCCCGTTTCTCTACCAGATCGATCCTTTTGAAACTTTTAAAGTCTCTCCCTGTGCTGAGTTCTGGAAATGCTTCCAGGCCAACACCCAGGGTAATTCTGGGCTCAATTTGTTTCCCTTTTCTTATACTGGTGGTTGTCTATTTTCTGACAATGGTGGTTTCATATAATTTATTCAGTTTTTCTACTTGTTCATGGCAGGACCCATAGCAAATCCCACATACAAGTCCCATAGCAATTACCTCTTCATAGGTAGAAGCACAACTGCCATCAGAGACTGATTCATAATGTGAGGTCGTGCCATACCTCTGCTCAGCAACAGCAGCAGTTTGCCATTTCAGTTATTGGTCTCTATCATTTATCTCTCAGACCTCCTATGTGACTAGTGTTCTTCTCATATTCTCCATTTAAGCTTCATTAGTTCCACTGTTCCCCAAATATAGTTAGCACTGTCTTGATGTAAGGACTTTGTTTTTGTTGTTAACACTGTCTAGAACACACATTCTGCAGATATATGTGGGACTGATTTCCTCGTCTGAATTTAAATCTTTGCTTAAATGTTACTTGGGCTTACACATAGGCTTTTTCTTATTATGTCATATAATGTAGCAAGTCCCCTCTTGTTCATTCTTTGTTTTACTCACTCTGATGTATTTTTATTAATACCACTTATCCCTGCATGTTTTTCTGGAACTCTCTTGCTTTTTTGATGATCCAACAGATGTTTGCAATTTGATCTCTGGTTTCTCTGCCTTTTCTAAATCCAGCTTGAACATCTGGAAGTTAATGGTTCACGTATTGCTGAAGCCTGGCTTGGAGAATTTTGAGCATTACTTTACTAGCGTGTGAGATGAGTGCAATTGTGCAGTAGTTTGAGCATTCTTTGGCATTGCCTTTCTTTGGGATTGGAATGAAAACTGAGCTTTTCCAGTCCTGTGGCCACTGCTGAGTTTTCCAAATTTGCTGGCATACAGAGTGCAGCAATTTAAGAGCATCGTTTTTTAGGTCTTTTTTTTTCTTTTAGATCTTGAAATAGCTCAACTGGAATTCCATCACTTCCACTAGCTTTGTCTGTAGTGATGCTTCCCAAGGCCCACTTGACTTCATATTCCAGGTCTGGCTCTAGGTGAGTAATCACACCATTGTGGTTATCTGGGTCATGAAGATCGTTTTTGTACAGTTCTTCTGTGTATTCTTGCCACCTCTTCTGAATATGTTCTGCTTCTGTTAAGTCCATACCATTTCTGTCCTTTATTGAGCCCATCTTTGCATGAAATGTTCCCTTGGTATCTCTAATTTTCTTGAAGAGATCTCTAGTCGTTCCCATTCTATTGTTTTCCTCTATTTGTTTGTATTGATCCCTGAGGAAGGCTTTCTTATCTCTTCTTGCTATTCTTTGGAACTCTGCATTCAGATGGGTTTATCTTTCCTTGTCTCCTTTGCCTTTAGCTTCTCTTCTTTTCTCAGCTATTTGAAAGCCTCCTCAGACAACCATTTTGCCTTTTTTGCATTTGTTTTTCTTGGGGATGGTCTTGATCCCTGCCTCCTGTACAATGTCATGAACCTCCATCCATAGTTCTCCAGGCAGTCTGTCTATCAGATCTAATCCCTTGAATCTATTTGTCACTTCCACTGTATAATCTCAGGGATTTGATTTAGGTAATACCTGAATGGTCTAGTGGTTTTCCCTACTTTCTTCAATATAAGTCTGAATTTGGCAATAAGGAGTTCATGATCTGAGTCCAGTCAACTCCCAGTCTTGTTTTTGCTGACTGTATAGAGCTTCTCCATCTTTGGCTGCAAAGAATATAATCAATCTGATTTCAGTATTGACCATTTGGTGATGTCCATATGTAGAATCTTCTCTTGTGTTGTTGGAAGAGGGTGTTTGCTATGACCAGCACATCCTCTTGGCAAAACTCTGTTAGCCTTTGCCCATATTTAAAAGCAGAGACATTATTTTGCCGACAAAGGCCTATCTAGTCAAAGTAATGGTTTTTCTAGTAGTCATGTATGGATGTGAGTGTTGGACTATAAAGAAAGCTGAGTGCTGAAGAATCAATGTTTTTGAACTATGGTGTTGGAGAAGACTCTTGAGAGTCTCTTGGACTACAAGGAGATCAAACCAGTCAATCCTAAAGGAAATCAGTCCTGAATATTCATTGGAAGGACTGATGCTGAAACTGAAACTCCGATACTTTGGCCTCCTGATATGAAGAACTGACTCAATGGAAAAGACCCTGATGCTGGGCAAGACTGAAGGCAGGAGGAGAACGGGATGACAGAGGATGAGATGGTTGGACGGTATCACTGACTTGATGGACATGAGTTTGAGCAAGCTCTTGGAGTTGGTGATGGACAGGGATGCCCGGCGTGCCTCAGTCCATGGGGTCACAAAGAGTTGGACATGACTGAGTGAACTGAACTGATCCCTGCATGGCATATTAAATATTTTTTATTGTATGTTTATCCCCCTTACGCAAATATAAGCTCCAAGTGAGATGTTCCCCAGAATCATGCCTAATACAGTAAAACTAGACAAATTATTGTTGATTATTTGAATATGTAGCAGATAGGAATTTTCCTTTTATAATATGGATAAAGAAGTGTTACATTTCTTTATTTAATTAAAACAGATATCTATTCCCAGACCACACCTACCTGGCTGACAGAATACTATCATGTTTCAAGGGTCTTCTCATCTTTCCTAGGTGTTTCAAGAGTTCTAGGTGTTTCTAAGTCTTCCTTAGTGTAAAATATTTGTGGAAGTTTCTTCTATTCTTTCATCTACATAGGCTACCATTAGTATTTTGATGGTACAAACCACAGTGTTCCCTTGAACTCATGACTCAGCTGCTTCCTAGCCAAGCGTGAACACAGAAGTCTTTTTTTCTCTGTGGTCAGCCTCCTCAAGTTCTATCCCACCCAGTCAAAGGCTCTGTCACATCCCAGAGCTCTGCATAGTAGTGGCATGGGTTTCCACCTCCATAAGAAGATCCTCCAATTTCTAAACCTTTGTCTATAGTTCTCATTCAGAAAACTTTCTGACCACTCCCTCTTTCCATAAATAGGCCACTTAAGTGTTTCAGAGCCTAGTCTTATCTACCTTTACACATGCTCACATGCATATGCACACACCAAAATGCAAGTGGTTCTTGGGAACTTCTACTTTAGGCCCTAGAATGCAAGAATAAATCAGTTCAGAACTATTCCACATAGCCTGGCTATGTTCTGGTTGATGGGGATGGAAATTACCACATTAAAAAAAAATTCTCTCACAGAGTGGACAAATCTAAATTAATGCACCACAGTGTGTATGCCCAGCAGTGGAATTGCTGTATCATAAGGCAGTTCTATTTCCAGTTTTTTAAGGAATCTCCACACTGTTCTCCATAGTGGCTGTACTAGTTTGCATTCCCACCAACAGTGTAAGAGGGTTCCCTTTTCTCCACACCCTCTCCAGCATTTATTGCTTGTAGACTTTTGGATCGCAGCCATTCTGACTGGCGTGAAATGGTACCTCATAGTGGTTTTGATTTGCATTTCTCTGATAATGAGTGATGTTGAGCATCTTTTCATGTGTTTGTTAGCCATCTGTATGTCTTCTTTGGAGAAATGTCTATTTAGTTCTTTGGCCCATTTTTTGATTGGGTCATTTATTTTTCTAGAGTTGAGCTGTAGGAGTTGCTTGTATATTTTTGAGATTAGTTGTTTGTCAGTTGCTTCATTTGCTATTATTTTCTCCCATTCTGAAGGCTGCCTTTTCACCTTGCTAATAGTTTCCTTTGATGTGCAGAAGGAAACCAGAAGGGAAAGAGACACGTGTACCCCAATGTTCATTGCAGCACTGTTAATAATAGCCAGGACATGGAAGCAACCTAGATGTCCATCAGCAGATGAATGGATAAGAAAGCTGTGGTACATAAACACAATGGAGTATTACTCAGCCATTAAAAAGAATACATTTGAATAAGTTCTAATGAGGTGGATGAAACTGGAGCCTATTATACAGAGTGAAGTAAGCTAGAAAGAAAAACACCAATACAGTATACTAATGCATATATATGGAATTTAGAAAGATGGTAACAATAAGCCTGTGTACGAAACAGCAAAAGAGACACTGATGTATAGAACAGTCTTATGGACTCTGTTGGAGAGGGAGAGGGTGGGAAGATTTGGGAGAATGGCATTGAAACATGTATAATATCATGTATGAAACGAGTTGCCAGTCCAGGTTCGATGCATGATACTGGATGCTTGGGGCTGGTGCACTGGGATGACCCAGAGGGATGGTATGGGGAGGGAGGAGGGAGGAGGGCTCAGTATGGGGAACACATGTATACCTGTGGCGGATTCATTTTGATATTTGGCAAAACTAATACAATATTGTAAAGTTTAAAAATAAAATAAAAATAAATAAATAAAATAAAATGAAACAACAAAAAGAATTAATGCACCAATAGAGTAATTGTCCCAGACACGTGTGAATGAATGATTGAAAGACTTCTTCTTAGAACATGCCCACATCCTATCCAACTTTCATTGTTCTGTTGCTAGTAAACGCCTTTCCAAAAATTTTATAAAACTTTGTTTCTCATGCCTTTCTTATTGCACTTTATCATTTTTGCACTTTGTGTTACATGTGCAAAGACATATATATATATATATATATATATATATATATATGTCTTATATATGTCAGTTGTTGTGCTTAGTTGCTCAGTCTTGTCCAACTCTTTGCCACCCCATGGACTGTAGCCTGCCAGGCTCCTCTGTCCATGGGAATTCTCCAGGCAAGAATAACTGGAGTGGGTTGCCATGCCCCACTACAAGGGATCTTCCCAAGCTCGGGATTGAAGCCAGGTCTCCCATACTGCAGTCAGATTCTTTACCGCCTGAACCATTCAGTTCAGATCAGTCACTCAGTCGTGTCTGACTCTTTGCAACCCCATGAATCGCAGCACGCCAGGCCTCCCTGTCTATCACCAACTCCAAGAGTTCACTCAAACTCACGTCCATCGAGTTGGTGATGCCATCCAGCCATCTCATCCTCTGGCGTCCCCTTCTCCTCCTGCCCCTAATCCCTCCCAGCACCAGAGTCTTTTCCAATGAATCAGCTCTTCGTATGAGGTGGCCAAAGTATTGGAGTTTCAGCTTTAGCATCATTCCCTCCAAAGAACACCCAGGGCTGATTTTCTTCAGAATGGACTGGTTGGATCTCCTTGCAGTCCAAGGGACTCTCAAGAGTTTTCTCCAGCACCACAGTTTAAAAGTATCAGTTCTTCGGTGCTCAGCTTTCTTCACAGTCCAAGTCTCACATCTATACATGACCACAGGAAAAACCATAGCCTTGACTAGACAGACCTTTGTTGGCAAAGTAATGTCTCTGCTTTTGAATATGCTATCTAGGTTGGCCATAACTTTCCTTCCAAGGAGTAAGTGTCTTTTAATTTCATGGCTGCAGTCACCATCTGCAGTGATTTTGGAGCCCAGAAAAATAAAGTCTGCCACTGTTTCCCCATCTATTTGCCATGAAGTGATGGGACCAGATGCCATGATCTTCGTTTTCTGAATGTTGAGCTTTAAGCCAACTTTTTCACTCTCCTCTTTGACTTTCATCAAGAGGCTTTTTAGTTCCTCTTCACTTTCTGCCATAAGGGTGGTGTCATCTGCATATCTGAGGTGATTGATATTTCTCCCGGCAATCTTGATTCCAGCTTGTGTTTCTTCCAGTCCAGCATTTCTCATGATGTATTCTGCATATAAGTGAAATAAGCAGGATGACAATTCACAGCCTTAAGGTACTCCTTTTCCTATTTGAAACCAATCTGTTGTTCCATGTCCAGTTCTAACTGTTGCTTCCTGACCTGCATATAGGTTTCTCAAGACGCAGGTCAGGTGGTCTGGTATTGCCATGTCTTGAAGAATTTTCCACAGTTTATTGTGATCCACACAGTCAAAGGCTTTGGCATAGTCAAGAAAGCAGAAATAGATGTTTTTCTGGAACTCTCTTGCTTTTTGGATGATACAGCGGATGTTGGCAATTTGATCTCTGGTTCCTCTGCCTTTTCTAAAACCAGCTTGAACATCTGGAAGTTCACGGTTCACATATTGCTGAAGCCTGGCTTGGAGAATTTTGAGCATTACTTTACTAGTGTGTGAGATGAGTGCAACTGTGCAGTAGCTTGAGCATTCTTTGGCATTGCCTTTCTTTGGGATTGGAATGAAAACTGACCTTTTCCAGTCCTGTGGCCACTGCTGAGTTTTCCAAATTTGCTGGCATATTGAGTGCAGCACTTTCACAGCATCATCTTTCAGGATTTGGAATAGCTCAACTGGAATGCCATCACCTCCACTAGCTTTGTTCGTAGTGATGCTTCCTAAGGCCCACTTGACTTCACATTCCAGGATGTCTGGCTCTAGGTCAGTGATCACACCATTGTCATTATCTTGGTCATGAAGAAGTTTTTTGTGCAGTTCTTCTGTGTATTCTTGCCACCTCTTCTTAATATCTTCTGAACCATTCAGTTCAGTTCAGTTCAGTCGCTCAGTCGTGTCTGACTCTTTGCGACCCCATGAATCGCAGCATGCCAGGCCTTCCTGTCCATCACCAACACCTGGAGTTCACCCAGACTCACATCCATCGAGTCAGTGATGCCATCCAGCCATCTCATCCTCTGTCGTCCCCTTCTCCTCCTGCCCCCAATCCCTCCCAGCATCAGAGTCTTTTCCAAGGAGTCAACTCTTCGCATGAGGTGGCAAAGTACTGGAGTTTCAGCTTTAGCATCGTTCCTTCCAAAGAAATCCCAGGGCTGATCTCCTTCAGAATGGATTGGTTGGATCTCCTTGCAGTCCAAGGGACTCTCAAGAGTCTTCTCCAACACCACAGTTCAAAAGCATCAATTCTTCGGCGCTCAGCTTTCTTCACAGTCCAACTCTCACATCCATACATGACCACAGGAAAAACCATAGCCTTGACTAGATGGACCTTTGTTGGCAAAGTAATGTCTCTGCTTTTCAATATGCTATCTAGGTTGGTCGTAACTTTCCTTCCTAGGAGTAAGCGTCTTTTAATTTCATGGCTGCAGTCACCATCTGCAGTGATTTTGGAGCCCCCCAAAACAAAGTCTGACACTGTTTCCGCTGTTTCCCCATCTATTTCCCATGAAGTGGTGGGACCGGATGCCATGATCTTCATTTTCTGAACCATTAGGGAAGCCCATATATTCAGTGACCTGCCAACAAAACTGTGAGTTTCTCTGGGACATAATTTGTGCTAATTTGCCTTTTCCGTATTACAACATAAATATTTTGTTTCAGTAGGCCCTAGAAGTAATTTTGAATAAATGAAAATAATTTAATTAATGAACATGTAGTCCCAGTTTTAGTGTAGAAAATATAGTAAAGGTCATATTAAGGCTTAAGTCTGATTGTAAGTTAGTTGTTGCTGAAAATGCTTCCTTGAAACTTATACAAATTTTGACAAATGGAACAGAGTTTTCTTTTCTTTCCACTAACAACATTCTCATAATATTTTAAAAGAACACACCACCTAAAAAAAAGTGAGAATTTTTTGTATTGACTATATGTGGCCCTCTCCAAGTTAGGCTATATGATATTGGTCTTGTCACTTGCTCTGACTATATATTTGCTGCACTGATCTGTCACCATTATCAATAAACAACCACAACCAAGGACCACACTACTAAGGACAGTAAACATTAATCATAAATTTTCTAGTAAATAATGAAACTTAATGCCTTAACCTTGATAAGATATATTAACTTATAAATAATATTCAAAATATATTTCTCTTTTAAGTTTTTAAAAGTGAAGTTCATCCTGATCCTAACTCTTATTGTAGCATGTGGTGGAGGTCCTGCGTGCTGCTTTTTACCAAGGAGGTGTTGACTCCTTTCTTTCATTTTCTAACGGAGCAACTTCACTTTCACTTTTCACTTTCATGCATTGGAGAAGGAAATGGCAACCCACTCCAGTGTTCTTGCCTGGAGAATCCCAGGGACGGGGGAGCCTGGTGGGCTGCCGTCTATGGGGTCGCACAGAGTCAGACACGACTGAAGCGACTTAGCAGCAGCAGCAGCAGCAGCAGGGATGTGACTCTTTGTTGTGTGTGTTCTCAGTGACTCAGTCATCTCTGACTCTTTGATGCTCCTTGGGCGTGAGCCCGCTAGGCTCCTCTGTCCATGGAATTTTCCAGGCAAGAATACTGGAGGGGATTGCCATTTCTTTCTCAAGGGCATCTTCCTGACCCAGGGATTGAACCCGTGTTGCTTTCATCTCCTACATTGGCAGGTGGATTCTTTAGCATTAGTGCCATCTGGCTATTTGCTAGGGAGGGTCATAGTTCTTCCTGTCCAATGAAAACTTTGCTTTAGTAGTTTTTTTTTCTTTTTTTGCTATGTGTTTATAATAAAAATCAGTGCAGTAAAATTTCAAATAGATATTACAGAGAAATGGAATCTATTATACTGGTAAATATTTCTAATGATTAGAGTTTGAAATAAAGTTTTATTGTGAAAAGATTACATTTTTAGGATAAATTTTTTCAGGAGCTCCTGTAGGAAATTCTAAAAGAATTTTATTTCAAAAAATGAGAAAGAAAGCTGGATGCCAGAGATCCTTTTGTTAGTGAATAGTTGTGACAATAATTAAGAACTGTTAAAGAATGTTCAACATCAGACCTTGTGTCCATGATACATAGAGATTTGTATAGGTAAATCAGAGAGGTTTGATGTTCTGTTAAAAAAAAAAAAATCTACATTAAAGTCCAGTAATCTGGGACTTCCCTGGTGGCACAGTGGATAAGAATCTGCCTGCCAGTGCTGGGGTCACAGGTTTGATCCTTGGTTCAGGAGGATTCTACGTGCTGCACACAGAGCAACTAAGCCCATGTGCCATAACTACAGGGCCCGTGCTCTAGAGCCCATGAACTGCACCTGCTGAGCCCATGTGCTGCAGCTGCTGAAGCCTGCATGCCTAGAGCCTGTGCTCTGCAACAAGAGAAGCCCCTCTCAATGAAGCCCACCTCATACATGGCAACAAAGAGCAGCCCCCGTTCACTGCAACTAGAGAAAGCCCGCGCAAAGCAACGAAGACCCAGTGCAGCCAAAAAAAAAGTCCAGTAGTTTGAGTCAAAACTGGAGCACATCTATTACTCTTGATTTTATTTAAGACCATGTGTAGACTCAGAAAGAAAAAGCAAGTATATGACAAGCAAAAAAAGAACTTTCACCTAAAAGCCTAAGTGTTTTAAAGTTATCTCATATTTTTGTTTTGATCTTGGAGTCTTTCAGAAATATTTTGCATATTAAAGGTAATTACAGGTTGGCTTCAGAAGAGTAAATAAGAGTGAATGGACATCATTTGCATTTGTGTGCAAATTATGACAATTCCATCTTTTTTCTTCCTCCTTAATTACAAAGAATCAAGTTTAAGTCTTGAATAGGCATTCGGTATTGAGTGTATTCTGTCCAAATATGAAAACATGTCTCTGTTCTCTAAATATGCTTTCATAAAATTTTTTTTACCATATCACAGCCTCACTCCAACTCATATTACATGGGACAGAAAAATTAATGGGGTGCTTTGGAGTGACTTTTTTTCATTCTCTGGGCTCCTGGCTTTATATAAACATAGGATGCAAGACTTCATGAGTTTCTATTCTTCAAAGATTAAAAGTTTTTAAATGATCATTTTCTCTTCTACTTTTTTTTCTGTAACAGATTTTTTTTTATTAGTTATCTGTCTTTTCTTTGTTTAAAATTTTGTGTTTTTAAATTTTCTTGCATTAATCTCAAGCTTTTCTTCTAAGATTTTCTAAGCAACGTCAAAATGCAAGACACAAATATTGACATAATTTTAACTGTAATTGTTTATTGACTACCCAAAGACTTGGAGACAGCCTTGAAAATTGTTTATAAAAATCCCCATGCCTATTTATAAAGATGAGGTGTGATAAGGAACCCTGGAGAAAGAAATGGCAACCCACTCCAGTATTCTAAGAATACTCCATGGACAGAGGAGCCTGGCAGGCTACAGTCCATGGGGTCACAAAGAGTCAGACACAACTGAGCAACTAACACACAAGATAAGGAAATATTTGCACCAAAGGGAGCACTGTCAATTTTATTTTACAAACACATATAAATAGTGTTAGATACTTTAATGTATCTGTTATTGCATAATGTACAAAAATTCTTAGTATATGTTAAGTACCCTGTAACTAATAATCTATTCATAGCTATTGAATAACTACTATTTGCCAAGTACTTTATGTGTTCTTACTTAGTTCCTCATAAAAACCTTATCAGAGGGATATTATCATTATCCCTATTTTATGGATGAGAAAACAGAGGCTCAAAAAAGTTATATAATTTGAGCAAGGTCAAATAACTGATTGATAAACATATTAAATAAAATATTAATGCCAGTGACTATGTATATAGTTTTCTGAAATTCACTTCTCAAAAACTGAATTTGTTCATTGTGAAAGAAAATTTTAAATACCAAGGTCTCTAGTTTTAGCAGAACTATATTATAACACCATCAAAGAGACTGACACGTTTCAATTGCCTATAACATGGGAGCTCATGATTATGAAGTAAATGAATTGGCAAGTACCAGACTAGGTTCCACCACCAGTGCCAGCAGTCCTGCTGGGCCACTGAATTCCATACCCATCCTGCATCACCAGATGGCAATGTTGTTTGTATTAATTTAATTATTGGGAGTGAGGCTTTGAGTCTTGTGGCTTTGACGTTATCTAAACAATGGCAATCGGAGAAGGCAATGGCACCCCACTCCAGTACTCTTGCCTGGAAAATCCCATGGATGGAGGAGCCTGATAGGCTGCAGTCCATGGGGTCGCGAAGAGTAGGACACGACTGAGCGACTTCACTTGCACTTTTCACTTTCATGCATTGGAGAAGGAAATGGCAACCCACTCCAGTGTTCTTGCCTGGAGAATCCCAGGGATGGGGGAGCCTGGTGGGCTGCCATCTATGGGTCACACAGAGTCGGACACAACTGAAGTGACTTAGCAGCAGCAAACAATGGCAATGGCTCCAGTAATCTGTCAGTTAATTGGCACCCTTTCCTTGGTCCAATCCAGAGAGACTGGTCACAGGAATATTGGGGAAATGGGAACCACCTTCTGCCTTGTTTGCCCACATGACTTTCACTGTGATCCCATCTTCTTTACTTTACCCTCTCTGTTATGTCATTGCTCTATTTCCCCTTCTTCTCTCCCATATGTAGCACAACAGAAAACCTTAACCTGCTTTCCTTTGAGCAGGGAGGATGGCTAGGGTGAGGAGAAAAAACCAACAGCCAATCCTTCTGTACTAAAATTTGCTTTAGGGGTTGAGAGGGTTATGGCAGGGTTTTTCAGTTCTTCAAAATTAGGAAACAAAAAGTCTTCTTTTAATACAAAATACTGAATTTCAGGTTATCATGGCATTCACTAATTCTTTTATTTTCCTTTATGTAGTCTTAATATATTTTCAGCTTAATATATTGACAACCCTTAATCTATATTACCATTAAACATTGCTAACTGGCTCACCTGAACAAGGGAAGGGGAGAAACTTGCTGTCTTGGAGAACATTTTATCCATTTATGCATAACCCACATTTAACTTCTAAAACATCTAGAACATTAATTAGATTTGCAGTGAGGCAAACAGAAAGTGGTAGAAGGGCAGGCAAACCTCATATATTAGGTATTAGCTGGTGGCCTTTGAGAGCTCAGAGAATACACAATTATGCTGTACATTGCATATTACTTTTTCATTAATATCTTTGAATGCCAATGAAGAGCAGCTGATTGTAGCTCCTTTAAACTTTACCTCTTTTCCTCCTTCAGTTTGACCTCATACCTCAAGTCATAATTTATTTCACTGACTGTTATTGCAAAAGTATTTTAACTGGTAATTCCAATGGGATAGGTCACTTTCAGTGGCTCTCAATTATACCGCTTGAAACTCATAGTAATAGCACAGTATCACTGTGCCAATAGCTGAGGAAGTAATGGAATTCTAAATAGTTATCCAACAGGTTGGTCTAGAAATAAAGCTGTTTATCCAAAACCAAATCTATTCCAATTTAATGCAAGGTGATATATACCTTTATATATATATCAGAAGTCTTTGTTAAAATGTGAAAATACACTTATGAATTTATACAACTTTGGCAGTTATCTGAGCTGAACCCTACCAATTTGCTAGAATTATTTTGAAATAATTATTGCATATTCATAACTTAAGCCTTGGATGTTGGACTCTCACCATCAAATAATTCCTGAAACAGCATTTAGAACCATTTTAACACAGTGTTTTTCTAGAACATTGTTTCTTACTGCTTTTTGCCACTAGATGGAAGAAGCAGGTTAACAAAATGATATTTTTGGTGTTTTATTCAACTCTACCCAGAAACAACCACAACACTATATTTAAACTAATGACAGTCTCAGCATTCTGTTTTATTTTTAGTGAAGTATTTCTTTTCATGTACATACTAGATCTAAAAAGTGTATTTCTTTTGTATTTTTATAGAGATTAATTTTCTTTTTATTTTTTTAAAGGACTTAAATTTTCGAAAACAACCAAGAAGGAAAGCAACTGCTATTGGAAGAGAAGAGGTAAGAATTATAATAAGATATTGGTATATAAAAAATAGATATGTGGTGCCGGGGTCCAGCCCCATCAGATCCAGGGAGTTCGAAGTGGGGACGGCGTCGGTGAGGATCAGGATACAATAGCTTCAATTAGATATCAATTAAAGATGTAAAGAGTAATAGAATGAGGATAGCTCAGTAGGAAAATTCAGTGGAGAAAAGAGGCTGAGTAGCTTGGTTTACACGGGAAACCAATAAAGCTTCAAGACAAGAAGCTTGCACCACTTACGTAGGCTGCAGGCATCCTTCCCTTCTCCCGAAGGAGAGGAGACACTGAGGCCTCCCCGGTCGGATCTTAGAAGCCCAGGCAAAATTAGTAAGCTTGGTGGGTTCCACGCTCCAGATGGAGACTCAGCCAGAGTGAGAGAGAGGGCGACATGGGGAGACCAGTATTTCGAGAAACTGATCCCAATTCTTTATTTTCCATGGTCTACTTTTATACACTGAGATGTTATGCAAAAGTCACGTGGGGTCAGCAGTCCTGGTTTTTATCAAAGTCAGGTGCTTCATACAAATGTATACAGAGGTCTTAGGGGTGTTACATCATCTTCTGGCCAGGGTGCCTGCTGACAATTTATGACCCTCTCCTTGTGACAGCGGTCAGTCAACCAGGACACTTATTTCTCCAGGGGTGATTATTCTTAAAACAGACGCCACCCAAATAAAGTTACATTCCTATAGAGTTAGGGTGTAGTGGGTTTTAGTTAAGGAAAGAATTTACTTAGCCTAAGGTCTAATGTGATTAATATCAAAAGTTAATACTTATTTCTATATATTCATTAATGTGTGTAAGGGCAGGGGATGTGGAGACTTAGCGACAAACATTGGTTCAACAAATGAAAAACCCTTCACCAATACAATTTCTAATCAGCCCACTATACTTATACTAATGGTTTTCTAACTTTTCTAAGGAACCTGTTTTTAGAAGGTTTAAATCATCTCGTGCCTCTCATGGTTGGGAGGCTGTGAGCAATCACATGTGGCTGGACAAGCCTGTCAGGCAGGCTAGAGAACCTTCAGAGGAGTTTGTAGGTTAAAACACTCTTGTCACGCCCAGGAATTTTTATTAACTGGAGCTCTAATTTAACTCGTTCTCCAAAAGAGGTGGTGGGGGACAGCCCCCTGTAAAGTCAGAGGTGTAGGTGAGAGCACAAAGTAGTAAAGTAGGCAGGCTCTGGTTATGGGGGTAGATGCTCGAGGATTTCCAGGGGGACTCCTGAGGCTCCATCCCACCTTTGCGTATGTTGAGCCTCCTTCCTCATGACCTTTGCCACGGGTGGAGTGCCTCACGCTGGCCCCCGTCAATGTGGCAAAGTAATTCTTCATGTGCATTACTGTCCAATAAATAACAATCCTCATTCGTGTAATTATTCTTTTGTGCCACAAATGCTTACTGAGCAGTTGGCACACTGAAGACACTAAACAAAGTGCTGAGAAACACACAGGGATGACTTAAGAGCAGTAATTGCTTATAACAATTTTACATTCTACAGGGGAGTTGAGCAAGATTCATTTATGCATCATTTAAAATAAGGTAAAAATGGATAAATACTAGAAATACAGGTACAATATTTTGGACATAGAAGAAGTGTAGGTTTGGAGGGTCACTTTAATCTGAGGAGAGCAGGAATCACTTCATGAAGAAACTAGAATTAAGAGGGACAGTTGATGTGGAAGGGGCAGAGAATGGCTTTCCTATGATAGAGGCAGAATGAGCAAAGGCACAGAGCAGGAAATAGCAGGTTAAAAGCATGTATAGTGTATAGTGATGAAAGGACCGTGCATTTTAAAAAGCAACTTAAATGTTTATATAGTTAAGACATTGTAAAATGTAGTTTTTGAGCAAATGATAGATATAGGAAGGTGCTAAAGCACAGTGTAGGAGGGTAGGCATTCCAGAAAAGTGAAGCTTCAGCTTAGAAACAGAAGATCGCTCAAGATGCAGTAGCCTGTAATGAGAACACTAGCATCCATCTGATGCCAGTGTTTTATCAAATGTAGCTTTACTGTGCATGTGGGTCTGTAAATTGGTAGGAAGACTCCATAAGAGAATGATGAATTCTGACGTATGAGGGCAACTTCCTGCAGCTTCTATTGTTCTTCACCGCTCTGCACATGTTAGAAAGGAGAACAAGGTGGTAAACAGTGTCATTTGACTCCCAAAACTAGTATTTAATGTTTGGAATAACACATAGTACTCCCTACCTTTATACCTAGTGTCTACCAATGTGAATGATCAAAGATTTCTATTCCAGCTGTCGAAGGCAATGAGCTTGAACCCTGATGTTATGAGTGGCTATAAAGTTATCTAGCTTTTAAATCCAACCACAGAATTTGATTTTATGACCTCCTGTGGAACTATAGCCACAGGTTAACTAAAGGTTATGAAGTAATATTTCCTTTTTATGGTTTTGAATTCATTGCCTTATAATTTCAGAGATCACCTTGTTCTACTGTAGGACAAGCTTCATGGTGTTATAATTTTGTACAGCTCAATGAGGATCTTGTAACTGTTTTCCAAATTCAGATTCTATATTATTCCTATAATATTATTTGTATCTACTTCATCATTCTTTTAATTGCTAGAAACGTATGTAGGAGACCTT
Source organism: Bubalus bubalis (assembly GCF_019923935.1). Lineage (NCBI taxonomy): Eukaryota > Metazoa > Chordata > Mammalia > Artiodactyla > Bovidae > Bubalus > Bubalus bubalis. The sequence continues at coordinate 43,846,959 of NC_059173.1, forward strand.
AATATAGTTTTTAGCTTATAGTTCCTACTTTTTCTATTTCTTGTTTATAAGTAAGGTATAATTAAAACTTAAAATTAAATATTGTTTTTTATCTTGATGGGAGTAAAAATGCTATGCATTGTCTTATTTAAATTTGGTAAGTATGTGATCATACACAGGATTACTAAATTACCTGGTATGTAATGTACATATATATTTTTATATATTTATATTTCAGATGAATAAATTCAGATTATAAACAGCCTCACCATTTTATTCTACAAAGCAACATTTTGGTAATAGCTAAATATATTCATATTTCCCCAAATTAAAAATAGTAGCCTTGGTTATTTTAACACACATATAAAATATTAGCTTTGTTTATATCTCATTAAATAAAGCTGATAATTTTATTTTATTGATACTTAATGTGCTTTATAAAATATAAACTAATTCCCCTGCAAAGAGAATGACGTCATTTTGATTTTATGACTTTTTTGCCCCTCTACAGTTAAATCTTAAAAAAATTATAACTCACTAGTAGTATTGGATCTGAAAAAATAGAACTTCAAAAGTACTTATTAGAGGGATAAAAAATGGCTGTAGAAGCCTACATTAATTACTGGCTTTCTTTTAGGACTGTGTCTACATAAGCAAGATAGAGAATAGAGGTACTTATCTGAAAAGAGCTGGGCAAAAATTTTAAGCCCTGTAATTGAAGCAATGATACAGTAAGGAGTTTGCATCCTGCTTATCCAGACCGTGTATTTATATTGATTCCATTGGCTTAGCATAATTCCGTTTAACTCTCTGTAACTCTTTACTCTTACAGATATCAGTAGAAAATCTAAAAATAAAATTTTCTAATTTGATACAACCTCACCCTACCTTTAATGCTTGGTTTCCTATTATTTGTCACATGAAAATCATTGGCGATTTTCCTATAGAGACCTTTCTTTTTTAAAATCTGACAAGACAAGTTTATATGGCTTAATAAAACATGCCTGTTAAAAGTGTTATTTGCTCTTTATTAACTTTTAGAAGTTTATTTCTTCCAGTTTAGAATAATGTAGTTTTGCCTTTCAGGAGTCATAGCATTTTTGGCCAAATTACATCTCTTTGTTACTACAGGTAATATAATATTCCTTTGTGGAAATCTGATTAAAACAAAACTCATGAGTCCAAATTTTGTTCTTTGTAGTGCTGGCATCAAATGGGAATTTCATAAATTCAATAGAAAGAAGACAGTTGAGAATTTGGTAAACATCAAGCTATTTTAGGAAGGGAACTACATCATAATTATATCAGCAGTTGAGCATAAGGGTACCTCAAACCGTAGTGTATGGTGTTGTGTTGTTTTGTTTTTGCATTTAAGTTTTTCTGTATATACAAAGTGGGTTTAACAAAATAGGTATCTCACTTCAAAAGTTTCATAATGGAGATCGTTTGAATACTAGAATAAAAAATATGTGCTTCTTGTTCACACATATTCATTTTATTTTGTTCGATAAATTTTCTTGTTGGCATTTGATATTTGTAAACTATATAACAAAACAACTAAAATTTCCTACAAAATTATGATTATTTTGAAATTTTGAATTTTTACTAAAGATGATATTTTTTACTGAAATTTCCAAGTTGCCAGAATGCCTTTGACCATTTTGGGATATTACAAAAAACATTGTTTATAAGAAAAGAAAAAAAGAAACTTCAACATAGTACGTTTAAAAATTTTTCCCTTTTTTTTTAAGCAAAAGGAGCTCAGAGATAGACATAGTTTGAGAATATTTAGGAGCAGAAGAACAATATCATCACTGAATATATGGAGTTTTAAACTTTGGTGCAGTTAAGTTTCTTTTTTTTCATGATGAGATTGTTTTCTAAATGGTTATTTAAACCTATAGCATTGGATGTTTACATTAATTTATGCCTGGCTCAAAATTTTGCTTTCTTTCCTTCCATCAGAATCACTTTGGCTAATTTTCTTTACATAATGAGGAATGAATAATTGAGAAGGCGTGAGTGTATCTGCAGCAGCAGCAGAGTGTATCTAACACTAGGAGATTCAAGAAGTATTATGTTGTAGAGAGGGAATAAAGAGTCCCGTTACTGAATTGAGTTCAATTCTATTCTTTAAGATCCTTTCTCTTACAGACATTTCACAAAATCATTTGAAATAAAGACTGTAACTTTGAAAACAGACTTACCCGTGTAGTTAGGGGAAATTGGAATAGAAAAATGAATTCTGAATAAGGCTTCAGATTTCTTAAAAGTATTTTTGTTCTTCTATATATTCTTCAGAGTGATTCTTCTAAAGCATAAACCTTGTCAGTAAATTCTCTGCTTAGAATGTAGCAGTGGTTTCCAATGGCTTCAGCATAAACTCTAATGTAAGCCCCCAGGATCTGCACCCACTTCTATCAGCAACATTTCTCTCACTGTATCCTCCTGCCACCCACCATGCACCTTCCATTCCTTTTATATCTCATCTCTCATCTGCTTTCAGCTTTCACAGTGCTCTGTGCTTTCATTCAAGCAGTTTTCTCCATTCATAATCACCCTTGCAGCCTTTCCTTTTCTGTTCCTACATGTCTTTCAATTGTATTAATAACGTCTGTGAACTTTGCTGGCACTCTCAACTCTTTCAGTTCCCACCGTCAGAACTAGAAGCTCCCTACCCTGTGCTCCCATATTTCTGTTATAGCACTTCCACAGTTTTCTTGCGTGTTGTTCACAGTTCTCTTTCCCACTAGATTGTGAGTTACCTATGGGCAAGGAAAGTGTCTTCTTTTTGTAGTTCTAACATCAGCACAGAAAAGCAGATGGTGGTTACACAAGAAATGTTTGTATTATTAATTAATAGTTAATAAACATTTAATGTATACCCAGGTAAGAGGAACACACTAAGATATTCTTTGAGGGGGATACATATATTATTGGAGAAGGAAATGACAACTCACTCCAGCATTCTTGCTTGGAGAATCCCATAGACAGAGGTGCCTGGCAGGCTACAGTCCATAGGGTTGCAAGAGTCAGATATGACTTAGCGACTAAACCGCCACCACATATATTATACATACAGTGTAATAAATGCTGACTAATTAATGTCATTATTTTCTGTTCTCAAAAATTTTGAAATTGAAGTAGACAAAACAAACATCCAGAATAAACTATCCAAGATAGTTATATTCAACATATATATTTTCCTTTCTTGTGCAGCCCAAGTCTTAGGAGGCATTTTCTGACTACTACAACCTATATTTATCTCCGTGTTTCCATTACTTTTCTCTTATCCAGTCAGGTTCTAAATGTATGCTTCATTGAACTGTTCATTGGGCTTTAGATGTGCATTTTGTCTTTCTTTATGAGTATAAAGATTATATGTTCTTTTAGTTCAGGGGTTACATCTGCTACTTTGATTTTTTTTTCCTGCAGAATCTAGTGAGAAGCTGCACACACAATATGTTCTCAAAAATTATTTATGGAATGCGTAGGGGTTCAGAATGAGCCTCCTCAGAAGGTGTCGCTTTTGTATGGAGATTGTTTTGAGCTGGGGGCAGTTGAGTCTCTGTAGGTTCAAGAGAAACTACTGCCTTTCCTTTACCACCTATAAGAATTTGAATTAGGAATTTTTCCTAGAAAAGAGTTTTTGCCAGAGGTAAAATTTATCTAAGTAGCTTTATCTATATGGCAGGGCAAAGATCTAATTATTAAACTTCTGCTCTTCCTCGTATTGTCCTATGAATAAGCCTCCTATCCTTGGAAGCCCCAAGTTCCTATCCCAGTTCTTAGGTGAGGATGGCATCTGTACCTCATTTTACCTTTCAGTCTTTGAATCTCTCATGTATGGGAGGTTCCCATTAAATTTGTTTTTCTCCTATTAAACTGTCTCATGGCAATTTAATTCTTAGATCAATAAGAAGAACCTAGAAGGGTAAAGGAAAGTTTTCTTCTTCCCCAACAAATGAATAAAAGCAAATTCACATGTTTGAACACTGTAAATGCTACATAAATAAAGGTACCTGTGTGTTGAGTCACAAAAAGCAATTCCTCAAAGTATTTTTTATATAAATTTTGCTGTGGGTGAATACCACACAAAAATATTTTACTGCAATTAGTATAATTCCTTAAAATGTAATGGGGGTGTTGATTGCCTTGAGGTTATTAGTAAAAATAATGTTATTTCAATTTAATTTGATAAAGACCAAGGAGGCTAGTCCCATCACTTCATGGGAAATAGATGGGGAAACAGTGGAAACAGTGTCAGACTTTATTTTTTTGGGTTCCAAAATCACTGCAGATGGTGACTGCAGCCATGAAATTAAAAGACACTTACTCCTTGGAAGAAAAGTTATGACCAACCTAGATAGCATATTCAAAAGCAGAGACATTACTTTGCCAACAAAGGTCCGTCTAGTCAAGGCTATGGTTTTTCCTGTGGTCATGTATGGATGTGAGAGTTGGACTGTGAAGAAGGCTGAGTGCTGAAGAATTGATGCTTTTGAACTGTGGTGTTGGAGAAGACTCCTGAGAGTCCCTTGGACTGCAAGGAGATTCAACCAGTCCATTCTGAAGGAGATCAGCCCTGGGATTTCTTTGGAAGGAATGATGCTAAAGCTGAAGCTCCAGTGTTTTGGCCACCTCATGTGAAGAGTTGACTGATTGGAAAAGACTCTGATGCTGGGAGAGATTGGGGGCAGGAGAAGGGGACGACAGAGGATGAGATGGCTGGATGGCATCGCTGACTCGATGGACGTGAGTCTGAGTGAACTCCGGGAGTTGGTGATGGACAGGGAGGCCTGGCGTGCTGCGATTCATGGGGTCGCAAAGAGTCAGACATGACTGAGCGACTGAACTGAACTGAACTGAAGGAGACTAGAAAGACGTTGCTTTACTTATATCACGGGACTTGGTCTTCTGTCTTGTTTTGACCAATGGAATGTGGAATTACCACAAAGAGGCACAATTTACCCAGTGCTGCACAGTTTGCCTGTGACTCTCAAGTTTAAGTCCAAGACTTACTGAGGGACCTGAATGTTCCTTTCTTTGATGATTACCCCCAGCACCACCAGGTGAAGCTGGACAACCTTTTGATGGACTCTGGGAGTCTGAAGGTAAAAAATTTTCTATTTTGAGTGCCAAAGCTGAGAGAAATAGAGAGCATGTGCTGTGATATATGGCAGTGCTCTTTTACAGTATCTGTTAATCCTCTCAGAGTTTCCAAAGACCTGATGCTATTCATCCTGAGTATCTGAAAATTCAGTGACATGGAAAGCTGGAGTCAAAATTGTGTGACCTAGAATTGAAATTTTTTGAATAAACAGTCTGTATCTGATAGGCACTTAAGAAAATTATTTCTGAAACAGTACTAACAATTCACGTGAAAACGTTAGCTTAAGAAGTAAATATAGATAATTGATTTGTTCGGCTGTTGAGTGGCATTTTTAAAGCATGCATCCTTAAATTTAGTTGACAGTGTTTAAGTTTTGTTGTTGCTGCTGTTGTTTAGTCGCTAAGTTGTGTCCCACTCTTTGCGACCCTATGGATTGTAACCTGCCAGGCTCCCCGGCCATGGGATTATCCTGGCAAGAATGCTGGAGTGGGTTGCCATTTCCCCCTCCAGAGGATCTTCCTGACCCAGGGATTGATCCCGTGTCCCCTGCTTGGCAGGCTAATTATTTACCACTGAGCCACCTGGGAATCTTTTTTTAAGTTCTAAGAACTATAAAATTATATCTTTAAAAATTTTTAGTAGTATTGTTACTCTTATTTCTAAAAAACATAGCTGTATATTTTGAGAAAGATTTTTCATCCAGATATTTTATGTTTTTTTAATTTATAAATTTCATTGAATAAGTCATGGAAAACAAAGTGATTTTTCATTGAATCATAGTGTATTGGAACTCTACCTGTAGGAGTCTAAAAGCCTGACTACCCTTGAACATATCTGTGTCTACATCTGAGTTCTCTTGACTCCAAGTCTGGAAACTTCCAAGATATGCTATTGTCCTGTTTAAAAAATTCATTTCTTCAACTATTTAGAATTTAAAAGAGTAGAAATTCTTTCTATGGAATCTGTCTTTAAACCATATTTACAACTTTGTTGTGAACATGGAAACCTGAATATGTCCTTTCTTTACCCCAGACGTCCCATGCCTAAATGTGTACTTGTCCAGATTTGATCATCCTCACACACAATCACTTTTATTTCTGACTTTCCAGTTTATGTTACTCTCCAAGTTACCAGCCTTGAGATCCTGATGTTATCATTGACCTCTTCATTTTTTCACCCCACAAACAGTTATCAAATCCTATAATCATATTTTTGGGGTAAGTTATGACCAACCTAGATAGCATATTCAAAAGCAGAGACATTACTTTGCCAACAAAGGTTCGTCTAGTCAAGGCTATGGTTTTTCCTGTGGTCATGTATGGATGTGAGAGTTGGACTGTGAAGAAAGCTGAGCGCCGAAGAATCGATGCTTTTGAACTGTGGTGTTGGAGAAGACTCTTGAGAGTCCCTTGGACCGCAAGGAGATCCGGCCAGTCCATTCTGAAAGAGATCAGCCCTGGGATTTCTTTGGAAGGAATGATGCTAAAGCTGAAACTCCAGTACTTTGGCCACCTCATGTGAAGAGTTGACTCATTGGAAAAGACTCTGATGCTGGGAGGGATTGGGGGCAGGAGGAGAAGGGGACGACAGAGGATGAGATGGCTGGATGGCATCACTGACTCGATGGACGTGAGTCTGGGTGAACTCTGGGAGTTGGTGATGGACAGGGAGGCCTGGCGTGCTGCAATTCATGGGGTCGCAAAGAGTCAGACACGACTGAGCGACTGAACTGAACTGAACTAGAATATGCTCCTTTATTCCTGTCCTCAGCATGAGTTCTTGAGGACTGTCTGGACCATTACAGTCTGCCTTCCACTGGTGTTTCTGCCCCTAGGGTCTCTCTGATCCTGCTTATCCCACATACAGTGACCCGGCTGGTGATCCTAAAACACCACTTTGATTATGTTACTCTATTTTTTTTTTTTAAAAGATTAATAGCTCCATTTTGCTTGCAAAGTTAAGCCCCAAATTGTTAGACTGCTGCTCAAGGCCTTTGATTGGCTGCTCTGAAAACTATTCAATTACTATTCTTCCAGAAATCTCTGTCTCAACCAAGCAGGTCCGCTCATTTTAACTTAAATGAGTTGAATCTTTGACAACATAGAATTTTCCTTTCTTCCTGCTTACCCAAATCTTTCCTTTTCAATCCTACCAAAATATCACCTCCTCTGTGAAGCCTTCTAAGATAATCCCGTTCATGGTGATTACTCTACCTTTTGAATTCCTATAATGTATTTTGCTGTGCCATTCATTTAGAAATTTATTATATACTGCTTTATGGCATTTACATAACCCCAAAATGAATTTTGAATTTTTTCTAATGTTTTTTTACTGCTGTTTAAATTCTTAGACAATGTCTTGTTTCCCTTGTCATATTTAAAACAAATAAAATTTAAAACAAACAAATAAAAAGGGCAAGGATGCGTATTTTCTGTCCCCTGAGTGGATTTACTGTATAGCTAATGAAATTTTAGCACCTTACTTGCATGGATCTCTTCTAAGATTCCATGTCTAATTTTGTTTTCATAATTTTGAATTTTTTTCGGACAGGGTCCTGTCAAAATATATACATTTTTAGCTCCATAAACCTTGGGTCTAACTCTGAATGGGAATGATGTTGTTGTTGTTCAGTTGCTAAGTCATATCTGACTCTTTGCGACCCCATGGACTATAACACGCCAGGCTCCTCTGTCCTCTACTCTCTTCCAGAGTTTGCTCAAATTCATGTCCATTGAATTGGTGATGCCATCCAACCATCTCATCCTCTGTCGCCTTCTCCTTTTGCCTTCAATCTTTCCCAGCATCAGGGTCTTTTCTAATGAGTCAGCTCTTTGCATTAGGTTTCCAATCAGAATGGCAGCTAACAGTTAATACTCATTTTGGGCTCCCCTGGTGACTTAGTTGGTAAACAACCTGCCAGCCAACGCAGGAGACATGAGTTCAATCCCTGGGTAGGGAAGGTCCCCTGAGAAGGGCATGGCAACCTACTCTAGTATTCTTGCCTGGAGAATCCCACGAACAGAGGAGCCTGGCAGGCTACAGTTCATGGGGTCACAAGAGTCAGACATGACTTAGCCAGTAACCAAAAATCAGCAAACAATATTCATTTTGTGCTAATGTTGAGGCACTGTTTTGCTATCGTATTTCTATTTAGCTACAAATAGAAAGAACTCCCCTCCTCTGTTCCACTCAAACTGCATTATAAGGAATCTCCACACTGTTCTCCATAGTGGCTGTACTAGTTTGCATTCCCACCAACAGTGTAAGAGGGTTCCCTTTTCTCCACACCCTCTCCAGCCTTAAAAAACTGGAAATAGACCTGCCTTATGATCCAGCAATCCCACTGCTGGGCATACACACTGAAGAAACCAGAAGGGAAAGAGACACGAGTACCCCAATGTTCATCGCAGCACTGTTTATAATAGCCAGGACATGGAAGCAACCTAGATGCCCATCAGCAGATGAATGGATAAGAAAGCTGTGGTACATATACACAATGGAGTATTATTCAGCCATTAAAAAGAATACATTTGAATCAGTTCTAATGAGGTGGATGAAACTGGAGCCTATTATACAGAGTGAAGTAAGCCAGAAAGAAAAACACCAATACAGTATACTAATGCATATATATGGAATTTAGAAAGATGGTAACAATAAGCCTGTGTACGAAACAGCAAAAGAGACACTGATGTATAGAACAGTCTTATGGACTCTGTGGGAGAGGGAGAGGGTGGGAAGATTTGGGAGAATGGCATTGAAACATGTAAAATATCATATATGAAATGAGTTGCCAGTCCAGGTTCGATGCACGATACTGGATGCTTGGGGCTGGTGCACTGGGACGACCCAGAGGGATGGAATGGGGAGGGAGGAGGGAGGAGGGTTCAGGATGGGGAACACATGTATACCTGTGGCGGATTCATTTTGATATTTGGAAAAACTAATACAGTTATGTAAAGTTTAAAAATAAAATAAAATTAAAAAAAAAACCTGCATTATAATAAATTATGTTAATTTCCAAATTTGCAAGAACAAAGGATAGAGAAATTCAGCAGAAGCAAGTGCATACAGAGTAGGAGAAGATACAAGATCTCTTCAAGCAAGTTCCTTTGGCCCCTGAAGTCTTGGCCGAGACATAGTCGCAGCAGGGTGTCAGTCATGAAGGCCCTGAGAAGATGAATGATTTTGTTATGCTGTGGCCTTTTATGATTAGGATTTATGTTAGCTCTCAAGAGCTGATAGTAGCAATGTGAAAGTCACTGAGTTGTGTCCAACTCTTTGTGACCCCATGGACTGTAGCTCCCCAGGCTCCTCTGTTCATGGGATTCTCCAGTCAAGAGTACTGGAGTGGGTTGCCATTCTCTTCTCCAGGGGATCTTCCTGACCCAGGGATTGAACACTTGTCTCCTGCATTGCAGGCAGATTCTTTACTGTCTGAGCCACCAGGCAAGCATATACTAGCAATAATGTGTCTTTAACTAGAAATATTTGGAGACATCTGAATTCTCCTGCTTCTCAAGTCCTACGTGGCATCAGAAGGTCACAGCCTTATTGGGGTGGAGGTGGAAGATTGGAGACACTGCAGTGTACAGGATGCCCTGAGCAGAATCTCTTTCCCCTGCTTGACAGCATTCTGGCAAGCACTTTACAAGTATCGATCCATTTAATCCTCACTGCAGTCCTATGAGATAGTTATGATTACTATCACCATTTTACAAGTGAGGAAGCAGAGGCTCAGAGAAGTTCATTATCTTGCCTGTGATCACTTTGGGCATAAGTAATGGATCTGGTACTCAAAAGGCCAGGTTATCTGATTTTAGAACCAGACTTTTTAGCATTCCTTACTAGATTGATTATAGTAGATGAATTAGTTTGTATTTATAAAAATTCTTTTTGAAATTCTCTTTTTATTTACTTTCATCCCTCAAGTCTGTTCACTGATATTAATTTTGAAAAATAGCTGAGGGGAAAAAAAAAGGTTCTAGTGAGATAAGTTTGGAAAACACTGTAAACTCTAATGGTCCCTTGGAGAGTCACCATGAATATTAGCATATTCAGTTCAGTTCAGTTCAGTCGCTCAGTCGTGTTCAACTCTTTGCGACCCCATGAATCGCAGCATGCCAAACCTCCTTGTCCATCACCAACTCCTGGAGTTTACTCAAACTCATGTCCATAGAGTCGGTGATGCCATCCAGCCATCTCATTCTCTGTCGTCCCCTTCTCCTCCTGCCCCCAACCCCTCCCAACATCAGAGTCTTTTCCAATGAGTCAACTCTTCTCATGAGGTGGCCAAAGTATTGGAGCTTCAGCTTTAGCATCAGTCCTTCCAACGAACACCCAGGACTGATCTCCTTTAAGATGGACTGGTTGGATCTCCTTGCAGTCCAAGGGACTCTCAGGAGTCTTCTCCAACACCACAGTTCAAAAGCATCAATTCTTCGTCGCTCAGCTTTCTTCACAGTCCAACTCTCGCATCCATATATTACCACTGGTAAAACCATAGCCTTGACTAGACGGACCTTTGTTGGCAAAGTAATGTCTCTGCTTTTCAATATGCTATCTAGGTTGGTCATAACTTTTCTTCCAAGGAGTAAGCGTCTTTTAATTTCATGGCTGCAGTCACCATCTGCAGTGATTTTGGAGCCCCCCAAAATAAAGTCTGCCACTGTTTCCACTGTTTCCCCATCTATTTCCCATGAAGTGATGGGACTAGATGCCATGATCTTCGTTTTCTGAATGTTGAGCTTTAAGCCCACTTTTTCACTCTCCACTTTCACTTTCATCAAGAGGCTTTTTAGTTCCTCTTCACTTTCTGCCATAAGGGTGATGTCATCTGCATATCTGAGGTTATTGATATTTCTCCTGGCAAGCTTGATTCCAGCTTGTGCTTCTTCGTAATTCCCAAATCCTTCAGAAGATAAATCTGTTTCATATTATTAACCTGACATACTCAAACATATTTTATACTCATATATATGTATATACATAAATATATATGATATATATATATACTAATAACAACAATGGCAACTACTATTTATTGAGTACCTACTATGTCCCCAACACTATTCTAAAAGTTTCACATATTAGTCCTATGACATAGACACTGTCTTTACCTCTGTTTGACAAATTAGGAAACTGAAGCATAAGGCATTTGACAGTTTTGTCCAAGGTCGCAAAAGTGGTTTAGGTTGAACTTGAAGTCAAATAACTGTGCTGAACTTGTGCTTAGTCACTCAGTTGTGTCCAACTCTTTGCAACTCTGTAGACTCTAGTCCATCAAACTCCTCTGTCCGTGGGATTTTTCAGGAAGGAATGCTTAAGTGCGTTGGCATTTCTGCCTCTAGGGGATCTTCCTAACCCAGGGATCAAACCCACATCTCCTGTGCATCCTGCATTGCAGGTAGGTTCTTTACCTGCTGAGCCACATATTATAGAAGAATAGAGAAGCCCACATTTAATACCTACCATCTGAGGTCGCAAGGAGTTGGACACAACTGAGTGATTAGTACTTTCACTTTCATCTATGGAAATGCTATGGAATGAGTTTTTCAGTGAAATTACTTTGGGAAACAATTGAAACAGAATGTTTTGTATGGACAAAAGATAAATTACTTTAAAATTTAATGTTCACAGGTCTTGAGATGTTACATTGAATTTTCTAAAATAGTTTATAGTAATGCTGAATATAAACTTTAATTTTATAGGTATTTTTTAGAATAGTGTTGGGGACATAGTAGGTACTCAATAAATAGTAGTTGCCATTGTTGTTATTAGTATATAAGGTACTGGATCCATTCTTCAGGATGTGATTCTTTATAATTGTTTACTTTCTTGACTCTTTTTGGATTAAATTTCTCAATATGATGATTGTTTTTTTATTTGCAGTTGTTGAATTGTGTTTTTGAACAGCAAGGTTAAACAGTATCTAGAGGTGGAACTCTGCCTATAAGTTCTCTTTTAATACACACAGGCTGATTGCTGCTTTAGGTTAGCTTTCCAAATAGTTTTTAAAAATCATTAATGTGTCAGACATTCTATTTGGTTTGCAAACTGATGAGTCCCAACCATATTTGTTATTGTAGACACTATACAAAGTTAGAAGCACTAAAGTAGATAGACTAACCACTTTGTGAAACTAGTCTCACAGGTCTCAGAATTATAGAGAGCTTCTGGTATACTTATGATACCCAATTTTTTAGGGTATTTATAACTCTAATTCAACTCTGCTAAGTAACTTCTGTATACACACACACACCTTACACTTTATAGACTTCATCTTTAAGTTAACAAGCAAAGTTTAGAAGATAATTTCCTAATGAGATGAGTTCTGAAGTATTGAGTTCCAAAGTATTTGTTTCAAAGTTTTAAAATTTAAAGCCATCTATTTAACTCCATCCAGGGCATTACAATTTCTACACAAAGTCTATACAAGAGTATAGGGATTCTTCTGGCCCTTACTATACTGGACAAACAATGTTGATATCTGTAAAGATGCTCAGTCAAGCAGTATGGTTTAAGAGATGCATTATATGGAGATAACTTTAAAGAAACAAAGAAAGAATTCTTTAGATAGTCATTTTAGATTATAAAATATAATTTTACTACACTTAAAAAACACTGAACCACAATCAGTCTATTTGAATAACTTCACATTCTGCCTGGTAAAAAGGCTATACTGGACTTTTCTCTATGACAGCCAGTCATCTAAGGATGTACTTCTCCTCTTCAGAGTAACCTCATCCACAGGTTTTTCTCTCTTTCTTTTGGTAAAAGTTGTTCTTTAAAGTGCGTATTCATGTCTGTCCTCTTATCTCAAGTCTTGTTTTATGATTTTCTTAGTTGTAACAAGTTAGCAAATTCAGTTAGGATTGGCTGAGTCACTGAACCTGTAATTTTTTTTTTAATCACATTTTGTGTGTCTTTCTCATTTGATAATAAAAAGAAAGCATGTACATTAAAAACACTTAGGAAATAATATAAAGCACATATACAAATAAAAATCAATACTGTAATACTGCTACCCAGGTGAAGTCACTGTTCACCTTTGGATGTATATAATCAGATATATAAGTAGCTAAATATTATCAGAAGGTTGGTTTTTTTGTTTGTTTGTTTGTTTGGAGGATTTTTGCTTATAGCGTGTTTTTACAATTTTGAATTTAACTGTTTATATTCAGAATGCTTCTCATAGTCATAGTACATGCCTGGCCTTCTAAATATTTGAGCATGATTTCTCTAGAGTCATAATGCAGATTTTTTTTTGAGCATATTATCATATTGTCATAGAAAATCAGCAGAAGCAATCAGCATTAGGTTCTTTCTGTCTCAAGTCCCATACTCCCAGTCAGGTAATTTGCTCTCCATTGCTTCCTTTTCCTTAGAGGAAAATGGGCAAGCAGTAGAGGGAACCTGCCATGCTACTCTTGGCTTTAGCATCACTAACATTGCTAAAATGCTTCATCAGTTTGGATGTGTGCACCTTAACTTTTGTGCATCTGATGGGCAGTTCTGATCCTTATTTTTTTCACTGAAGCAAAGTATGAGATGAGGAAATAAGCCAATCAGTGAGGCATTTTAAAGCACTGTATTGCTGTTTCCAAATCATGCTGGTGAAACCTAAGATCTGCCAATTGCCTCATCAGTTGTTATAGACAATAACAGCAACAACAATGACTAACAAAACTATAATGCTTATCTTGTGTCAGATGCTATCCTGAGCACTTTTCACATCCTAAATCCTTTCAGTTCAGTTCAGTCACTCAGTCATGTCCAACTCTTTGCAACCCCATGAATCGCAGCACGCCAGGCCTCCCTGTCCATCACCAACTCCCGGAGTTCACTCAGACTCACGTCCATCAAGTCAGTGCTGCCATCCAGCCATCTCATCCTCTGTCGTCCCCTTCTCCTCCTGCCCCCAATCCCTCCCAGCATCAGAGTCTTTTCCAATGAGTCAACTCTTCGCATGAGGTGGCCAAAGTACTGGAGTTTCAGCTTTAGCATCATTCCTTCCAAAGAAATCCAAGGGCTGATCTCCTTCAGAATGAACTGGTTGGATCTCCTCACAGTCCAAGGGACTCTCAAGAGTCTTCTCCAACACCACAGTTCAAAAGCATCAATTCTTCGGCACTCAGCTTTCTTCACAGTCCAACTCTCACATCCATACATGACCACTGGAAAAACTGTAGCCTTGACTAGACGAACCTTTGTTGGCAAAGTAATGTCTCTGCTTTTGAATATGCTGTCTAGGTTGGTCATAACTTTTCTTCCAAGGAGTAAGCGTCTTTTAATTTCATGGCTGCAGTCACCATCTGCAGCGATTTTGGAGCCCTCCAAAATAAAGTCTGCCACTGTTTCCACTGTTTCCCCATCTATTTCCCATGAAGTGATGGGACCAGATGCCATGATCTTTGTTTTCTGAATGTTGAGTTTTAAGCCAACTTTTCCACTCTCCTCTTTCACCTTCATCAAGAGGCTTTTTAGTTCCTCTTCACTTTCTGCCATAAGGGTGATGTCATCTGCATATCTGAGATTATTGATATTTCTCCCAGCAATCTTGATTCCAGCTTGTGTTTCTTCCAGTCCAGCATTTCTCATGATGTACTCTGCATAGAAGTTAAATAAGCTGGGTGACAATATACAGCCTTGACGTACTTCTTTTCCTATTTGGAACCAGTCTGTTGTTCCATGTCCAGTTCTAACTGTTGCTTCCTGACCTGCATACAAATTTCTTAAGAGGCAGGTCAGGTGGTCTGGTATTCCCATCTCTTTCAGAATTTTCCACAGTTTATTGTGATCCACACAGTCAAAGGCTTTGGCATAGCCCTACCATAATCCATTTTACAGGTGAGGAAAGTGAAAGTGAAAGTCGCTCAGTCATGTCCGACTCTTTGTGACCCCATGGACTATACAGTCCATGAAATTCTCCAGGCCCGAATACTGGAGTGGGTAGCCTTTCCTTTCCCAGAGGATCTTCCCAAACCAGGGATTGAACCCAGGTCTCCCGCATTGCAGGTGGATTCTTTACCAACTGAGCCACAAAGGAAGCCATATATCTATTGAATAACTTGACCAAGGTTTCACAGATAGTAAGTAACAGAGGCTAAACTTGAATCTGAGCAGTCTGGTTTTAAAGTCCATGCTTTTTAATCCCGATGCTGCTTCTGTTGATAACATAAAAATTATATTAACTTGAGTTACTAAGATAATTTCTTCAAAATGAATCACTTATTTTCTTCACTCTTATTGTGTGGACATTTGCATCTCAGCAAGAATAGTTCAATGAGTACAACCGATATGTTTTGCAGTTTTAATCATATAAATGCATAAAATATTAAAAACAGTAAACAAAAAAAATTATGTCCAAAGTTGAAAATCTTGAGTATTTATAAGACTTTATATATTTTGATTCATAATTTATACTGTGCCTGTAGATATTCTGTGACTAAGTAAATTGAAAGTCTCCTGTTCAGCAAAATTCTTTTATGTATAAGTGAAAGAAATACAACTCAAGTAAATTTGAGTAGAAAGAATTGTTGACTCAGATGTTTCAGAAGATCAGAGGTGAACTAGCTGGCCTGCTTCAGTTTGCTTCAATCCAAAGATTAGAGTGATGTCAAAGAGTATTTCTCTCTTGCTGTTTTCTCTTTACACCTTCATGTCCTACCCACCACCAGCCCTTTCCATTCATCTCTAAATCCCTTCAACATCTATGTGTATCTGCCTCACTCTTTCATCTTGTAGAGATGGGCTTCCTTTAGGAGATGGTGCTGAGGGAGGTGACTCAGGTAGTTGAAAATCTGCAGCAGTCCTAACTTGGCCAACTTAAAGGAAACAGGTTTCTTCTTCTCGCTTCAGTCTGTAAGGAGGCTGTGATCCTGTCACTGCCAGCCCTGCCGGAACCACATAATTCAAGGTGTAAGGAATCGTTCTTCAAAAGCAGAGAAGGTTCTGGGGGAAATGGAGAAGGAAAATCTCGCAGAGTTGACTAGTGATCATTTTCTCTACACATCTCCAGCAAGTCATTATACAGCCCTCAAATATAAATCCTTATGGGTTATTCAAATTATTCATGTTTTCTTTCTTTTTTTCTCCACCTGGAACACTACCTTTTGGCAAATTTTCTGGAGTGCTGAATGGAGAAATAAATATACATAAGCTATTTTGCCATGTATCATGAACTACTAAAGTATGTTGTTGGGAGATAAGATTGACATTATTAGCATTTTCTTCTGTTGAAAGAATATGTCTTATGTAGTCCCAAGATTAATTTAAAAAATCAAGAATCACTTTGGATTTTCAAGTTTTTATGTGTTAAGACTTCTCTGAATTTTTTTTAACAGATATGCTTCATTAACTTACCACACTTATTGCCACTTTAAAGATTTTATTATTCAGATTATATAAAGGTAGACATTTTACTCTAAGTAGTTATTGCCTGCCTATATTGTCTTTGTAAGGCGGCATCTTGGAAGGAGCTAGATTGCCTTAAAATACTAGAAGTCCTGCTTCATTTAATCTTAATATAGCATTTGTCCATGTAGTTTATAATTCTCAAAATGAAAGTCTATAATAAAGAAAATGAAATGTTTTGCTATAAAAATGTCTTTATTGCTGATTAATTTATTTAAAAACACACTTTTTCCTTAATATCTACTGTCTTTCAGGCATTGTTTTAGGCACTGGAGAGACAGTAATGAAAAAATAGGCAAATCTTTCCTCATAGGATGTTTATTCAATGAATTATAGTACATAGGTTATAATATGAGTGGTTGTATATTGACATTATTTTATAGGTACTGTGAACAGTAGCCACACAACTGGGAAAAGTCAGTTTTCATTCCAGTCCCAAAGAAGGGCAATGCCAAAGAAGGTTCAAACAACCATACAATTAAACTCATTTCATATGCTAGCAAGGTTAACTCAAAATCTTTCAAGCTAGGCTTTAGCAATACATGATCCAAGAACTTCCAGATGTACAAGCTGGGTTTCAAAGAGGCAAAGGTATCAAAGATCAAATTGCAAACATTCTTTAGATCATGGAGAAAGCAAGAGAGTTCCAGAAAAACATCTACTTCTGCTTCATTGACTATGTTAAAGCCTTTGACTATGTGGATCACAACAAACCGTGGAAGATTCTTTAAGAGATGGGCATACCAGACCACCTTACCTGTCTCTTTAGAAACCGGTATTTGAGTCAAGAAGCAACAGTTAGAAATGGACCTGAAACAACTCACTGGTTTAAAATTGGGTAAGGCATATGACAAAGCTGTATATTGTTACTGTGCTTATTTAACTTCTATGCAGAGAACATCATGGGAAATGCTAGACTGAATGAAACACAAGCTGGAATCAAGATTTCTGGGAGAAGTATCAACAACTTCAGATATGCAGATGATACCAGTCTAATGGCAGAAAGCAAAGAGGAACTAAAGAACTCTTGATGAGGGTGAAAGAGGAGACTGAAAAAGCTGGCTAGAAAGCCAACATTCAAAAAACTAAGATCATAGCATGTGGTCCCATCACTTCATGGAAAATAGAAGGGGGAAAGTGGAAGCAGTGACAGATTTTCTTTTCCTGAGCTCCAAAATCACTGCAGATGGTGACTACAGCCATGAAATTAAGAGACACTTGCTCCTTGGAAGAAAAGCTATGATAAACCTAGACAGCATATTAAAAAGCAGAGACATCATTTTGCCAAAGGTCCATATAGTCAAATCTATGTTTTATCTGGTAGTCATGTATAAATGTGAGAGTTGGGCCATAAAGAAGGCTGAGCACCAAAGAATTGATCTTCTGAACTGTGGTGCTGGAGAAGACTCTTGAGAGTCCCTTGGACTGCAAGGAGTTAAAACCAGTCAATCTTAAAGGAAATCAATTTGGAATATTCATTGGAAGGACTGATGCTGAAGTTTAAGTTCTAATACTTTGGCCACATGATGAAAAGAGCTGACTTATTGGAAAAAACCCTGATGCTGGGAAAGACTGAAGGCAAAAGGAGAATGGGGTGGCAGAGGATGAGATGGTTACAGAGCATCACCAACTCAATGGACATGAATCTGAGCAAACTCCAGGAGACAGTGGAGGACAAAGGAGCCTGGCATGCTGCAGTCCATGAGGTCACAAAGAGTCAGACATGACTTAGTGACTGAACAACAACAAATGTGATCAACTTATAAATAACATTTGTTGAGAACTTCTCATATGCTAGGCTTTGTTAATCATGTACATATTACCTTACTGTCTTCACCTGGGCAGTAAGTATTGTCATCAATGAGAACTGACTCATTGGAAAAGACCCTGATGCTGAGAAAGATTGAAGGCAGGAGGATAAATGGGTGACAGAGGATGAGATCATTGGGTGGCATCACTGACTACATGGACATGAGTTTGAGCAAGCTCTGGGAGTTGGTGATGGACAGGGAAGCCTGGTGTGCTGCAGTCCATGGGGTTGCAAAGAGTCAGACACGACTGAGCAACTGAACTGATATGAAACTTGGTATTGCATAAAAATGATAACTAAAGGAAATATTTTCTAGCTACTCAGATGTATTTCCCAGTAATCTTCATTGGTTCTGAAAGTTGCCTTTTTCTTACCTCTTCCTTTTCTTTTCCTCATTCTCTCTGGCCATTTTGTCCTGCCTCCTACTTTCTCTTCCTTGTCCTAACTTTTCTTTTCCTGTCTTGCATAGAATTGTAGAATATTGGGGCTGGAAGAAACTTTGAGGGACATCTATTTAAAAGTTTTATTCAGTTTTGAAATCTCTTCCACCTGGTTGTTGGAGCAAAGATTTTTGTCTAGGCTTTGATAGAAAAGATATAGTATTGGAAGGACAGTAGCCTCTAAAGACTGCCATAGTTAGAAGGTAATTTTCCATATTTAGTTGAAACTCGTTCTATATACTTGCTAGATGCTGTTCCCATTTTTGCCTTTTAGATGAACAAAAGCAAGTTTTATTTCTCATCTATGTGACTGATATTTCACATCTATGTGAAACCTAATCACAGGGCCACATCTAGCTGCAAAGGAGGCTGGAAAATGTCACCTCTAGCCAGGCAGTCACAGGCCAGCTAAACTCTATTGTATCTATTTTTAAAATATAGCAAGAGAGAATAGATACTGATGGATAGTTAGCAGTCATGCTGCATATATGAAACAGACATCACGTTCTGTGTTCTTTGATGTGACGGTCATTAGATATGGCCACTAGAGGAGACCCAGGAGAAGTTCAGAAAAATAAAGTTTCTTATACTCATTGGTCCTAGAAGAGCAACATGGGAAAGCACTGGCATGGGGCAGTAGCCAGAAGGGGTGGGGGGTGGCGTTGTAGATTGGCATTTCCTGAGAAAAAGTCAAGGCAGGGCAGTGTAAACAGGTCAGGTTTGGCTTGTTTGGAAAACTTTTCCAGGCTGTAAGCTATAAGGGTGGTCCCTAATTACCTGATACCTGGCCCTGGGATGATTCAAGCAGAGGAATACTGCCTCCTGGGTGGTGTGGCCAGGCAGAGAGAGCGAAGTCTCTGGATTGATTCCTTTACATATCAAAGGCAAGCTGGGAGCAAAATGAGGTATTATTACCTTATACCTGTTAGAATGGTTGTTATCAAAAAGACTAGAAATAACAAGTGTTGGCAAGGATATGGAGAAAAAAGAACCCTTGTGTACTTGTGGTGAGAATGTAAATTGGTACAGCTACTTTAAAAAACAGTATGGAAATTTCTCAAAAAGTTAAAAGTAGAACTACTATATGACTTAACAATTCCACTTCCACTTCCGGGTGTTTATCTGAAGGAAATGAAAAAAACTGATTTGAAAAAAATTATGCACATGCATGTATGTGTATGTCCCCATGTTCAATGCCACATTATGGTAGTCAAGACATGGAAGCAATCTAGATGTCCATTGATGGATGAAAGAAGATGTGGCATATATCTACAATGGATATTATTTAGTCATAAAAAGAATGAAATCTTACCATTTGTGAAACAATGAATGGACCTTGAGGACATTATGCTAAGTGTAATAAGTCAGGCAGTGAAAGACAAATACCTGATAAAATATTGACCTACCTATCTGTCTAGATAGAAAGATGGAGAGAGAGAGAGAGAGATAATCTAAGCTCACAGATATAGAAAATGGATTGGTGGTCTCCAGAGGTGGAGAGTAGGTGAGGTGGATGAAATGGATGAACTTTTTTTTTTTTAGTTTAAATAAATTGAATGTTTTTTTTTTTTTAATGAAGAAAAAGAACAAAATCATATTAAGATGCACTTTTGTATTTATTTTCTAAAAAGTGTGAATTCATATGCCTTAGATTGTTTGTAGAGTGTCAGTGAAGTGGTGGAGAAATGTATAAAGCATATACAATTTTAAAGAAAACATTATTTTTACCAGTCACTATAAATGATTTCTGCTGGGCTTCCAGGTAGCTCAGTGGTAAAGAATCTACCTTCAATGCAGGAGACATGTGTTTGATCTCTGGATTAGGAAGATCCCCTGGAGAAGGAAATGGCAGCCCACTCCAGTATTCCTGCCTGGGAAATCCCATGGACAGAGGAGCCTGGCAAACTACAGTCCATGGGGTGGCAAAAGAATCAGACATGTCTTAGCAACTAAGCAACAACAACAAATAAATGATTTCTTAAAAATATAAATAGTACACATCACTATAAGAATTAAACATGTAGGCCAAATAGTGCTAAATAGAGTGTCTTTCTTTTTTGTCCATTATTACAAGTGAGCAAGTAAAATTTAAAGAAATTAAGTATTAAAATTCTTCAGTTTAATTTGTTTATGTTACAATGTTGAATACAATTAATCTACTTTTAGTTTCTAATCTTAAAGACATCATTATCAAGAACCTGAATTCTTAAGAGATACTTCTAAGATATTCATTCCTTAACATTGTTGATGAGGCAGTTTCTCTTTTGACCTTGTAAATATGACATTTGGCAATGTCATATTAATATGTACTTAATTCATACTTTGGTTGAAATGCACACATCTCTTGTATGAAAGGCAGTAAATAAACTGAGGCCAAACTGATCCTGATACGTTGCCATATCTGACCATTTTGTGAGCAGAACACTTTAGCATATTTTGAACAGAGTGTTAAACATTATTAACATGAACCTATATAGTGTTAGTCGTTCAGTCATGTCTAACTCTGCGACCTCACTGACTGTAGTCCACCAGGCTCCCATATCCATGGAATTCTCCAGGCAAGAATACTGGAGTGGGTAGTCATTCCCTTCTCCAAGGGATCTTCCTGATCCAGGGATCAAACCTGAGTCTCTTGCATTGCAGGCAGATTCTTTACCATCTGAGCCACCAGGGAAGCCCTGAATCTATATAACTGGTCTTGAAATTAATATTCTTTTATCTGACAATTTCTCAATTAATAGAAACAGCTGAAAATTTAGGTGAAGTTTAGAGATATAGCCAATGTTTAGCATACTTTTAATAGTAGGTTGAAGAAATTATGTATGGATGGATGTGAGAGCTGGACTGTGAAGAAAGCTGAGTGCCGAAGAATCTATGCTTTTGAACTGTGGTGTTGGAGAAGACTCTTGAGGGTCCCTTGGACTGCAAGGGGATCCAACCAGTCCATCCTAAAGGAGATCAGCCCTGGGTGTTCTTTGGAAGGAGTGATGCTAAAGCTGAAACTCCAGTACTTTGGCCACCTCATGCGAAGAGTTGACTCATTGGAAAAGACTCTGATGCTAGGAGGGATTGGGGGCAGGAGGAGAAGGGGATGCCAGAGGATGAGATGGCTGGATGGCATCACCGACTTTATGGACATGAGTTTGAGTGAACTCCAGGAGTTGGTGATGGACAGGGAGGCCTGGCGTGCTGCAATTCATGGGCTCGCAAAGAGTCGGACACGACTGAGTGACTAAACTGAACTGAACTAAGGAAATTTATAAAGCCTACACAAATGGAGAAAGACAAACCTTTTTAAACTGTGTAAATGTTAAGGGTTCTGGTTCCCACTGTCACTCATTTTTTGCTTTAGTCTATTAAGTAGCCTGCAGTTTTCTGAGAATGAGATACTGGAAAATAACAAATAATATTAGATAAAAATTAAAATTGGATGACATTTTAATTTCAAAATGCCTGAACTATCAGCCTAATTTCAGCACTATCATTATGATTCTCTTTATTTCCTTAGGCAAAGACAGCACCTGGTCCTACTGCTCTCCAACGATGATGCATTTGCAGTGAGTACTACAAATCTTTGCTGAATCAAATCAGCCTTTGTTTTTACAGTGTCTATATTTTAAAATGTAGGATTAAATGACTTTGGAGATTAGAATATTTATATATTTCATGTTTAACTTTTATTTTCTTCTCAAAGTTAGAAGAGGAAGCAAATAAGAGAGTTCAAAGGTTTGAGTAGGGCTGAAGTGTATGAGGCTAATGTTTGTGTGTGTCTGTATATATGTATATACATATGTATATGTGTGTGTGTATGTATATGTATGTATATATTATGTCATATCACTGGTGTGGCTGGTTTATGGGTGGATAATTAATATGGATCAGTAATTGTTGTTTTACGTGTGCTCTTGCACATTGGATTTAATAATGATCACTACTCTTCTGGGATTAAAGGTTCTACTCTGTTCTCTAAAAAGGAGCAGCAGAGAATACTGTGTATTTAATTAGAAAATTTTCTGTAAACTGAGGACATGTTCGAATGAAGAAGGAGAAATTCTTTTAAGTGAATTTCAAAATAACTGAAAACTACAGAAAATGATAACACCTGCCACTGAAATTTAACATTTCCCATGTAGATTTGACACATATTAAAAATAAATCCTTATGGACACAGCTGATACCCATCTCTTATCCCTTACCCTTTTTTCCTCCTTTCTTCTTCCTATCTTTTTCAGTTTTTTTGACTTTCACTATTCTAAAGTCAGTCTACATCATTTCCATAGCATTTTCTTGCCTTTTTAAATGTCTGTATCCATAAAAAATCTTTTAAAAATATTTTTAAAAGTTTAAAAAATGGTATATTCTTCTTACTAAATTGTGAAGAGGTGCTAATATGTTTTTGTAAATACAATCTAGGGCAAAAGTCAAATATTTTCTAAATTCATATATTTTGCAATTTTTCACAGTTTTATTCTAATAGATAAAATCAGTGTGTTCCTCAATGATGAACAATCAAGTGGTTTCTCTTCATTTTTTAAAAGCAATTATATCAATAAATAATTATTTGTAAAATGCCCACGATTCAAAAATCTACTGAAAGGCTTTATAGAACTGAATACAATATACCTTTGACCCATTATTTCTCACTTCAGTCTTAGTCCATTGGCAACTGCTTTCAGGAATTTGTTTTCATATTTAAAATACTTGGTGTGTGTTTTGGTAATTCTTTTGAATCATTAAGAAAAGACACAGTAGATGATGTATCTTTTTTTTTTCTAATAGAAATACATTCAGACATAAGCTTTTTGTTGCCAAAGATATCTCAGTCCAAGGGTGCTAAAAAGGCCAGGATTAGAGGTTTGATGGATATGTTGGCCAGTTATCCTGTGTGGCCCATGACTATAGATTACAACCCTAACTCTTGTAAGCTTTTCACCTGTGTATTCTATCGGTTTGAAACTTCAGAAAATGGGGAGGCAAGGGAAAAACCAGAAGCTTGTTGTAAAATTGCTAACAGGGGTAGAAATATGGGACTTAGGAGCTGAAATAATGACCCACCTATAAAAAGTATAACACACTACTGAGGAATTCTTCTCCAGCTCTAGAAACAAAATTCTTAGCAAAGGACTGAATCAATCCACTGTAGAGACAGTGGTCTTATCACTGGATTTTAGAAAAAATTGCTCACTCTACTGGGTTTTCCTCGTGGCTCAGATGGTAAAGAATCTGCCTGCAATGCAGGAGACCCTGGTTCAAACCCTGGATCAGGAACATCCCCTGGAGAAGGGAATGGCTACCCACTCCAGTATTCTTGCCTGGAGAATCCCATGGACAAGGAGTCTGGTGGGCTGCAAACCATGGGGTCACAAAAAGTCAGACACAACCAAGTGACTAACACTATTGGGAAGGCTTGTTTTACTTTGTTATTTAAATTTTGGAGCTAGTGGAGATAAAAAATGATTCAAGATCTATTGTTTAAGAAAAAGTCATTGGAGACTTTTTGAATTAGTGGACATTTGAATTATTGATCTTACATTGTAAAATATTTCCAGGATTGTTTTTTAAAACTGGTAGTGAGTAGAAAAATTTATTAAGACTCAGTTCAGTTCAGTCACTCAGTTGTGTCTGACTCTTTGTGACCCCATGAATTGCAGCACGCCAGGCCTCCCTGTCCATCACCAACTCCCAGAGTTTACCCAAATTCATGTCCATTGAGTCGGTGATGCCATCCAGCCATCTCATCCTCTGGCGTCCCCTTCTCCTCCTGCCCCCAATCCCTCCCAGCATCAGGGTCTTTTCCAATGAGTCACTCTTCGAATGAGGTGGCCAAAGTTTTGGAGTTTCAGCTTCAGCATCAGTCCTTCCAATGAACAGCCAGGACTGATGTCCTTTAGAATGGACTGGTTGGATCTCCTTGTAGTCCAAGGGACTCTCAAGAGTCTTCTCCAACACCACAGTTCAAAAGCATCAATTCTTTGGCGCTCAGCTTTCTTCACAGTCCAACTCTCACATCCATACATGACCACTGGAAAAACCATAGCTTTGACTAGACAGACCTTTGTTGGCAAAGTAATGTCTCTGCTTTTTGGGTAGCAATTTTTAAAAAGAGTTTAAGAAGGAAGTAGTAATCTTTTCTTAATGGTAAAAGAATAATTTATTATCTGTCATTTGTCATTTGTTTCCCTCAGAACCATGCCCATATATAGCTCTACGTTATTTAAACAATCATTTTTTTTTTTTGTGGTAAGAACAAAGAACATAGGGTCTACTCTCTTAAATTTTTAAGTGTATAACATGTTATTGTTGACTGTAGATACAGTGTGGTACAGCAGACCCCTGGAGCTTATTCATCTTGCTAAACTGAAACTTTATGCTTATTGGTTAGTAATTCCCCATTTCTAAATCTCCCAGCACCTGGGTTTTACTCTTTGATCCTATGAAGTTGACTATGTTAGATACCTCATGTAAATGGAACCATATCACATTTGTCTTTCTGTGACTGACTTAGCATTATTTCATTTAGCATAATGTCCTCAAGATTCATCCATGTTGTCACATATTGCAGACTTTCCTTCTTTTTAAAAGTCTGAGTATTATTTACTGTATGTGTATATACCACATTTTCTTTATTCATTCATGGAGGAGAATTATCTTAAGAGAAACAGCAAGACGTACAAAAGATTGACTTACCTTTTGAATTTTCTTAGATCACCTCTGTCCAGTAGAAATTTCTGTGATGTTGGGAAATGTTCTGCATATGCTCTGCCCTAAATGGTAGCTACTAGCCACATGACTGGAGAAGGCAATGGCAACCCACTCCAGTACTCTTGCCTAGAAAATCCCATGGACGGAGGAGCCTGGTGGGCTGCAGTCCATGGGGTTGAGAAGAGTCAGACACGACTGAGAGACTTCCCTTTCACTTTTCACTTTCATGCGTTGGAGAAGGAAATGGCAACCCACACCAGTGTTCTTGCCTGGAGAATCCCAGGGACAGCAGAGCCTGGTGGGCTTCCGTCTATGGGGTCACACAGAGTTGGACACGACTGAAGAGACTTAGCAGCAGCAGCAGCAGCACCACATAACATGTGCCTAGTGCAACTGAGAAACTCAAGTTTAACTTTAATTTTAATTAATTCAGATTTAAGGTTAAATTGCTAGGTATGGCTGATCTCTACCATATTGAACAGTGAAGTTCTAGGAAAAGTATCACATAGATAGAGGTATGGCATCTTCTCTTTTCTTTTAAATGTAATTGTGCTTTTTGATCTTTAATATGTCTGAAAAGATATGAATACAGCTAGCATTCCAGTTGTGAAAGTGGAAAGGAGAGATAAGTTCTAAATGAAGTGTTTTTTTTAATTTTATCTTATTTTTATTGTTTAATTTTTAATTTTGAATATTTTTTTAAATTTTATTTATTTATTTTTAATTTAATTTTATTTTTAAACTTTACATAATTGTATTAGTTTTGCCAAATATCAAAATGAATCCGCCACAGGTATACATGTGTTCCCCATCCTGAACCCTCTTCCCTCCTCCCTCCACATTCCATCCCTCTGGGTCGTCCCAGTGCACCAGCCCCAAGCATCCAGTATCGTGCATCGAACCTGGACTGGCAACTCGTTTCATACATGATATTTTACATGTTTCAATGCCATTCTCCCAAATCTTCCCACCCTCTCCCTCTCCCACAGAGTCCATAAGACTGTTCTATACATCAGTGTCTCTTTTGCTGTCTCGTACACAGGCTTATTGTTACCATCTTTCTAAATTCCATATATATGCGTTAGTATACTGTATTGGTGTTTTTCTTTCTGGCTTACTTCACTATGTATAATAGGCTCCAGTTTCATCCACCTCATTAGAACTGATTCAAATGTATTCTTTTTAATGGCTGAGTAATACTCCATTGTGTATATGTACCACAGCTTGCTTATCCATTCATCTGCTGATGGACATCTAGGTTGCTTCCATGTCCTGGCTATTATAAACAGTGCTGCGATGAACATTGGGGTACACGTGTCTCTTTCCCTTCTGGTTTCCTCAGTGTGTATGCCCAGCAGTGGGATTGCTGGATCATAAGGCAGTTCTATTTCCAGTTTTTTAAGGAATCTCCACACTGTTCTCCATAGTGGCTGTACTAGTTTGCATTCCCACCAACAGTGTAAGAGGGTTCCCTTTTCTCCACACCCTCTTCCAGCATTTATTGCTTGTAGACTTTTGGATCGCAGCCATTCTGACTGGCGTGAAATGGTACCTCATAGTGGTTTTGATTTGCATTTCTCTGATAATGAGTGATGTTGAGCATCTTTTCATGTGTTTGTTAGCCATCTGTATGTCTTCTTTGGAGAAATGTCTATTTAGTTCTTTGGCCCATTTTTTGATTGGGTCATTTATTTTTCTAGAGTTGAGCTTTAGGAGTTGCTTGTATATTCTAAATGAAGTGTTTTAAAAAAATAATCTATGTGTTGTTTGAGAAATACTTAATACAAAATATGCTGCTGATTTAACACCCTTAAATTACATATATATGTGCATATAAATGTACAATATGGTTAAAAATTTGAAATTTTGTATTCATACTGTTATATAATATAAAGATATACTACTAACTTAATACCATTAAATTGTGTGTATCTATACTCATAGGCTGGAGAAGGCAATGGCACCCCACTCCAGTACTCTTGCCTGGAAAATCCCATGGATGGAGGAGCCTGGTAGGCTGCAGTCCATGGGGTCACTAAGAGTCGGATACAACTGAGCAACTTCCCTTTCACTTTTCACTTTCCTGCATTGGAGAAGGAAATGGCAACCCACTCCAGTGTTCTTGCCTGGAGAATCCCAGGGACGGGGGAGCTTGATGGGCTGCTGTATATGGGGTCGCACACAGTTGGACATGACTGAAGCGATTTAGCAGCAGGAGCAGCATACTCATAGGCACATGATATGTATTATATCTGATAAAGATTATAAAAACTAAAATAAAATCTAAAAGATGTGGGTATCATTAATGAAAATTAAGGAGTAATTTGAAATTTTGGTGATCTTATGCACATTTATATTCTCTATCAATAAAGAAGAATTCAGAGTAATTAGGGTAGAGGAAAAACAAAGGGGGGTGACAGAGGGAAAGACCCATGAAATAACTTGGGTCTTCAAGACAGGATGCTGGTTGATAAAGTGTGAAGAAAGGATAAAAGGAACAAAACAATCTTGAAATCTATCCTTTTGAGTCTTTTGAGTTAGGATGAACCAGAATTGACAGAGGCCTGTTTCACTAATGAGAATTAAAATTTTTTTTTTGGCTGTGTTCCAAAAATGAAAATGCATTAATTGACCATTGATATTCTTATAAAGTAAGACCAAAAGGATTGAGGTAGAATTTTCTACAAGGTAAATGATGCACATTGGAGTTAAATGGACATGGGTACGAATTCCAGCCAACTCTGTTGCTTCCTTGCTGTGTGACTTTAGTGACCTAACCTTTCTGACACTCAGTTTCCTAATCTGTGAATTAGAGAGAATAAAACAATCACTTCAAAGGCTTTGGAGATGATGAAATGAAACAATGAATGTCAGGCACTACATTAGATATTTAATACATCTCTTCAAATGGTATTAACTACTGATGAAAATATTAAAAGGAATATAAATTAGAAGAAACAGCAATGCATATTTCATGTGTTGCATTTCAAGTATGGTGATGAAAATGTGACTTAGAAAATACTTACAGAAAAGAGATACTATCCAAATACAGATGAATGGAGGTATGGGAAACTCCTGAAGGAAAAGTGTGAAATTTATGAAATTTGAAGTAAGGAGGTTATTAAAGAAAATGTGAAATTTTTATTATAATTTAAAATCTCA
This sequence comes from Bubalus bubalis, assembly GCF_019923935.1. Lineage (NCBI taxonomy): Eukaryota > Metazoa > Chordata > Mammalia > Artiodactyla > Bovidae > Bubalus > Bubalus bubalis. Next base: position 43,875,577 of record NC_059173.1, read on the forward strand.
GGAGAAAAGTTACTGAAATGGAGAAAATGATGCTTTAAAAAAAGATTTATGGAGTGGGAAGGAAGCCTGAGTTGATGGGAAGTAGAAATGAAGAAAATGCTTGGTTGTAGAATGCCCAAATGCTTTTAGGCTTTCTGGGAACAAGGCAAAGATAAAATAATCCATCATGATCACTGAGGTCCTGCTACATAAGGGATTAACTCCAGAAAAGACCAGTTTGAAGGGTTTTTTCATACACTATAGTATCCCAGTGATAAAATAAGAAATTTTTAAGAAGTGGCAGGAAATAAAAAATCAATAAGACACATATATGCTTTATTATCTACTGTGTAAAGAGCTTTTTCCTAATTCTCTCCATAATGTGTGGAGAGAGCTCCTTTTCCTTAAATGTGTTTCTCAGAATCTTGTATTTTGGTTTTTATCTATTGAAGCTATCTTGGTCAACAGATTTAATGGAGTTTTCTCATCTTCCTGATTTCTGTGCAGCATGTGACACTAATGACCCTTTCTTTCTTCTTGAGATTCATTTCAGAGTTCTTCTAGTTCTTTGATTAGTCCTTTGCGATGTCATTGTTTTCTTTTTTCCTGGTCCTCCAAGTATGTCTTCTCTTTGTTTCTGCTGTTAGATCTCTTGTGTTTTACATTGCCCACTATGGCCATCTGATCCTCTTCCATGCCTTCAACCTTAATTTCTATTCATATTTCTCTAATATATGTATATCTGTGCCTAACTTTTCTCCAGAGCGCTAGTCCTACATTCCTAGTAAATCTCATTGTGTATCTGCATGTGGATATCCTGACAGCAACTCAAACTTAACATTCCTGAAACTGACTTATCAATTTCCAGGTTTTGGTTGAGCATCTCTGTCTAAGGTTGCCCCATTATCTTCTAAATCAAGCAGACAGGAAACTTCTGCCATCTTTGTTGCATCTCTCTCGCTTATTATGTACCATTAGTTGCCACATCTTGTAACCTTGCAGAATTTTGCTATTTAGCAACTGTTAAGTAGTGTGAATGACCACTGAATGGAATTGCTCTATACTGAACCAAACAGCAAATAATGACTAGAAGGTCCATTAGAACCCTAAGCATTGCCTGATAGCGGGTCAGTCACGTGAGGGGATGAGTATTGGAAATAAAACTTGGCTGGACCATTAAAGTAGAAAGTTATGGAAGACAGAGAGAGGGCCACGGCCCAGGAAACTAAGCGTCCACACAATCTCCAGCCTCTAGACAACTGCTGTGCTGGAGCATGCCTCTCAGAATAGAGTCCTCTGTGTAGCTTTGTTCGAGTTCTCTGGATAGCAGTGTCTCTGTAAACATTTTTGAATAACTTAACAGACTCTCAGTGCTATTTGGATATGAATAGGATAAGAGGAAAACATTCAATTAAAAAGTTACAGATATGATTTCTTTAATTTTATCCCACCCCCACTATAAAACATTTGAAAGGAAGTGATTTAAAGAGCAAGCTGGGCCTTGTGAGTGGCCCAAATAACATATAGTGTAGTGCAATATTTCGTCACCTCCCTACTTTTTGTAACTAGTGACTGCATTTTGTCAGCTGTTTTCCTAAACCATACATCTCAAGGTTACATTTTGGTCATTTGTTTTTTTGAGCTGCCTGTCCTTCCCCAGTGGATTGATAACAATACAGAAAGGCCCATTTGTGCAGTGTCTTTTTTTTTTTTTAAGTAAAGCAAATGAATTTTTGCATGTTGCCTTACTGACAAGTTTGCAAATTGCCAATCTTTGCTCTTTTTTCTCCCTCCCAATTTTTCATGGTAGTAATTAAGGACTGTAAATTTCACTTTATCACTTGTGTTAGGAATAGTAGCATAAATCATAGTAATAGCACCGTTTATTTCAGTAATGCCAGCCTGCCTGCAAATCACTTGTAAATTGGTTCCATGGATGTACCTCTATCAAATTAATCAAAAACCACCTACTTACATTTCCTGAGCTTATTTCAAAGGCCTAGTACAGTGAAGAAGAAAGACCATTGCTGACCTTTCCATTTTTATTTATTTGTGAATTCTGAATGGCTCGTGCATGTATTTTCATTTTGAATCTTGGCGAACATCTAACTGAGCTTTTTATATAGTGCTTTTTTTTTTTTAAATCACAGGTTGGGATTTGTGCCCCAAGTAATTTACTTGCCAGATGGTCCTACTGTGGTTTATACATAGTCATAATAATGTTTGATTGGATATAAAATTGTTAACCATTAAAGAATTTGTGAGAAGTAATACTTTTCTGCTGGAAAAAGATTTTTCAATTGAGCATAATTGTTTTCAACTTTGGGAAGCTAGGCAGCAGTCCCTTATGTTTGTCCCCTAGTACCCAAGAAGGTGGTATCAGTGTGTTATTCTGAATTTGGAGGGAAAAAAAAAGAATCTTTCCTTATGTGTTTTCCTTATATTCCTGCTTATGCTTTCTGGATAATAGCTAAGACAACTCCAGTTCACATGAAGCTGACTCCAGTGTACTGTTTACCTAACATGCTGAGTTCTATCCTGGATATGGTGTCTTCTTTGGGAATTTCCTGATGTACGTTATTCATGTCCAGCTTACTTCCTATTTATTGATCTCCTGCCCTAAGAGGAGAAAGAGAAGTTTAAATTTAGCAATAGCTTATTCTTACCCTAAGTCAAACGTTCTTAGTGGAAAAAATACAGGTTATTTATTTTAATTTTACATTTGGAATTACAAGGATGAGATAAAATCAAGTTCTAGGGCTCAGATAATAAAAATATAATAATAAACATGATCTATAACTTTATATTTATATGCATACTTTCCTTCTATTTCTGCTTCTGATATATAACTTGGTTTTGAGAAACTGTTATCTGTATGCAGATTCAATATTTCAGTGAGTTTTTTCTTGTAGAGTCTTTAAGGTTAGCATAAGAAATCAAAAATAAGTATAGGGATCTTAACTTTCATAAACAGTTTGCTTTTGCATTTAATTTAAAAGATAATGACAAATTTCCTATAAATTCTTATAGTTTTAGTATCTAGTTTTAATCTCTGTGTATTTTCCACTCTAGTTTTTACTGTTAAATAGTCTATATTGAAGATTTCACACTTGGGAAGTTGGAATAATCTTTAAAGCAAATCCACTTGCTATTTTTTTCTCTTCTCCTTGGATGAACATGTAATTGGCAATACTTTACTTCAAAGAATTTCTTTTATTAGAAAAAGAAGAGAGAGAAGCAACAGATGGCCTTGAATCTTGCTATTCTCTAAAAGAAATTAAATAAATAAAGAAATAAATATTTTATTTCTATGTAGCAAAATCAGAAAGCCCAGAGTGAGTTTGATACATTTTGAAATCCTGTTAAATAATTCTTTCAGTAACTATTTTATCCTTTAGTCCTATGTATGTACATATGCAGTAATTCTCATGGAGAAAAAAATCTTTGGAGAGCAGTGGATTAAAATATCAGAATATTAAGTAGAGATTTTAAAGAGTGACAATTATAATTATTATGAATTCTTTCATGTGTGTGGAAGAAGCTAGTATTGAAAGCATCTGAAAGCATACCCATGAAATAAATATTTGCTATCTGTATATCATATATTAAAACTATATTTGTAAACTTATTTATAAATATATATGTTTAAAGCATATTTTCATTGTCTAGTTTTTCAGTAACCCACTTTGTCATATAAGTGTGAGAGAGAATAAATTAAAATAATTTAGCCACAGGAAATTTTTTTAGCCTGTTAGATTTACTTTATTTATAAGACTTTAAGATAGTTCAGTGTTGCTTCTTAAAGATAAACCCAATAAAATTAAATCTTGAAAGCCATCACATTTAACAATAAACCAGTGATTAACTGATAAGTTCTCAAAGATGGTGAAATAATGATCTTTCCTTCTATTCCTTTCACCTCTATTCTCTTCTAAAATAAATCATTTCCAGACTGTCAACAAGCATGAGAAATTTCTAACTAAAGACCTTTCTCTCTTGAAGACACTGAAAAGAGGCTTAAAGTGAAAAGTGCCGTAACTACAATAGTAAGTGCATTCTACCAAGAATAAATAAAAATTGCAAAGCTTGACAGTGAAGAGAACAGAGGGGAATTCAAGTGACTAAACCTCAAATAAAGGATTATCCTTGTTTGTGAGGAATCTGTTCCAGTAAGAAATTGATCTAGAAACCTCTGCATACAAAAAGAGCTGGGCAGTTTTCTGAGCTGTAGGGAAACTGCCACTGAGACCAGTCATCCTAACTGGACAGTGATCTGCCTACAAGTCTTCAGGTCCCAGCAATAGACATCTGCCTTGGCCTTGACAGTTTGGCCTTAGGTCTATTTATTTAGACAGCAGCTGTCCTAAATCAATGACACTCACACAGTGATTAAAATAAATTTGGTACTATATTTTTACAGCTCTATTAACTTTACCATTTGACTTTCTGTTTTGTAAAAGGGGGAAAATGAAAATTGAGAACTGTGCGTATGACTGTTTAAGTGCATGCCAACCAGATTAAAATCCCATCAGCAGATGTAGAGATAACTGAACCAAAGTGACAGATTTAACACTGCTGTCTGTTTATGTGTCAGATAGAGTTAAATGTTTTGCTGAATTCTTAAAATGGTTTGGCTCTGTAGTATCTAGCATAATCAACACTGAAAACTGGAGCACGATTTTGTCTTACTATGTGGAAAAGGCTATGTGCACTTGAGGATCAAGAAAATTGCTATTGAAAGTGGTATGTTAAAAAAATGTGTTTGATTAATGAAAACAAAGTTGCCTATTTGAATATATTTGTTAGGAGGAAATGAAATCATTAATTCATTTATTTACCAGACTTTCACTGAGTACTCTTTATGGGTCAGATTCTGTTAGGGGCGGAAGAGACAAAGTCAAATAACATGTAGTTTCTGCCCCTTTGGAGCTTTTGCTACAGTGACATGTATCCGCTTTTTCAAAATGTTTTGTTAATATTGATTGGATTTCTTAAAAACAAGTTTTCTCTGAATTTTTTTTTTTTTTTGGTATATGTTTTCTTTATATCTACTTTAAATATCTCTTCTTCTGCTTTGAAATAAAAATAGAGTGAAACAACAGAAGAGAAAATAAAACAACAAACAACACCAAGCCAAGCTACTACACTGAGAGTCTACAAAGTAAGGAATCCCGCTAGCTCTGAAAGGAAGAAAAGCTTTTTTCTTCTATATTAAAGACTGTACTGTACCTTTTCTTTGAGGATGGTTCTTTATGTTAGAAGTTCATTGATATATGAGTGTCACCTGCAAAATCTGCTGTATTGTTTAATGCATTTCACATTTTTAGCTGTAGGTGTATACAGTTTTTACAGGCTTCCTAGGTGACTCAGTGGTAAAGTATCTACCTACCAATGCAGGAGATGTGGGTTTGATCCTTGAGTGGAGAAGATCCCCTGGAGGAAGAATGGCAACCCACTCCAGTATCCATGCCTGGGAAATCCTATGGATAGAGGTGCCTGGCAGTCTACAGTTCATAGGGTCGCAAAGGAGTGACATATGACTCAGTGATTAAACAACAACAATATAGTTTAGTAGGACACTATTATGTAGGTTGAAATAAGAAGAATTTGATGTCTTTATGAGAACCATTACAATCCTTCCCAAATTATAAATACTACTTTTTGAGGAAAGAAAATAGGCTATTAAACTGCACTGAAATCATCAATGTCAACTTTCAACTTTGCTGGCTTGGGTTTACCTGTATTTAATTTTATGAGTTCTACTCTGATTGAACACCCCTGACATCATATATGGGGTTTGACAAATATGAGGATTCACAGGCTAATTCGGTTATTCAACAAATATTTTGTGAGCATTTACCATGTACAGGGTGTTATTCTTGTGACTGGGGTTATATGTGTGAACAGGAGTCTAAGCTCTTTTATTCAGTGAGCTCATATTCCAGGGAAAGTCCTGACTAGCAAAGAGTTCAGGTGGAGAAATTCCTAATAATTCTGTCCCACAGAATGAGTTATCTGTCTTCAGGAAATAAAACACTGCGGTGTAGGACTTAGTATCTCATACATTTACTCTTTTAACTTATGCTTAGGATGCACTCCAGTGTTCTTGCGTGGAGAATCCCAGGGACGGGGGAGCCTGATGGGCTGCTGTCTCTGGGGTTGCACAGAGTTGGACACGACTGAAGCGACTTAGCAGCAACAGCAGCAGCAGGGTGCACCTACTGTGTCCAAGGCTATATTCTAAGCATTGGATCCTCTCTTAATATTCAGATTTAGGAGATCTTGAATGTCTCCTATGAACTTGTATTTTTATAATTACCTTACAATCATACAGTTTTTTTTAATGACCACTTTAATAAGTTCATTTTGAATGTAAATAATCTTAGCTAGGATTGTAGTAAGAGCTACGTGGCAGAAAATTCTTAGTGGGAAGCAATAGCTAGTACACTATGATGATGCCTTCTAAAATATGTTGCTAATTGATTAAAAAAAAAAAACTGTTGTATGTATTTTTCTTTTTTAGCCATGCCACTTGGCTTGCAAGATCTTAGTTCCCCAACCAGGGATCAAACCCTGGGCTCCTGGCAGTAGAAGCATGGAGTCTAAACCACACTGGGCTGCCAGGGAATTCCTTATTGTAATCTTAATCAAGCAAAGTTGATGGCCAACATGGTGTTTCAGGGGGAATACTGGAGATATTTACTGATTTTCTTGCTGAAATGATAATTCCCTCCTTAAAAAGAAACTGTAGGAATGCCTCAGTTTGCATCTCTGGTTCTACTCAGATGCTTAAACAAGGAATTCCTTGAAATTACAGAAATGGTCACCATAAACCTTGAAGAGATTGGCCTGAAATATTTTTGATGCTTAAACAAGGAATTCCTTGAAATTACAGAAATGGTCACCATAAACCTTGAAGAGATTGGCCTGAAATATTTTTGAGGACCAGATTTTAATGTGGTTTCTGAATCAAGTTTAAATTTTTCCAATTAAAAAATCAATCAGTGAGAAGTTCAGTAGGAAAAACTGGGGTTTGAGAGGGTAGGTGGCAAGCTGATGATTTTGAGGTTTGGGATATCAAGGGAATGCCTTTGTGATAGCGTATAAGTAGTACATTGGTTCCCTCTTCCAGCTAGTAGATGGAATCTTTTGCTTCACCACTCAGAGCAAAATTTAAAGAATTTAGCAGCAGAATATCTAAATATTGGGAGGTAGCACAAGGGACAAGGGGGGAAGAGCACAGAAATGCTACCTCAATCTATAAGTGTCTTCACAATTTTTCTTAGAATCTTGCCTTCTGCCTAATATAACAGGAAGATCACATGAAAGAGTCACTTTGGGAAGCGAGAAAGATGATACTGTGAACAATTAAGGATGTTAAATCAACCACAGTCATGTGGTTTTCCCTGTGAATAGATACTTCAGTTCAGTTGCTCAGTCATGTCCGACTCTTTGCGACCCCATGGACTGCAGTGTACCAGTCTTTCCTGTCCATCACTAACTCCTGGAGACTGCTCAAACTCATGTCCATCGAGTCGGTGATGCCATCCAACCATCTCATACTCTGTCATCCTCTTCTCCTCCTACCTTTAATTTTTCCCAGCATCAGGGTCTTTTCCAATGAGTCAGTTCTATCACATCAGGTGGCCAAAGTATTGGAGCTTCAGCTTCAGCATCAGTCCTTCCAACGAATATTCAGGATTGATATTTGCATGAAATCTTTCCCAGCATCAGGGTCTTTTCCAACGAGTTATTTCTTTGCATCAGGTGGCCAAAGTACTGGAATTTCAGCTTCAGTATCAGTCCTTCCAATGAATATTCAGGATTGATTTCCTTTTGGATGGACTGGTTGGATCTCCTTGCAGTCCAAGAGATTCTCAAGAGTTTTCTCCAACACCATGGTTCAAAAGCATCAATTCTTCAGCACTCAGCTTTCTTTATGGTCCAACTCTCACTTGCATACATGACTACTGGAAAAACCATAGTTTTGACTAGATGGACCTTTGTTGGCAAAGTAATGTTGCTGCTTTTAGTATGCTGTCTAGGTTGGTCATAGCTTTTCTTACAAGAAGCAAACATCTTTCAATTTCATGGCTGCAGTCACCATCTGCAGTGATTTTGGAGCTCAAAAATAGGAAGTCTCTCACTGTTTCCATTGTTTCCCCATCTATTTGCCATGAAGTGATGGGACCAGATCCCATGATCTTAGTTTTCTGAATGTTGAGTTTTAAGCCAGTTTTTTCTCTCTCTTCTCTCATTTTCATCAAGAGGCTCTTTAGTTCTTCTTCTCTTTTGCCATAAGGGTGGTGTCATTTGCATACCTGAAGTTATTGATATTTCTCCCAGCAATCTTGATTCCAGCTTATGCTTCATCCAGGCTGGCATTTTGCATGATGTACTCTGCACAGAAGTTAAATAAGCAGGGTGACAACATACAGCCTTGACATACTCCTTTCCCGATTTGAAACCATATTATTCCAAATGTTCTGTTGTTCCATGTCCAGTTCTAACTGTTGCTTCTTGACCTGCATACAGATTTCTCAGAAGGCAGGTAAGGTGGGCTGATATTCCCATCTCCTGAAGAATTTTCCACACTTGTTGTGACCAATCAGTCAAAGGCTTTGGCGTAGACAATAAAGCAGAAGTGGGTTTTTTCAGGAAACTCTCTTGCTTTTTTGATGATCCACTAGATGTTGGCAATTTGAGCTCTGGTTCCTCTGCCTTTTCTAAATCCAGCTTGAACATCTGGAAGTTCACAGTTCACATACTGTTGAAGCCTGGCTTGGAGAATTTTGAGCATTGCTTTGCTAGTGTGTAAGATGAGTGCAATTGCGTGGTACTTTGAACATTCTTTGGCATTGCCTTTCTTTGGGATTGGAATGAAAACTGACCTTTTCCAGTCCTGTGGTCACTGCTGAGTTTTCCAAATTCGCTGGCATATTGAGTGTAGCACTTTAAGAGCATCATTGTTTAGGATTTGAAATAGCTCAACTGGAATTCCATCACCTCCACTAGCTTTGTTTGTAGTGATGGTATGATCTTAGCCACAGTCAGCTCCCGGTCTTGTTTTTGCTGACTGTATAGTGCTTCTCCATCTTCAACTGCCAAGGATATATATAATCAGTCTGATTTCAGTATTGATCATCTAGCGATGTCCATTTGTAGAGTCGTCTCTTGTGCTGTTGGAAGATGGTGTTTGCTGTGATCAGTGTGTTCTCTTGGCTAAACTCTGTTAGCCTTTGCCTTGCTTTATTTTGTATTCCAAGGCCAATCTTGCCTGTTATTCCAGGTATCTCTTGACTTCCTGCTTTTGCATTTCAGTCCTCTATGATGAAAAGGACGTCTTTTTTTGGTGCTAGTTCTAGAAGGTTTGGTAGGTCATCATAGAACCGTTCAACTTCAGCTTCTTTGGCATTTGTGGTTAGGCCATAGACTTGAATTACCGTGATACTGAATGGTTTCCCTTGGAAATGAACAGAAATCTTTCTGTCATTTTTGAGATTGTACCCAGGTACTGCATTTTGGATTCTTTTCTTGACTATGAGTACTATTCCATTTCTTCTAAGGGATTCTTGCCCACATTAATAGATATAATGGTCATCTGGATTAAATCCACCCATTCCAGCCCATTTTAGTTTACCAGTTCCTAAAATGTCGATGTTCACTGTTGCCAGTCTCTTGTTTGACCACTTCAGCTTCTAAGATACTTCAGTATATTCATTTATTATTTGGCCTAATGCTCATTAGTCATTCTACAAATGTTCAGTATTGTTAAGTGTTAAATGTGCTAGACAATGGGAACATGCTGGTGTACAGGGTAGATTAGACTTCCTCTTTGACCTCTTAGAATTATATTTTTCTCATACAGAAAGGAATAACAGATAATAAAAAGTTTATTCAGCTGAACAGTGGTTTACTGGTATAGTCTGAGTTCTAAACATTAATTTGTTTTTCTGTAATACTTTCAGAAAATAAAAAATGGCATCCTGTTCTTCTCTTAGTAAATGGTAAAGAGTGTCTTCTATGAATGTAGCTAAAATGTCTGCTCTGTGAGGACAGGGACTTTGTTTTGTTGACACCATCTGCCCAGTTCCTTGAAAAGATCTGTTGCATGGCAGGCACTTATTAAATACTCACTGTATGACAATCAGGAGCTTGATAAAGTCAGGAATTAATTTAACCTTCTTGATACAGAAGCAGGTGGAATGAGAAAAATAATGGTATTCTATTTGGATCCTAGGGGCTTCCCCAGTGGCTCAGTGGTAAAAATCCACTTGCAGTGCAAGAGACGTGGGTTTGATCCCTGGTTCAGGAAGATCTCCTGAAGAAGGAAATGGCCACCCACTCCAGCCTTCTTGCCTGGGAAATCCTATGGACAGAGAAGCCTGGCAGTCTACAGTCCCTGGAGTTGCAGAGTCAGAGAAAACTGAATAACTCAACAACAATTTAGATCCTAAGATTTTTTGGTGTTCAGTGGGCTCAGATCTTTATAAAAAATATATATTTGTAAATGACTTTTGGAAAAATGAAATCCCAAACAGTTAATGGTTGGTTGTTATGGTAACACTTCTCATCTTCAAATGTATCAAGAAATTAGTCATAATGGAGAACTTACAGAAATTTCTGTTTTGAAAGGAAGTCAGACAAGTTACTTGAGATTATCCTAGCAGAAGAATAATATATTGAATTCCAATAATTTCACAGTGGACCCTTTATCCTAAATGTTCTCCTTAAAAAAAATTCTGAAAGGGAGACAACTATTGGCAGCTCTATGGAGTTACAATAGAGCCGATTCCAGAGGGGTAAAATTCCTCACATACTTTCTTCTCCAGATGCAAAAATAGACCATCAAGGGAAATCACTATGACCAGCAGATTGTGTTTATCAGACACCATAGATTTTGGTTTATGGATCTCTTCATAGAAATTGTCAGTTGTTCTGTGGACAACATTGTTACAGCAGTTCCCTGAAGAGTTTTTTTTTTTAATTGAATTGTCTTGATCTCTGAGGGAATGGAGTTGGAAAGCAGAGAAGATAATTTGGCTCTTGACTATCACTGTTTTCCAAATGGGTAATTTTTAAAATAGGATTGTCAGTGATTCTGGCTGACTTAAGTTAATATTAGATTCTTCATTAAGGGTTGACAGGAACTGTCTGGGAACAAAGGAAGGAAGTCTATGGAGAGATAATCTGTGTTAAAAAGGAATCCAATATTCTCTATTTAGGACATGGATTGTTTCCAAAGCCTATCTCTGTTTTGCCTTATCCCTGTTAAAAGATTATATTAATATGCATTAATGAGATGAACCATTTAAAAAGGTAAAAATTGATGTCAGTAGAAAATTACTAAAAATTACAAAACTGATAAAATAGTTGTTGATGAATGCATTATAATAGCCAATATAATAAATATAATCAGATTCTGAAATAGTGACAAAGAATGAAATGACTAACTCAAACAGGTAGGGGCATATAAAATCCATTAGAGGTTATCTCCGTGATTCAGGTCAGGTTCATTTGGGTATGGTGACTGCTACAGGTCTCCATTGTTTAGGTTTGCTTGCCAGGGATCTGCATAGATATTAACAACTAAAATAGAGATAGGGCTAATGAGCACACAAAGTAGTTTCCCTTACTTTTCCTTAGAACTCCAAGCATGAAGTACCAATACTTAGGTCTTCAGTATCATTATGCCCTTATAAAAATTAGCTGTTTGTACAATATGATCTGACATTTTATATATTAATGAAAGTGAGAGTGTTAGTTGCTCAGTGGTCCCCTGACTCTGCGACCCCATGGACTATAGCCCACCATGGAATTTTCATGGAAATTTCCATGGAATTTTCATGGAAATTTCCATGGAATTTTCCAGGCATGAATACTGGAGTGGGTTGCCATTCCCTTCACCAGAAGATTTTCCTGACCCAGGGATCAAACCCGGGTCTCCTACACCGCAGGCAGATTCTTTATCATCTGAGCCACCAGGGAAGCCAATAACAGACAATAAATATTTTCAACTTTTTATAAATAATAAAACTGTGAATGGGGTGAATACTCAGTGGCATTACTAATGGGTTTTCAACTTAGGAGCCATGAGTTACAAGCTTGCCTTATCAAAAGCATATCATTTTTGTCTAATTTAAACTTAGGTTCTATTTGTTTAATATATTAATTCTGCCAGTTGAAAATTATTGCTTTTTTGATTATTAACTCCAAACTATGAAAGAAAGAGCTGAGTTTACAATTTAAAATCAGCGCTACCTGGAAACAGTGGAATGGGATTCTATTTCTTCCTTGGGAATATTTTCCACCTGGTATGGATAAAATGTGGAGAAGGCAATGGCACCCCACTCCAGTACTCTTGCCTGGAAAATCCCATGGATGGAGGAGCCTGGTAGGCTGTAGTCCTTGGGGTCGCTAAGAGTCAGACACGACTGAGCGACTTCCCTTTCACTTTTCACTTTCATGCATTTGAGAAGGAAATGGCAACCCACTCCAGTGTTCTTGCCTGGAGAATCCCAGGGACGGGGGAGCCTGGTGGGCTGCCGTCTATGGGGTTACACAGAGTCGGACACGACTGAAGCGACTTAGCAGCAGCATGGATAAAATGAATTTATATGCAATTCATGGATCAGGGATTAGAAGATTCAATACCACATGAAGAAACTGAGGATGGACAAGGCCTAACTTGTGAGTATGCAAATAATTTGATTATGTATTTACTTTCAGATTTTATCTTTAATAAATTGTGAGAGGGAGATACGAGCTTTAACTACAACTCCTTAAGTTTTTTTTTAATATGCCAGAAGGATTTTCACTGCATTTCTGGTGATTAAAATAAGTAGCTCTATTCACATATACTGAGATTTTTTTCCAAATTTATTTAAAAACACTTTCTGGTTTATACTATGAGAGCTAATTGAAACTAAAAATGCCAAGGAACAATTTTAAATTATTTAGGCTCTCTAAGTTATAGAATTAAATCTAACAAGTAACCTTTATGTTTTATAGTATTTTATGTTTTATAATATATTTATAAACATATATAATATGTTTATATTATTTTCTCAACCCTCCACAAGGGAAGCCCAACCCTCCATAACTCCAACCCAATTCCACATATGGTTTACTTTTTGCAAATATTCCCTATGTATTATATTTTATAGATATTTGAAATTTTTGGTTTGATACCTGCTCATTTCAGATGCTACACATTTAAGGGAAAGATGCTTTAAACATTCATCATTTTTTCACAGTGCCTAAAATTTAAAAACTACACATACATGTAAAATTATATTCAAGTATGTGTAATATAATATATATATATATATATCTTTTTGTGTTCTTTATGTATAGCACAAGTGAATTATTTTTAACATTTTTGCTTGACCTGCTTTTTATACTCTTTAACAACTCCATTATTTGCTTCAATTCCCACCTAATTGGAAATGAATCTACATAGCAGTCAACTTGAATCAACTTCCTTCAGGCTGTGCTAGGCACTCTACAGGTCTGTATGATTTCTGTTTGCTTTTATGAATGATAATAGTGACTTTGCCACTGGTAGTAAAAGCTTGCATACTTTGATAATACATAGGTAAAGCTCATTCTACAGGAGTGTTGAATGAATGAAACTATTGGATTGGCCAAAAAGTCCATTTGGGTTTTCCATATGGTATGAAAAGCCTGAACAAAGTTTTTGGCCAACCCAATGCTTAATCAGTGTACAGTATGTCTGTGTGAGTTGAATGAATGTGTTTTGTAGTAACCAGGGATTCACAGAAACTGCCAATAAGACATGAGAGGATACCTTTGTTGTTGCATGGTAAACCTCAGATTCAGACCATCCTGACATATCTTAAAATGTGAATTCAACAAACTGATCATATAAAATTTTTTAGGTGAGATTTGAATTAAAAAAAAAGTTGTATATAATCATTAATTAGCATAGAAATAATGATTTCTTACTCCTCAATGAATACTATAGCAAGTTCTATACATGTATACCAGAGATCAAATTGCCAACATCCGCTTGATCATGGAAAAAGCAAGAGAGTTCCAGAAACACATCTATTTCTGCTTTATTGACTATACCAAAGCCTTTGACTGTGTGGATCACAATAAACTGTGGAAAATTCTGAAAGAGATGGGAATACCAGACCACCTGATCTGCCTCTTGGGAAATGTGTATGCAGGTCAGGAAGCAACAGTTAGAACTGGACATGGAACAGACTGGTTCCAAATAGGAAAAGGAGTACGTCAAGGTATGTCAAGGTACATCAAGTACATCAAGGCTGTATATTGTCACCCTGTTTATTTAACTTATATGCAGAGTACATCATGAGAAACACTGGACTGGAAGAAACACAAGCTGGAATCAAGATTGCTGGGAGAAATATCAATAACCTCAGATATGCAGATGACACCACCCTTATGGCAGAAAGTGAAGAGGAACTAAAAAGCCTCTTGATGAAACTGAAAGTGGAGAGTGAAAAAGTTGGCTTAAACCTCAACATTCAGAAAACGAAGATCATGGCCTCTGGTCCCATCACTTCATGGGAAATAGATGGGGAAACAGTGGAAACAGTGTCAGACTTTATTTTTGGGGGCTCCCAAATCACTGCAGATGGTGACTGCAGCCATGAAATTAAAAAAGACGCTTACTCCTTGGAAGGAAGGTTATGACCAACCTAGATAGCATATTCAAAAGCAGAGACATTACTTTGCCAACAAAGGTTTGTCTAGTCAAGGCTATGGTTTTTCCTGTGGTCATATATGTATGTGAGAGTTGGACTGTGAAGAAGGCTGAGCGCCGAAGAATTGATGCTTTTGAACTGTGGTGTTGGAGAAGACTCTTGAGAGTCCCTTGGACTGCACGGAGATCCAACCAGTCCATTCTGAAGGAGATCAGCCCTGGGATTTCTATGGAAGGAATGATGCTAAAGCTGAAACTCCAGTACTTTGGCCACCTCATGCGAAGAGTTGACTCAATGGAAAAGACTCTGATGCTGGGAGTTGGGGGCAAGAGGAGAAGGGGATGCCAGAGGATGAGATGGCTGGATGGCATCACCGACTGGATGGACGTGAGTCTGGGTGAACTCCAGGAGTTGGTGATGGACAGGGAGGCCTGGCGTGCTGCAATTCATGGAGTTGCAAAGAGTCGGACACGACTGAGCGACTGATTTCATCTGATCTTATCTGTACATATATACATGAAAAATATTTTAAAAAGATCTAATTCATTATTATATCATTAAAAATAATATAACCAATATATTAATGAACAGTTTTAAAATTAATTTATTTATTTTAATTGGAGGCTAATTACTTTACAATATTTTAGTGGTTTTTGCCATACACTGACATGAATCAGCCATAGGTGTACATGTGTCCCCATCTTGAGCCCCCTCCCACCTCCCTCCCCATCCCATCCCTCAGGGTTGTCCCAGTGCAGCAGCTTTGAGTGCCCTGTCTCATGAATTGAACTTGGACTGGTGGTCTTGTGTGCATTTTTCTTTAAATTTTATTTAATGAATAATAAAAACATGGTGGTGTCTTTAATACTTAAAATTTGACTTTTTCTTTTTCTATATGACCTGAAGCCATCGCCTGGAGTGTTTTAAAACTTTCAACCTGAAGTGGATTATGGGAGATGACTGGGGAGCAGCCAGACTCGGAGATGTGGAAAGAGCTTTCCTGTGATCCTTTACCTTCTGACAACACAGGTTATAACTCATGAAGAAAGGCACTTAACACTCCATGTACCACCACCTTTTGGCCTCAGCTGGACAGCTGAAGTAAAATCATTGTCTGCTACCGCTGTAAGTGTTCCAACAACATGCCAGAAATAAATCATTTAATTGAACAGGGCTTTTATGCTTTATCTTTTACTAATAATGATTTTTAAAAAAATAAATGATAAGAGAAAATAATTGTTTGGATGTTTCTTTCCCATCAACTCATCCTTCCTGGCAAGTTTTTTGTTCCCTGAAATAGAGCTTTTGAAAATTAAGACAGATTATGATACGTTTCTGTTAAAATGCCAGTCATACACTGCATAGTGCTGAGACCTGAAGTAGAAAAATGAACTGCTGCAAATTTTGCCCTTAAGGAAAATAGTGCTTTTTTCAATGCTTTGAAAATACTTCTCAGTGTTACACTTTAATATATTATTTATTTTCTAAATACGGCAATTTTCTTGTAGGGATGGCATTGCAGGTCATCTGTCAGAATAAATGCTAACCTAGCCTAAAATACTCTGAGAAATATTGGTTTAGTGGATTAAAGTAAGTCCACTAGTCATTACATTATTAAATTACTGGGCACTTGTTGGATTCAGAAATGTTTTGTATGTTAAAAGTATATCTTTCTCCAGCCTCCAGCACTTTCACTGAGTCTCTGAGGAATCAGTTTATTTATGGTGGCAACAATAGTTGATTTTGAGACCTTAAGCTTAAAGATAAACTATTTCTTTTCTGCATCAGCCTTTGAATTTGGGTGTCATGGAAAAGTAGAACAGCATAATAGTACCACGCAGTTGCCCATGTAGCTGGTGGGCAGAGATTCTTTGTTGCCCTGGAGAGAAGGAAAATCCGATCCTAAAAAATTTGCCTATTCTCTCGTTTGCCTCTCTGAAAACAGTTTGGGGTTATTTATAAATTAAATCCTTGTTTAGTTAAAACTTGTTCTAAATAACACAGTGTAGTTCTAATCTTGTGGCAACTTCATAATCTGTTCTGGGGATTACAAAATTGAATATTCTTAACAATATTGAGGACAATTCTTAACAAAAATGAGGACAATAACAAATGAAAAAACTTGAAGAAATTTAATGAATAACAACTTCACTTGGAAACTTAAATGTAGTAACTCAGATCCTGAAAGAATGAATGAAAAAATAAACTCCATGATTTCTGAGCTCTTAATTATGGTAAACCAGTTCAGATTATAAATTCAAAATTCCCAGCGCTTCATACTTAAGTTTGAAAATGTACTATAGTTTAAATATATGGTGCAGTGTAATTTAAGTGTGAATCCACCCCTCCAGACCTCCAGCCTTAGCTAGAGGGAAAATAGCATATTCTCATGTCCTGACTCATCAAAGGCCAGTTTTCAGGTGTTTTGATGGTTAAATCTGTCTAGTGAGTGTCCATCAATTTTATACAAAGATTTCTCTGTAGGCTGCCTTGCTTCTGCAAATGGGAGTTTGGGAACTTTAAATGAAAGAGTGTATAAAGTTTTCTTGGCTGAGTGTTATTAACTGAGGGACTCTGGATTAATTTAGCAGCCAGGTCTGTTCTTTCAGCCATAAGCCATGCTGTCAGAGAAACTTAATTACACTTTAAGTGGGATGCAAATGAGTTGTGACACTACATCATTTCACATGAAAGGTTCATTACTTACATTAACTTGCACAATGCCTGCTCCTAAACCTAGACTCATTACAATATTCCTGCGATTATTTTTTTTTTAACATAGCTAAATACAAATAGGGTTTTAACTTTTAATAGCCTGTTTCTTTTTTAATATTTAAGGCTACAAGTGTTCACTTTATTAAATGATTATGAACTGAACTTCTAGATACATAAATATATAAAGGCTGGCAGAAAAAAAAAGTTTTATCACTTTACTGCTCAATAGTGCATTCTCAGGACCCAATTATTCTTTAAAGTAACTTTATATCAGTAACTTCTTTAGCACTAATATCCATGACTTGAAACAGGAAATTTAGCAAGCTTTAAAATCAGAAGTCTGAGGAGTTTTATCTCTAGGGCTTAACAGATTTTTCTGAGGCTCTGTTGGGTGATTTGGGGTGAGGAAACTTAAACATAGAAATACATTTTATATTGATAATTGAAAGCTTGAGTGGTGGGGATAAATCAGTCATGACTATCTGACCATGTATTAGGACAAGTAAAACAATATATTTGATCCTATTCCGAAGAAATGGTTCTGGAATTCTAAGGGGAGAGAGAGTTCATTTTAGATTCATACCTCTGTTCTTTGATGTGGTAATAAGAGTTTTAGAGAAAATTAGTTGTTTTCTTCCTAACATAATCAGTTACTATAATCAATCTTTGGTGCTTGACAAATTTGTCCTCAAGGATTGGTGGCAGGAAAAACAACAGTAGCAGATTTTTGTCACTTACGCTCTTGGCAAAGTACTTTACTTGTATTAGCTCATTTAATACACACACATAAAAGCCCTGTGAGGCAGGTACTCTCTCCCCATTTCAGAAATGACAAAACAGAAAAAGAGAGGGATTAAGCAAGTTGCCCAGAGTCTCAACGGTGTGAGAGCCAGGGTTCAAACCTACTCATTCTATTTGTAAAGCTCCTGCTTTTAACCACTATGGCATACCACCTATGTTGTACAAAGGATTTTTATATTTATTAAATGTAATCAAAAATATTTTAAGATAAGTAGATGACAAAGTCCACAGAAATCATAGTGGAGAACAGATCTTCATTCCGTTAAGTGAAGAATGTGATTTTTAAAAAAATTGAAGTACAGTTGATTTACCATGTCATAGAGCAACATGATATAATTCATATTGTGTCTATTTATTCAAGTAAATCCCTAGGGTTTAGAATCAAAGTTTTGTTATAGTTTTTTAAGATTTTTTTTTTGATGTAGACCATTTTTAAAGTCTTTATTGAATTTGTTACAATATTGTTTCTGTTCTATGTTTTGATTTTTTAGGTGCGAGACATGTGGGGTCTTAGCTCCCTGACCAAGGATCAAACTTGTACCCCATGCATGGGAAGGAAGTCTTAACTGCTGGACTTCCAGGGAAGTCCCCAAATTTTATTATAATTTAATATACCAGCCATCAGATGCTGTTTCATCTTAAGGCACAAGTCTGTCTTTTTCCTAATGAATAGTTCATGGTATCTATTACAAATAGACTTTGATATCAAACTGGAACAGATATGGAAAGGCGAATTATATTCTTCATTGCAAATTTATAGAATAAGGTAAAATCATGTAATGCCCTGAGCTGCTTCACTATAATTTAATATACTGAACTTGTAGTTAGTTTACTAGTAGTTTGGTGTTTGAGGGAATTATACAATTTTTAAATCCAAATTTACCTCCTCATAACATGACCATTCCATCTTTTAAATTATAGGAAATATGCTCCTAAATTGAGGATAATATGTATGTATTGAAATTTATATTCCTTATTGTGCCAGTCATCAGTTTACTGCCTCTCAGCTTCAAATTCATCCTGCATTGCCTGACTCTGCAGTAAAGAAACGATCCTGTAACCATTTCTCACTTTCAACAGGCGCAGCCGTTCAGCTATGACAATAGAGGGCAGTGGAGAGACATTGTAAGAGAAAGGAGTTTTTGTTCCTCTCTCTGATGCTGTCTGTCTTTTATTTGCTTTCTCCTACATGGCTTTCAGCAATGCATGAAGGGAGTAAGCATCCAGGCGTAACCACCGCCCACCCCACCCGCCCCTACCCCGCCACCACGAGCTACAGTCCTCAAGCACCACTGTTTCTTGGGGAAAGTGCATTCCTGGCTCTCATCAGGTGACTGTCTCATTGCCAGTATGAACACTATGCCCCTTGACCAAAATGTTCATGAAAACACATCTGAAGTTGGGGAAGAATATGAGCATTTTAGAAGTAGGAGAAACCTTAGAAATCATCTAGTCTAACCCTTCCTTTTTGTAGGAATCCAGAGAGGTTTATTCCATGTATTGTCACACCTTTTATGTAGCTTGTAACACTTTTAAATCTTCCCTTTCAGGGTTTATATTTTAAATAATGACACTACTTATAATTATTTAAAACATTCCATTTGAATTGCAAAGGAGATTTTATTTATCTTGAATTTCAACGAGTATTTATTGACTTTCTACAGATTCTCCAAGTGTTTTATGGACTACAAGAATAAAAAGGAGACACATTTTCTATGCTAAAACAAAATATAAAAAACCCTAATGAAGCAGTATACCAAGGTAGAATATGGTAAAATCCACAAGAGTTATCCTCCAATTAAAAATTACTTTATAAAACCGCAAGAGTTATGCAGAAAGAGACTGGAAATCATATTTGGGGCAATAAGGGAGTACTTTCATGAACACTATAGACATATAAACAGGGTGGGTAGGGTCTAAGAGTTAGACTTAAGGAGAGGGGAATAAGAGTATATGGATAATTTAAAGCATAAACAAAGTTTCAGAGGCAGAAAAATGTTTCACACTGGGATGTCAAATGCCCTCTAGCTTGTTTTATTGTGGGCATAGGCTAGTTACAGGAGAATAATGGAAAAACTTGGCAAAATTACAAATTTTTGAATTTTCATAGATCATGACACATGGTATTTCAATAAAAATCAAGAAAATGTAAGATGAGATGAATAAATGAGTTAATCATAATTATATTCATATAAATTCAAATTGCATGAATTAAACAATAGAACTTTGAAAGAAACAAAATTCTTCATGTTTGACCTCTGAAAAGAGCCTTAAAAAGAGCTAAGTTGTTTGGATATGACAATATAAAGACTTCTCACTGAATTATATATGAAAAATTTGGTTTCATTTTTAATAATCCTAAAATTATTTTCTCCATCATTGAATGTTAAACATAATATCCGATATTGACTTATATTAAAGACAGTTAAAGGGCTTCATTTTCTGGATGGAGGGGATTAGATAACCTAAACAGCTTTCAATTTTTGTAAATCTAGAAGATTTTTTGGAGAAGGAAATGGCAACCCACTCCAGTATTCTTGCCTGGAGAATCCCATGGACAGAAGACCCTGGAGGGCTACAGTCCATGGTGTTACAAAGAGTCAGACATGACTAAGCTACTAACACACAGAAGATTTTTAATACGTATAATAGAACATAAAAACTGTTCATTTATATGCCCAAAAGGTAATTTGAAAAATTCCAAAGGAGATAAATGATGAGGAAACAAAGCCCCAGAACAAAAACTAATGTGGAAGCTGCCTTGGGAGGTGGGGATGGGGGTTGGGGTTGGTTCCATCTCTCAGTTCTCAGGAGCTGGAATTTAATGGCCCTGTGGGGACAGAAAATGACACTGTGCATACATGAATCAGGGAGTTGAAAATGAAATAGAAAATAAAATGAAAAACTATTGAAGATATGCAACACCAGTGAAAAAGTCAGGGGTGAACTTGAAAAATATCTACTCACTGGTACAGACTGTCAAATAAGCAACTTGCCAGTTTCAGCCTGAGCTGGGAGATGGGGTAGCAGAATTTTCCTCTGAGAGTTTATAGATGCAGGCCTACCTTCACATTCATTAAAATTGAGTTACATCAAATAATGTAGATAATCTCAAAAGTATAACTTTGCATATATACATACAGAGCATAAATATAGTATACTGATGCTGCTGTTTAGCTGCTCAGTCATGTCCGACTCCTTGCAACTGAATGGACTGTAGCCCACCAGGCTCCTCTGTCCATGGGATTCTCCAGGCAAGAATACTGGAGTAGTTGCCATTTCCTTCTCCAGGGGATCTTCCCAACCCAGGGACTGTACCTGGGTCTCCTGCATTGCAGGTGGATTTTTTACCGACTGAACCACCAGGGAAGCCCATAGTATACTACTATTTTATAAAGAATAGACATATGCAAGATGGTACTTATTGTATACACATATGAAATTAAAAGACGCTTACTCCTTGGAAGGAAAGTTATGACCAACCTAAACAGCATATGAAAAAGCAGAGACATTACTTTGCCAACAAAGGTCCATCTAGTCAAGGCTATGGTTTTTCCTGTGGTCATGTATGGATGTGAGAGTTGGACTGTGAAGAAGGCTGAGCGCCGAAGAATTGATGCTTTTGAACTGTGGTGTTGGAGAAGACTCGAGAGTCCCTTGGACTGCAAGGAGATCCAACCAGTCCATTCTGAAGGAGATCAGCCCTGGGAGTTCTTTGGAGGGAATGATGCTAAAGCTGAAGCTCCAGTACATTGGCCACATCATGCAAAGAGTTGACTCATTGGAAAAGACTCTGATGCTGGGAGTTGGGGGCAGGAGGAGAAGGGGACGACAGAGGATGAGATGGCTGGATGGCATCACTGACTTGATGGATGTGAGTATGTGTGAACTCCTGGAGTTTGTGATGGACAGGGAGGCCTGGTGTGCTGCGATTCATGGGGTCGCAAAGAGTCGGACACGACTGAGCAACTGAACTGAACTGATAGAGTTTATAGGTAAAATTAAAAGACCATGATTAGAAGTAATAAATATCAAACATGCGAGAGAAAGGGGGATTAATGAATTTTTCTTAAACTGAGTATGTTAAAAAATGCTTTAAGGAGACAATTTAGGTGATACAAACAAAATTTCTTAACACTTGAGGAAGCAAACAGTCTCTATTCAGAGAACTGCAAAATGGGGTGGAAGGCAGGAAGCTGTGATAGGATAAAAAATAAAGGACAAGGAAGTGAAAAATAGAAAATATCTAATTGGCTATGGCCACATAGTCAACCTTGTTTGAGATAAGAAGGGAAAGGAAAATAACTATAGGGCCCAGAGCTGGCTTCATTTTGGGGACTGGCTGACTGACTATCCTGCTTTTCTAGTCAAGTGGAACATTTATAGGAACATGAAAGTTCACCTTAGTTTCAGTTTGCTGACTTGATACCCCAGGCAGGAGCACTCTGTCTTGGGCCTAGAAAGTTATACAATGGGTGGTAGATATTTATTATATCTGTACTTTAAAATATAGCTGAAATATTTATAATGTTAATTAAAACAACTGACAGAATCTTTTTTTAAGTTTATTTTTTATTGAAGGATAATTGTTTTACAGAATTTTGTTGTGTTCTGTCAAACATCAAAATGAATCAGCCATAGGTATACATATATCTGCTCTCTTTTGAACCTTCCTCCCATCTCCCACCCATCCCACCCCTCTAGAGTGATACAGAGCCCCTGTTTGAGTTTCCTGAGCCATACAGCAAATTCCCATTTCTATTTTACATATAGTAATATGTTTCCATGTAGCTCCTTCCATACATCTCACCCTCTCCTCTCCTCTCCCCATGTCCATAAGCCTATTCTCTATGTCTGTTTCTCCATTGCTGCCCTGTAAATAAATTCTTCAGTACCATTTTTCTAGATTCCGTATATATACATTAAAATATGATATTTTTCTTTCTCTTTCTCACTTCACTCTGTATAATAGGTTCCAGTTCATCTACCTCATCAGAACTGACTCAAATGTGTTCCTTTTTATGGCTGAGTAATATTCCATTCTGTATATGTACCACAACTTCTTTATCCATTCATCTGTCGATGGACATCTAGGTTGCTTTCATGTTCTAGCTATTGTAAATAGTGCTGCAATTAACAATGGGATATATGTGTCATTTTAAATTTTGGTTTCCTCAGGGTATATGCCTAGGAGTGGGATTTCTGGGTCATATGGTAGTTTCATTCCTAGTTTTTAAAGGAATCTCCATACTGTCTACCATAGTGGCTGTATCAATCTATATTCCCACCAACAGTGGAAGAGCGTTCTGTTTTCTCCACATCCTCTCCAGCATTTATTGTTTGTAGGCTTTTTGGTAGCAGCCATTCTGACCAGTGTGACATGATATCTCATTGTAGTTTTAATTTGCATTTCTCTAAAATGAGCGATGTTGAGCATCTTTTCATGTTTGTTAGCCATCTGCATGTCTTCTTTGGAGACATGTCTATTTAAGTCTTTTCCCCACTTTTTGATTGGGTTGTTTATTTTTCTGTCATTGAGTTGTATGAGCTGCTTGTATATTTTGGAAATTAATCCTTTGTCAGTTGTTTCATTTGCTATTATTTTCTCCCATTCTGAGGGTTGTCTTTTCACCTTGCTTATAGTTTCCTTTGCTGTTCCAAAGCTTCTAAGTTTAATTAGGTCCCACTTGTTTACTTTTGTTTTTATTTCCATTACTCGAGGAGGTGGGTCATAGAGAATCTTGCTTTGATTTATGTCATCAAGTGTTCTGCCTATGTTTTCCTCTAAGAGGTTTAGAGTTTCTGGTCTTACATTTAGGTCTTTAATCCATTTTGAATTTATCTTTGTGTATGGTGTTAGGAACTGTTCTAATTTCATTCTTTTACACATAGCTGTCCAGTTTTCCCAGCACCATTTATTGAAAAGACTGTCTTTGTCCTATTGTATTTTTTTGCCTCTTTTGTAAAAAAACAAGGTACCCATAGGTGCATGGGTTTATTTCTGGGCTTTCTATTTTGTTCCATTGGTCTATATTTCTGGTTTTGTGTCAGTACCATACTGTCTTGATGACTGTAGCTTTGTAGTATAATCTGAAGTCAGAAAGATTGATTCCTCCAGCTCCATTCTTCTTTCTCAGGACTTTTGTGGCTATCTGGGGTCTTTTGTGTTTACATTTGAATTGTGAAATTTTTTGTTCTAATTCTGTGAAAAATGCCATTGGTTATTTAATAGGGATCACATTGAATCTGTAGATTGTGTTAGGTAGTATAGTCATTTTCACAATATTGATTCTTCCTACCCAGGAACATGGAATATCTCTCCATCTGTTTTTGTCATCTTTGATTTCTTTCATTAGTGTCTTATAATTTTCCATGTACAGTTCTTTTGTCTCCTTAGGTAAGTTTATTCCTAGATATTTAATTCTTTTTGTCACAATGGTGAATGGAATTGATTCCTTAATTTCTCTTTCTGACTTTTCATTGTTGGTATATAGAAATGAAAGTAATTTCTGTGTATTGATTTTGTATCCTGCAACTTTGCTAAATTCACTGATTAGCTCTAATAATTTTCTGATACTATCTTTAGGGTTTTCTATGTACAGTATCATGTTATCTGCAAACAGAGAGCTTTACTTCCTCTTTTCCAATCTGGATTCCTTTTTTTTTTTTGGTAATGGAAAGACATTTTTTAATCATGGCCTGGAAGACTTAGTATTGTTGAGATGATAGCATTACATAAAATGGTACACAGATTCAATGTAATTTCCACTAAAACCCCAATGACATTTTTTGCAGAAATAAAAAACCCATTCCAAAATTCATGTGGAATGTTAATGGGCCTCAAATAGCTTAAATAATTTTTAAAAGGCAAAGCTAGAGATTTATACTTCCAGATTTCAAAGTTTACCACAAAGTTGAAGCAATCAAAATATTGTGTATTGGCTTATGGAAATATAAATAACAGAGACTAGAATAAAAAACCCACAATAAACCCTCTCATATATAGTTAAATGATTTTGACAAAGGTGCTACAGCCATTGTGTGGTAGAAAGGACTCTTTTCAACAAACAGTCCTGGAAAAACTGGATGTCTACATGCAAAAGAATGAAATTGGTCCTTTTCTTATACCATGTTTAAAAATTAATGCAGAATGGATCAAAAACCTATATGTAAACTATAAATGTACTGAAGAAAAGCATATGGCAATACTTTCTTGTATATGACAGAAAAAGCATAGGCAACAAAAGAAACAAATATATCAGTTGGACATTACCAAAATTTAAGCTTTTGTGTAAAATTCAAAACTATCAAGAGAGTGAAAAGGCAGTCCACAGAATGGGATAAAGTATTTGCAAATCCTTTAAGAGATTAATATCCAGAACACACAAAGAACCCCTAAAACTCAACAACCACCACTGCAATTAAAAACTGGGCAAAGTACCTTTCCCAACTGTACAGGACACAGCCATTTGATTATCGTGTCCAGAGTACTGGTAAGTACATCACTGTAGAGGCTGGGGGAGTAGCAGATAGAACTCCTGGATAGTATTAAAGAGACACAAATCCTAACCACATCAGGGACTGCATCAAAAAGCCCACCCATGAGTCACTGGTGATACCTTGCCGATGATCCCCCACCTTCTGCACTCTGCTTGCTTTACTCATATACTATCACACCCTGTGTCTGGCTCCTGGTGCACATTCCTGATGGTGACTGAAGTGAGCTCTGGCAGATGACTAGTGGGGACTCACAGAAAATCAGACTGACTCTGCAGGTCAGGGAGAGACCAGAAACTTTAAGTTGTCTTTTTTTATTTTTAAGTTTTAAGTCTGTCCTTGGTTAAGCAAAAACGTGGCTGTTGGCACCCTTGTGTATATTGCAACAATAAGAGAAGGCATATAAGCTTAAGAATTCAGCCAAAAGAGAGAGCAGGAAGCCTGGAGCAGATGTAGCCAAAGAATCTGATAAATCCTGAGAATTCCTAGCAGAATGATGGAAGGTATTCCTCTCCAAAAAGTGAAAGTGAAAGTTGCTCAGTAGAGTTCGACTCTGTGACCCCATGGACTATACAGTCCATGAAACTCTTTAAAAAAAAAAATTAATTAATTAATCTTAATTGGGGGCTAATTACTTTACAATATTGTGGTGGTTTTGGCCATGCATAGACATGAATCAGCCATGGGTGTACATGTGTCCCCCATCCTGAACCCTGCTCCCACCTCCCTCCCTAACCCATCTCTCAGGGTGGTCCTGTTTTTGGCTTTGAGGACCCTGTTTCATGCATCGAACTTGGACTGGTAATCTATTTCACATATGGTAATACACACATTTCAATGCTATTCTCTCAAATCATCCCACCCTTGCTTTCTCCCACAGAGTCCAAAAGTCCATTTTTTACATCTGTGTCTCTTTTGCTGTCTCACATATAGGGTTATCATTACCATCTTTCTAAATTCCATATATACATGTTAATTTACTCTATTGGTGTTTTTCTTTCTGACTTACTTTGTATAATAGGCTCCAGTTTCATTCAACTCATTAGCACTGATTCAAATGCATTCTTTTTAATAGCTGAGTAAAATTCCATTGTGTATATGAACCATATATGCAATTTTCTTAAATTTCTTAAATATTTCAATTTTCTTAAATTTACTGAGGTTTGCTTTGTGACCTAAGATGTAGTCTATCCTGGAGAATGTTCTATGTGCACTTGAGAAGAAGGTGTATCCTGCATTTGGATGGAATGTCCTGAGGATATCAATGAGATCCATTTCATCTAATATATCATCTAAGGCTTGTGTTTCCTTATTAATTTTCTGTTTTGATGATTGGTCCATTGGTGTGAGTGGGGTGTTAAAGTCTCCTACTGTTATTGTGTTACTGTCAATTCCTCCTTTTATGTTTGTTAGAGTTTGTCTTATGTATTGAGCTGCTCCTATGTTGGGTGCGTAGATATTTACAATTGTTATGGTTTCCTCTTGGATTGATCCCTTGGTCATTGTGTAGTGTCCTTCCTTATCTCTTGTAATACTCTTTAAGATCTATTTTGTCTGATATGAGGATTGGTACTCCAGCTTTCTCTTGCTTCCCATTTGCATGGAATATATTTTTCCATCCTCTCACTTTCAGTCTATATGCATCTTTAGGTCTGAAGTGGGTTTATAGACAGCATATATATGGGTCATGTTTTTTTATCCATTCAGCAATCTGTGTCTTATGGTTGTAGCATTTAACCCATTTACATTTAAAGTAATTATTGATATATATGTTCCTATTGCCATTTTCTTAATTCTTTGGGGTTGATCTGTAGATCCTTTTACTTCTCTTGTATTTCTTGACTATATAAGTCTCTTTAACATTTGTTGTAAAGCTGGTGTGACTGTACTGAATTCTCTTCTGCTTGCCTGAAAAACTTTTTATTTCTCCATCAATTTTGAATGAGCTCCTTTTTGGGTAAAGTAATCTTGGTTGTAGATTTTTCCCTTTCAGTACTTTAAATATATCCTGCCAGTCCCCTCTGGCCTGCAAAGTTTCTGCTGAAAGATCAGCTGTTGAGAGTATGGAGTTTCCCTTGTATGTTACTTGTTGCTTTTCCCTCACTTCTTTTAATATTCTTTCTTTGTGTTTAGTCTTTGTTAGTTGGATTGGTATGTGTGTTGGTGTGTTTCTCCTTGGGTTTATCCTGTATGGGACTCTTTGTGCCTCTTGGACTGTATTGACTATTTCCTTTCCCATGTTGGGGAAATTTTCAACTCTAATCTCTAAAAATTTTCTCATACCCTTTCTTTATCTCTTCTTCTTCTAGGTCCCCTATAATTTGAATATTGGTGTGTTTGATATTATGTCAGAGGTTTCTGAGACTATCCTCAGTTCTTTTCATTCTTTTTACTTTATTCTGTTCTTCAGAAGTTATTTCTACCATTTTATCTTCCAGCTCACTGATTTGTTCTTCTGCTTCAGGTATTCTGCTATTGATTCTTTCTAGAGTATTTTTAATTTCAGTAATTGTGTTGTTTGTCTCTGTATGTTTATTCTTTAATTCTTCTAGGTCTTTGTTAATTGATCTGTGCATTTTCTCCATTCTGTTTTCAAGGTTTTTGATCATCTTTACTATCATTATTCTGAATTCTTTTTCAGGTAGTTTGCCTAGTTCCTCTTCATTTATTTGGACTTCTGTGTTTCTAGTTTGTTCCTTCACTTGTGTAGTATTTCTCTGCCTTTTCATTATTATTATTATTTTTTAACTTATTGTGTTTGTGGTCTCCTTTTCCCAGGCTTAAAGGTTAAAGTCTTTCTTCCTTTTGGTTTCTTCCCTCCTAAGGTTGGTCCAGTGGTTTGTATAAGCTTTGTATAGGTTGAGATTTGTGCTGAGTTTTTGTTTGTTTTTCCTCTGATGGGCAAGGCTGAGTGAGGTGGTAATCCTGTCTGCTGTTGATTGGGTTCATATTTTTGTTTTGTTTGTTGTTTAGATGAGACATCCTGCACAGGGTGCTACTGGTGGTTGGGTGATGCTGGGTCTTGTATTCAAGTGGGTTTCAAGTTCTCACTATTTGATACTCCCTAGGGCTAGTTCTCTGGTAGTCTTGGGTCTTGGAGTCAGTGCTTCTGCACCAAAGGCTGAGGGCTTGATCTGTGGTCAGGAATGAAGGTTCCACAAGTGGTTTGTTATGGCATTAAGTGAGATTAAAATAAATATCCAAAAATGGGAAACCAAAGATGAACCCCAGAGAAATGACAGTTACAAAATCAGGCAAATAATAATTAAAATGATGGAATATACACATATATACCCATGAGCAAAGGGAAAACAGTCCAACATAATAAAGTACAGTAGACTGACCTGGTGAACAAAGTAAATAAAAAATTATATTTACTAGTTAAGAACAAAACTAACTAAAGCACAAATGTAACAGAACTAGAGCAAGGTGCCAATTGGGGAATAATGCAATGAAAATAAAACTAACAAATATGTTGAGAGGAAAGGAAAGGAAGAAAAGAAAGAAAGACTAGATATGCAAAGTTAAATAGAGGTAGGCGAAGAAGATCTGTATACATTAAAGATTAACTGCACAGGGCAAACAACAGTAGGAAAAGCAAACAAAGGAATAAATGTAGAAATAATAATAATAGGTTTAAAAGTTAAAATTAAAAAAAGAGAAAAAATAAAAGGAAAACTCCACAGAATTGTAAAAGCCCAACGTAGAGGCAGAGGTTTATAACAGCAATAAAAAATGTGATGGAGAAAAAAAAAAGCTCAAAAGCTTAAATAGATTTCATAGTGCCAGTAAAATCAACAACTACAACAGAGGGGTGGGGGGGGGGGGGAATGGAAAAAAAAAGAAAAAAATCCAAAAGAATCTACAGTTCAGTTCAGTTCAGTTCAGTTGCTCAGTTGTCTCCAACTCTTTGTGACCCCATGAACTGCAGCACGCCAGACCTCCCTGTCCATCACCAACTCCTGGAGTCCACCCAAACCCATGTCCATTGAGTCGGTGATGCCATCCAACCATCTCATCTTCTGTTGTCCCCTTCTCCTCTGGCCCCCACTCTTTCCCAGCATCAGGGTCTTTTCAAATGAGTCAGCTCTTCTTATCAGGTGGCCAGAGTATTAGAGTTTCAACTTCAACATCAGTCCCTCCAATGAACACCCAGGACTGATCTCCTTAAGGATGGACTGGTTGGATCTCCTTGCAGTCCAAGGGACTCTCAAGAGTCTTCTCCAACACCACAATTCAAAAGCATCGATTCTTTGGTGCTCAGCCTTCTTTATAGTCCAACTCTCACATCCATACGTGATCACTGGAAAAACCATAGCCTTGACTAGATGGACCTTTGTTGGCAAAGTAATGTCTCTGCTTTTGAATATGTTTTCTAGGTTGGTCATAACTTTCCTTCCAAGGAGCAAGCATCTTTTAATTTCCTGGCTGCAATCACCATCTGCAATGATTTTGGAGCCCAGAAAAATAAAGTCAGCCCCTAATTCCACTGTTTCCCCATCTATTTGCCATGAAGTGATGGGACCAGATGCCATGATCTTAGTTTTCTGAATGTTGAGCTTTAAGCCAATTTTTTCACTCTCCTCTTTCACTTTCATCAAGAGGCTTTTGAGTTCCTCTTCACTTTCTGCCATAAGGGTGGTGTCATCTGCATATCTGAGGTTATTGATATTTCTCCTGGCAATCTTGATTCCAGCTTGTGCTTCTTCCAGCCCAGCGTTTCTCATGATGTACTCTGCATATAAATTAAATAAGCAGAGTGACAATACACAGCCTTGATGTAGTCCTTTTCCCATTTGGAACTAGTCTGTTGTTCCATGTCCAGTTCTAACTGTTGCTCCCTGACCTGCATACAGGTTTCTCAAGAGGCAGGTCAGGTGGTCTGGTATGCCCATCTCTACAGAGCAAGTCAAAACATAAGAATAATATATATTTTTCTTTAGTCACTGCTGTCAGAGTCCTTTCCCTCGCTGGGAGTCATAGTCCATCTCACCTACTTAGGATGCCTCCAACACTTTGCTGATCTCTGGACCTTCTGTAGGGGCAACTCAGATTCTAATCTGGTCTTACCCCTATTGTGGTCTTGCATCCAATGTCCACAGCTATCAGAACGAGTCTGTTTTCTTTTGTGGGAGCTCTTAATTATCTTTTACGTATTCCATAGACACAAAGTCTGCCTAGTTGATCATGTGGATTTAACCTACAGCCTGTACAGCTGGTGGGAAGGTTTTGGGTCTTCTTCCTTAGCCACACTGCCCTTGTGTTTCAATTGTGGTTTGCTTCCACCTCTGCATGTGGGTTGTCCAATGGGGTTGGCTCCTGAGGCTGACCTGGAGCACTTGGGTTTGCCCCTGTGAGGGCCAGAAGTGGAGGTGATGCAGCTGCTTGGGTCACAGGGGTTCTGGCAGCACCAGGTACTCAGGGGGGTTGGCGGCTAGGGCAGCAGGAAATATAGTGCTCTAGAATGGTATGGCAATGGCACCCCACTCCAGTACTCTTGCCTGGAAAATCCCATGGACAGAGGAGCCTGGTGGGCTGCAGTCCATGGGGTTGCTAAGAGTCGGACACGACTGAGTGACTTCACTTTTACTTTTCACTTTCATGCACTGGAGAAGGCAATGGCAACCCACTCCATTGTTCTTGCCTGGAGAATCCCAGGGACAGGGGAGACTGGTGGGTTGCAGTCCATGGGGTCACACAGAGTCGGACACAACTGAAGTGACTTAGCAGCAGCAGCAGAAGGGTATGGCAACCAGTACTGGCCAATACGCTCCAGTATTCTTGCCTGGAGAATCCCCCTCCCTGACAGAGAAGCCAGGCAGACCACAGTCTACAGGGTCGCAAAGAGTCAGACACAACCTAAGCGACCGTTCACGCATAGATGCAGGAATTTTTTTGCCTGTGGCAGCTCTGCCCCAGTGAGAGTTGAGTGTGAAGGTGGCGCAGCTGCTTGGCTTGTGGGGACCCTGGCGGCACCAAGTGTGCAGGGACATGGAATGCCTCAGCCGCAGGAGTTATGGCCCTATCAGAGTCTGTTTTCCAAGCCTCTTGTAGCTGGCGATGAGAAGGCCTCTTTGGTCAGTTTTTCTCCATAGCTCTGCCCTTTCAGGCAGTTAGAGGGCTCCCTTGCCTAGGGTCCTTCTCTGTTGTTTGGTGTGTTGGGTACATAGCGAGGCCCGCCTGGCTGGGGTTCTCCTCTGTAGATCATTGTGTCATGCACTTCAAGGGGCACCCTGGATGGGGTCCTGCTCTGTAGTTCAGTGCGTCAGGCACTTGATGGGCCAGCCTTGTCTTGTTCAGCTGCCGATGCTGGCATGTAGGAGACAGAGGCTATGGTGATGGCTTCACCCCCTAGGTGTGACTCAGCAGTATCCCCTTGCTTCCGTGGCTGCCCGGCTTTCCTCCACAGCCATTTCCCACCATGATCTCCTCCCTCACATCCCCTCGATCTACCTTTCCACAGTCAACAGCACCCCTCGCTCTGGGGTTGCTCCACATTCCCCAAACTCCAGCTCCCAGCCACTGTGCCTTCCAGGGGGCTCTAGTCCCTGTCTGGGGTATGTATGGCTGTGGCAAGGACTATCTGATTCTCATTCCCTTTAGGCTGCCACAAATCAGCTGTTTCATTCTCAGCCTTAAATGTTTCTCCTCTGACTCAGACAATTGCCCTGATGTGGGGATCGGATCCCTGCTTCAGTTCCCCCATCCGCTGAGAGCAGGTCCAGTCCTATGAACACTCTTGTTTTACCCCCTAGTTCCTTCATCCTACCGAGTTTTGCGTGGTTCTATGTACTCTTTTCCTCTGCTCAGGTACTCCTGTCCTCCCTCGGCGGGTGTTCTGCATGCACTTCTGTGTCTGAAGGTGTATTCCTGATGTATCCGTAGAGAGAGATGTAGTCCACGTCCACCTGCTCCTCCACCACCTTGTTCTTCTCCTTAAAATTGAAAAAATTTTAATGTTTTTTATACTTTTTAATTGAAGTCCTGTTGATTTACAATGTTGTACTAATTTCTGCTGCTGCTGCTGCTAAGTCACTTCAGTCATGTTCGACTCTGTGAGATCCCATAGATGGCCTCCTACCAGGCTCCTCTGTCCCTGGGATTCTCCAGGCAAGAACACTGGAGTGGGTTGCTATTGCCTTCTCCAATGCATGAAAGTAAAAAGTGAAAGTGAAGTTGCTCAGTCATGTCCCACTCTTAGCAACCTCTACTGTATAGCAAAGTGACTCAGTTATACATATATAGATATATTCTTTTTTAATATTCTTTTCCTTATGGTTTATCCCAGGAGATTGGATATAGTTCCCTGTGCTATACAGTAGAACCTTGTTTATCCATTCTAAATGTAATCGTTTGCATCTACCATCCCCAAACCCCCAGTACATCTCTCTCCTCCCTCCTCCCGCTTGGCAACCATTAGTCTGTATTCTATGTCTGTGAGTCTGTTTCTGTTTTGTAGGTAGGTTCATTTGTGTCACTTTTGTAGATTCCACATATAAGTGATATCTATGACACTTGTCTTTCTCTTTCTTGACTTCACTTCCTATGATACTCTCTAGTTGCATCCATGTTGCCGCAAATGGTGTTATTTCATTCTTTTTTATGACTGAGTAGCATTCCACGTTTTATATGCACTACATCTATTTTATCCATTCATTTGTCAGGGGACATTTAGCGTGTTGCCATATCTTTTTTTTGTACATATATACATCCTTTTAAAATATTCTTCTTTATTATGGTTTATCTCAGGAGATTGGATATAATTCCTTGTGCTATAAGGTAAGACCTTGTTGTTTATATATTCTAAATGCAATAGTTAGCATCTTCTAGCCCCAGATTTCCAGCATCTTAATTAATATTATAATTTTAATATCAAATAAAAAGATTTCATATTGCCCTGCACACAATAGATTTTCCCAATATCCGTTATGGATGTGATGTAAAACTATGTAAATCAAAAGATTTGCAGTAAAAGTAAGCAAGAAATTATAAAGATATAGGAAAATATTTAAATATTCTAAATAGATAATATCTTAGATTTATAGCCTATGGGAATGATGTTTTGAAAATAAAACCACTTTTGGAGTTAGAAGGGTTTTTAGAGTTAATGTCTCTCTCTCTTTTTTTTTCATTTTATTTTTTGACAGATGATAAAGCCCTAGATGTACAAAGATGAAGTAGTTTACTCAAACCACTTAGTAAAGTAGTCAGAATCCAATTCTTTTGTTCCCTAATCTAAGGTTAGATATCAATACTTTAGACTCCTTCTTGCTAGATTTTATGTTCCAAAATAAAAAGCAACCTGAAACTATACTGATTGTTATCCTTAATAACACATTCTTTCTTTTATTTTTTTCCCCATTTCATGCATACACAGTTCTAAGTTTTAGTATGTAACAAAATTGCAAAGGGCAATCAATAATGGCCAATGCACCACAGTGGCAGTCTTTCAGAACTTTGGTTTTGTACATCTCCAGAACGCAGATAAGGATGGCTCATTAACCAGGAAATCTGGGCAATTTGTCAAAAAGATATCAGTGTTGCAAAGCACCATTTGACTCAGCATTCTAGTCCTCCCAACCAACTCCCTACCTGAGAGCTGAATAGTAATTTGTGACTCTTAAGCGGTGACCTGGAGTAGGGGTCTTTCTCTCCATTGGAGAAGAGCATTAGGAGGAAAGGTTCTGAAAAGCTTTGTTCTTATTTCAGAACTTCAGGAAAACTGCTTGTCTATTGGTTTTTGAATAACTACTGTCAATCTCACCTCCCCGAGGGCAAGGAAATTGCACAGCAGGATTTCTGGCCTGAAAAATTGCACATACATAATCATCACATCCTACTATTGGGCTTTAGTCTGCTCCCTACATCCTTAAATGTCTGGAATCCTATTTTAAAGTAACTTTCTCTTTTAGCAAGAGTATCTGGTTCCTCATAAAATGATTTTTCCTAAAATAAGATTTTAGAAAGCAGATTTTAGGAGAAATGTTAGAATTTTCCAAGCCTTTTGATTACTTTTAGTCAACCAAAAATTTTTGCCTAAATAAAGCTGTTTGGGCATGCAATGAGGCAAAGCTCCATTTGTGGTATTGCACTAGCAAAATGAGTATCTTTAGAACGGAGAATGTTAGTATTTTTTTTTTTTTAATAATCGTTCAAATGTTTATAGCCCTGTACATGTACTAAGATGAAAAATCAGTGCAATTGGAGAAAAAAAACAATGGTTTAAACAGTTTGGAAGAAAAGAAAGTATCCCAATAAATCACTTGTCATTGTGGATAATAGAATACTGCATCATCTTCTATCAGCTAGAATAAAGGTTAAAACACTGTGCTTGCTCTCTAAACTCTGTGATCTCACTGGCATATTCAATAGTGGGTTCCATCATTATTGCCTTTTTGGTAATGGAAACACTTTTCTTTCCTATAATTGTTTATAATTCCTGAAAACTCTTAAGGAATGCATCTGCTTTATAATAAATTCTCTGCTGAAAGCGTCGAGAGATAGCAATAATAGGAAGAGAGAAGAAAATTTCTTTTCTCAGCAAGCATAAGATGTTGATAGAATGCTTCACAAATTATTTAAAGCATTTTGCATTTAAAAAAAAGGAGTTTCAAGAAGAAAGGTTGTCTTGCTCTGAAAAATGATGGGTTTAAAATGCAAGGGTATAGCATTGAAAACTTAATTTGAAAACCTTGAGCTATTCCATCTAGACCATGATCAGCAGCAATCTATCACTCAATCCAACCATTAGTCCTTCTGAAGTTCATCTCCTGACTGATCACCTCTTAATCTCTTTTGCATCACTCCCATTCTCTATGAAAATTTTTGAAGTTCTTATTTAAGTAAAAATTGTGTATGCACATCATTTATGGAGTTGAAATATGCTGCCGGGTTAGCTACAAAAATATCAATCTCCAACTATGCCTCTCTCTCTTCCCTACACCCTAGAGGAAACTGTTACACCCCTTTAGCTTATTATTTAACCACTTTTATATTTATGCTATATTGATTAGATGTTTAGTGAATACATGATTACAACCAGGTAAATGCTGTTCAAAGAGCCAAGTTAATTAATAAACCATTTTTACCTTAATTTTCCTATATAATTTATGGGTTTCCTGGGGGGAAAAAGACTTGTTTATTGTTTTTCTTCTTCTCTGTACCTTTCATTAATTAAACCTCAGATTATCTACAGTTGTCTAAATCTCCTCTTTGTATGATTAGATGTAGCAGGTTTCCCTGGTGGCTCAGTGGTAAAGAATCCACCTGCCATTGCTGGAGACATGAGTTCAAATCCTGAGTCTGGAAGATCCCTTGGAGAAGGAAATGGCAACACATTCCAGTATTCTTGCCTGGGAACAGAGGAGCCTGGTGGGCTATATAGTCCATCAGTTCAGTTCAGTTCAGTTCAGTCACTCAGTTGTGTCCGACTCTTTGCGACCCCATGGACTGCAGCACACCAGGCTTCTCTGTCTGTCCATCACCAACACCCAGAGCTTACTCAAACTCGTGTTCATCAAGTCTGTAATGCCATCCAACCATCCCATCCTCAGTTGTCCCCTTCTCCTCCTGCCTTCAATCTTTCCCAGCATCAGGGTCTTTTCCAATGAGTCAGTTCTTCACATCAGGTGGCCAAAGTATTGGAGTTTCAGCTTCAGCATCAGTCCCACCAATGAATATTCAGGACTGATTTCCTTTAGGATTACCTGGTTGGATTTCCTTAGAGTCCAAGGGACTCTCAAGAGTTTTCTCCAACACCACAGTCCAAAAGCATCAATTCTTCAGTGCTCAGCTTTCTTTATAGTCCAACTCTCACATCCATACACCACTACTGGAAAAACCATAGCCTTGACTAGATGGGCCTTTGTTGGCAAAGTGATGTTGCTGCTTTTTAATATGCTATCTAGATTGGTCATAGCTTTTCTTCCAAGGAGCAAGCATCTTTTAATTTCATGGCTGTGGTCACTATCTGCAGTGATTTTAGAGCCCAGAAAAATAAAGTCTGTCACTGTTTCCATTCCCCATCTATTTGCCATGAAGTGATGGGACCAGATGCCATGATCTTAGTGTTCTGAATGTTGAGTTTTAAGTCAACTTTTTCACTCTCCTCTTTCACTTAAATCAAGAGGCTCTTCAGTTCTTCTTCACTTTCTGCCATAAGGGTGGTGTCATCTGCATATCTGAGGTTATTGATATTTCTCCCAGCAATCTTGATTCCAGCTCGTGCTTCATCCAGCCCAGCATTTCTCATGATGTACTCTGCATATAAGTTAAATAAGCAGGGTGACAACATATAGCCTTGATGTACTCCTTTCCTGATTTGGAAACAGTCTTCTGTTCCATGTCCAGTTCTAATTGTTGCTTCTTCACCAGCATACAGATTTCTCAGGAGGTAGGTCAGGTGGTCTGGTATTCCCATTTCGTTAAGAATTTTCCACAGTTTGTTGTGATCCACAGAGTCAAAGGCTTTGCAGGGGAATGTTCAAACTACCACTTGAGTCCATGGCATCACAAGGAGTCAGACACAACTTAGCGACTAAACAACCAACAAGCCAGATGTTCTATCAAATTAATCTTTTTGTAGTCATCTCTCCCAGAGCTTGCTTTAATCTGCACTGTTCTCCCTCCTATCTGGGGTAGAGCTGACATTCTTTATCGATACCATCATGCTGGGGATTCTTTCACTTCCTCTCCTTGGTTTGATCTATTTTTTTTCTATCCCAGGTCTTCCTCATCATCAGTTTACTCTCTCATTTTGTGGTTACTCTCTCATACATCCTTGAATATCTCTTACCGAAAGCATATTTGTGACATTACATGTCTAAAGATATTTTTATTCTACCCTGAAATGTAAATTAAGCCTTTCAAATTTTATCAAGGTAAGATTACATATAATAATTGCACAAATCTTAAATGTGGTTTGATGACAGATGCACACACACCTATACATACCCCTAAATGAAGTATGCAACGTTTCTGTCAGTCCAAAGGCTTCTTAGTGCCCCATACTAGTTAATACTCTTTAGAAGTCAACATTATTCTGAGCACTATGACTTGAATTAATTTTTCCTTCTTGAAACTCATAAACATGGAATCATATAATACATACTTTTTTGCACTTATTTTTTCACTCCATATTTTTTTGGTATTCATTCATATTATTTATGAAAGTTTTCTAAATTGTCAGTGCTTAATATTATATCATATGAATAGATCATAAATTGTTCTTATATTTTCTTCTAGAGTTTAAAAAATTTCACAATTAACATTTAAGTTTATGATCTAGTTAAAATTAATTTTTTGAATAGAATGTAAAGTATGGACCAAGGTTTATTTGTTTATTTTTTCTGTATGGATACTCATTCTCCAGTATCCTTTATTGAGAAAAGCATTGTGTGCACCACCAAATTGGAGTGACACCTTTGAGTAAATCACATGACTGTATATGTGTGGGTCTCTTTCTGAACTCTGTTCTGTTCCATTGATCTATTTACTCATCCTTAGGCCATTAACATAGCCTTGATTGCTGTAGATTTACAGTAAGTATTGATAAGTACTCCAGCTTTATTCTTCTTCAAAGTTGTCTTGCTATTCAAGGTCCTCGGCATCTTTGTATAAATTTTAAGGTCAGTTTACCAATGTCCACCAGAAAAACACAAAACAATCCTTTATTGTATTGAGAAATTTCTTTTGTGTTGCTAGCTTGCTGGGTCTTTATCATGAATACATGATGAATTTTATCATTTGCTTTGTCTTAGTCTGTTGATATATTTATATTATTTTTTTCCTTTATGAATGTAGTAATTTACATTGACTGTGATTATATTCAGATGTTCAACTAACCTTGCATTCTGGGAATAAATATCTACTTGGTGTTGATATCTTATCCTGTTAATATAATATTGGATTTAATTGCTAATATTTCACTTAGGATTATTTAATTTTTGAGAAATATTAAACTTTAATTTTTTGTTTCTTGTAGCATCTTTGTCAGCTATGGCTACCAGGGTTGTACTAACTTGGCATTTGAATAGTAGTTTAGTTGGTTATGGGATACTAGGTTGGAAATAATTTCTTTCTATTGTCTTCTAATATTTAATATACTCAAGTAGAATTATGTGATTATGGCTTAACTATAGTATATAAGATCTTCATATGTTTCTCATAGTTTAGAATTTACTACACTGTACTGTATTATGTATTCATTACTGTGCTGGGAAGTAAGTTGTATTTTTAATCTCTGAACTTAGATCTCAAGTTGTGGGAAGTTTTCATGAATTACTTTATCCACAGTATAGTAGGCTAAATAATGCTGTCTCCGATCCCCCTCATCCCAACCCCTTTCTCCCCAAGATGTCCATGTTCTAATCTCTAGAAAATGTAAATCTTTCCTTACCTGGCAAAAAGGACTTTAACAGATGTGGTCAAGTTAATTATCTTCAGATAGGAAAATCATCCTGATTGTCTGAGTAGGCATGATGTAATCACAGTGGTCCTTATAAGAGTTATGTAGAATGAGTTAGAGAGAAGGCCATGTGTTGACTAAAGCAAAGTTAGAGTAATATACTTTGAAGAATGAAAAAGGGAACAACATGGTAAGGAATGTGAGTGGTTTCTACAAGCAGGAAAAGGCAAGGAAATGAATTCCTCCCTAGAGCTTCCAGAAGGAGCCTTGCCTACACTCTAACGGTAACCCAGCGAAACTGATTTTAGTCTTCTGACCTCCAGTATAGTACTGAAAACAAATGAATGTATGCGGTTTCAAACCACCAGTTTTGTGGTACTTTGTTACAGCAGCCCTAGGAAACAAATACAAAGGCTTGTCTTCTCTCTTTCTTGTCTCTGTACTCTGTAAAACTCCTATCTTACTATAACTTCTTGATCTCACTGGCTATTTTCTTATCTTTTAGCTCAACTTTCTAGAATATTTTCTAAATTTCTCTTCAAACCTATTATTTTAACTTTTCATTTTCACTCTCAAAGTTCTAATTTTTCTAGGAATTTGCCCTTCTTTTGTTCTCAGAATGTCCCCCCGCTCCTTTCTAATGGTATCCTGTTCTTGTTCGTGGTTGCAGTATTCTATTTTATACTTAAGAGTATTAATAGCAATTTTCTTTGAAACTTTATTTTTCCTGCAAAATCAGTCCCCTCCAACTTTTATTTGACTATTTCCATTTTCATATTTCGTAGTAGATATTCTTTTGTTTTTGGTAATACTTGGTTGTCTGATAAGTTGACGACTAAAGAATTAGATGAAAGCATTGAACTTGTGACAAAAGATTTACTATTTACAACTTTTTGAAGTATGTAGTGTTTCTAATTTTTAGTGATCCTTTTGGAGTGAATTTTTAGAGCTTTACCTCCACTAGTAAGTTCTCCATCAGTAGTTGGATCATTTACATTTCCCTGCAACGGAATATTTTCAAAATTGACCTCTGCATCCTTATTTACCTTACCTACACACAAGCTTCCTGCTCTTTTTTGGTGTGTTTCCTCTTTCATTCTCATCACTAACCATCTAAGATTTAAAGCTAAGCATCATCCTTAACCCTTTTCTCTTACTTCCTATACCCAGTAATTACCAAGTCATATTAAATTTGCTTTCTAAATATCTTTCACTATACTTTACTCATCTCCCACATACTTCTAGTCTTCCTATCTATTTCAAACTTTCAACATTTATTGTTTTATAGAATATCATAGTAACCTAACTTGATACTTTCCTCTGACTTCTATAAGCCTCAGATCTATTGATGTAAATTAAGCATTCAACATTTCTTAAGTATCTAAATCTTTTTCAGGTATGGTTTGACCCAAAGGTACCACTGAGAAAAATACATGGTTACTCTATGTTAGTGGAAAAATTAGTTTACTGGGAAAATAATGCATTAGTGGAAAATTATAAAACAGTATTTTCAGTGTTATAAGAGGAATATAGGGTACTAGAGAGCCACAACGGAGAAGGCAATGGCAACCCACTCCAGTACTCTTGCCTGGAAAATCCCATGGGCGGAGGAGCCTGGTAGGCTGCAGTCCATGGGGTCACTAAGAGTCAGACTGAGCGACTTCACTTTCAGGCTTTGGAGAAGGAAATGGCAACCCACTCCAGTGTTCTTGCCTGGAGAATCCCAGGGATGGGGGAGCCTGGTGGGCTGCTGCCTCTGGGGTCGCACAGAGCTGGATGTGACTGAAGTGACTTAGCAGCAGCAGCAGAGAGCCACAAAGAAGGGACTCTAACTTACGTTCGGGGACAACTGGAAAGACTTCCTAAAAGGTCATGAGGGTAAACACCACAAAATTAGGGAGTATCTTTTGTACAAAAGACATGCCAGGCTCTGAAGTGATAGGCACACTTTTTTAAAAAAGGTATTTATTTATTTATTTTGCCTGTGTTGGATCTTTGTTGCTATGTACAAGCTTTCTCCAGTTGTGGTGAGCAGTGTCTAGAGCATGGGCTCAGTAGTTGTGGTACAAGGGTTTAGTTGTCCCACAGTATGTGGGATCTTAGTTCCTGGACCAGGGATCGAACCCATGTCCCTTGTTCCCCTGTTTTGGAGGTGGATTCTTAATCACTTGACCACCAGGGAAGTCCCATGGTGGGCACATTTGATGAAGGGGATGACAGAGGATGAGATGTGTGGATGGCATCACTGACTCAGTGGACATGAGTTTAAGCAGGTTCTGGGAATTGGTGATAGACAGGGAAGCCTGGCATGCTGCAGTCCATGGGGTCTCAAAGAGTCAGACACAACTGAGGAACTGAACTGAACTGAAAGTTCAATATGGGTGAAATGGAGAGTGAGAAGAAAATGGGTGGAAGCTGGAGAAGTAATTAAGTCAAATCACTCAGAGCAGGAGACAAACAGGAAAACTTAGGATTTACATTGCTTTTTACAAAAATTTATATTCCTTGGAGAATGTATTGAAACTAATCAAGATTGAAGAAGGAGACCAGTTGTAATAATCCAATTGAGAAATGGTAATGTCCTGAAATAGGATTAGGGAAGTGGAGAGTGGGAAAAGTAATTAGTCTTATAGGACATTGGTAAGTAGGTTTGGGAGGATAAGAGTGGGAGGAATTATGACACGTAGAAATGGCAGATTTGAAAGGATGGTTCATCGTTGAGTTAAACTTTGATCATATTGAACTCAAAGTGCCTATGGGACATCCAGGTGAAATCTGATCATTATTCTCAGGCATAAATACACTCAATAGTTCCCTCCTGTGTTCAACATAGGACTAAATCCCTTTGCATGGCACACAGGGCCATTTCCATTCTCATCCCAGCACTTCTGTCTGGCTTCATCCCTTAATAACAACTCTTAACTTCTTGAGCTACTTGTTCACACCCTGTCACATCTCCTTGTCTTTAACCATACTGTTATGCATTTGACCCACACCATATGGGTTCTTCTGTGAAGCTGAACTTCGTTGTTTCACACAGATCCCTCACACCAAATATTTGTGAGTCTTGTATCTTTAACTGAAGATTGTGAGGGGTTACAGGAGAAATTGGATTACATAGTACACAAGTGTTTGCCTCTCATTCCTTACTTCCTCTTCTCTCACCTATTAGATTTGTGTTGTTGGATACTGTAGCCACTGACCACCTGTGGTAGCTCTTAAGCATTTGAATTGAAGTCAGTTTGAGATCAGATGTGCTATAAGTGTTAAATACAAACCAGATTTGGAAGCCTCTGAAAAAAGAAAATAAAATATATTGATAATAATTTTTAAATTATTGAAGTGACAATGTTTTGGACATACTGAGTTAACTAAAGTATATTATTAAAGTTAATTCCCCTTTTCCTTGTTTTAAAACTGTGACCACCAGAAACTTTAAAATTATATATATGGCTCACAATATGTTTCTATTGGACTGAGCTGTCTTAGACATCTCCAGTAAATTGTCAAAATCTTCTTATATTATGCAAAGCAATTAATTGAACTCTTGAGGTTTTTTTTTTAAACTTGCATACCCAATGCCATCAAGCACTTTCATTTCATTAGATCTCCTTAGGAAGAAGGTATTATTAATATTATTTATAGAGAAAAGAAAAAATTCAAAACCCCAAACATTCGATTTTCTACTTTGGTACTCACTACATCGTTTGATTATTTGAAAAATTTCCTTTCTCCCCACTAGGTTGTGAACAAACAGCAAGTCTTTCTCATCTTTCCCTCCCCAGTGCTGTTGGGAACATAGAGTAGGTACTAAGAAATGCTTATTAAATGACAGGATTTGGTTACTATCTGAAAAGAAAATATTAGCTGAATTTAGTAATTACATTAATAGAAATTGGTTTTTATAAATTAAGACTAGTGGTAAACACATCTTGATGTACTTCTCTCTCTCCATTTTTCCTTGACCTTGTAGACTGATCCAGTAATGATCACTTTAATCTGTTCACTGCCTCTGTGTGACAAAGTCTGTGCTAATATCATTCTCCTCTAGACATGTAAGAAGAAGTAGGGAAGGAATTTAAATCAATAAAGCTAACAAATAAATAACAAGCTAGAGAAGTGGAACATGTCACTTAAGAACATGTGAGGTGAAGGGCGTATTGACAGTTTCTGGTAACTAAGTAGATTGAGTATTGATAGCAGAAGTCATTATGAAATGAACCCTTACTTGAAATCATGTTTACATAAGGGTGTCATAGCAAGTATTATATATATATACCATTATAGCATTGTCCTTGAACCTGTTAGGCAGACTGAGGTTTTAGAGCTTACTGCAATTACTGACTCCAACTATAATGCCTTTAATGCATATTTTAAAGTTTGAAATGCTCTTGCTGACTTCACACTACAGTAGTCCCCTAATGATAGAAGCTTTGCCTGTTCTTGAGATGAAAATTTCAAGAGAGACCAAGCATAAAGTGATATGGTGAAAAATGATAATACAAATTGAGCCATATTTCCCTAGTGGTTTAGGTACACCTTGACTTTAAATGTAAAACTTTTGGAAGTTGCATTCACTTTTAAAGGCCATGCATTCAGTAATCCCAAGAGGTGTCTCATGATTTCTGTCCATGGGAGACTCTAGGTTCTACAAAATGTCTTACTTGTTGTTTACTTGTTGTAGATTGAAAGGGAGAGACAAATGGAGTGTCTCAAGTTTGATCAAGTTCGATGTAATAAAATTTGCTCAAGTGAAAATCAGTAACCCCTTCACTCAATTTTTCAAAAGACTTCTCTAAAGAGATGAACTGTACCACAGCACAATGGTTTCTTCATTAATATAGAGGATTAGTAAAATCACTCTCCTTATTTGTCATTCATTCCTAGAGATTACAAACCTAAACATGTTCAAACTAAAGCCAGTCTATGCAGGGAAAACTGTTGATGACACAGGAATAGTATTCTAGTCATATGCATACTTATCCATTTAATCTACTAGTTCTCTACCTTTTGTTTTCTTCTTTATCTGAATAAATAGGACTAAGCAACTAACTTATTGCCTGCAACTGTTAATATTTCATAAGTCTCTGCTAGTTTGGCCAGCATATTTCTATGTAACATTTTGGTTATACAGTCTATAATAACAGTAGTATAGTAATGAATACCCAAGTTTCAAATTGTAGTACAGTTTTTTAAAATCCTATACTGCATGGGGAGAGAGAGAAGAAGATGGAAATAATTAATAGAAAGTTTTAATGATAAGTGGACTTTGTATAGCAATGGCCATGAGAAAAATATCTCAAAAATATGAAAATTGGCCAGTGCACCAAAACTGTCATTTATCATACAATGAGAAAGCAGAGTAAGAGGGCATAGTAATTTCATTCTAATGCTTCTCTAGCTCAAAGCCATTTTCCATTAAGAAAAGTTTTTAGGTATTCATAATATTCATTCTCTCTGAAATTAACAAAACTCTTTAGTCCTTAAAACCTTAAGATTTTCTCTAGTGGATCACTTTTGGGGTTGTGATCCAGCAAAAACCCAGAGTAAACATTTTTTCCAAAGTATTTTTCTGCAGGCATACCACAATGGAAAACAGATCAAGCTGGTGTACTAAGCATAAC
Organism: Bubalus bubalis; assembly: GCF_019923935.1. Lineage (NCBI taxonomy): Eukaryota > Metazoa > Chordata > Mammalia > Artiodactyla > Bovidae > Bubalus > Bubalus bubalis. Next base: position 43,920,294 of record NC_059173.1, read on the forward strand.
CCCATAGGAGCCTGAAGCTTTACTGGTTTTCTGGAACAATTCACACAATCTTCTGCACTGCTTGAAACATTCAGTTACACTGAATGGCTATCATTCAGTGTTATTTCAGCTTTATAGATCTATTAATAACTGAATATTTTGTATTTAAATATTCAGTCTTTTTTTTTTTTTTTGGTACTATCTTCATGTATTCAGTATTGCTGAAGCACAGTGTTGCACACTGATTAATATTTATAGAGGTCTCCAGATTTGGGATTAGAAATAGAAAACCAGATGAACATGGGTGACAAGGGTAAGTAGAATTATGATTTCAGTCCCTGTGGGTAAAAAAAGGATATCAGAAGATCAAATCTCCCTGCAGTTCAAAGCAACTGCACAGAAAGCGTATGAACTGAAAAACAAGATGGTGGTGTGAAAAGGATCACGTTTTCAGAAACGCGGGAATTTAAATGATTAAAGCCATGCTGCTGGACTTTGTGGAGAAGATGGAAATTGTGGGGAATAACAGGTTTTGGTTAATAATTAATATAATGATTTTTAAAATAATGATCTTAAAAGGTAAGCTGCATATAACTAAAACATCTCCAAGTGAAGTAAAAAATAAAAATTTCATTTTGATGGCAATTCAGATTATTCTCACATAGAGTAGGTGCAGTTTTTTTCTTGGCTTTCCTGTTTATTTTTTTGGCCTTTGGCATATTTTTCAGTTCTCTTTGTTGGTTTTAGACAGAAAAGGCAAAAGATCTGATCCAGCTTCAAAGGAAAAAAGAACAGTCATGAGTTCTGCAAAGAACTTTAATCTCTTGCCCAAATGAGGTCCTACCAAACTCAAAGGACCTGACTTGACTGCTTTCCAGAATAAAATACATTCCAAGATAGGTCTCTGAAGAGAAACACAATCTTTGTGTCAGTTGTTTTATGATAATTACACCCAGTGGAATTAAGGCAGGTACCAGAAGGTGAAGGAATCTAGATTATTGTCTGATATTAGTGTGCTGAGATCACTAACATTTGAGACAAAAGACACTGATTTGCTGCATAATCCTGGAGGGAAGAAGAGAGAGTTTGGTCAGAATTAGAAATATATCCAGGAGGTCAGTTACCTGGGCTGAAAGAAACTGGTCAGAGCTGATAGCCTCATCTATATCCAGTGGGCATTACTGCTACACAATCCAGTATCCTCTTCTCCCCTCCCCCAACCTGAAGCTCACTATTTCTTCATCCTGTTTTGTTATTTCCTCCTGGCACTAAGTCTTCATTCAGTTCTCTCTACCTTTACTTGCTTATCTGTTTACTGACTTTCTCTGCATACTAGCATGTAAGATTGGTGAGGGGCCAGGGCTTCCTCTTATTATCACTGTATCTCTTGTACATTGTGGGTCAATGTTTGTTGAGTAAATGAATCAATTATATTTGACTTAGTGAGGTATTTAGAATGTGGTTCAAATGTATCTTTTGAAAAATAAGTATGAATGCCTTAATAATATTCTGCATAAACAGCTATATGAATACATAGATGGAGGTTTAAGTGATGCCTAAAGATAGTATTCAAGTATGAAATTTTAAGGTTATTTTAGTAGAGAATATCAAAATGAAATTGCAAATAGGCAGCGACATGGCATGTCACACTTTTTAAACTATATTAGGCACAGAAAATAACAAATGCTATTTCTAAACAAATATCTCCAAATGTAAATTATATTTCAAGGTATATCACTTTTGCACAGAGCCCATGTATAATGGAGACCAAGATTAAGGAAGTACAATTGAGAAATAATATTCATTTATCTGCATTGACTCTATTTTTAGCAAAAAGAATCACTGTGATGATTTGGTTACCTCATTCAGCTTGCTTTGGGTACATGAAATGAACATTTCAGGATTCTGTTTGAAAAGACAGAAGTATATCCATTTTCATTCTCTTTATCATAATGAATCAGGGCCAAGGTTATAATAAGAGCGCAAAATGAAACGTGAATAGCAATTTTAAAAATAGAAGTTATTCTCTAGAAAGCTAATTGTAAGTGAGTTCTATCAAATTTAATAAAAGTGGTTCTTCTTGATCAAATTACTTTGAGGTATAGTTTAGAAGATGATTATACTATATAATTGAACCTGTCAATTAAAATGTTGATTACTTTAAAACAGTATAGCTTTAACATGAGGTAGAAAAGTAAAATATAAAACAATATCTTTGGAATTCTTCCTGGTAACAAATTGTAAATTGGTGGGAGGCAAGGTACAACCCTAGGGAAATTTTTTATTCTGCTTTATAGACAGGTGAACGAAGCACTGAACTGTTAAACTACAAATCATTACTGAAGGGATAAGTACAATTCAGTTGCTTTGATTTTCTAAGCAACTTTAGAAATACTTCAAAACTTTAACTTAATCCCTCCATTATGTCTTTTTTAAAAGTTTTTTTAAATTTATTTTTTAATTGGAGGAAAGTTGCTTTACAATGTTGTGTTAGTTATAGTGAATCAGCCGTAATTAATTCTTTTTTATGGCTAATATTCCATTGTATATGTGCACCACACCTTCTTTATCCATTCATCTTAGATGGACATGCAGGTTGCTTCCATGTCATGGCTATTGTAAATAAGGCTGCAGTGAACACTGGGGTACATGTGTCTTTGAGAGTTGTGACTTTCTCAGGGAATATGCCCAGTAGTGGGACTGCTGGGTCATATGGTAGATTTATTTGTAGATTTTGGAGGAATCTCCATACTGTTCTCAATAATAACCGTATCAGTTTACCTTCCCACCAACTGTGTAGAAGGGTTCCCTTTTCTTCACATCCTCTTCAGCATTTATTATGTGTATATTTTTTGGTGATGGTCTTTCTGACTGGTGTGAGGTAATACCTCATGGTAATTTTAATTTGCATTTCTGGAGTTGGTGATGGACAGGGAGGCCTGGTGTGCTGTGATTCATGAGGTTGCAAAGAGTTGGACACGACTGAGCAACTGAACTGAACTGAATAATTAGTGATGTTGAGCCTATTTTCATGTTTATTGGCCATCTGTATATCTTATTTGAAAAAGAAATTAGGTTTTTTTTTTACCCATTTTTTTATTGGGCTGTCTGTTTTTCCAATATTGAGCTGTATGAGGTGCATATATATTTTGGAGATTAATCCTTTGTCAGTTGTTTCATTTGAAATAATTTTCTCCCACCCTGAGGGCTGTCTTTTAATCTTGTTTAGTTTTTCCTTTGCTGTGTAAAAGCCTTGAAGTTTCATTAGGCCCTACTTGTTTCTTTTTATTTCCATTACTCTAGGAGGTGGGTCAAAGAGGATCTTGCTGTGATTTATATCGAAGAGAGTACTGCCTATGTCTTCCTGTAAGAGTTTTATAGTTTCTGGACTTACATTTTAAGTCTTTAATCCATTTTGAGTTTATTTTTGTGTATGGTATTAGGAAGGACTTTCCTGACAGCTCAGTTGGTAAAGAATCTGCCTGCAATGCAGGAGACCTGGGTTCAATCTGTGGGTTGGGAAGATCCCCTGGAGAAGGGAAAGGCTACTCACTCCAGTATTCTGGCCTGGAGAATTCCATGGACTGTATAGTCTATGGGGTCGCAAAGAGTCAGACATGACTGAGCAACTTTCACTTTCACTGTATGATTATACGGTGGAAGTGACAAATAGATTCAAAGAGTGACAAATAGACAAGTGGTGTTAGGAAGTGTTCTAGTTTCCTTCTTTTACATATAGCTGTCCAGTTTTCCCAGCACCACTAATTGAAGAGGCTGTCTTTCTTCCATTGTATATTTTTGCCTCCTTTGTCAAAGATATGGTGCCCATAGGTGTTTGGGTTTATCTCTGGGCTTTTTATCTTGGTTCATTGGTCTTTATTTCTGTTTTTGTGTCAGTACAATATTGTATTAATGTATTTTTGTCGTATAGTCTGAGGTCAGGAAGATTGATTCCTCCAGATCTGTTTTTCTTGGTCAGGATTCCTTTGGCTATTCATGGTCTTTTGTGTTTCCATATAAATTGTAAAATTTTTTGTTTTAATCCTGTGAAAAATGCCATTGGTAGTTTGATAGGAATTGCACTGAATCTGTAGATTGCTTTGAGTAGTATAGTCATTTTCACAATATTGAGTCCTCCAGTTCAAGAACATGATATAGCTCTCCATTTGTTTGTGTCATCTTTGATTTCTTTTATCAGTGTCTTAAAGTTTTGTACATACAGGTCTTTTGTCTTTTTAGGTAGGTTTATTTCTAGATATTTTGTTCTTTCTGTTGCAGTGGTAAATGGGATTGTTTCCTTAGTTTCTGTTTCTGATTTCTCATTGTTAGTGTATGGGAATGCAAGGGATTTCTGTATATTAATTTTATATCTTGCATTTTTATTATATTCATTGACTAGCTCTAGTAACTTTCTGGTGGTGTTTTTACTGTTTTCTATGTATTGTATCATTGTCATCTGCAAACAGTGAGAGTTTTTACTTCTTTTCCAATCTTTATTTCTTTTTTTCCTCTGAATGCCATTTTTGGGACTTCCAAAACTATTTTGAATAGTAGTGACAAGAGTGGGAATGCTTGTCTTGTGCCTGATCTTAGAGGAAATACCTTCATTTTTTCATCATCAAAAATAATGTTTCCTGTGGATTTGTTGTATATGGCCTTTATTATGTTGAGGTAGGTTCCTTCTGTGCCTACATTCTGTAGAGTTTTTATCATAAATGGGTGTTGAATTTTGTCGAAAGCTTTCTCTGAATCTATTGAGATGATCATATGGTTTTTATCTTTCAATTTGTTACTATGGTATGTCACATTAATTGATTTGCATATATTGAAGAACCCCTGCATCCCTGGGATAGAGACCACTTGATCATGATGTATGATCCTTTTAATGTGTTGTTGGATTCTGTTTGCTAGAATTTTGTTGAAGATTTTTGCATCTATATATCAGTGATATTGGCCTGTAATTTTCTTTTTTTGTGGTATCTTTTTCTGGTTTTGATATCAGGGGGATGGTGGATCTTGTCTCTCTGAAGGGCAATGCCATGTTCAGTGGTGTGTTTTGGGGTATCTATGGGCTTGGTATGGCTTTGGGCAGCCTGCCTGCTAATAGGCTGGGTTCTGTTCCTGTTTTGCTGAAGATTTGGCATGAGGTGTCCAGCACTGGAACTTGCGGGCTTTTGGGTGGGACTTGGTCTTAGTGTTGAGATGGAGTCCTTTGAGAGAGCTCTTGCCAATTAATGTTCCAGGGGTTGGGAGTTCTCTGGTGGTCTAGACTCCTGGACTTGGTGCTCCCACCTTGGATGTTTAGGCCTGACCCCTTGTGGTAGCACTAAGACTCCACAAGCCACATGGCACAGATGACAAAACCCTAAGACAAATGGTGAAAGCAACACTCACAGACAAGAACGCCCAAAGAAACTCACACACACTTACAAAGAGAAAAGGGAAAAAGAATAAAAACAGGAATTAAAAATGAAGAGAGCATTCAAGCCAGTAAACAAACCTGTAAGTGAAAATGAATACTAAAAACTAGACTAGCAAAAATACAAAATCAAAAACATGGAAAGAATGCAGTATAACTATAGAGTACTGTAAAAATAGGAAAAAAAGTTTATTTAAAAGGAAAATGTTTTTAAAAAAAGGGAAAAATACGTTAAAAATTAAAATTAAAGGACTAATAAAGAAAAATATTAGAACAATACAAAAAAGAAAAAAAAAAGAAGAATATGTATAGAGTAGTGGTAAGAAGAATGTCCTCTTGAGTCCTCTGTTGTCCTCTCCACACAGGGAGCACCAGCCAATCTGCCTTCTCAGAAAGTCCTCTAATATTTCTAGGAAGGTCTCTGAACCTGCTGAGGGCTCTGTGACGTCAGCTCAGACTCAGATCTGGCCTTACTCCAGCTTGTACCTGCCCCCAAAGTCCACGGTTTCAGGCTAACTGCGAGAGATTTAATCTGCTGCACCTGCGGCTGCAAGAGCGCATTCCCTTCCTCTTCTTTGCTGCTGCTGCTCCACTTTGGTTTTGGACCCACCTCTGCTTGTAGCCCACCCTCTGGTGTCAGTTTCCTGCTCAGACTAGAGGGGGCGGAAGTAGTGGCTTGTTAGGGCTCACTTTCTCAGTCGGGCTAGGGAGAGAGGTATGGAAGCCACAGTTGGGGTGTTTGGGGAGTGCCTGCTGCAGGGAGACCTGTGGGAAGTTGCTACAGTCTGAGTTGCGTCTTTCCCCACTCTCAGGGGAATTCCACTCTCCCAGGGGAATCGCCCCGGGTGATATGTCCCTCGTCAGAGCCAAGCTGCTTAGGCTCCCAGGAAGGTGTAGGCAGTAGTAACCTGTGCCTGCTCATGGCTTGGTGGCAGCTGTTACCTCTGAGGTCGGGATCACAGTGATGGCATTCTTTTCCCCCTGCCTCAGGCACTCTCCCTGGATTTGACAGTGTTCAGTTGGCTTGCATTCTTCATTCTGGGATCATAAACAGCAGTCACGCCTAGTTCTGCCTCTGGTGCTCATTCTGGCTTTGGGATGGCCAGGAATATCTATTTCTGGGGTCAGGCAGTTCATAGCCACTGCTCATCCCACCTATGACATTTGCGGAGATAGGTTCCTAGGGTTATGCCAGACACATTGTATCAGCTGACAGGAGGAGCAAATATGGGGGCAAAACCTGAGACAAAGCAAGAGGTCAGGAGTTGGAGAAATACTGTATCAGTTTGGGAAGAAGTCATGCAAAGGAAGGGTGAGCCATGGAGTCTAGGAGGTTGATTACCGCTGCTGCTGCTGCTGCTAAGTCGCTTCAGTTATGTCCAACTCTGTGTGACCCCATAGATGGCAGCCCACCAGGCTCCCCCGTCCCTGGGATTCTCCAGGCAAGAACACTGGAGTGGGTTGCCATTTCCTTCTCCAATGCATAAAAGTGAAAAGTGAAAGTGAAGTCGCTCAGTCGTGTCTGACTCTGCAACCCCATGGACTGCAGCCTACCAGGCTCCTCCATCCATGGGATTTTCCAGGCAAGAGTACTGGAATAGGGTGCCATCTCCTTCTCCTTCAAATTGTTACAGTGTGTTTTAAAAGATGCTGGTCTCATGGTGCCTTCAGTTCAGTTCAGTGGCTCAGTTGTGTCCGACTCTTTGCGACCCCATGAACCGCAGCATGCCAGGCCTCCCTGTCCATCACCAACTCCCAGAGTCCGCCCAAACCCATGTCCATTATGTCAGTTATGCCATCCAACCATCTCATCCTCTGTCGTCCCATTCTCCTCTGGCCCTCAATCTTTCCCAGCATCAGTGTCTTTTCAAATGAGTCAGCTCTCCCCATCAGGTGGCCAAAGTATTGGAGTTTCAGCTTCAACATCAGTCCCACCAATGAACACCCAGGACTTATCTCCTTAAGGATGGACTGGTTGGATCTCCTTGCAGTCCAAGGGACTCTCAAGAGTCTTCTGCAACACCACAGTTCAAAAGCATCAATTCTTTGGTGCTCAGCTTTCTTTATAGTCCAACTCTCAAATCCATACATGACCACTGGAAAAACCATAGCCTTGACTAGATGGACCTTTGTTGGCAAAGCAATATCTCTGCTTTTTAATATACTGTCTAGGTTGGTCATAACTTTCCTTCCAAGGAGCAAGTGTATTTTAATTTCATGGCTGCAATCATCATCCGCAGTGATTTTAGAGCCCAGAAAAATAAAGTCAGCCACTGTTTCCCCATCCATTTGCTATAAAGTGATGGGACTGGATGCCATGGTGCCTTGGTAGGTGGTAAACTAAATATGGATACAAATTTTAGATATTGGATTTTGGAGTACTTTGATTGGATGAGACTTTTCTGGGTTCTTGAGAGGGTGAGTAATTTTGCACCTGCAGGGGTTGTAAGTAATTGTGACCAGAAGGTAGACTGTGGGACAAATTCTTTGCGGCTCTTCACTTCCAGAGTGGAGTGCGTTTCACCATCCTTGGAATCTGGTTGGTTTTGTATCTTTCTTTGACCAACATATGTGGCAGAAGTAATGCTGTGTGAGTTTCAAAGCTTAGGACTCAAGAGGCCTTGCGGTTTTTATCTTCACCCTTGGAATGCTGCCCAAAGTGTGTCATACAAGGAAGCCTGTCTAAGTTATTAGAAGATGAGAGGCCATGTGAAGGAAAACCAGGGCATCCCAGTTAACAGTTAATAACTATTATGGAACATCTAAATATGGCAGTCTTGGATATTTTATGCCTGCTGATCCCACAGCTAAATACAGCTCAATGAATGAGCCAAGGCAAAACCAGCAGAAAATCTACCTAGCCAGTCCATAGATTCCTAAGAAATAGCATATAATTCCCATTTTAAGTATTAACTTAAACAAATGGGCCACAGTGTGTTTATTCTTTTATTTATTTATTCATCCATTCATCTATTCATCCCATATTTCTACAATGTCTACAGTGTACAAGATGCTAGGAACACAAAAGATCCAGAGAGACATGCTACCTTTGATCATTTCTGTTTTTGTTGCACTTTTCCAAGGCAATTAGAACTCTACACATAGTTAGGTATTTACATTATATACAATTCTTATAAAAATTCCTAATTCTGACCCAGCCTTTTTTTTGAAGTTACCTCTTATGTAGTAGGGACTTCTCCATGGGTCAGTGATAAAGAACCTGCCTGCAATGCAGGAGATGTAGGAGATGTGGGTTCCATCCCTGGATCAGGAAGATCCCCTGGATGAAGGCATGGTAACCCACTGCAGCATTCTTCCTGGGAAAATCCCATGGACAGAGGAGCTTGGCGGACTACAGTCCATGGGGTGTTCAGTCACGACTGAAGTGATTGAGTGGCAGCAGCAGCTGATGTAGTAGAGCTTGCACTTATATTGAAAATAATTTCCATGAGTCAGTACTTAGATGTTCCATAACAAAACTAGTCTTAGTAAAATGTGAAAGTTTAAATTGCTCAGAAAACAGGGCAGAGAATTATACAATGGTGGCAGAGTTTTGGTGCTTCTCTACAAGAAAAATTCCTTTGAGGAAAAAGGAGACAATTCTTAAATAGAGTAATACAGGCAAGGAAATACTTTCTAATTAATACATGTGCTTATACTTTCAGAAGGCCCCTGGAAAGTTTAAGGTCTGTCAGATTTAAACCTAATACATTGGGGGAACTAATCGAGTAAATATGTCTTTCATCCTTGTCTTAGTCTTTTGGGGCTGCTCTAATAAAAAAACCCACAGACTAGGTAGTTTATAAACAGCAGAAATTTATGCCTCACAGTTTAGAGATTGGAAGTCCAAGATTAGGGTGCTGGTTGGTTTCTGATAAAGGCCCTCCTCTGGGTTATAAACTGCTGATTTCTCTCTGTGTCCTCACTGGGTGAAAGGATGGGCTAGCTGTTTGGTACCTCTTTTAAAATACACTAATCCCAGTCATGAATAAACCATAAATCCACCTTTATGAATAAAGACTGTATATCCATTTAGTTAGTTTCCTAGTGTCAAAGAACTGTCTTAAGTTTGTACACTTTAGTATTTTTGAAAAAAGAGTAATAAAAATTATACAGTTCTTTAAAATCTGGAAAGGATGTGGAGAAAAGGGGACCCTCTTGCACTGTTGGTGGGAATGTAAATTTATACGGCCACTATGGAGAACAGTAGGAAGATTCTTTAAAACACTAGGATAAAACTACCATATGACGCAGCAATCTTACTACTGGGCATGTGCTGTGTGTGTGTGTGCTAAGTCACTTTAGTCGTATCTGACTCTTTGTGACCCTATAGACTGTAGCCTGCCAGGCTCTTCTGTCCATGGGATTTTCCAGGCAAGAATACTGGAATGGGTTGCCAAGCCCTTCTCCAGGGGATCTTCCTGACCCAAGGATTGAACTTGCATCTCTTGCATCTCCTGCATTGGCAGGCAGGTTCTTTACTGCTAGTGCCTTGTGGGAAGCACCACACATGCCATGAGAAAACCATAATTCAAAAAAAAAAAAAAACCACATGTACCACAATGTTAATTACAGCACTATTTACAATAGCCAGGACATGAAAGCAACCTAAATGTCCATCAGCAGATGAATGGATAAAGTAGTGGTACATATATACACAATGGAATATTACTTAGCCATAAAAAAGAAATGAATTTGAGTCAGTTGACCTGAAATGGACAAACCCACAGCTTGTAATACAAAGTGAAGTAAGTCAGAAAGAGAAAAACAAACATCATATATTAATGTATATGAAATCTAGGGTGCTTCCCTGGTGGCTCAGTGGTAAAGAACCGACCTGCCAATGCAGGAGACATGGGTCCAATCCACAGGTCAGGAAGATCCCCTGGAGAAGGAAATGGAAACCACTCCAGTATTCCTGCCTGAGAAACTCCATGGACAGAGGAGCCTGGCCGATTAGAGTTCGTGGGGTCGCAAAAGAGCTGGACATGACTTAGCAACTAAAACAACAACAAATGTAATCTAGAAAAATGGTACTAATGAACCTATTTGCAGGGCAAGAATAGAGATGCAGACATAGAGAACAGACTTGTGGGCTGAGATGGGGATGGAGAGGGTGGGATGAACTGAGAGAGTATCGTTGACATACATACACTGCCATGTGTAAAATAGCTAGCTGGTGGGAAGTTGCTGTGTAACACAGGGAGCTTGGCCTGGTGCTCTTTGATGACCTAGAGGGGTGGGACTAAGGGGAGGTGGTGGGAGGCAGGCTCCAAAGTGAGGGGATATCTGTATACTTAGGGCTGATTTGTCTTGTTGTACGGCAGAAACCAACACAATGTTATAAAGCAGTTATCCTCCAATTAAAAATAAAAAGATTCAAATTTAAAATAATACTACTACACCAAAGCACTTGAAAAAGAGAACAATTGAAAGGAAAAAAAATAAAGAATAAAGTGACAGATATCAAGGGAGAACAGAAAAATGTATCAGGAACCTAGAATAATAAGTATAGTTGGATGTTATGCTTATTACTGACTCCCCTAGGATTTTCCCTCTTCCCCTAAAAGTGAAGGAATGGAGGCATTAATAGAAACAGAGAGCCTGGGGCATCTAGAGGAATGGCTACATAATGCACTCCTTATAAAGCCTCTTATATGTAGTGGATCTCTCAAGTCAACATTTGGCAACTATTATCTTCAACTTCCATGAACTGAGGAGTCTGGCAGGTTACAGCCCATGGGGTCACAGAGTCAGACATGACTGAGTGACCAACACACACATGCACACATCTTCAATTTGTTTGTGACTTATCTTAGAACTTAATGAGTTGAACTTCTGGGCTTCTGATAAACGCAATAGCTACCCAAAATACAGGAAGGAGATTTACAGTCAAGTATGAGAATTTAGATTTATATTTTTGTCTTGAGGTATTTCTTCTCATAAGAGGATCCATAGAGTAAGTGAGGTAGAATATATATAAAAGAAAAACTCCTGAATCTTGTCAAATACTTATGGAGTATTTGGGTTTTTGTCATATAGTATAGAATAAATAACAATATTTTTCACTACTGTACCCATGTTACTAATTTGTGTTTTAACCACAAAACTACTGCAATAAAAATTTAAGCCTAATGGATGAGTAAAACTAATTGAATGATTTCACTACTGCAAAATATATCCCAAACAGCTAAATGATTTTGCTTGTTGATTGGGTTTATTTTGAATTTTTTAAAGGAATTACACAATTTTAATTTTAAGCTTAAACACCAATAAATATTTGTTGAATAAATAAATTAATTAATTAAAGTAAGGGTAAAATGTCAGGATCAGCTCAAGTTTTTAAATTAATATGCTTATCGTAAACATCCAAACAATACAAAGGTATATGAAGGAACAATCCTTAGTTTCCCCTTCTATAATGCCTCTATCCTATCTTCCTGAAAAAAAAAAAAAAAAAAAAAAAAAACAATGTTAACATTTCGTGGGTATCCTGGTATTTTTCCTTTTTTAAAAAATATATATGTGTATTTACACATGGACATATTGGGCTGGCCAAAATGTCCATGTGGGTTTTCCTTTAATATTGTATGGAAAAAACTGAACAAACTTTTTGGCCAACCCAATATATGCATCAGTTCAGTTCAGTCCAGGGGCTCAGTCGTTTCAACTCTTTGTGACCCCATGGATTGCAGCACGCCAGGCCTCCCTGTCCATTACCAACTCCCAGAGTTTACTCAAACTCATGTCCATTGAGTTGGTGATGCCATCCAATCATCTCATCCTCTGTTGTCCCCTTCTCCTCCTGCCCTCAATCTTTCCCAGCATCAGGCTCTTTTCAAATGAGACAGTTCTTCACATCACGTGGCCAAAGTATTGGAGTTTCAGCTTCAGCATCAGTCCTTCCAATGAATTATTCAGGACTGATTTCCTTTAGGATGGATTGGTTGGATCTCCTTGCAGTCCAAGGGACTATCAAGAGTCTTCTCCAACACCACAATTCAAAAGCATCGATTCTTCAGCACTCAGCTTTCTTTATAGTCCAACTCTCACATCCATATATTACTACTGGAAAAGCCAAAGCCTTGACTAGACGGACCTTTGTTGGCTAAGTGATGTCTCTGCTTTTTAATATGCTGTCTAGGTTGGTCATAACTTTCCTTCCAAGGAGTAAGCGTTTTTTAATTTCATGGCTGCAGTCACCATCTGCAGTGAATTTGGAGCCCCCCAAAATAAAGTCTGTCACCTTTTCCACTGTTTCCCCATCTATTTGCCAGGAAGTGATGGGACCAGATACCATGATCTTCATTTTCTGAATGTTGAGCTTTAAGCCAACTTTTTCACTCTCCTCTTTCACTTTCATCAGGAGGCTCTTTAGTGCTTCTCTGCTTTTTGCCATAAGGGTGGTGTCATCTGCATATCTGAGGTTATTGATATTTCTCCTGGCAGTCTTGATTCCAGCTTGTGCTTCATCCAGCCCAGCGTTTCTCATGGTGTACTCTGCATATAAGTTAAGTAAGCAGAGTGACAATATACAGCCTTGGCGTACTCCTTTTCCTATTTGGAACCAGTCTGTTGTTCCGTGTCCAGTTCTAACTGTTGCTTCCTGATCTGCATACATATATGAAAATATATACACATTTATAGAGGTTTTTCTTTATATCATAATAAGATTATATTATAAATATTGGCCTACAACTTGCTTTTTTTTCTGCTTATTTATATATCAGATTTTCAGGTCAGTACAAAACCACTCCTCTCTAACAACTGCAGAATCATCTATCATGTCTTATTATACTTAACCAGTACTTTATTTATAGCCATTCAGGTTGTTTCTAGTCATTTTGGTGTTCCTAACATCATGAGAAATGCTGGACTGGAAGAAACACAAGCTGGAATCAAGATTGCCAGGAGAAATATCAATAACCTCAGATATGCAGATGACACCACCCTCATGGCAGAAAGTGAAGAGGAACTCAAAAGCCTCTTGATGAAAGTGAAAATGGAGAGTGAAAAAGTTGGCTTAAAGTTCAACATTCAGAAAACGAAGATCATGGCGTCTGGTTCCATCACTTCATGGGAAATAGATGGGGAAACAGTGGAAACAGTGGCAGACTTTATTTTTGGGGGCTCCAAAATCACTGCAGATGGTGACTGCAGCCATGAAATTAAAAGACGCTTACTCCTTGGAAGAAAAGTTATGACCAACCTAGATAGCATATTCAAAAGCAGAGACATCACTTTGCCAATAAAGGTCCGTCTAGTCAAGGCTATGGTTTTTCCTGTGGTCATGTATGGATGTGAGAGTTGGACTGTGAAGAAGGCTGAGCGCCAAAGAATTGATGCTTTTGAACTGTGGTGTTGGAGAAGACTCTTGAGAGTCCCTTGGACTGCACGGAGATCCAACCAGTCCATTCTGAAGGAGATCAGCCCTGGGATTTCTTTGAAAGGAATGATGCTAAAGCTGAAACTCCAGTACTTTGGCCACCTCACGTGAAGAGTTGACTCATTGGAAAAGACTCTGATGCTGGGAGGGATTAGGGGCAGGAGGAGAAGGGGACGACAGAGGATGAGATGGCTGGATGGCATCACTGACTCGATGGATGTGAGTCTGAGTAAACTCCGGGAGTTGGTGATGGACAGGGAAGCCTGGCGTGCTGCAATTCATGGGGTTGCAAAGAGTTGGACACGACTGAGTGACTGAACTGAACTGAACTGAACAATGCTGCAGGAAATATTTTCCTACGTGCATCTTTTTGTATTTGCGATTTTTTCCATATGATGGTTTTCTAGAAATAGAATTACTGAGTCAAAGGCTCTGCACATTTAATATTTTAGCAAAACTGTCAGATACTTTACAAAAAGAAGCAATTCAGACTCCTATCACCACTACATGAGATTGCCTGGGTTCCACATCCTCATTAGCACTGGAAATACCTGTCTTATTTGTTTGCAATAATAATTGGTGATAAAAAATCTGGTTATTTTACTTTTGTATTTTTCTTGTTATTGTCAGGTTGAGCATTTGTGTCTCTGTAAATTGAATTTCTTCTTCTTACATTGCCCTTTGATTTTGTTTTTCCCGTTTTTCTATGCAAGATTTGCTTCGCTTAATACTCAGTAGAAGCATTTTGCATTATAGGAATAGAAGTATTTGTCAGCCAAGAATTTTTTGGAGGTTTTTTTTTTTTTTTTTTTAGACTATAGGTTTTTCCTTGACCTTCTTTATGGTGTTTTATAGCAAGCTGAATTCCTTTTGTTTTACTACTTAAAAAAATTAATTATCTTCTTTGTGACTTCTGGGTTCCCTTTATTGCTTAAGAATTTCCATACCTTGAGGTTTTATAAATAATCTCCTATTTTAAAATATTTTTCACAGTTTTTTTCAGGCTTAGGTTATAAACCCATCTGAAATTTGTTTTTATATGAAGTGAAAGTCTGTCTTTAATTTTTTCCATTTATGTACACAATTATACAAACACCCTCTTTTCCAACAGATTGAAGTGCTTCTTTTATCATATATCATTATTATGTATATTTGAATCTGTTTTGGATTTTCTCTTCTTTTTAATTTATCTATTTGGCTCTTTCTATGCCAATATTATACTGATTTCATTGTGAGTGCTCTGTCATGTCTGACTTTTTGCAACTCCATATACTATAGCCCGCTAGGATCCTCTGTCCATGGAATTTCTGAGGCCAGAATACTGGAGTGGGTTACCATTTCCTTCTCCAGGGGATCTTCACCCAGAGAGCAAACCTGTGTCTCCTACATCTCCTGCATTGCAGGCAGATTCTTTACCCCTGAGCTTCATGGGAAGTCCATACTGATCTCATCAGTGTAGTTTAATTATTTAAATGTTTTGTAGGTACAATTTCACTATTCTTTTCTCCCTCTCACCCCCAAGTATCATGGCAACAATCACATATTGATTCTTCTTTCTGAACTTTTAAAATATTTTTCCAGTTCTTCAAGAAACTCCTTGGTAATTGAATTGAATTTATGTAATTATTGGGGGAAATTATTATTATGCAACAGTTTGTCCCTCTCTTCCTTTCTTCAGCTTTGAGAGGATAATTTGTTCCTGAAATATCCTTTGAGGATGAGTTCTCCTAAATCTAAAATGTGATTTCCACAGAAAACTTTGATGCTTCATCATTTCACTGACAGAGCATTCTTGATTTTATGTAATTGAACCGTTAAGGCAAAAACATAACAATAAAGATAAAGGAATAAAGCGATGCAAACAATGCAGAAGATCATCGCCACTGTAACTAAGAGGTCGTGAGCACTTGCAGGAAAGAGTGAGAGGCATCGTGGGCCAAGCACATCATTGCCACGTGCCACAAGCCGAGGTTGCAGCACATTGCTGCTCATCTCCAGGTGCTTGACTGCTACTGAGGATAGAACCCAAGTGCATTCACATGATTGCCAAGAGATTCCTCATTTGCTGAAATAGGGCATAAGATGAAATAACTCACAAAGTCACATTCCTTTTTTTTTTGTTGTTTATTTTTCAGTTGGAAGAAAATTGCTTTACCATGTTGTGTTGGTTTCTGCCCTACAATAATGCAAATCAGCCACAATTATACATATAACCCCTCCCTGTTGAGCCTCCCTTCCCTCCTCCATCCCACATTCTTGTGACTTGAATAGGCTTTCCATAAACATGGTAGACCTCTATAAACCTTTTCAGCTTTTTTTGTGTTTCCTCATCCAACACCCAATGCAATGTTTCTACACTGTAGGTTGTTAAATAAATGTTTACTAACATTGTGAATTGATCCACTCAGGATAAAAAGTTAAATAAATTGATTTCTAGAAAACTGGCAGGTTTTTTTTTTTTTTTTTTTTTTTGCTTATGCAATTTCTCTTGCACTAGCCATAAGGTAGGAGATAGTGTTTCTGAACTCACATTTATTTTTGGCACTGTCAGCTGTTCTCCAGACTTTCCATTAATTTATTACATGTTCATGATTGCATCTGACTTCTATTTGGTATGCTATCCCCACTGGGATTTCTTGGTTTCTAAGCAGACTTCATGCACAGACACAGCTTCAGGATGTGGGCAACTCAATGAAGTGCCCATTAAGGTATAAGCAAATATGGGAGGTTCCAGGGTTCCAGGTGGGTGTTTGTTATAATTTTAATGACCTTCAGAGGTATCACCCAAGTAGCCAGAATTCTGATTGGCGGTCTGAGTGAACTATATAGAAGAAAGTACTTGTCAAAAATGAACAGTTGGGAAATACACAGATACATAGGTAAATTTAATTCAGTAGGACAGAAGTCACTGAAAAGTGAGCATTGAGTGCCATAGGCATGTAAAGAAGGCATCCAACTAGTTATTTTGTGAGTCAAGACAGGATCAGAAGAATTCTGGTGAGGGCCAAATAAGCTAAAGGGAACAGGCGGGAAATGAACTTCAAGATGGTTTAAAGACAAAATACATTCCAAAGGGCTATGGATATTTAGACCTTAAAAGATTATTTAGTGGAGACTGTTTGCTCCTGCCTCCTTTTCTGCTTTGTCTGTACTAATTTCCATTTTAAGACTGCAGCTGGCGCCTCCTAACCAGGTTAGCAGAAAAGATGCAATCTGTTCCAGTTGCTGTGGGTAAAAAGGGGCAAAGAGCTCATAGAGTGGCTATGCAATGACTTGGTTTTGATCCGTCAGCTTCATTGCTGATCTGGACAAGGATGTTAACCGTGGTGCCACCTGCTCGAGTCCAACTCTTACCCAGGTAACCCCCTGTTCTGATAAAGCATTGTGCTTTCTCCCCTAGACTGAGCCTTCCTAGGTCTGGGCTGGTTCCCTTAAGTCTGTGCTAGTAGTAGAATGATTTAGCGTCAGGTTCCCGATGCTCCAACCGGCCAATCTTGAGAAAAAATACTTTCATTCTCTTTTGAAATTTTTATCTCATAATGCCATCAATTTAAATATGTGATCAATTTATTTTGGTATATGTTTATATTTGAGGCACAATTTTGAGAGCCTGAGAAGTTTGGGGAGAAGTCCCTTTCTACTCAGTAAAAATAAAAACTAATTTTTTATACCTCTTTTATATTTATAAGCACTTTGTGTATATATTATCTTATTTCATCCTCCTAACAAGTCCATGAAATTATTGTATAAAAAACGACTAACATTATAGCCTATAGAAGGGGAAATAGCCTGAAAGGATAGTATAATTAATGAAAATTATTTTCTGGGTTGAATATTGCTTTTTTGGCACTAGTTTTGGGGCAAATTTAGGGTTTAGGGGGAATTTTTGTATCTTGTGGAAATATGTTACAAACCCTGAACATTAGCACATCCATTCATTGGGCACATTGGGGTGTGCCAATGAATCTTTCATAGACATATTTCTTATAGTTTAGATGTATAAAAGTGTTGGTAAACAGGTTCTGTTATGCAGCGGATACACTAAAATTTTCTTTTCTCATGCCTACTAAAATCAGCATTAAGATATCACTTTTCTTTCTATAATAATTAGGACAGCTGGTATATTAGAATTATGGGTATTTGCCTCTTCTTGTGTCTTGTGCTTAATGGGATGGAGGCTACTTATCAGACTAGGACAAGGACTGGTCCCTTCATTTATTCAACATGGGTCCATTTACAGAAGGCAGTGAACTTGGCAGCTCTGCTGGAAGAGCTGTTTTCTGGGTAGATGACAGCCAAGAGCCTGATTACATTTTAGACTGATTTACAGTGAAGGGAACTGCCTTTTCCATTCCTTTGGTCTAATCTAAAGACAATGGACAGAAAAAATGTATAGACCTTAAGAATTGCTCATTTTCCTGGTCTGGGTGGTGTAGACCATTTTATTTATAAAGTAAATTTGATGATGTCTATGGCAAACCAAGCTTGTATTTTTCAAATACCAAGCTTGTATTTACCAAGCTTGTAGTTTTCAGATTTATGAGCCATCAGTCTTTTATTCTTCAAAAAGTTCAAAGTCTTCTGGTAAATCTAATTGGTCTCCCTTTTGAGTATTCTGTGCGCAGTGGGATCATTGCCTCCCATTTGTCTGTTACCTATTATATACTGTATGTGCTGAAATGACATCTTTTACCTAGTTTTCCCTGGTTTGTTTTCCGAGTCAAGGCCTCTTTTCTATCAAGGAATCTTTAATTGGCTGACTCATTCTGTTGATATTTTCCTTATGATTGTTAATTTTTTAATCCTTAATATTTTCAAGAAAACTGAGTCCATTATTAGACATTTTTTTTCAGTATTAAAAAACTATTAGTATTAACTTGTACTACTCTCTGGATAAGGCAATGGCACCCCACTCCAGTACCCTTGCCTGGAAAGTCCCATGGACAGAGGAGCCTGCTGGGCTGCAGTCCATGGGGTTCCGAAGAGTTGGACACGACTGAGCGACTTCCCTTTCATTTTTCACTTTCATGCATTGGAGAAGGAAATGGCAACCCACTCCAGTGTTCTTGCCTGGAGAATCCCAGGGACGGTGGAGCCTGGTGGGCTGCCGTCTATGGGGTTGCACAGAGTCGGACATGACTGAAGCGACTTAGCAGCAGCAGCAGCAGTATTACTCTCACATTTATTTGCACATTGACTGTGGCTTCGTTTCCATAGAGAAGTCTGCTTGGGAACTATCTTTCCTTCCTCTAAAGATGTAGCTGCTGCTGCTGCTAAGTCACTTCAGTCATGTCTGACTCTGTGCGACCCCAGAGACGACAGCCCACCAGGCTCCCCCGTCCCTGGGATTCTCCAGGCAAGAACACTGGAGTGGGTTGCCATTTCCTTCTCCAATGCATGAAAGTGAAAAGTGAAAGTGAAGTCGCTCAGTCGCGTCTGACTCTTAACGACCCCATGGACTGCAGCCCACCACACTCCTCCGCCCATGGGATTTTCCAGGCAAGAGTACTGGAGTGGGGTGCCATTGCAGTTTGCTTCAAAACAATGACAGTTGTCCCAAGGATTGGAAATGTTATTTTAGAAGTTTTATAAGTCATCATCAACAAATAACCTTTAGTGACATGTTTATTATATTTATTTCAGTTCAACAAGCATTTAAAGATTGTCTATAGTGACATACATTTTGCTAGGAACTAAGGTTAAAGATAAATAAGACACTGTCCCTTCTGTAAAAGATATTTCCATTAAAGAGGGGGAAAAGATAATGTAAATTCTGATCTGAAGCATGGACTATCTAGACTTTCCATGTTAAGAATTCCTTGACTATATACTAGAGGTCTATTCTTTTCTATGGGGCATTGAAGATACACCTTTTACCAGAATATCTAAGGATTAGTGCATGATCTTTTATTAAAAGATTAAAAGTGTGGTCAGATATCCATTACTTTAAGTGTGGACATGTATTGTTCAGATATCAAATGTCATCTAAGAAATAAAGAGTTGTTCAGTTATTATTTTGTACATTTTTGACCAAACATAAATAATTAAAGTCAGAGCAGGCACTCTCTCTTTCCCAAGTTGGTCAGTCACATGCTAGCCTCCCCTTCACTGACACTGTGATCAGAGTCTGTGCCTCGTCATACATGACATTGAACCTCAATGCACTTGCTGTCTATTCCTGGCTGAGAAGTACCTTCACTTTTCCCTGAGTGCTATAAGAATTGTTTCCTTTTTCTTTACATGCCAGTGAAGGGGGCTTGTCTGGCAGTAACCATCCTACAGGTAGAAGTTTACCAAATTTAAAATCCTTAGCACTGATCCCCAATCTCTCTGATTTAGATTTTTTTCCTAGAAATCCACAAATTCCTGCCTCTAGCTTTTTTATTACCCTCTTTTATGGTCACTAGCAAATGGAATTTCAGTGTGCGCTATCTCCTTTAGAGAACTTGTTCACCAGAAAAGGATTTGAATTTACAGTAATTCAATATAATCAATGTAGACCAATTTACCATTAATTCTTTGGCCTGTTATAGCAATAAAGATATTCATGACAAAGTATTTTTCTATTATCTTTAACAGTATGGGAATTAAACATGTTATTTTAATGGGATTTCTTGTGAATTTGGCATTTTGCTAATGAAACTTGTTTTAAAGTGTGATTTTTTAGTTACAAATAACCAGTATATATTGTATCTGTGATCTAATACCATTGATAGCTGCAAATATTTTGAATTTCCAAAGGACTTTCTATTAAAGATGCTTTCAAATGCAATCACGTTCAAAAACCCCAAGACTTTTTTCTAGGGCTGTAACAGCCTTCTAGTTTGGACTGTTCTTGTCATCACAGTTTCCTGGAGATGGCAGCAAAGTACACAGAAGCAAAGGGACCAACCATACCACATAAACAAGCGGCAAGATTAATGGCGCTGTGCAGTTCTGGGGATGACTGACGAAATGCATCGGCCTCTTCTGCTCTCAAGTGACAGGGCAGGTAAACAGAGAGCTGGTGTATATATTAATTTGATTTTTAATTGTGTTGGAGAGCTTCCAAGAAATACCATACAAACTGCTGGTTTTATTTTATTCCTCGCCTGTGGTCAAGTCAATGATTCTCTGGTCTCCCTGCTTGTTTGTTGCCCTTGTTTCTTTTATAGTTAAAGTATTGAGAGATCTCCAGAACAAACATTTTTCAAGTCTTTATTTTATGTACCAATCTACAACATTTGTTATCCTTACTTCATTTCCATATAGCTATTTCTAATCTTGTAGCACACTGCATTTCAATCCCTCTGGGTTGTCAGATTTTCAAATTCTGTAATGGGATGATTAACTGGCAAGGCGATGCACAGGCTAATAACAGATTGCAAAGGACATCATATTAGACATTGTAAAAGCCCCCTTTATTCCAAAGTATACATCCAATAATGCCCCAGCAGACATGAGTAATGAGCATTGTACCCAGAATAACAGGGACCCTATCGTTTTGGAATTTGTGCAGAAATGTTATTGAAATGAAAAAGAGAGAACTTCTTTCTACTGAATTGCAACTGCTAGTTTCAATGCTAAACTTGTTTGTCAAAATGTTGTTGCCTAGAATCAGTGAAAGCTTATATAAAACCAAAATATTTCACAAGTTGGTTGAGTACTTTAAGAAATTTTGCTTTGGAAGAAGCTCAGTGAAATATTTCTTTAATTTAAAGGTCTAATGCTTTTCAGCTGAAATGAATAGCTATCTTTTGAAAGTATCTTTGAAGTAAATTTTACTTATGAGAAAAAAACAAGAGCCAGCTTAATGACAAGTAAAGATTTCTAACATCAGCTCTTGAACATACAGTTAAAAAAAAGAAGGATATTTACTTTCTCATATAGTAGATAAATGAGATTGATTGATTAAAATGTTGGGTTTGGTCAGATTATTTAATGAGTACAATACATTTTGGTACAATGGGTGGTAGTGGTGTAGTTGCTAAGTCGTGTCTGACTCATGGACTGTAGCCTGCCAGGCTCCTCTGTCCATGGGGTTCTCCAGGCAAGAATACTGGAGTAGGTTGCCATTTTCTTCTCCAAGGGATCTTCCTGACCCAGAGATGGAACCCATGTCTCCTGTGGCTCCTGCATTGGCAGACGATTCTTTACTATTTGAGCTACCTGGGAAACCCTTGGTACAATGAGGACCTGTTTTTAAACTGTAAATATACCAGAAGCATTATTCTATACTTATATACTGTGGTGATCCAAGGATGAAAGAGCAGATAAGACCAAGGAGAGTCTTGGAACGCAGGAACAGAAACCCAGACCCTTATCATCCTTCCCTCCCCCATGTTCTAACTATTAATGGAACAGTATAACCTGTCTCCCCTCCTACCCCATAGGGAGAAGGTATTTGCCCTACTCTTCCCCCACCCAGTATACATGCCTCATCCAATCAGCAAATGACCCACAAGACCCCTATCCCATTCCTTGTACCCTGGGTATAAAAGTGGAATAAGGACCCCTGCTCAACGTCGGTTCTCCCTTGAGCTGGCTCGCTGTTCTAACAGCGTCTCCCACTCTAATAAACTTTATTTCCCTCTCATTCTGCCTCATGTCTGGAAATTCTTTTCCAACCCGCACATGGACCATGACATATACTGTAAGTATATAAGTTCTGAAGCACTCATTTACATTTAAATGATTAATAGGCTAGATACAAATCATTTCCATCTATTCACTTGAAGGCGACAACTTGTGATAAGGTAAATGAGCACTAAAAAGAAAGACCTGGATGCCTGACTTCAAATTTGGGTGCTAGGTTTTATGTGCAGTCATTTAATCCAAGGATACTATTTCTTTTGTTGTATGAGTGCTGGTCAACCCCTGAACTTTCCTGAGCTTCATATTTCTTCATCATGTTCTAGTCAAGTAAACTAACAGACTTGAACAGACGTATAAACCTAAACACTGAATGTAAGAGAGAAAGACATACTTAAGGGTGTGCATAGTCTTAGTGTAAATGAGAGTTTTGTCTAGATTTTTAAAAACATTAACTGGTAATAGTATCTCTTTTCCCCATTCTTACTCTATGGAAAAATCTCAAGGAAAGACCTTTTGAAAGGCCCACATTTCCCTCCTCTCTCTAGAGATACTTTTGCTTCAGAATCTTTGAGAAGGTCATGCATGTGGACGAGCCTTTGGGCAATGACTCAAGCACCAGTTCTTGACAGCAGCATGGAGGAAAAGAAACAACTACAACGCTGGGATCCGCATAGAGTAAGGACGTGTCCTTCCTGGTTTCCGGCATAATGTAAGCCTGTGATCCTAATATCCAATGGAGAGGAAAATTACCCTGATAATGACTGAGGTTGGATTCCCTGCCAGCCAGGTGGATGGCAGCCTACAGCTGAATATGTCTCCAAGCCATATATTTAAGTGGCTTCTCGATGTCTTTAATAGGCTGCAAAATAGGCATTTCAAGCTAAACATATCCCAGACTGGGCTCTTGAATTTCCATTATAGTGATTTATTTTAAGAAATGTATATTTGGTCTTTGATCTTTGTCCCCATTTCTGTTCCAGAGCTCTTAAAACCCTTGCTGCTGCTACTGCTGCTAAGTTGCTTCAGTCGTGTCTGACTCTGTGCGACCCCATAGACGGCAGCCCACCAGGCTCCCCATTCCTGGGATTCTCCAGGCAAGAACACTGGAGTGGGTTGCCATTTCCTTCTCCAATGCATGAAAGTGAAAAGTGAAAGTGAAGTCATTCAGTCGTGTCCGACTCTTAGCGACCCCATGGACTGCAGCCTACCAGGCTCCTCCATCCATGGGATTTTCCAGGCAAGACTCCTGGAGTGGGGTGCCATTGCCTTCTCCCTTAAAACCCTTGCTGCTGCTGCTAAGTCTCTTCAGTCGTGTCCGACTCTGTGTGACTCCATAGACGGCAGCCTACCAGGCTCTGCCGTCCCTGGGATTCTCCAGGCAAGAACACTGGAGTGGGTTGCCATTGCCTTCTCCATTGTGTGAAAGTGAAAAGTGAAAGTGAAGTCGCTCAGTCGCATCCGACTTGTAGCGACCCCATGGACTGCAGCCTACCAGGCTCCTCCATCCATGGGATTTTCTAGGCAAGAGTACTGGAGTGGTTTGCCATTGCCTTCTCCCTTAGGACTTCCTAAATGATGAGAGAGAAAGGCCTTTTGTTACGCGAATGAGGTGACTGGAATGCACCAAAGGGTAAGGGCTGGTTGCCAGAACCAACCTTGTGATTAGAAGTTGAAACTCTGTCTCACCCCTTACTTCCAGGGAGTGGATAAGGGCTAAATATTGAGTTCAGTTGCCAATGGCCAATGATTTAATCAATTAGACCTATGAAATGGAGCTTCCATTAAAGCCCCAAAAGAAAGAGTTCAAAGAGATTCCAGCTTGGTGAACACGTGGTGATTTGGAAAGAGTGATGTGCCTAGAGATGGCATGGAAGTGCCTCACTCTTTCCCACCTTGCCCCATGTATCTCTTCCTTCTGGCCATTCCGGAATTATATCCTTGCATAATAGACTGGTGATCTATTGAGTAAAATCTTCCCTGAGTTTGGCGAGCCACTCTAGCAAATTAATCTAACCCAAGGAAGGATGGGGTCATGGAAATCTCTGATTTATGGCCAATTTGTTAGAAGCACAGATAACTACTTGGGCTTGTGACTGGCATCTGAAGTTGGGGTGGGGGATTCTTGAAGAATTGAGCCTGCCCTTAACCTGTGGAATCTAATGTTATCTTCAGGTATATAATATCAGAGTTGAGTTAAATTATAGGACACCAGCTGGTGTCCCCATAATTTGTTGGTGGTATGTAGGGAAGGAACATGCCCCATTCCACAAAGGTTGAGATTGGTGCCCAATACACTTTGACCTCACAAATCAGTTTTTCTTACAGTCTTTTCCATCTCAGTTATGACAATTCCATTTTCCCAGTTATTCAGCCCAAAACCTCAGAGTAATCCTTGATTCATCTCTCTCTCACACTCCAAATCTAGTTTTCCAGCAAATCCTTTTAACTCCTCTCTGTCAGAATTTGACCATTTTTAACCACCTCTACTGGCACCAGCCTGGCACAAGCCACCATCATTTCTGGATTATTGCATTAGCTCTCAGGCTGGTTCCCTAATTCTGAGCTTACCCTCCTTTAGTTTAGTTGAGGCCAGACTGACCCTGTTAAACATGGGTCAGATTATGTCATCCCATTGAAGTTCAGAATACTTGAGTGCCTTTGTATTTTACTCAGATTAAGTCATAATCATGACTTACACACTCCATGGCATCCACTCCTCATTTTACCTCTGATTTGATTACTGTCACTTCCATCTTTCTCTCTTAGCTCCCACCACTGACCTTCTTGCTTCTATCAGCAGTCCAGGATCTTTGAAATTTCTATCCCCTTTGTGTGTAATGCCCCTTTTCCAGATACCTACATGGCTAATTGATGTCACATATTTTCCATCTTCCCCAAAGGTCACCATTTCAGTGACTCCTTCCTTGACTACCCTGTCCAAAATATAACCTCCTCACACTCTCAAGAGTTCACATCCCCTTGTCTGCTTTATTTTTCCCTTTAGAACATAACACTACCTAATATATCTCTTATTTTTTTTATCATGTGCATTGTCTATGTTCCTCACCAGAATGTTAGCCCTCTATGGAGGCAAGGGTTACTATCTTTATATACCTAATCCAGTGCTTGGATAAATAAATAAATGCTTTCTGAATTTACAGATTTATAGAACTAAATCTTAGGGATGTGCACAACATTCATACTTATTGAAACAGTGTTTGGATTATAATGAATGTTCCTTAAATTTTTATTTACTTTTACCAGCAGACTGATAAAATAAATAAATAGAATTGCCTGCAATTTAAGTTTCCAAGGCATTTAAAATATGTAAAAATCAAGATCATTTGTCACTGATCCTGTCAGTTTGACCTACAGCACACAGCATTGTATTATGTTTATATAAATTCATCCCAGCTGATATGCAGTTAGGTGATGACCCCATTGATTACTCATTATCTGTTAGTTACTCTGTCGTCTATGCTAACATATTTAATTTCTACATATTCATTGAGTAAATGTGACCAGTCGTTGTGGGACTGGTGTTGGATTGGTGTGGACCTCTCTAGGAATATTTATCCAGGATTATTGTTTATCCTCCTACTCAGGAATTTTTTTCTGTTGTGCAACTTATAGCCTTATTTCATTTCTGACACTTATATGAATACCTTTTAGGGAAACAAAATGTACACTGAGATACAGAAACACATAAGAACGTTTATTTCTGGTTTAACTTTGCTCAGTTTATTATTCAATCTGCATTCAATGAGGAAGGGGGAAGTTTGGAATTGCCATGGACTCCAACCTTTCCTGGAGGGGCATCTACAAAGAATGAAAAAGATCTCATAGACAGGGATAAGGGACTTCAGAAGATCTGCAGTAGTAAAGTCAAAAGCTTGGATGCTCAGGGAAAAGAATCTAGTGGTTATGTCAGTATATGGAGGCAGGTAGAAGGTAACAAATGGATTTTAGTTTATTTCATTTAGGAACCCCTGGAGAAGGGAACAGCTACCCACTCCAGTATTCTGGCCTGGAGAATTCTATGAAATATGTAGTTCATGGGGTCGCAAAGAGTCAGACACGACTGAGCAACTTTCACTTCATTTCATTTAGGAACACATATCTGGGTGCATGTTTTCTTGGTGCTGACATTCATGTTGGAACCATTGATTAGTCAGTCGTAAAAACTGAAAGAAGTAAAAGCTAGCTCTGTAATAGAAATCTTAAACATGCAATTTCTGATATTTTTGGCTCTCTAAAAATAGAGTTAATAGTGATTGACTTCTCTTCAGAAACTATTGACGTTTTAAAAAAGTGGAGGCAAAGAAATCCTCTGCCTCCATTTTAAGATAGAAAAAGAAGCCTTATGGTAGGCAGAATAAGGGGCCCCCTTATATGTCCCCATACTAATCCCTAGAACCTTGTAACTATGTTACTTTATATGGGGAAGAGAATTTGCAGATGTGACGAAGTCAATGACTTTGAGACAAAGAGATTATCCCGGATTGTCTGGATGTGCACAATGTAATCACGAGGGTCCTTGTAAGCATGAGGCCAGCTGGTTGGAAGAGATGCAGAGGCTGGAGTGAGGTAGCCATGAGTCAAGCTGGGAAAAGCAAGGAAGCAAAGTCTTCACTAGAACTTCAGTAGGCATGTAGTTCTATTGACCCTAGACTTCTGATTTCCATGGCAGTAAAATAATAATAATTTTGTATTGTTTCAAGACACTAATATTGTAGTAATTTGTAAGCCATAGGAAACTAATACAGGCCCAGGCAGCAGATCTTCAGAACTGTCAAGTGATTGAATCAAGACAATTTCCCCAATTTTATTTGTATTTTCCTATCATAAAGTTTGCATAGATTTAATAAAGTATATACTACAGCTCTTCTGATTAGTGATACTAAAAAACTGTGATACCAATAATTACCTGGATTTACTAGATACCTTTTACTCCTAAGAAAAAACTGGATATATTAGATATATGTTTTGAATGGCCATATATTCTGTGTTCAATGGGTAGCTACTTAACCTGTGTTTTAGGTGGCTAATAAATGAATAAATAGGCAGCATAGCCTACCAATTAAGTTTCCAAGGTATTTAAAATACATGAAGTAAAAAGAGTGACAGTAAGCTTTTTTCAAGTCTTGTCATTTTCAGAATGTTTAAAGCACCAATCTTTTAGGCATCGTTCTTGTGATGAATAGTGTAAGAAAACCAAGATAAATGGAGCTGTTTTGAATCCATTTTGAGTCAGAGACCAGAATAAGAATGGACAAACAGTATGAAACCTTTGTACTGCTTTTACAAGTCATTCTCATTAAAGTCTGAAGACTGTAAAGCTATTGGGCTCCTTCTAGGATAATGTCCCCCCTACTGTTATATTTCTTCCAATGAAACCCATCTGTGAGTTTTTGCAGGATGTTCATGACATGCATTTAAATTGCCTGTTGTGTTCCAGAAACCTCTTCTTCCTGCAAACAAGTGGTGACCTCTCTGCTCTATGTTCATTCAAGGGACAGCCACTGTACATCATCCCAGGCAGGCAGCCAAATGATGGCCACATCCTGTTCATTGCAAAAATACACATTTTCATTAAACCAAGATAATTAGAAAAAGTAGCATAGAGGAATATGAGTAATTCCATCAGTAATTACAGCAATTATACCCTAATTGCCATGCCACCTCCAGTGTCACATTATATGTAGGTACTGGCATTAGACAGAGAAAATACTCATATGTTTTATATTAAAGATACCTGGTTACATCAGGTACTTCTAGTGATTAAAAGATAATTGAGATGGTATTGTTTCGTCCTCATAATAATCAAATCGAAATGTACTATATTGTCCTCATTATTGTCATTATGGAGTGCTTTTTCAAGGCATGAATTTTTATATATTCTAGAAGCACAGAGAAATGAAAACTAGTGTGTTAGAAACCATTTTTTCTTTAGTTTCCTTCCCAGATTGGTTACATACAGTTTTTCAAATTTCCCAAAAAAGAGAAGAATACTTGCCATTAGATGTTTTTTCACTTTTTCCTAGACCATATACTTACAGTTAACCTATTAAAATCTTAGCTATTTACCTCTAGATTTGACTTTGCCATCCTTCATTTCTCTACTAGTATATCAGAAATAAGTCCTTATGTTCACCCAGTGTTCTTGGAGTAGGAAAGTCAAGCAAGGCTGCATTATGTTCTCTGTCTACAGAGCTGATAGCTTTTCCTCAACCTGCAGCCTAGGATAAGTGGTAAGGAAAAAAATGTGAAGTTCATCTGCCTTCTTGCTCAGCTATTAGGAGTAACTTGGGCTTGGCTTCTTCTGCTGTTGTGCTTCCTGACACATGTCAAGGCAGGAGGCAGAGCTGAGCTGCATGGGGAAGCTGACTTGTTTTGCATTCCACTATCTTTTGACTCAAAATTTTGAAGTTGGGATGATTTTATAGTCTTACAATAAAAGACGTTCTTATTTTTTTATTTGTTTCCCTGACTACCAGCCTCACCCTACTGAGTGGTCTCAAGTTGCCTTGGTGGCTGCAAGGCCAGGGAGAGAGTCCTGGCAGCCACAAACCCACACTGCCAGCCACCACATGGGGAGAACATGTTTTACTGTTCCCTTGACTGGGGTTTCATTTCATGTAGCAGTAGCTGCTGGTAGAACAAGTGAAGTATATTAATTCACAGACACCTAGCTGTTTTACATTAAAACCTAAGACCATGTCTGTTTGAGCTACAGTGGCTTGATGATACCTCAGAAATTCTTGCAAGCAGAGATAATTTAATCATAATGTGTAACTGAGCCCTGCCTCTTGTGGGAGCATCCTCTAGCTGATGCACAACTCCCTGTGTAAAGTCTTCCCTGAAGGCGAATATAGCTGGAACATGTATTGCTCCATCCCTGATTACTCTCTACTCACTCTGTCTGTAGATTTTCTCATTATGACATTCTTAACACGGCTAGTTTTCACCTGTGTTCTTGGGTGATAACATCTCACTTTTGAGTTTTCAGGAATGTAAACATCCTGCTGATTCCTTCGCTTTATTTTGCCTGTTCTTCCTCACTGTCTTGTGGATCTTTGCTACTTACTTGACTGAATGACTGAAAATCTCCCTTTTCAGTTTCCTCATCTGTAAAAGCAAGGATAATAGTGCCTACTTCATAGAGTCATTTTGAGGATTCAGTGAGTTAAAATTTAAGTGCTTAGGTGATGTCTGACATATAGTTCAGTTCATTTCAGTTCAGTCGCTCAGTCATGTCCAACTCTTTGCGACCCCATGAATCGCAGCATGCCAGGCCTCCCTGTCCATCACCAACTCCCGGAGTTCACCCAGACTCACGTCCATCGAGTCAGTAGTGCTCAACAAATCTCAGCAATCTTTATCATCATGATTAATGTTTTGCTGAATTCACTAAACGTATGCATTCTTTTTTTCTTAAACCTTTCACCTCTTGGATACAGTATATCTTTTTCTAATCAAGATTTCTCATTGATTGAAGTGTTGGTATTGAACCCATTCTAAAGCCCTAAAAGCGTGCTTTTCAAATGATCTGCAGAGCTTTTATATTAGAGCTTAGTTTCTGTAGTTAGTGAGGTACAAATGTCTTTACCTGTTACCTCTGTAATCCAGAATAAATTACTTAATCTCTGAGCCTCAATTTTCTCATCTGTAATGTGGAGGTAATGATAAAAAAATATGCTTTCATATGGTTACCATGAAGATAAAATGAAAAAAAAAAAATCATTAAATGTGCCCACCTGTGGATGAACCTAGAGCCTGTTATACAGAGTGAAGTAAGTCAGAAAGAGAAAAACAGATATCATATATTAACACATGTATATGGAATCTAGAAAAATGGTACTCTGCATGCTAAGTCACGTGCAACTCTTTGTGACCCTCAGACTGTAGCCCTCCACACTCCTCTGTCCATGGGATTCTCCAGGCAAGAATACTGGAGTGGGTTGCTATTTCCTCATCCAGGGTATCTTCCCAGGGATCGAATCCGTGTCTCTTATGTTTCCTGCATTGGTAGGTGGGTTCTTTACCACTAGCATCACCTGGAAAGCCCAGAAAGATGGTCCTGATGAACCTGTTTGTATGGCAGCAGTAGAGACACAGACATAGAGAACAGACTTGTGGACACAGCAAGGGAAGGATCGGGTGGAATGAATGGAGAGAGTAGCATTGAGACATATGTATTACTATATGCATTAATAAAATGGATAGCCAGTGGGAATTTGCTGTATGACTCAGGGAGCTCAACCTGGTGTTCTGTGAGAACATAGAGGGGTGGGATGGGGTGGGGGGTTCAAGAGGGAGGAGACATAAGTATACCTACGGCTGATTTAAGTTGATATAAGGCAGAAACTACCATTATGGCAGAAAGCAAAGAGGAACTAAAGAGCCTCTTGATGGAAGCGAAAGAGATGACTGAAAAAGCTGGCTTAAAACTCAACATTTGAAAAACCAAGATCATGGCATCTGGTCCCATGCACTTAATGGCAAATAGATGGGGAAACAGTGGAAACAGTGACAGACTTTATTTTGGGGGGCTCCAAGATCACTGCAGATGGTGACTGCAGCCATGAAATTAAAAGACGTTTGCTCCTTGAAAGGAAAGCTATGACCAACCTAGACAGCATATTAAAAAGCAGAAACATTACTTTGCCAACAAAGGTCTGTCTAATCAAAGCTATGGTTTATCCAGTAGTCATGTATGGATGTGAGAGTTGGACCATAAATAAGGCTGAGTGCTGAAGAATTGATGCTTTTGAAATGGGGTCTTGGAGAAGACTCTTGAGTGTCCCCTGGACTGCAAGACAATCAAATCAGTCAATACTAAAGGAAATCAGTCCTGAATATTCATTGGAAGGACTGATGCTGAAGCTGAAGCTCTAATACTTTGGCCACCTGATGCGAAGAGCTAACTCGTTGGAAAAGACCCTGATGCTGGGAAAGAGTGAAGGTAGGAGGAGAAGGGGATGACAGAAGATGAGATGGTTCGATAGCATCACTGACTCAATGGATATAAGATTGAGCAAGCCCTGGAAAATGGTGAAAGACAGGGAAGACTGGCATGCTGCAGTCCATGGGGTCACAAAGAGTTGGACACGACTGAGCTACTGAACAACAACAAAAACAAGGCAGAAACCAACACAACATTGTAAAGCAATTATCCTCCAATTAAAAATAACTAAAATTTAAGAAATGTGCCCATCCAGAAATGTTCCTAGTATATAGGAGGTATTCAATGAGTATTTTAGTATATTATTAGTTTGCAATTAGATTATAGATGACACATTATGTTTTGGGGCATGGGCAATATAAAACTGATCCTCTGTATTTTCCATCTGACTACTTTTCTTTCTTCCTTTTTATTGAGGTAAAATTTACACACAGCAAAATGCACAAATCTCATAAGGCAACGAGTTTAGACAGATGTGACCACGATTTGTCCATGTGACTAACAACCCAAACAAGATGTAGAACATTTCCACAGTTCCAGAAAGTTCTACTGAGCCTCCTCCCAGTTGGTCTCTACCCCCTGACAGGCAACCACTGCTCTGATTTCCAAGGTCATAGATCAGTTTTGTCTGTTTTTGAACTTCATTCATGTGATGGATTAATAGGGTCTTTTTTGACTAAGCATGATGTTTTTGTGGTTTCTTTATGTTGGAACAGGTATCATCGTGTGTGTGCTTGGTTGCTCAGTCATGTCTGACTGTTTGTGACCCCGTGGACTGTAGCCCACCAGGCTCCTCTGCCCATGGGATTTCTCAGGCAAGAATACTGGAGTGGGTTGCCATTTCCTACTCCAGGGGATCTTTCCAACCCAGAGGCCTGCATTTCCTGCATCTCCTGCGTTGGCAGGTATATTCTTTATCAGTAGTTCATTTAAAACATATTGATTCGAATTCCATTTTTTATATATGTATATATAATCTTTTGTTTGTCTATTTTCCTGTTGATAGTATGTAGGTTGTTTTCACTTTTTGGTTGTTATTAATAAAGTTGTTAAGAACATTTCTCCACAAATCTTTGTTTTCATTTCTCTTTTGTAAATATCTAAGCATGGAATAGATCATAGGGTATGGTACATGTTTAACTTAAGACATTGGCATATAGTTTTCCAGTGTGATTGTACCATTTTACACTTCTGCTACCAATCTATGAGTCTTTTAATTTTAGCCGCTGTAGTGAGTATGAACCAGTGGTGAGGCTTACCTGGTTAAAGCGCCTGTCTAGTGGTGCCTAGGACAGTTGACTGTAGTATATTACTGCAAAAGGGACACGTTTCCAGACTTCCAAGAGAACTGTCTCTATTGCACTTTTCGAAAGATTATTTTTGAAACAAAAAAGTGGCTTATCATACACCATTTTCAATTGCTGGATAGACAGTGCAGGTGAGTGGAGAGAGGATCAGTAGAGCTCCTGGCTGCTCTCCATAGAGTATATGCTAAACCTTCTTAACTTTGCTCATAGTTCTACAAAATTTCTATAACTCCATACATCCTACCCTTCTGTATCATTGTCAGTAGGGAGGCAGTCTTTTTCTATCCCTCCCTCTGCTCTCCTTGGTTTTGGCTTTGTTGGAAGACTGATTTTTCTTGTGGTAACAGGAGTCCTGCCAGTAGCAACTGAGGCTAAATGTGTCCTTGTTCTCATCCAAGAGGAGAAAGAGAGTTGTTTCTTCCCCAAAGTCCCAACACTACCCTCTTAATGGTCTAAATTAGCCTGGGCCTATTCATTTCTGAGGGCTTCCCCAGTAGCTCACCAGTAAAGAATCTGCCTGCAATGCAGGAGCCACAGGAAACAGAAGTTTGATCCCTGGGTTGGGAAGCTCCCCTGGGGGAGGCATGGCAACCCACTTCATTATTCTTTCCTGGAGAATCCCATGGACAGAGGAGCCTGGTGGGTTAGTCCAAGAGTCACAAAGAGTCAGACGTGACTGAAGTAACTTAGCGCACATGCATGCACACCCACAGAGAGTATGAAGTGACACCTCACACTGGTTTTAATTTGAAGTCCCTGATGACTAGTGATGTTGGGCATTCTTTCATGTGCTTATTGGCCATTCTTTATATCTTCTTTGTGAAGTGTGAGTTCTAGATCTTTTTAAAGTTAAATTTTACAAATATTTTTGAGATATAAGTCCTTTGTGAGATAAGAGTATTGCGAATATTGTCTTGCAACCTGTAGCTTCCTTTTTCATTTTCTTAATGGAAAGAATGAAAAGTCTTTGGATAAGTTTTAAATTTTGATGAAGTTAGTATTTCACGGTTAGTTAGCACTTTTTGTGTTCCCTGAAAAAATTTTCTACACCAAATCATATAAATGTTCTTTTAGTCATTCTTCTAAAGTCTTTAGAATTTTAGCTTTAAGTTCAGGCCCATATCCATCTCTTTGTGCACAGTATGAGGAAGAAGTCAATTTTTTTTTTCATATATTTATAGTTATTCTGGTACTATGTGTTTAAAAGACTTTTTCTTTCTCCATTGACTTGCTTTGCATTTTCACCTAAAACATGTTCACCGTGTGTGACTCTATTTTTCAAAACTTCATTCTGTACCATTTATCTGTTTGTCCATTGTTACTTCAATACTACACTGTCTTGATTTTTTAAACTAGTGTAAATGGTATTGATTTTTGAACTACTTTTTCCAATTGTTACTAGTATATAGAAATATACTTTTAATATCTTGATCTCATATTCTTACTTTGCCAAGCTTACTTACTAGTTCTAGAAGTAGTTCTGTAGATTCCTTATGATTTTCTGCATTCACTACCATTTAGTGTGCAAATAGAAGACATTTTTATGTCTTCCTCTTTAACCTTGACACCTTTCTTCATGCAACTCAATTGATGATTTTATGATAAATTGAATTCAGTTTACCTGAGAAAAAGAAATGTTGAACAAATGATTGCTTCTATTGCTTAATAAGCTAAAAAAGGGTTTTTAGAGGCATAGCTGATTAGGATATACTCCAGAAATCATCTTCAGGAATTTTTTAAAGAAAGAAAATTCCTTGTGAAAGTCTAGAAAGATTCATTCTGTTGACTTTGTTCTTTAACTATTGAGTGGGCCAAGAAATTCATTCATATTTTTCCATAACATCATGTGGAAAAACCTGAATGAACTTTCTGGGCCAACCCAATAGATACCTAGGGAGCTTGCGAGTAACCATTTATTCCATGGACAGCTGTGACTGAAGATATTTTATGATTCTGATTTCCAGTGTTAGGATTTCATGTTACTACAAAATTTCATTGAACGTCACAGTTTTTCCTATCATCAGGCCTCCCTGTCTTTCTACATTACCTCATTTCAGACTGAAGTAAACTTGGCAGAACATCCTGAAATAAATCAGCAGCACTGCAAAGAAAAAGATTGATAAGAATTTCTCTCCTAGGCTAGTTCCTCTTTTACCAGATAGTATGGGTTATCTAAATTAATCCAAATGATGACTCTCCCCCACAGAAGAAGGAAATTAAAACTTTAAATCAACCCATCATGTTTTCTGCATGTGTGCTTAGGCGCCAATGGATAAAGTCCCTTGGATGCTCTTTCATTATCTTAGGCAAATAAGCAGCAGGGACTTCTGTGTAAATATGCAAATGCACACGCTGAATTAAGGCGTATTGTTTGCTCAGTTAATATGTGCTTTGGAGGAGGCATTATTTGCTTATAAAGCTCTGAAATCCCTTTGTAGATACATCATCTTGGGCTGACAGCTTGGAGAGGTGGAAGTTGATGGAGTACTTACTCTAGCAGCCCTGCTTGAAGTGCCATTGGCACGGCTGGCGGGGAGGGGGTTGCTGAAGGGTGATGCTTCTTTCTGTCACCCCAGCAATGGCACGACCAGAAATAGCAGACAGCATATGAAGAGACGATGATAGAGCATGAGGGATACACAGAATGAAAATTACTCAGAATATGGCAGCCTTCTCCCTGAATAAGTGAGAACTGACTGAACGGTCGCTCACAGACAGGCACAAAGTGGAGATCATTCTATGGGTGTATGTGCAGAAAGGACTCCCCGTATTCAGCAGAGAGTGTGTACTTGAAGGGAAGAACTAGCGCTTACCTTATGTCTCTATCTAGCTCACAGTTTCTCAAAGAATGACGGAAAAGAGAGAGAGCTGTTGTTTTTTTGCTGAATTATGGCCATCTGGCTATTATAAGTACAGATGATTAGAGATAATCACAACTTCCTTTCTCCTTTCTTGCAGAAGTTGGCAGGCTGAAATTTGGGCTTGTGGTCTTGTATCTGGAAGCCCAGCAGGTGCATTATGAGTCCTTCTGTGTAAAGAAATATCATCTCAGAATAGCACTGCATATATTCAACCCAGATTAATGACCTGTAGGTAATCAAAAACTTGGCCCCACATAGTTAAATGTCACCTTGACCTAAGTTAGGAGCACTAGATTTTTCTTTTAATGACAGGAGACACTTGAAATCAAGAAGTGCTTGGACAAAAGCCCTCTTGCCGGTTGTCTCCAGTGGATATGTGTCTTATGGCTGATAGTGCCATTAAATGAGTGGTGCAAACATCTTTAGTCTCAAGCTTCCTTTTTAGTTCTACCTCTGGTAAGTGCTCAAGAATACAGAAGTTATCATAACAAGACAGAAACAATGTGAATAAAATGTTAAGGGTAAAACGAGTGAGCTTACTCACTTTGATGAATTTGCTAAGGAAGGTATATCTGACTTTGACACATTTTCTTTTCCCTGGCCGATTTGTTTGAGAGGAAGTAATAGAATCAAAAGTTTTGAAAAGTGTGACACACCAAGTGAATTCATCAGCTAACTTTCTCTGTGAAACAAAGCTCAAAGGCACAAAAGCACAAAGCAAGGTTTCTGTGCCTGCCACAAACTCACTCCCTTGAAGTTGCCCTATTGCTTTTATAAGCTAAATTGCAGCACAGCCAATGGGCAGATAGAAGCAGGTGGGGTCCCACTGTGGACATATTCCATCTGTAGACCATTAGGAGTCTGCTCTGGCAGCCCTGTGTCCTTCTCATTAAACACTAATCAAAAGGCTAGGGCTCATCTTTTTTGCAGTGCTCCCTATTTCTTTTAATGCACCTGCAAATAAAACGAAATGGGCTTAATGGACTGAGGCTTTGACTGATTCTAGCTCTGCTGTATGGTCACTAGTTGCTTCTCTTGGTAATTTACAAGGTTTCCTGCTGTATGATAAAACACAGGTGCTCAGGCTGTCATCCAGACCGATGATTTATTAGCTTTAGTGGTACCACAGACCTCAGGCAGCAGGCACTAAATCAAGAGAATATATACTGAAATAATATGTTTTCCAATGATGACCCATGGAGACTCTTTAGTTGTTCATGCCCTTTACCCACTGCTGTTGGTTTTGCCATTTCTCCTCATTATTTTAAAACCCGCAGGATTCACTTCCTGTCTTAATTTCTCACCTGCCAGGATGGCCTCACACCCAGCTTTATTGCCATAGATTTCTAGTTGATCCTTCACACCATCAAAGAGTTCCAGCTAATGAGGAGGAGAAAGGGAACCTCAGGGGCTTTTTCAGGCCTCAGGGACTCTCAGATTTCCTATTCCTGGCTTCACTTTCATTTGGTTGCCAGACAATAAAAGCTCATGTTGTCCTTTAAAGAAAACGCTGCTTTGAGGTTAAATATGTCTGGACATTCACTTGGAACATTTCATCTACTGAATATTTCTTCATGGAAATTTGTTCAGAGGTCCTGCCTTCCTATTTTTGTGACAGTGACTATCAATCAAAGTGACTTCTTGTTGATTATCCAAGAGCCCTATGAGCAGATCAGAGAAATCTTTAATTACTATTAAATGCCTGCCAAACATGCACACAGAGAAGAATCACTCAGTCAATCAAAGCAGAAGCCTGGTGTGAATTCTGAATTTTAATGAGAGGACAGATCAGAGATGTAAAGGGAGTCCTAATAGGTAAGAAAGTGAATATGGTGAGCAAAATGTCTGAAATTACACTGAAAACTGACAAGGCTAGGACTAGAACAGAAAGGTTGATGATGTAAAGTATTAAGTAAGATAACAAAAATGAACATTACTTTTACACGACAGATAATGAAATCCAGAACTTTGCCCTAAGTAGCATAAAATAGGGGGGATCCAAAGCATCATCCAAACCTGTGGGGAGTTAGTGATCGTTGCATTGCATGTGTAGCTGTGGATGACAGGTGTGGAGCGGGCCTGACTGAGTAATGGAAATAGGGACATGTGAGAATGTTCATGATGGAGGTACTAGGGATTTGCAGACACCAAGTGAGGCAGCTGAGTGGTGAAGATGGTGAGGATGGTGACGACTCAGGAGATTTCTGAGTACCCTCAAAGGAAGAGCTACCAACTTTTTTTTAAACTTTTTATTTTATACTGAAGTATAGCCGATATGCAATGTTCCAATAGTTTCGGGTGGAGAGCAAAAGGACTCAGCCATTCTTATTCATGTATCCATTCTCCCCCAAACTCCCCTCCCATCCAGGCTGCCATATAACATTGAGCAGAGTTCCATATGCTGTACAGTAGGTCCTGTTTGGTTATCCATTGTAAATATAACAGTATGTTTGTGACCACACCAACTCCCTAACTATACCCTTAAAGGCAAGAGGTACCCAATTTGTTGAAAGGAAAAAGTGGAAATGTATATGATTCCTCCAAGGTGCCATTCAAAATGTTCAACAATTGGTAGGTAAGGCACGACCCTGATCCTTCAGACTGGACACTAGCCATGCCCTGGAGCAGGATCCTGGATATTTCTGTTAGGACAGGAGTTCGTCAAGGCTGTATATTGTCACCCTGTTTATTTAACTTATATGCAGAGTACATCATGAGAAATGCTGGACTGGAAGAAACACAAGCTGGAATCAAGATTGCCGGGAGAAATATCAATAACCTCAGATATGCAGATGACACCACCCTTATGGCAGAAAGTGAAGAGGAACTCAAAAGCCTCTTGATGAAAGTGAAAGTGGAGAGTGAAAAAGTTGGCTTAAAGCTCAACATTCAGAAAACGAAGATCATGGCATCCGGTCCCACCACTTCATGGGAAATAGATGGGGAAACAGTGGAAACAGTGTCAGACTTTATTTTTCTGGGCTCCAAAATCATTACAGATGGTGACTGGAGCCATGAAATTAAAAGACTCTTACTTCTTTGGAAGGAAAGTTATGACCAACCTAGATAGCATATTCAAAAGCAGAGACATTACTTTGCCAACAAAGGTCCATCTAGTCCAGGCTATGGTTTTTCCTGTGGTCATGTATGGATGTGAGAGTTGGACTGTGAAGAAGGCTGAGCGCCAAAGAATTGATGCTTTTGAACTGTGGTGTTGGAGAAGACTCCTGAGAGTCCCTTGGACTGCAAGGAGATCCAATCAGTCCATTCTGAAGGAGATCAGCCCTGGGATTTCTTTGGAAGGAATGATGCTAAAGTTGAAACTCCAGTATTTTGGCCACCTCATGCGAAGAGTTGATTCATTGGAAAAGACCCTGATGCTGGGAGGGATTGGGGGCAGGAGGAGAAGGGGACGACAGTGGATGAGATTGCTGGATGGCATCACTGACTCTACGGACATGAGTCTGAGTGAACTCCGGGAGTTGGTGATGGACAGGGAGGCCTGGCGTGCTGCGATTCATGGGGTCACAAAGAGTCGGACACAACTGAGCGACTGATCTGATATGATCTGATCTAGGCCCTTATCAAGAGGACTTCCCTGGTGGCTCAGACGGTAAAGTATCTGTCTACAATGTGGGAGACCTGGGTTCAATCCCTGGTTTGGAAAGATCCTCTGGAGAAGGAAATAGTAATCCACTCCAGTACTATTGCCTGGAAAATCCCATGGACATAGGAGCCTGGTAGGCTACAGTCCATGGGGTCGCAAAGAGTCGGACATGACTGAGCGGCTTCACTTTCACTTTCAGATGTATCAAGAGGAGGCCTGGGAATCCTGGGACAGGGCTGGGCAGCCAGGAATGTGATCAGCTCTTGTAGGTATCAGAGCAGAGGCTTCCTTCCAACCATTAAGAAAAGATTTCAATGTGTTGACAACATTCTGAACAGAGCCAGCGCATCTGGTTGATTTTCAGCCCTGTCAAGTTTCTCTGTTATGAATGTTAATTCATGATGTTGCAGAAAATCTCCCTCTTATCTTTTCCTCTTAAGTTATATCATGAGAGAAAGAACTGAGATTTTAAAGAGCAAATAAACATGATGAGGCAGTGACTTCCCTCTTTTAAGTCCGTTCATGCCAGCAAAAAAAAAAAAAAAAAAACAACAGGAGTACTGTAAGAAACGTGGCAACAGTAAGAAACAATTCTCTGGCATTCCCAACCAACTCTGTAACCAACCTGTCACAACCACCCTTTAACTGTTCTACCTTTTTTGCTTCCGTCTGTTGGTTTTAGAATGAAAATTATTTCTGCTGTTGTATCAGATATATCAACTTCTCAGGTTGTCGTAAATACTAACAAACAGAGTCTTCGCTGTATTTAAGAAGGGAAACTGACTAAAAGACCTAGAATAGAACTTGATACCCCATTTACACAATTTTCTAATGGGGCATTGCAACAGTGCCATGGGCACACAAAAATATTTGTTGAATAAATAAATGGATAAGGGGAATTCCCAGGTGGTTCAATGGTTAGGACTTGGTGCTTTCACTATGGTGGCCTGGGTTCAATCCGTGGCTGGGGAACTGAGATCCTACAAACTGCAAGGCAGGGCCAAACAAAAAGAGGGGGTAAATCAATCAGTGGAATTATTTTTATTTCTACAGTCAAAGAGAATGAGAGAATATAATCATCGATATTGTTGTCCTTAGTATTGTGAAATCAATATGAACAAGTTAAAAAGCTATGAGCAATACAGAAACGTCCTTTTTTGCCCCCATGCATGGTTTTCCATTGAATGAAAGAAATGTGATTTATGTAACCTGCTTCTTACTGGTAGACGTTTGAATGTTTTCTTTTTCATCCTTCTCAAAAATGCTATTATGTTCATTTTTAAAAACTCATTCAAGTATTTCTGTAAGATAAATTCTGCTAAGGAAACTGAGGTGAGAAAGGTGTACACATTTAAAATTATAATACCTACTGCCAGATCACTCTTGAAAAAGTTACACTGGTTTATACTATAACCAGAAGTGTATGAGAGTACTTGTTTCTTCATGTTCTCAACAAATACTGGTGATGCTATTTTTAAAAATTGCCAATCTGAGAGGTGAATAATTGTACCTCTATTTTTTAACTTAAATGTTTCTAACTATTAGTGAAGCTGAACATCTTTTCATATATTTAGTGATATAAGGATCTCTTGCTTTTTTTTTTTTTTGCCATTTTTCAGTTGTGGTGTTTACATCATTTTTATTATTGATTTGGAAAATGATTATATAACAGAGAAATCAACCTTTCACTTTTGATCTATGTTGCATTTTTATTAGTTTATTTTTAACTTTATGTCATATTGTGTCTTACTTTGTTGTATCAAAGTTTATAATTTTCATATAAAATGTATTATTTTTTTCTTTAGGGTTTTGTGTCATGTTTAGAAAATATTTTCTCACTATAAAATTAGTGTAAAATATGACTATGAATTTCTTCTAAACCTTCCATATTTTTATGATTTAACGTTTAAGTCTTTATTCCATCTAAAATTTTCTGATTTATATATATTTTCAGATAAAGATATCCTATAGCCTTTCTGGTTAACACATTCTAATTATTAGCCTCTATAATGCTTAGAAGACTCTTAGAAGGAATATTCTTTTATTTTAAAAGAAGGAAACTGTGATCAAGAGATTAGTAAACAGTAACTTAGGGGCACAGCAAAGAGTAGACCCCACATCTTTGATTTCTAGTTTAAGAATATTTCTGGTTTAATAACCTTTACCCTGTGTTTTGCAGACATTTAAAACATTTAAATAAATCCAAAGCTCAGACATCTCCTTTTTGTTTTGTGTCTTCAGCAGGAACATATTTTATTCTAACTTGTCCATGAAAACCATGATT
Source organism: Bubalus bubalis (assembly GCF_019923935.1). NCBI lineage: Eukaryota > Metazoa > Chordata > Mammalia > Artiodactyla > Bovidae > Bubalus > Bubalus bubalis. The sequence goes on from NC_059173.1 coordinate 43,961,676, forward strand.
ATATTAATTTCTATTCAGCCATTTTCTTCTCCACATTAAGTGAGTGGGTATAGATACTATTCATCTGAGAATTATGTTTAAATGTGATGAAAGACAGTACTATGGAAAAAATTTAGAATCTCAGGAGTGTTTGATCATGACCACTATTATTGACATCTGACTGTGAAAATTTAGTTTTGAGAAATAACAGTGATCCCTTAGGAAACAGAAAACTTTCTCAAACTAAACGTTTTGTATCATTGGTCATTTAAGAAAATGGATAGTCAAGTATAATGTATGTATTTAGTAGATAGTATATTCATTTGTGCAAAAAGGGAAAACTTCAGAATTCAGCATTAGATGGGTTATATTGTTAGAATCAGTATTCAGTTTCTGCTACTTCTGTGCAGAAACAGGCACACATATGTCATACATTTCAGCATGCTTAGAAATCTGTTTTCTCACCTGCTTTGTCCTGTCTCTTCAATCTCTGTGGAACTCCTGGTTCTAGCCTGTCTGTTGAGGGCTCTCGCCACCTGTTTTCCTTTGCTCTGTGGTGGTTATACCTTCTGCTTCTGGTCTGCCTACTTGATTTCTGACAGTGTTTGCCTCATCTGTGGAGGCGTGAGAGTCTGCCTTCCCCAGGCTTGCCTGCTTCCTAACTCACTCCTCTTGCTGGCCCTTTGATGCTAGTCCTTCTGGACTCCTGCCTACCTGCCTCTAACTCAATGGTTAGCTCACGACTTCTCAGCTGGGCTGAATAACTGGCTCTCCCACATTCAGCTTCTCCACACTAACTCTGCACTTCTGTAATAGTCACCATTCCAGCGTTTTCAGGGCTTCCCAGGTGGCGCTAGTGGTAAAGACCTTGACTGCCAGTGCAGGACGCATAAGAGACGTGTGTTTGATCCCTGGGTGGGAAGATTCTCTGGAAGAGCGCATGGCAACACACTCCAGTATTCTTACCTGGTCAGAGGAGCCTGGTGGGTTACAGTCCATAGTGTTGCAAAGAGTTGGACTGACACTAGCATTTATGCCAAGGATTCAAGATTTCTTTTTTTTTGCTTTTACCTACCATGAAAGAGAATATATACAACATAAGTACAACCTCCCCAACCTCAAAAAGCCACTAGGACATTTTGGGATGGGGTCAAGTCACACCAGAATAGGAAAATTTAATTTAATTTAGATGACCATTATATCTACTACTGTGAGCAAGAATCCCTAAGAAGTAATGGAGTAGCCCTCATAGTCAACAAAAGAGTCTGAAATGCAGTGCTTGGGTGCAATCTCAAAAATGACAGAATGATCTCATTTCGTTTCCAAGGCAAACCATTCAACATCACAGTAACCCAAGTCTGGGACTTCCCAGGGGGCTCAGTGGTAAATAGTCCACCTGCCAAGCAGATATGGGTTCAGTCCCTGGGCTGGGAAGGTCCCCTGGAAAAGGAAATTACAACCCACTCCACTATTCTTGCCTGAGAAATCCCATGGATAGAGGAGCCTGGCGGGCTACAGTTCATGGGGTTGCAAAAGAGTCAGACACACCTTAGAAACTAAACAACAATAACACAAGTTTATGCCCCAACCACTGATGTTGAAGAAGTTGAAGTTGACTGGTTCTATGAAGACCTACAACACCTTCTAGAACAAACACCAAAAAAAAAAAAAAAAAAAAAAAAATCCTTTCATCATAGGGGATTGAAATGCAAAAGTAAGAGGTCAAGAGACATCCGGAATAACAGACAAGTTTAGGCTTTGAGTACAAAATGAAGCAGGGCAAAGCAAACATGCTGGTCCTAGCAAACACTTTTTGCAAACACGAAAGACAACTCTATACATGGACATATCACCAGGTGGTCAATACTGAAATCATATTGATTATGTTCTTTGCAGCCTAAGATGGAGAAGCTCTATGCAGTCAGCAAAAACAAGACCTGGAGCTGACTGCACCTCAGATCATAAGCTGCTTATTGCAAAATTCAGGCTTAAATTGAAGAAAGTAGGGAAAACCACTAGACTATTCAAGTATGACCTAAATCAAATCCCTTATGATTATACAGTGGAGGTGACAAATAAATTCAAGGAATTAAATCTGGTAGACAGAGTGCCTAAAAACTCTGGATGGAGGTTCGTAACATTGTATCAGATGCAGTGACCAAAACCATCCCAAAGAGAAAGAAATCCAAGAAAGCAAAGTGGTTGTCTGAAGAGGCTTTACCAATAGCTGAGGAAAGAAGAAAAATGTAAAGCGAGGGAGAAAGGGAAAGATATACCCAGTTGAATGCAGGGTTCCATAGAATAGCAAGGAGAGATAAAAAGGCCTTTTTAAATGAACAATGCAAATAGAGGAAAACAGAAGAATGGGTAGACTAGACATCTCTTCAAGAAAATCAGATATTTTAAGGGAACATTTCATAGAAATATGGACATGATAAAGGACAGAAACAGTAAGGACCTAATGGAAGCATAAGAAGAGGTGGCAAGAATACACAGAAGAATTATACAGAAAAGGTCTTAACGACCCAGATAACCATGATGGTGTGGTCATTCATTTAGAGGCAGACATCCTGGAAGGTGAATTCAGGTGGTCCTTAGGACGTATTACACAAACAAAGCTAGTGGAGGTGATGAAATTCCAGCTGAGTGATTTCAAATCCTAAAAGATGATGCTGTTAAAGTGCTGCCCTCAATAAGTCAGCAAAATTGGAAAATTCAGCAGTGGCCACAGGACTGGAAAAGGCCAGTTTTCATCCCAATGCCAAAAAAGGGAAATTTTAAAGAATGCTCAAACTACTGTACTGTTGCCCTCATTTCACATGCTAGTAAGATTATGCTCAAAATCCTTCAAACTAGGTATTAGCAGTATGTGAACCAAGAACTCCCAGATGTAGAAGCTGGATTTAGAAAAGGCAGAGGAACCAGACTGCAGGAAGGCATGGCAATCCACTCCAGTATTCTTGCCTGGAGAATCTCATGAACAGAGGAGCCTGGAGGGCTACAGTCCATGGGGTTGCAAAGAGTTGGACATGACTGAGCGACTTAGCACAAGGAACCAGAGATCAAATTGCTAACATTCATTGGATCATGGAGAAAGCAAAGGAGTTCCCAAAAAACATCTACTTATGCTACGTTGACTATGCTAAAGCCTTTGATTGTGTGGATCACAGCAAACTGTGGAAAATTCCTAAAGAGATGGGAATATCTAACCACCTTACCTGTCTCCTGAGAAACTTGTATGCGAATCAAGAATTAGAACTGGACATGAAATGACTTACTGGTTCAAAAGTATGAAAAGAGTACATCAAGGTTGTTTATTGTCACTCTGCTTATTTAACTTATATGCAGAGTACATCATGCAAAATGCCAGAGTGGATGAATCACAGGCTGGAATCAAGATTGCACAGAGAAATATCTATAACCTCAGATATGCAGATGACACCACCCTTATGGCAGAAAGTGAAGAGGAACTAAAGAGCCTCTCCATGAGGGTGAAAGAGGAGAGTGAAAAAGCTGACTTAAAATTCAACATTAAGAAAACTAGGATCATGGCATTTGGTTCCATCACTTCATGGCAAATAGAAGGTAAAAAAGTGGAAGCAGTGACAGATTTTATTTTCTTTGACTTGAAAATCATTATGGGCAGTGACTGCAGCCATGAAATTAAAAGACCTTTGCTCCTTGGAAGAAAAGCTATGCCCAATCTAAATAGCATATTAAAAAAAATACAGAGACATCACTTTGCTGACAGAGGTCTGTATAGTCAAAGGTGTGGTTTTTCCCGTAGTCGTGTATGGATTTGAGAGTTGGACCATAAAGAAGGCTGAGCACTGAAGAATTGATGCCTTCCCCTTGGACTGCAAAAAGATCAAATCAGTCAGTCCTAAAGGAAATCAGCCCTGAATATTCATTGTAAGGACTTATGCTGAAGCTCCAATACTTTGGCCAACTGATGAGAAGAGCCGACTCATTGGAAGAGCCCCTGTCCTGTGAAAGATTGAAGGAAAAAGAAGAGGGTGGCAGAGGATGAGATGGTTAAATAGCATCACTGATTCAATGGATATGAATTTGAGCAACTCCAGGGGATAGTGAAGGACAGGGAAGCCTGGTATGCTGCAGTCCTTGAGGTTGCAGTCGGGCACAACTTAGCGACCGAATAGCAACAACAGCAGCAAGTCAGGTACAAGTTTGACAACTCACTGGTACAATTTCAAGTAGTTTATTTAGCTAGATGTAGACTTGACAAACATCAGTATGATTTTTGTAGTTTCCTTTGTTTATATCCACTAAGTCCTGGGAGTATTGTCTTTTTAAAATAAATTTCATCCTAATTTCTCCTGAAACTCAGGATGTGTGATTTCTTTGGACAGTATTCCAAGTTCCTGGACAAGTCATCTTGGTACCAAACTGAAACAGTTCTTTTTGAATCTATCTGACTCATGCCTCAGTCAGTGCTATGTGTGTTCTGCCCAGAAAAGAAAAGTCAGTGTCCCCTCTGCATTTTTCAGAAACCTGAGATGCAACTTCAAATTCTACTTATACAACCTGTCTCCTTTCAGTTCTTCTTTCATACCTTTTTGAACTCACAAATCCTTAAAGGTTCTAGGGTTTTTATAATGTGACTTTGGTTACATTATAAAATCCCTAGACAAGATGGAATTTCAAGATCTCCAGGCACTCTAGCTAATTAAAAGCTGTCTCTTGCTTTCCACATGCTACATACTCTTTGTTAGGATATTACTGATCTTAATTTCTTCATCTCCAATTTGACAACAGCAACAATAAGAGTGCCCTACATGTACTGAGCAGTCAGTAAATGCTAACTTTTATTATTACATTTGCTGTCTCCATGGTGGTTTATTTTTTAAGGAAATGAGCTAAATCTAAAAATAGAGTTTTTGTTTTTGTGTAACATATGTCTTTTCCTCTTGTTAAGTGGCTTATTCAAAATGTACTACATAATAACATAAAAAGCTACAGAGGAGGGAAAAGTTAAAAATCAAAACATATTACTATGAATAAGATATTATAAATGAATAGTGATTGTTTTATACCCATTATTTCTAATTTTAGATGTGTAGAATACCAGTGGTATTGTATTTGTTTGCATGTTGGGTTTTTTTGTTGTTATGAGTATAAGGGTTTTTATGGGTTTCCTCATAACTGCAGTTCCCTCACTCTAATTTCTTTTAAGGCTTATGTTTTTCAAGCCATTAAAAGGTAGAATATCTCTGACAGCTCCAGGAGTCCTACGCCCTCTGTCCCTTAGGCTTGTTTTAGGATATTAGCACACTCCAGAAGTGAGTTTTCCGGCCCCTGAGATCTTCAGGGTCATTCAGTGTAAGTCAGAGACAAGTCTGTGACTGAGGTGATATGGAAAGCAGTCTAGTCTGGGGGGCTGGAGGAGTGGGGTCTGCTAAGGGGATCAAGTACTGAGTCAATGCATTCTGTTATTGATCCTAGAGGAAAACTAGATAAAACCAGGGCAGAAGTCAAGTCAGGTAGGTCTACTTAAACACCACACATAATGAGACTGAAATAGAGTGAGTGCATCCCAGGGGGCAAGCTTTGTTCCAAGCTGACTTCTCACCAGGAAGGAGACAGCAACCTGTGTTCAGACACTCAGACTGGAGCCCACTGGTTACACTTCTCTGCAGAATGGAGCAAAGAAAGTTATTCAGAGCCAGATTTCAGTCTTGTTTTGTTTACTGTCTTGGACAAGTATTTTCTCTGTGCTTCAATTTCCTAACATATATGAGATTAGCCGTACCCTATCTCATATGAACTTAAGTTTGGTAGCATTGCAATTACATTCAGTAAAGTAAAAAAAACACTTAGAACAGTGACTGGCACATAGTAAATACTCAATAAGTGGTAAGATACTCTTATTGTTGTTGTTATCATTACTGTTGTTATTTTTATTGTTATTTAAGGCCTAGGATAAGGACCAGACAGAGGCAAGCAAGGAGCCTTACAGTGACTTTTAGCTGTGAGATTTTGCCACTTGTGCTCTATAGAACAACTCATTCTCGTGGTATTTTAGGCTTTAAAATTATAAAACTTTCCTATAATGGAGTAAGCAGTGACCTTATCAATACCTTCACAGATAACCTAAGTTTTTATATTAGATCTCCTTCCAAAAAGATCAATGATGTTGGGAAAGGATATATAAAGTAGAGGAGTTACCTAAGAGCTTCTGATCTTTTAAATCAATAAAAACCAGTTACATTCCAGCTCATCTGATCCTGGACCCAGATTGGAGGAGTTCTGTCTGGCAGCCATAAGGGCTCAGTACTCTAGAGAAAGTAGTGAGAAGTACATTAAAACTTAAGATTCTTTTAGTAACTTTTGTACATACATAATTTCCTTCTCTATCTAACAATTGAGAGAATGGGATGCGGTGTACAAGATCTGTTAGAGGTTCAAAAGGGAGCGGATATATGTATACCTATGGCTGATTCATGTTGAGGTTTGACAGAAAACAATGAAGTTCTGTAAAGGAATTATCCTTCAATAAAAATAAATTTTAAAAAATTGAGTCTGCCCTTAAAGATCATATACTCTTTTTTTTTGATAAGTGTTTACTGTTTTATTTTTTATTATTATTTTTTTTTTACTTTACAAGATCATATACTCTTATAGAAAGAGAAAGAATATACAAATTCACCAGAAAAAAATCATTACCTCTGCTCTCCACCCACCACTATGGCTGGAGATAAAGTGGTGTGCATAACTAGAAGACTTTTACAAGAAACAGAGAAGTCTAATGGAATATTTGTTAGGCTATCATCAAAGAACATCAGGATAAGCATTATATTTACTCTTATTGTTATATTTATTGTTATTTAGGACTGAAGCAGGGGAGCCAGGCAGAGATAAGCAAGAAACTAATCCACTATGACTTACAAAGTGAGGAAACAGTCCATTCTATTTCCCCCATGGAAAACACCTGGGGGAAGAAAGCAACAAAGAGTGACTATGAGGACCATCATGTCCAGGCAGATTCCTTGTTGAATCTGTCTCCTGCTTTAAAAGGCTGGACAGGAATTAGTCACATAGAATCAGGAGCATAAGGATTTTGGAGACAGTGCTAAGCAGCTATCTTACAGAGTTCATGGATGCCATATTTAGCAGGCATTAGGCCAGATCTGGAAAGGCCTGCTGTGTGGCCTGAAACATATGAAGTGAACCGTGTTCCTTTTCTTTTTGTGAATCCATAAATAAATTATATGGATTACTCACTGCCAGTGCTTTTGGAGTTGGATATTTTGGGGGAATTGTGTAGGTAGGTGAAGAGTAATGAATCTGGTCTCAAGTCAACATGGAGTATAAATAGAGGCTGCCCTGAGGATCCCAGGACACATTTGGATTACCACTCAATAACCATAATAAAGCAAAAGACTGAGACGCACCTTCGAATAGTACAAAAGACACATAATCAGAGATGTGGGTAATGAAAAGTTACTTCTAGCCTAAGAGAAGAAAGAGGAGAGAAAGAGGATGAGGGAAGCTTTGCAAAAGAGTTCATTGGCTTGGGCTTTGGGAGTTGCTCTAGTGGACACTGTGGCTAGTTCTCTAGTAACCGCTGCACTTCAGATGATTTGTGTAAACTGACTATGGTGACCACATGCTCGTTGTCAGGGATTCACTCAGAAATGAATGCTGCTGCTGCTGCTGCTAAGGCGCTTCAGTCGTGTCCGACTCTGTGCGACCCCATAGACGGCAGCCCACCAGGCTCCCCCGTCCCTGGGATTCTCCAGGCAAGAACACTGGAGTGGGTTGCCATTTCCTTCTCCAACGCGTGAAAGTGAAGTCGCTCAGTCGTGTCCTACTCTTCGCGACCCCATGGACTGCAGCCCACCAGGCTCCTCTATCCATGGGATTTTCCAGGCAAAAGTACTAGAGTGGGGTGCCATTGCCTTCTCCTGAGTTACTGCTGCTGCTGCTGCTGCTGCTGCTGCTACTAAGTCGCTTCAGTTGTGTCCGACTCTGTGTGACCCCATGGAAGGCAGCCCACCAGGCTTCTCTGTCCCTGGGATTCTCCAGGCAAGAACACTGGAGTGGGTTGCCATTTCCTTCTCCAAATTTCCTTCTCAGAAATGAATAGGCCTATGCTAATCTGGAACATTAAGAGGTGTAAAGAGTTTTGGGACTTTTGGGAAGAAGTGACTCTCTTTCTGCTCATGATGAGAACAAGGATACATTTAGCCTCAGTTGCTACCGGCAGCAGCCCTGCTCCCACAGGAAAAATCAGATTTCCCACGGAGCCATAAGCAAGAGGAACAAGCTGGAGGGATAGAAAAATATTGCCTCCCTGCTGACAGTGGTACAGAGGGTAGGATTTGAATATATGGAGTTATAGAAATTTTGTAGAACTGTGAGTGAAGGTGAGGAAGTTTAGCATATGCTATATGGAGAGCAGTCAGGAGCTCTAATAATCCTCTCCCCACTCACTAGCACTGTCTATTCAGCATTCAAAAGCAGTGTGCAACAAACCATTTTTTTTGTTGTTTCAAAAAAAAATATTTTGTGGTTTAAATGTCAAGAGTGTGCTTATTACGGCTTTCAGCTCAGTTCAGTCGCTCAGTCGTGTCCGACTCTTTGCGACCCCATGAATCGCAGCACGCCAGGCCTCCCTGTCCATCACCAACTCCTGGAGTTCACTCAGACTCACATCCACCGAGTCAGTGATGCCATCCAGCCATCTCATCCTCTGTTGTCCCCTTCTCCTCCTGCCCCCAATCCCTCCCAGCATCAGAGTCTTTTCCAATGAGTCAACTCTTCGCATGAGGTGGCCAAAGTACTGGAGTTTCGCTTCAGCATCATTCCGTCCAAAGAAAAGAGCTTTATAAATTTGAAATTTGGTAGGAAACATCAGTGGTTTGATGATTGGTTACTTTCCTTAATGGTTACTTAATTTTGATGTGTTTTAAGAAATTTCTATGGCAGTAGTTTGTTTGAGTTTCCATCACATTCTGCTGGTCAGCTACTTCCTGCCATAGTGAGATGTTATGGGAAGAGCTTTGGAGAATTGGTTTTGAATTTCAACTTATAATAGTGTGATAGCTATCTATTGAACTGCATTTTCTTCTACTATGCTTGAATAATCTTTTCATGAAGATAAATGCAATCCTGTTCATGTTCTAATGTAGTCTAATTTTAGTCCCTGAAATCAAGATGACTTTTTAAGTCTCTACAGAAACAATGGGCGCTCTTCCAGGGATTTAAGGAAGATATGGCTTTGAAAAGAGTCAATTATGTGACAGGATAAAGAGAGTTTTTACTTTGGTACCCTGGCCAAATTCCATTTGGAATATTTGTATTCTACCTTACTAAAATTTATACCTTAAAAAAATTGACCATTTCTAGTTAGTTACATAATTCTTTTCTTATTTTGTATCCCTTGTCTTGCTGAATGTTTGGCTGGAATGTAAGAAGCTCAGTGAACAGAGGGATATCTTAGGGTGGAGTCATTTACTGTGGTATAACTAATACTCAGAAGACTATGTGAAGCATAGTCAGATGACAATAAATGTTTGTTGAATGAATGAATGAATTACTCAGCACTGTTATACACCACATGAAAGCTAGATATTTTCATGTTGGGAAGAATGATTTCTTCATTGCTATATTTTATTAATTTTATTAATTGAAATTTGGGCTTCCCTGGTGGCTCAGATAGTAAAAAATCTGCCTGTAATGTGGGAGACCAGGTTTGATCCCTGGGTTGGAAAGATCCCCTAGAGTAGGGCATGGCAACCCACTCCAGTATTCTTGCATAGAGAATTCCATGGACAGAGGAGCCTGGTGGGCTACAGCCCATGGGGTCACAAAGAGTTGGACACAACTGAGCGACTAACACTTTCACTTCATTTTCTCAATTGAATTTAATTGTTGTTCTTGGAAATTTATTTTCTAGGTAATAATCACAAAGTATTTAAAATTAAGCTATGTAAACTTCTGTTTGTTGTTGTTGGTTAGTCACTGAGTTGTGTCCGATTCATTGCCACCCTCATGAACTGCAGTATGCCAGGCTCACCTGTCCTCCATTATCTCCTGGAGTTTGCTCAAATTTATGTCCATTGAGAAGGCAATGCTATCTAATATCCTCTGCCGCCTGCTTCTCCTCTTGCCTTCTATCTTTCCCTGATGCAAAGAGCTTACTCGTTGGAAAAGACTCTGATGCTGGAAAAGATTGAAAGCTTCTGTTCACTATATTTTAAAATAAATTTAAAGGTGATAAAACAATGCTATACTCTATACATACAAAATATCTCCTTTGTTAAGTAGATGCAGATGAATAGCTTGATTTAATCAATACTATCTTATTGATGAACTTACTCTTTGATCTTTCAGTGTAGAGCAAAATAAAAAGAAAATTTTTAAATTCTGCTTTATTTGCTTAATATAGACATACTTAATTTAATTGGCAGCTGTCATTACCTTGATATTGGAGTTCAAAAGTATCAAAGAAGAGGAAAATGTCAATTCAGCAAAATGAAAACTTCTTCCACTTCTCCCAGCAAGGGAAAAAAACAAAAAGATTAAAAAGATAAAATAAGTAATTTTCCAATGACTAGTTAACTGAAATAAATATTTGAAATAATAAATGTCTCTATATACCTAGATTTACACTTTGTTTGCCCTGCTATAAATAAATGGCTGCTATAAGTAAGAGCAGGTGTAAATGACCGTGACCGCACTGTATGGATAGTGAAAGCATATGTCTTGATGGGAAAAAAGGGACAAGGAACATAATGAGATTCAACTGAGAGGGATTTGGGACTTAACTCCTCTTCATGTTGGAGTGAAACCAGATTCATAGCAGTAGAAGGACTCCATAAACATAATTCACTGAAATGAGAGGGTGATAAAAGGCCTCTTTTCTTGCCTTTTGCAGGGATAAATTATACCCAAAGCTACAGAAATGTTTTCTTCCAGCTTCAGATTAAGGGTGCTTGTATAATAAACATTTCCTTAACATTCAGCTTCTTTAACATAGACAGCTCAATTAGGGCTGTACTATAAAATACAACTTCCATGCACTTTGTGAGCACTTAATGTGACTAAGGGCCTGTTAGCAAGAAGTCTTGCAGAAAATAGGTCTTGTCAAGCATTTAAGGAAATTGAATTAGCATTGTGTTTAACAAATATATTTGTAATATACATATTCTTGAAGATTATTTGTAATTTAACTATATTGATGTATTTTAGCCTCCTTGCTGAGGTGAAAACCTCTTGTTGTCTCTCCTGTTGGCTGGAAAACTATAGGAAACTTGGGAAATTATTACATGTAGGCACAAATGTTTAAAGAAGGTGGGAACTCTGAAGACTCACAAAGACTACAGAGAAAGCTTTAATCCAAATCTTGAGTGGAAGATAAAACCAGTGATCCCCTTGGCTAGGAGTAGTAGTGCTTGATTAATTTACATGATTCTTTCCTGGAGGAGAGTAAATATTAGGCCTTCTTGAAGGATTGGTTGAGAAAAAGAGCTCAGATGGCCAGTGTTCTACACTGTGTACAGGAAACTCTGAACCATCAGCCCCATCTATTCATCTGTGATTAGCCTTAGATGCTCTTTCCAGACTAAAATTGCAGCCTTTGTATGGCACCATGACAGTGTCATAAAGATTTATCATTATTATCTACCAAATAAAAATTCAGTTTCTTAGACTGGTTTCCAAGGACCTCTGAGCTAGCCTTACTCTAGTGGACCATAGTTTGTGTTCAGATTTCCATTTGCTAACACGTGTATATTCCCTGTTCCAGGCCAGTGACTTTCATGTGATTCATTTATTTATTTTTTAAAATTTATTCTTTAAAATACATTATTTATTTATTTGACAGTGTTAAGTCTTAGTTGCAGCATGTGGGGTCCTATGCTGCGGTGTGGAGGCTGTTCTAGTTGCGGAGTAGGCTTCTCTCCCGTTGCGTCACGCAGGCTCCAGAATGTGTGTGCGCAGTAGTCGCCACGGAAGGGATTAGTTGGGATTTTAGTTTCCCAACCAGGGCTGGAACCTGTGTCTCTTGCATTGAAGATGGACTCTTAACCACTGGACCACCAGGGAAGTCCCCGGTCCAATTCTTTAATTGGAATTTATTTTCAGTCCCATTACCTCATGCCTCTGACTTTTTGTGACAAACCAGTCTTTATTGTCCCTTGTTTCTTCACCTTTCTCCTCTCATTCTTGTGCCCTCTACCAAGTGTGGGTCTCTCTCCCTAGTTTTTGAAATACTTTCTGCTGCATGTTCTCAGATGGATCCTCTTGTGAATCCTTCCCTAGTTTCTCAGTTAGGAAGAGTGTCCCCTTGAGTTCCTTTATTGCTTAATTTTTACTTAAGTGTTAGTTGCTCAGTCGTGTCTGGCTCTTTGTGACCCCCATGGACTGTAGCTTGCCAGCCTCCTCTGTCCATAGGATTTCCCAAGCAAGAATACTGGGATAGGTAGCCATTCCCTTCTCCAGGGACTCTTTCTGACCTAGGGATTGAACCTGGGTCTCCGGCATTAGCAGGCAGATTCTTTACTGTCTGAGTCACCAGGGAAGCCATAAATGATACATCAATTTCTACTTGTATTATCATTATGTTTGTACCTATCTCCACTCCCTTGTGGAGAAGGAAATGGCACCCCACTCCAGTACTCTTTACTGGAAAATCCCATGGACTGGAGGAGCCTGGTAGGCTACAGTCGATGGGATTGTGAACAGTTGGATACAACTGAACGACTTCACCTTCACTTTTCCGTTTCATGCATTGGAGAAAGAAATGCCAACCCACTCCAGTATTCTTGCCTGGAGAATCCCAGGAATGGAGGAGCCTGGTGGGCTGCCTTCTATGGGGTCACACAGAGTCGGGAATGACTGAAGCGACTTAGCAGCAGCAGCAGCAGCCACTCCCTTGATGGTAGTTTGGTGATAGATTCTGTGTTGTGCTTGGGACTCGTGCTGTATGTTGTTGTTATTCAGCTGCTTGGTCATGTCTGACTCTTTTGACCGCATGAACTGCAGCACACCAGGCTTCCCTATCCTTCACCATCTCCTGGAGCTTGCTCAGACTCATGTCCATTGAATCTGTGATGCTATACAACCATCTCCTACTCTGTTGTCCTCTTCTCCTCCTGCCTTCAATCTTTCCAAGCATCAGGGTCTTTTCCAATGACTCAGTTCTTCGCATCAGGTGGCCAAAGTACTGGAGTTTCAACTTCAGCATCAGTCCTTCCGAAGGATATTCAGGACTGATTTCCTTTAGGATTGACTGGTTTGCTCTCTTTGCAGTCCAAGGGACTGTCAAACATCTTCTCCAACACCACAGTTCAAAAGATCAATTCTTTGTTGATCAGCCTCCTTTATGGTCCAACTCTCACATCCATACATGACTACTGGAAAAACCATAGCTTTTACTGTATGAACCTTTGTCAGAAAAGTAATGTCTTTGCTTTTTACTTCACTATCTATGCTTGTCATAGCTTTTCTTCCAAGGACCAAGTGTCTTTTCATTTCGTGGCTGCAGTCACCATTGGCAGTGATTTTGGAGCCTAAGAAAATAAAGTCTCTCACTGTTTCCATTGTTTCCCCATCTATTTGCCATAACACAATGGGACGTTATGACATGATCTTAGTTTTTTGAATGTTGAGTTTTAAGTCAGGTTTTTCACTCTCGTCTTTTACCTTCATCAGGACTCTCTTTAGTTCCTCTTTGCTTTCTGCCATAGGATGGTGTCATTGCATATCTGAGGTTATTGATATTTCTCCCAGCAATCTTGATTCCAGCTTCTGCTTCATCCAACCCAACATTTTTCATTATGTACTCTGCATGTAAGTTAAATAAGCAGGGTGATAATATATAGCCTTGATGTAGTCCTTTCCTGGTTTTGAACCAGTCTGTTGTTCCATGTCCAGTTCTAACTGTTGCTTCTTGACCTGCATACAGTTCTCAGGAGGCAGGTAAAGTGATCTGGTATTCCCATCTCTTTAAGAATTTTCCACAGTTTGTTGTGTCCACACAATCAAAGGCTTTAGCATAGTCAATGAAGCAGAAGTAGATGTTCTTCTGGAACTTTCTTGCTTTCTCTATGGTCCAGCGGATGTTGGCAGTTTGATCTCTCCTTCCTCTGTCTTTTGTAAATCCAGCTTGAACATCTGGGAGTTCTCAGTTCACATACTGTTGAAGCCTAACTTGGAGAATTTTGAGCATTACTTTGCTAACATGTGAAATGAATGCAATTGCACAATAGTTTGAACATTCCTTGTCATTGCCCTTCTCTGGGATTGGAATGAAAACTGACCTTTTCCAGTCCTGTGGCCACTGCTGAGTTTTCCAAATTTTCTGGCATATGGAGTGCAGTGCTTTCACAGCATCATTTTTTAGGATTTGAAACAGCTCATCTGGTATTTTATCACCTCCACTAGCTTTGTTTGTAGTGATGCTTCCTAAGGCCCACTTGACTTCACACTCTAGGATGTCCAGCTCTAGGTGAGTGATCACACCATTGTGGGTATCTGGGTCATGAAGATATTTTTTTGTATAGTTCTTCTGTGTATTCTTGCCACCTCTTATTAATATTTTCTGCTTCTGTTAGGTCTATCCCTTTTCTGTCCTTTATTGTGTCCATCTTTGCATGAAATCTTCCCTTGATATCTCTACTTTTCTTGATGAGATCTCTAGTCTTTCCCATCCTATTATTTTCCTCTATTTCTTTGCATTGTTCACCCAAAAAGGGCTTTCTTATCTCCCTTTGCTCTTCTCTGGAATTCTGCATTCAGTAGGGTCTATCTTTCCTTTTCTTCTTTTCCTTTTGCTTCTCTTCTCCCCTCAGCTATTTTTAAGGCCTCTTCAGACAACCATTTTGCCTTTCTTTTTCTTGGGGATTGTTTTGATCACTGCCTCCTATACAATGTCACAAACCTCCATCCATAAACCTTCAGGCACTCTGTGAGATCTAATCCTTTATATCTATTTGTCACTTCCACTGTATAATCATAAGGAATTTGATTTAGGTCATACCTGAACTGTGTGGATCACAACAAACTGTGGAAAATTCCTCAGGAGATGGGAATACCAGACAACCTTACCTGACTCCTGAGAAATCTGTATGGGGGTCAAGAAGCAATGGTTAGAACTGGACAGGGAACAACAGACTGGTTCCAAATTGGGAAAGGAGGTATCTCAAGGCTGTATATTCTCACAATGCTTATATAACGTATATGTTGAGTACAGCATGTGAAATGTCAGGCTGGATGAAGCATCAGCTTGAATCAAGATTTCTGGGAGAAATATCAATAACCTCAGATATGGAGATGACACCACCTTTATGGAAGAAAGCAAAGAAGAACTAAAGAGTCTCTTGATGAAAGTGAAAGAGGAGAGTTAAAAAGTTGGCTTAAAGCTCAACATCCAGAAAACTAAGATCATGTCATCTGATCTCATCACCTCATAGCAAATAGATGGGGAAACAGTGGAAACAGTGTCAGACTTTATTTTTGGGGGCTCCAAAATCACTGCAGATGGTGAAATTAAAAGACTCTTTCTCCTTGAAAGAGAAGCTATGAGCAACCTAGGCAGCATATTAAAAAGCAGAGACATTACTTGGCCAACAAAGGTCCGTCTAGTCAAGGCTATGGTTTTTCCAGTGGTCATGTATGGATGTGAGAGTTGGACTATAAAGAAAGCTGAATGCCCAAGAATTGATGCTTTTGAACTGTGGTGTTGGATAAGACTCTTGAGAGTCCCTTGGACTGCAAAAAGATCAAACCAGTGAATCCTAAAGCAAATTAGTCCTGAATGTTCATTGGGAGGACTGATGCTGAAGTTGAAACTCCAGTACTTTGGCCACCTTATGTGAAGAACTGACTCATTTGAAAAGACCTTGATACTGGGAAAGATTGAAGGCAGGAGGATAAGGGGATGACGGAGGATGAGATGGCTGGATGTCATCACTGACTCAATGACATGAATTTGAGTAAACTCTGGGAGTTGGCAATGGACAGGGAAGTCTGGCGTGCTGGAGTTCATGGGGTCACAAAGAGTTGGACATGACTGAGCAACTGACCTGAACTGAATGGTCTAGTACTCTTCCCTATTTTCTTCAATTTAAGTCTGACTTTTGCAATAAGGAGTTCATGATCTGAGCCACAGTCATCTCCTAGTCTTGTTTTTGCTGATTGTATAGAGCTTGTCCATCTTCGGCTGCAAAAAATATAATCAATCTGATTTCTGTATTGGCCATCTGGTGATATCCATGTGTAGAGTCATCTCTTGTGCTGTTAGAAGAGGGTCTTTGCTATGACCAGGGCATTTTCTTGGCAAATCTCTCTTAGTCTTTGCTGTGCTTCATTTTGTACTTCAACGCCAAACTTGCCTGTTACTCCAGTTATCTCTTGACTTTCTACTTTTGTATTCCAGTTTCCTATGAGAAAAAGGACATCTTTTTTAGGTGTTAATTCTAGAAGATCTTATAGGTCTTCATAGAGCTGTTCAACTTCAGCTTTTTCTGCTATAGTGGTTCGGGCATGGACTTGGATTACTGTGATATTGAATGGTTTGCCTTGGAAATGAACAGAGATCATTCTTGAGATTTCACCCAAGTACTGCATTTTGGACTCTGTTGTTGACTATGAGGAGCACTCCATTTCTTCTAAGGAATTCTTGTCCACAGCAGTAGATATAATGGTCATTTGAATTAAATTGGCCCATTTCAGTACATTTTAGTTCAGTTCAGTTCAGTCACTCAGTCGTGTCTGACTCTTTGTGACCCCCTGAGCTGCAGCATGCCAGGCCTCCCTGTCCAACACCAACTCCCGGATCCTACCCAAACTCATGTCCATTGAGCTGGTGATGCCATCCAACCATTTCATCCTCTGTTGTCCCCTTCTCCTCTTGCCTTCAATCTTTCCCAGCATCAGGGTCTTTTCAAATGAGTCAGCTCTTTGCATCAGGTGGCCAAAGTATTGGAGTTTCAGCTTCAACATCAGTCCTTCCAATGAACACCTAGGACTGATTTCCTTTAGGATGGACTTGTTGGATCTCCTTGTAGTCCAAGGGACTCTCAAGAGTCTTCTCCAATACCACAGTTCAAAAGCATCAATTCTTTGGTGCTCAGCCCTCTTTATAGTCCAACTCTCACATCCATACATGACTATTGGAAAAACCATAGCCTTGACTAGATGGACCTTTGTTGGCAAAGTAATGTCTCCACTTTTTAATATTCTGTCTAGGTTGGTCATAACTTTCCTTCCAAGGAGTAAGCTTCTTTTAATTTCATGGCTGCAATCACCATCTGCAGTGATTTTGGATCACTGATGCCTAAAATGTCAACATTCATTCTTGCCGTCTCCTGTTTAACCACTTCCAATTTGCCTTGATTCATGGTGCCATATAGTCAACTCCTATTTTTCCACTTTTATTGAACATATTTATAAACAAATCTTGCATTTTGAGAACCTAACAATATTTTTTTGAATATACATAAATACCATGTAGACACATACTTCAAGTACTTTATAATAATGTAAGGAGGACCTGAATGGTAATGAATCCTTAAACATAGTTTACTTGTAGAGGAAAAGGATCATAGTGTCTTCCTGAAAATTTTGTTACTTCTAGCTTAGAAGAGAACTCCTGCAGCCTAAACAGAGAGAAAAAATTTTGGGAACATCAAAAGGTAAAGAGATTAATTTTTAATGTTACATGATGTCTCTCAAAGGAGATAATTCACATGTCAGTTGCATTTCTTCTTTACTAGACTGGTTTATCATCATGGTAAGGAAGAGACGGGGGAAAGTGCCTGAGCTATTCAAAGGGCTTGTTTACCAGGGCTCTGATCACACAAGATAAGTGGGCCTTTAGGGAATTCTTTATTTGCACTTCTAATTGTTTTCTTAAATGTGTTCATAAAAATTCATTCAGAAAACTGCTGCAGATTTAAGGAGATAAAATAAGACCTCAGATGGCTGTTAGTAATACAAATAGCTTAAAGTGTTTTTGCAAATTACATGTCAACCACAATTAACAATATGATGTTTATTTTGGTGTGGATGGATACCCTTGATAGCTCTCCCAGTTATCAGTGGTTCCTTTTATAATGTCATCGTAACTGAAGCATTTTGCCTTGCATAAGACAGATGGGTGTGGAGCAAGTGTTGTGGACTCTTTGTGCCGATACAGCGTGCAGACAGTCGCCAGCTCCACTGTGCCCTGTGAGCAGCGGCTGGCCACTAGGTGAAGGGATACATGCAAACATTGGAGCTTGGATCACAGTCATCAGACACTGACAATTCTGCCAGGGTGCAGCAATTTTGGCATTGCCTAATTCACATGCAGTGTGATTGTGGGGAAATTTCAAACAAGTATGGATTGGTGAGAAGCAGATGAGTGTCATGATGACTGGGTTTAGTACTCCCTTTTCTCACTCAGTGTAAAAATCATCTATCCTCTTGAGAAGAAGTAAATAAGATATGGAAATGTTGCTCTTCTGTGTGAGACCTTAGACAAATATTTTCTTTTCTACCACAGAATGTTTTCTAGTGCTTGTCAAAATTTCTTGTGTGTGCTGGGATTCTACACTCCGCAGCAGTGCTTGCTTTGTGATAGCACTGAGCTTGCACTTGGTATTAATAAAAGCCATATTTGGAGACGTATTGAAGTGGATTTAAAAGCCAGTCGGTTAATCTGCCAGTCCTCTCCCTTGCCTTGCCATCACAGCTCTCACCATAAACTACAACTGAACCAGCAGCAGCCCTTTTCTGACGAGGCACGGCTTAACGATAACGATGCTCTCTCTTCTAGGGATCTTTTTGTGCTTACACTCCATCATCTTGATGGCTTTGTTTTTACCATAAACATCAAATGGCACTATATTAGGAACATTGTATAACAATTAACTACATTTTAATTTGCCTGACAATTATGGAGATGTAGTGCTGTCATGGAAATGGACTGCTTCACTGCTATATTAAAGATGCTGAGTGTAATATCTTTTCTGTGTGAAACTTATAAGCAGAGATGTTGCTGCCATCAGTTACAAAGAGGATGTTTGGCTGAAAGTAATAGAAAACCCCGTTGACAGAGTTGGACCATAAGGAAGACCGAGCACCGAAGAATCGATGCTTTCGAACTGTGGTTCTGGATGAGACTCTTGAGAGTCCCTTGGACTGCAAGGAGATCAAACCAGACAATCCTAAAGGAAATCAGTCCTGAATATTCATTGGAAGGACTGATGCTGAAGTTGAAGCTCCAATACTTTGGCCACCTGATGCAATGAGCTGCCTCATTGGAAAAGACCCTGATGCTGGGAAAGATTGAAGGTAGGGGTAGAAGGGGACAACAAGATGGTTGGATGGCATCATCGACTCATTGCACATGAGTTTTAGCAGACTCTGGGAGATAGTGAAGGACAGGGAAGCCTGGTGTGCTGCAGTCCATGTGGTCCCAGAGTCAAACACAACTTAGCGACTGACAAACAACATTACATACAGAGTTTGAACAGGCTCTGTCATTCTTAGTATGTAGAAGGACAGAAATTTTGTTTGCAAGTTCACTGCTATAATTCCAGAATCCTATCTGTGTCCCAGGCAGGAAGAAGGCAGCAAGAAGCTGAGAGAGCCATTGTCTATATCAGGAAACCATAACTTCCCAGAATTCTCAGTTTATGCCTTATTCAGTTAGTTCAGTTCAGTTGCTCAGTCATGTCTGACTCTTTTCGACCCCATGGAGTTAAATATGCATTATTTAACCATTTAGAAATCCCTTGCTTTAGTGAATTCTGGGGAAGACTTCACCAAGTTAGATGGATTCTGCATCAAATCAAGAGACGATCATGACTGACTCAATAGTATCAGTCATACTGCTCAAATATGATTTTAAAATAAAGGAATTGGGCCTCCCTGGTGGCTCACTGTTAAAGAATCTGCCTGCCAGTGCAGGAGACACAGATTCGATCCCTGGTCTGGGAGGATCTCACGTGCTGCAGAGCAACTAAGCTCGAGTGCCGCAGCCATTGAGCCTGTGCCCTGGAGCCCATGCTGTGCAATAAGAGAAGCCGCTGCAGTGAGAAGCCCGTGTACCGCAACTAGAGAGTAGCCCCTGCTTGTGGCAGCCGGAGAAAAGCCTGTGCAGCAACAAAGACCCAGTACAGCCAAAAATAAATACATTAATTAAATTATATACATATATATAAAAGAACTGAATACTTATTGACAGTTAGTTTTCTTTGTTGTGGAGTCTCACTCTGTGGGACTCAATATTACTGGAGAGTGGGCTGGGTTGGGAAGAGTTAGAAGAAAACTGAAACAAACTTCAATTTCAGTTTCCAGGTCATTTGGTTTAGAAACCAAGGAAACCGAGAGAAAAGTTCTCTGCTGACTGAAATATGTCTCCTTACTTTCATCCTTCTTTCTCCTTTATGCACTCTAACCTTATCCTTGATATGGAGAAGCTTATAAAAATTGCCACTCCATTGCTCATGACCTGCCCTACAAAGACAGATATTTTGAGAAGATAGATAGTATTCAGGTAAGAAAAGCCTAGACTAATGCCTGCATGAGAGGGGAAAAGAAAGGAGAATATAAGGAGAAAACAACCCAAAATGCTAGCAAATATCTGCCAGGAAATTGATGTTGGTAAACCTTTGCCTGGTTTTATTTTCAATATTTATGATTTTGCTAAGATTATGGGACTCCTTGACATTTTATTGTATCCTCAGTAGTTTCTGAGGGAGAGGCAAGTAAGTGATCAATTGTTTTAGGCAAAGTCATTCACTGGTGTCAGCCCAGATTTTCACAGTTAATTTTATATTCTGACAATTATATAAATTAATCCAGTAAATCCAACAAAGCCTACCAAGATTTGTCTGGATTTGTCATGAACATTAAAATGTCATCAGCATACATGATAATTTATACTGCCTACGATTAGTGGTAATCCTTCCCATCTCCTGTGAGAATCTAATAACCAGGGCTAATGGCTTTAATGCTAAAATAAACAGCAGAGGATCTGAGCAACGTCTCCTCTTTGTAGCTTTTGGAAGTGGTGTGGTGTGTGTAGAATATTTTCATGGTGTACTTTTTTTCTGGAAGAATATCAACTGTTTATTCCTATTCTAAATCAAAGGGTTTCAAAGCATCATTTCATTTGGTGAGTTATACATCTTATATTCAATAAAATGGTAATTAGAGTTCTTATGGTACATATTTAGAATGCTCTAAGAGGCCTATGTGTGAAAATTTTAAAAAGATGTTCCTAGGTAAAGCTTGGGGTGTACAGCTTGGCAAGCAAAAACTGGGCTGCTTTTTAGTCTCTGACTTGCCGCTTCAGCTAGGTACTGTTACAGAGCACAGCCTACACGTGATGTGAATCTACCCTAATAATAAAAGTCTACGTACATAATGAGTATAAATGGCATACTGTAGATGACTTTTTTTTTAGGTACCAATACTTCTGGATCACCACCCTGAAGAAACAGGATTGTATGAAAAAATTAATTATCTGCTTATTTAATATGTAAAACCATGCAGATTAAAAAATTTTTTTTTGACTGAACTGGGTCTTTGTTGTGTCCACAGGCTTTTTCTAGTTGAGGCAGGCAGGGGCTACTCTTTGTTGTGGTACGTGGGCATCTCATCGCAGTGACTTCTCTTGCTGCAGAGCTCAGGTTCTAGACAGGCGGGATCAATAGTTGTAGAGCTTAGTTGCCCCACAGCATGTGGAATCTTCCTAGACCAGGGATCAAACTCGTGTTCTCTGCCTTGGCAGACAGAGTCTTAACTACTGTATCACCAAGGAAGTCCATCAGATGTTTTGATATTGCAAAGGCTAAAGTCCTTTTTCTTTTAGGGGGATATTATATATGTATGCTGCTAAGTCGCTTCAGTTGTGTCTGACTCTGTGCGACCCCATAGACAGCAGCCCATCAGGCTCCCCCGGTCCCTGGGATTCTCCAGGCAAGAACACTGGAGTGGGTTGCCATTTCCTTCTCCAATGTGTGAAAGTGAAAAGTGAAAGTGAAGTCGCTCAGTCGTGTCCGACTCTTAGCGACCCCATGAACTGCAGCCCACCAGGCTCCCCTGTCCATGGGATTTTCCAGGTAAGAGTATTGGAGTGGGGTGCCATTGCCTTCTCCAATTATATATGTATACATATTCCTTATCAGTTACATGCCAGGCACTTTCTGTATACATAATCATGAACAAGCCTCCCTTTATAAATAGTGAAACCTAAACTCAGGGAAGTGTGCAGAAAAGGGCTAATCAGCAGGTCTTGGCTGCTGTGCATTTCTTAAGTCTGTTGGCTCGTGGGAGATGACCTCCGAGCCTTCGGAAACCAGCCTGCTATGAGTGTCTTTCTAGGTTTGAGGGCCCTACACCACATCAGAGAGTTTACACCAACACTTTAATTTTTAGTGAAAAACTGTTTTTGTATGCCTGAAGATTTAGGCCATTCTAGCAATTTGCCTTCTGGGAGGCAGTTGTCTGAGAGTTTGAGGTCAGTCACACAGATGTTGTGTTGTCCTTTATGACCAATATCCAATAAAATCTCTGGATACCAAGATTTGAGTGAGTTTCCCTGGTTGGCAACACTTCACATGCATTGCCACACATTGTTGCTGGGAGAATGAAGCGCTGTCTGAAGCACTGTCTGTGTGACTTCATTGAGGGGAGGACAAATGGATGTTTATACTTGATTTCTCTGGGACTCCTCCCTATATACATTCAGCCTTTGATGATTCTAGTATGTTCTTTTTCCCTGTGATAAATATATATGAATATAACAGCTTTTCTGAGTGCTAGAAGTCCTTCAGGAATTTTTGAGCTTGAAGGTGGTCTTGGGGCTGGATCCCTGACACTGGAGGTTATGTGACTTGCCTTGGTCATGCAGATAACTGTGGCAGATAAAGGATGCGAACAGGCTCCAAATCAAGGGTTCAATTTATGTTGATTACTGAAAACTCTACATTCTTTCTATGCTCTCCTTTCTATGCTCCATTGAGAAGCATTCCTGAACTATATAGAAGGTAGATGAGAAAAAGATACTACATTTTTCCCCTCTGGCAGTGGGAGAAGATGCATGGGTTTTGGCAGACATGAAATTTGCGGTGACCTCAGGCTTTATTCTGAAGTCACCTATGTTTGTGGTAGAGGTGCATAAATTTATTGTCTGAGTTTTCTATATTTCTCCAACTTCCTACCTTTCTAAAAGTTAATAACAGAGCTTAAATATAGTGGTGTCCTTCCTGGACATTGTTCTTTCAAAATTCCCAATTGTTTAATAGTCATCTGTTTTCCTGTATTGAATCCATTACTATTTGAAACACCTAAATTATATCTATTTTTCTAACTGAACACTGAGAAGTTGTTCCAGAAAACAAACTACAAGCTAGGATTGCCAGAGAAGAGAAACAAACAAGATGAGCTTTGATTGCTCTGCCTTCCTTCTCAGAGACAGAGTGAACCATGCTATAGGGAGAGGAAACCCAAGCAGAGCATAGCAGTTTTAGAGGGTTGAAAGGACAGAGATTGGAATTAAATAGGTTGATACAGCTGGAGTTTGTGAGTCATTGTTAACAGAGAGTAGGGAGCTAGGTACAGAAGGAGTTCTGGATTTCTGTACAAGGGTTTTCCTGAGTCTTTGCTCAAATACTAAACTTTTCTGTATACATGAGTGAGATTGCTTGTGCTGGGCAATGAAAAACTACTTGGCATCTCTAAGCTGAATAATTACCAGCATTCACACAGGGTCTAGAATAGTTTATGGAGTGAGAAATGAAAGAGGAGAGACTATATTGAAATTTTTATTTTTATTCATGCTGCTATTAGGTTGTTTGTGCAATAAATTGACAATTATAAACTACTTGTGTTTACCCTGTAGATCTGCAGCCCCTAAACAGTTGCAGGGATCTTTGTACCACACTGAACCCTCCCATTCTCCTCTTCTCAATTTACCCACTGCCATAAAAAATAAATGGGTAAAAAATCTGCACAGACATTTCTCCAAGACATGCAGATGGTCAACAGGTACATTATAATGGTGTGCACTATCAGGAATCATCAGGGAAAGGCAAATCAAAACCAGTGATACATCACCTCACACCTATTAGACAGGTTATCAAAAAGACAAAAAAATAACAAGTGTTGGCACGGATGTTGAGAAAAGGGTACTCATACTTTAGCAGGAATGTAAATTAGTATAGCCATTATGGAAGACAATGGAGGTTCTTCAAAAAAATTAAAACTAGAACCATCATATGACTCAGCAATTCCACCACTGTGTGTATGTCCAAAGGAAATGAAATGTGGACCTCAAAAATATACCTGCACTCCTATGTTCATTGCAGTATTACAATAGCCAATACATGGGAAAACCTAAATGTTCATTGAAAGATAAATGGATAAAGAAAACGAATACATGTACAATGGAATTGTATTCATTCTTTGAAAAGAAGGAAATCCTACTGCTTGCAAAAACACAGATGAAACTGGAGGACATTAAGCTAAGTGAAATAAGGCAGACACAGAAAGAAAAATACATGATCTTTCCTATATGTGAAGGCTAAAACAGTCAACCACATGGAAGCAGATGGTAAAATGGTGTTTGCCAGGATCTGTGGAGAGAAGTGGGGAAATATTAGTCAAAATATACAAAGTTTTGTTGTACTAGATGAGAAAGTCTTAGAGATCTATTATACAGCATCAGTTCAGTTCAGTCACTCAGTCGTGTCCGATTCTGCAACCCCATGAATCGCAGCACGCCAGGCCTCCCTGTCCATCACCAACTCCCGGAGTTCACTCAGACTCACATCCATTGAGTCAGTGATGCCATCCAGCCATCTCATCCTCTGTCGTCCCCTTCTCCTCCTGCCCGCAATCCCTCGCAGCATCAGAGTCTTTTCCAATGAGTCAACTCTTTGCATGAGGTGGCCAAAGTACTGGAGTTTCAGCTTTAGCATCATTCCTTCCAAAGAAATCCCAGGGCTGATCTCCTTCAGAATGGACTGGTTGGATCTCCTTGCAGTCCAAGGGACTCTCAAGAGTCTTCTCCAACACCACAGTTCAAAACCATCAATTCTTTGGCGCTCAGCCTTCTTCACAGTCCAACTCTCACATCCATACATGACCACTGGAAAAACCATAGCCTTGACGAGACGAACCTTTGTTGGCAAAGTCATGTCTCTGCTTTTGAATATGCTATCTAGGTTGGTCATAACTTTCCTTAGTGCCTATAGTTAACAATAGTGTATTGCTTAAAAATTTGCTAAAAGGGTAGATCTTATGTTAAGTGTTATCACAAAATAATGAGAACAACAGTGATAATATGAATAAATAAGAAGGCAGGAGGAAACTTTTGGAGGTGCAATAGCACAGATTGTGGTGATTGATCTATGGGTTATACTTATCTTCAAAACCATGAAGTTGTATACATTATTTCTATACAGGATGTCAAAAAATTTTAAAAATTAAGATAATTTAAAATATGTTCAAGGATTTAAAGGAAAAATAAACATCAATAGTTATGAGAGAAATACATATTAAATAAGAAAATAGAAATTCTAAGGCAAAAAATACATTATCAGAAATTCTAAAGATTCCCAGTTGGACTTAAGAGGATATCAGATACTGAAGAAATAAAAAGCAGTGAGTTTGAAAACATAATAATGGAAACAAAGCAATCCAAACTGAAACATAGAAATATAAAATTGCAATAAATGCATAGAGCCTTGTGGCATGTGAGACAACATAAGGCGGTATAAAATACTGTAACTGGATTTCAGAAATGGAGAAGAAAAATACTTTTTAATAATAAGAAAAGTTCTTTCTATATTTGATGAAACTTAAATCTACATACCCAAGAAACTCAATGAATACAAAGCAGCCTTTTTAAAAAAAAGAGAAAAGAAAAACTACTCAATATGACACAGCACAATCAAATTTCTGAAAATCAGTGATAAAAAATAAATCTTGTAAGCACCTAGCAAAAAAAGGACCTATTATATGAAATGGAAGGAAGATAGGAGTGACCTGTTACTTTTTGTTAGCACACATGCCAGAAAACTATGGAATGATATCTTTCAACTACTGAAAGAAAAACACCCCCGAAGTATAGAATTTGCTGTCACAAAATACTCTTCAAAGTGGAGATTAAAGCCATTTTCAAGAGAATTAAAGACATTTTCAGAGAAATAATCAGAGAAATTTTGTTATAGCAGACCAGCAATGCAAGAAAAGCCAAAGAAGTTCTTTTATAAGATACATAAGTTTTTTTTCTTGTTTTATGATTTTTTTAAAAGGATAATTTATTCCTCAAGAAAAACATAATAATTGTACTATGACACTTGGAACGTATTTGGAAATAAAGTACAACTAAAATAGTTGAAAAACGAGTGGAGAAGGGTGAATCTTATGTATGACAGTGTGCTATTATGAAGGTAGACTGTGATATATTAAAGATGGATTAGTTATATCTAGACATACCCCTGTAAAAGAAGAGAGATTGGTACTTGGCAAATGAAATAGATGGGAAACTTAAAAAAACAACTACTTAATCCAAAAAAAATTGAAGGAAAAGAGCGGGAAAATAGAAACCAAAAAAATAGCATGGGATAAGTAAAAAATATATATATATCATGATGGCAGGTTTAAATCCAACTAAAGTGATAATTATATGAACTGGTTTAACCATTCAGTGAAAAAACAGTGATTGTCAGAATGCGGAGTGAGGGGAAAGCAAGAATCAAGTAGCTTAAAAGAATAGAAAAACGTATGTCATACAATCGCTAAAGCTAGAAAGCAGGACTACATACGTGTGTTACTTTAAGGAAAAAGAGACTTCAGGAGTAGGGATATTTATAGAGATAAAGAGGATTATTTCATAATGATAAAATATTCATCAAGAAGATGTACAATTCTTTTTAAATTTTATTTTTATTTTTTTAACACCAGAAACATTTTGTGTTGGGGTATAGCCGATAACAATGTTGTGATAATTTCAGGTGAACAACAAAGGGAACTCGGACATGTATCCATTCTTCCCCAAACCCCCTCCCATCCATGATGGCACATAACATTGAGCAGAATTCCATGTGCTATACAGTAGGCTTTTGTTGGTTATCCATTTTAAATATATCTGTGTGTACATGACCTTAGGGGAGAAACTGGAGCTAAAGTTATAAATTTATAAGTCATCAGCCTATAATTGTATTAAATGACAAGACACATGACCGTCCCAAAGTCTTTAACTATCTCTTCCTTCGTCTCTTTCTGTTTTGTAAGTTCATTTGTATCATTTCTTTTTAGATTCCAGACATAAGGGATATCATATGATATTTCTCCTTCTCTGTCTGACTTACTTCACTCAGTATGACACTCTCTAGGTCCATCTATGTTGTTGGAAATGGCCTGATTTCATTCTTTTTAATGGCTGAGTAATATTCCATTGTACATATGTACCACAGTACCACATCTTCTTTATGCATTCCTCTGTCAATGAACATTTAGGTTGTTTCCATGTCTTGGCTATTGTAAACAGTGCTGCAATGAACATTGGGGTGCATGTATCTTTTCAGGCCATGCTTTTCTCTGGATATATACCCAGGGGTGGAATTGCAGGGTCATATGGTAACTCTATTTTTAGTTTTTTAAAGAACCTCCATATTGTTCTCCATAGTAAGTGTACCAATTTACATTCCCACCAACAGTGCAGGAGAGTTCCCTTCTCTCCACATCCTCTCTAGAATTTGTCGTTTGTGGATTTTTTGATGACAGCCATCCTGACAAGTGTGAGGTGATATCTCATTGTACTTCTGATTTGTGTTTCTCTAATAACTAGCAACGCTGAACATCTTTTCATGTGCCTATCGGCCATCTGTATGTCCTCTTTAGAGAAATGTCTGTTCCATTTTTTGAGTGGGATGATTGTTTTGATGCTATTAAGTGTCATAACTTGTTTTTAAATTTTGGAGACTAATCCCTTAGTCTCCAATTCTTTATGGAATTGGAGACTCCAGTCACAATTCTTTATTTATTTATTGGTCAATTACATAGCTTTAAAATACATGAAACAAAAAATAACAGAATTGAAAGGAAAAATTGGCAAAGGCAAATTATCATCAGTTGTCTCAATATCCACTCTTAGTACTTAATAGAACCAATAAATCGATAAAAATATAGAAAACTTAAGCAAGAGTATTGGCTAATTTTACCTAATTGACAGTTAGACTGACATTTTAATTAGAATGATCAAGGAAAAAGAGAAAATAAAAATTATCAGCTACAGAAATGAAATTGAAATACTGAGCATCACTACAGCTTCAGGAATATGAAAGTACAATAAGAGATTTTTATGAGCATCTTTATGCTGGTAAATTAAATAATCCAATAAATTCTATGAAAAATACAAGTACTTAACCATCTTAGTAAGAAATAGAAAATCTAAATAGTCTTATGTCTATTAAAATGCATTTATAGTTAAAATACTTTTCTCAAAGAAAACTAAAGACTTGGATGGATTTAAAAGAAATTTTATCAAACATCTGGAGAAGACATAAAACAAATCTTACACTAGTTCTTTCATAAAATAGAAAAGCTCTTCTTTATGATACCAATATTAACCTGGTACAACTAAATATATATACTATAAGAAAATAAAATTAAGGATCAAAATCATCTTAAATATTGATTAAAAATGCCCTCCCCAAATAATAGCATGTCAAATTCAAACACTATCAAGAAGTGATAATAAATTATGATCAAATGGAGTTTATCCCAGGAATAAATGTTTAAAAATATCAATCAATGCAATTCATCATATTAAGAGAGTAAAGGAGAAAACACTTATGATCACCTTGAAATATGCAGGGAAAAATACTTTGATATACCTCAACCACCATCCATGATAATCCCATAAACTTAGGAACTAGTGGGGATTTCCTCAAATGGATAAAGGAAACCTATGAAAACCTACAGCTTACAAACTACTTAATGGTAAGACTGAATGCTTTCCCACTGATAAACAGGAACATGTCAAGGATGTCTACTCTTACTATGACTTTTATATAGCATTATACTAAAAGATCTAGTGTATTTAAGTTAGAAAAAGTAATCAAAATCATATAGATTGGAAAAGAACAAGTGAAACTCTATATTCATAGATGACATGATAGCAAATTAGTAAATTTTCAAATAGGCATAGAAAAACCGCTAGAGTGAATATGTGAATTTAGCAAGGCCTTAGGATATAAGAATCACTACGAACAAAGCTAGTGGAGGTGATGGAATTCAGTTGAGCTATTCCAAATCCTGAAAGATGATGCTGTGAAAGTGCTGCATTCAATATGCCAGGAAATTTGGAAAACTCAGCAGTGGCCACAGGACTGGAAAAGGTCCGTTTCCATTCCAATCCCAAAGAAAGGCAATGCCAAAGAATGCTCAAACTACCGCACAATTGCACTCATCTCACACGCTAGTAAATAACGCTCAAAATTCTCCAAGCCAGGCTTCAGCAATACGTGAACTGTGAACTTCCAGATGTTCAAGCTGGTTTTAGAAAAGGCAGAGGAACCAGAGATCAAACTGCCAACATCTGCTGGATCATCGAAAAAGCAAGAGAGTTCCAGAAAAACATGTTTTTCTGCTTTATTGACTATGCCAAAGCCTTTGACTGTGTGGATCACAATAAGTTGTGGAAAATTCTGAAAGAGATGGGAATACCAGACCATCTGACCTGCCTCTTGAGAAACCTATATGCAGGTCAGGAAGCAACAGTTAGAACTGGACATGGAACAACAGACTGGTTCCAAATAGGAAAAGGAATACATCAAGGCTGTATATTGTCACCCTGCTTATTTAACTTATATGCAGAGTACATCATGAGAAATGCTGGGCTGGAGGAAGCACAAGTCGGAATCAAGACTATTGGGAGAAATATCAATAACCTCAGATATGCAAATGACACCACCCTTATGGCAGAAAGTGAAGAACTAAAGAGCCTCTTGATGAAAAGTGAAAGAGGACAGTGAAAAAGTTGGGTTAAAGCTCAACATTCAGATAACTAAAATCATGGCATCCAGTCCCATCACTTCACGGCAAATAGACGGGGAAACAGTGGCTGACTTTTTTTTTCTGGGCTCCAAAATCACTGCAGATGGTGATTGCAGCCATGAAATTAAAAGATGCTTACTCCTTGGAAGGAAAGTTATGACCAACCTAGATAACACATTAAAAAGCAGAGACACCATGTTGTCAACAAAAGTCCGTCTAGTCAAGGCTATGGTTTTTCCAGTGGTCATGTATGGATGTGAGAGTTGGACTGTGAAGAAAGCTGAGCACCGAAGAATTGAAGGTTTTGAACTGTGGTGTTGGAGAAGACTCTTGAGAGTCCCTTGGACTGCAAGGAGATCCAACCAGTGCATTCTAAAGATCAGCCCTGGGTGTTCTTTGGAAGAAATGATGCTAAGGGTGAGATTCCAGTACTTTGGCCACCTCAAGTGAAAAGTTGACTCATTAGAAAAGACTCTGATGCTGGGAGGGATTGGGGGCAGGAGGAGAAGGGGACGACAGAGGATGATATGGCTGGATGGCATCACCGACTTGATGGATGTGAGTTTGAGTGTACTCTGGGAGTTGGTGATGGACAAGGAGGCCTGGTGTGCTGTGATTCATGGGGTCGCAAAGAGTTGGACACGACTGAGTGACTGAACTGACTAGGATATAAGACCAATATGTAAAATTCAGTTGTACTTTTTATATATTTGTAACAAAAATTGGAAATGGGAATTAAAAATATCATCTACAACAGCATCAAAATATGAAATAGCTAAGGAGAACTTGCAGAGAAGACAATGGCATCCCACTCCAGTACTCATGCCTGGAAAATCCCATGGACAGAGGAGCCTGGTAGGCTGCATCCATGGGCTCGCAAAGAGTTGGACACGACTGAGCGACTTCACTTTCACTTTTCACTTTCCTGCAATGGAGAAGGAAATGGCAACCCACTCCAGTATTCTTGCCCGGAGAATCCCAGGGATGGGGGAGCCTGGTGGGCTGCTGTGGGGTCACAAAGAGTCGGATACGACTGAAGTGACTTAGCAGTACTGGGGGCAGCAAGGGTAACTTGAACAAAATATGCGTAAGACCTGTATACTGAAAGTTACAAGATAAGGATGACCACTTTTACCACTGCAATTCAGCATTGTATTGGAAGTTCTAGCAAGAGCAATTAATCAAGAAAAATAAATGAAAGGCAATCAAATTGGAGAGGATGAGTGAACATACATTAGCAGATAATATGGTCCTATATTTAGAAACATCCTAAAGAATCCTCAAAAGTACTATTAGAACTAAAATGAGTTCGATAAAGTTGCAGGACACATGACCAACATAGAGAAATCAGTTATATTTCCTTACACTAGCAGTAAGCAGTCACCCCCCCCCCACCAAAAATAAACCCTTAAAAAAAGATTCCATTGACCATGTGGTTGTGGTTTAGTCGCTAAGTCGTGTCCACCTCTTGCGACCCCATGGACTATAGCCTGCCAGGCTCCTCTGTCCATGGGATTTCCCAGGCAAGAGTACTGGAGTGGGTTGCTATTTCCTTTTCCAAGGGGTCTTACCGACCCAGGTATTGAACCCTGGTCTGTTGTATTGCAGGCAGTCTCCAATCTCCAGGAGAACCACATCACAGATCTTTAAGATTTGGAAGCAAAGCTATATCTTTTTTTTTTTTTTTTCACAAATCATTATTCCTTTTAAAGACAAAATTTGATATTGGGCCCTTCCCCATGGAATAACAAATGACATGAGACATAAGCTGCATGCTATGAACTGGATGTTACTGAATCACTAAGCTATAATAGAATGTGCAACAATTTCTCTCATGGTGCAAAAGTTGTTTTGTGTGGCAATAGTCCCTAGCAGCCTGAAAGACACATGAGTTTCAAGAGCAAGTTCTTAAACTCTTCATAGAGCTTACTCTTGCTGCCTTGACATCTTTCACTCAACCTACGTCTATGCCTCATGGAAAATACCTATTATTATCTGATTTAGGAAGAAAACATTCAGATTTGACTTAGAAATTCAGATTCTGTATAATATGCAGGCACCAGCCAGAGTCTGATGCTGTAGCATTACAGTCTAACATAGGAATGGTTAGGAAGGACAATGGAAAACAGAATCATTCCAGTGGACAGAATATCAAGCAGTATATCTTGTCCTATTTGTCTAGAAATAAGATATGGATAGAAAAAAATCTACATGGATTCAAGGGACATATCTAACAGTTTATCCAAATGGTCAAGGACCTGAAAACAACACAATTGGGAAATCAGTGACAAGGAGGCATGGGGAAGAGATTGTGATAGGAACTTTGAAATGGACACAGGATGTGAGGATATTTGTGACCCACATGAATGCTTACCAAATCACACCTACTACAGAGGTCGCTTTTGGTAATCAGGTGGATGAAATGACCTGTAAGTTTCTTTCCCTAGCATGCTAATGCTTGCTTAATGGGAATATTAATAAAATGCTCATGATGACATAAAAAGGAATTTTGCATGTTCAGAAGAGGTCCCCCCAGCCCCCGCCACTGGGGCTGGTCTTGCCACTTGTATAGTATGTCAACAGTAGAAGCCAATGTTAAGTCCCAAATATGGCACAGTTCCTCTTGGGAACCAGGGTGCCCCACTGCCGAAAGTTGTTTATTTTGATGTTCTTCCATCTTTGAGGGATCAGTGATTTATCCTTGCTAAAACACTGTCTTTTTTTGTCTACGATGTTTTTGTTACTATAACACACAGAGACAGGAAATATACTTTGAACCAGTGACTGGTACATAGTGCTGTTTTCCCCAGGGCCAGAACACATGGAGTGGGGATCAAGGTGTGAAAGTGAGGGTGACTCCATTCAAATATTACTCCATATAACTCACATGGCAATGTCTTTTTTTTTTTTTTAAATGAATACATGTCAAGAACTTATTTATCTTTTTAATAAAGGAACCAGTAAGATAATATAGCTGATTTACTGGAGAAGAGGAAAAAGATTATGTAGTTTATACTAAAATAACTTTTCTGAATTTGAGACAAAATTAGTGTATGTCCTTATGGGGGAATAGAACCATAACCTTTTTTTGGATTAAAAGTAATGAGCTAGATCTTATTTATTAACAGAGAAATATGTCTACAATGGAGTCTTATATGAAAAAAAGAATTAAAACCATATACAAATGTTTATAAACTGTATTTGCCCAGATCTCTATGTACATATGCATGGAAAAACATCACTGGCAAATTTATCTTCCTATCTCCATGTATTTGGCCTCTATTTGTTGAGAAGTCTTAGTTCCCAAGGGAGAAATGGTTCCCACAGGGAACACAATGTTGATCCATTGGCCTGGAATTAGAGTTTTCCTTAGCTACCTTGGTATCATCATGCCAATCTACTAGCATGAGGTTGTCAATAACTGACAAAAAAGGTTGTCATTACATTGACTGGATTACTGATTCTGATTAAAGAGTAGTATGTTGTAACCTATTGACTAAGCATATCAGCTATTTGGGTTTTTTTAAATCACAGAATGAGTGACCTAAACATTTGCCCCTGAAGTATATGAGCCATTAGTAGTCCTGTTTAAAATTGAGTTGCTTTAATCAAAACCGCAGTAAGGTACCATTTCACACCAGTCAGAATGGCTGCGATCCAAAAGTCTACAAGCAATAAATGCTGGAGAGGGTGTGGAGAAAAGGGAACCCTCTTACACTGTTGGTGGGAATGCAAACTAGTACAGCCACTATGGAGAACAGTGTGGAGATTCCTTAAAAAACTGGAAATAGAACTGCCATACGACGCAGCAATCCCACTGCTGGGCATACACACCAAGGAAACCAGAATTGAAAGAGACACGTGTACCCCAATGTTCATCACAGCACTGTTTATAATAGCCAGGACATGGAAGCAACCTAGATGTCCATCAGCAGATGAATGGATAAGAAAGCAGTGGTACATATACACAATGGAGTATTACTCAGCCATTAAAAAGAATACATTTGAATCAGTTCTAATGAGGTGGATGAAACTGGAGCCTATTACACAGAGTGAAGTAAGCCAGAAAGAAAAACACCAATACAGTATACTAATGCATACATATGAAATTTAGAAAGATGGTAACGATAACCCTGTATGCGAGACAGCAAAAGAGACACAGATGTATAGAACAGTCTTTTGGACTCTGTAGGAGAGGGCGAGGGTGGGATGATTTGGGAGAATGGCATTGAAACATGTATAATGTCATATAAGAAACAAATCGCCAGTCCAGGTTCGATGCATGATACAGGATGCTCGGGGCTGGTGCACTGGGATGACCCAGAGGGACGGTACGGGGAGTGTGGTGGGAGGGGGGCTCAGGATGGGGAACACGTGTATACCCGTGGTGGATTCATGTTGATGTATGGCAAAACCAATACAATATTGTAAAGTAATTAGCCTCCAATTAAATAAATTCATATTTTAAAAAAATTGAGTTGCTTTAATTTTCCAGTAAGTTTTACTACTGGACATAGAGTCTATTGGGGAAGATAAAAATTATATGAGTGCAAAATAAATATGTAATTCCAAAATATGTTCAATGTTACAAGAAGATAACATGGAAATTTAGATCAAGGAATCTGGGAAGGACTGAAAGAACAAAAATCTGGGATGAGATCTTGATGATATGCTTGGGCTAGCATGGGGGAACAATGTGGGAAGAGCATTCCAGGCAGAGTGAAATGCTGTGGGAAGAATTTCTCTTGGTCCAGGTAGCGTATGAGGGCTGATATGGCTGTATTATTTGTATCAGCGTGACAGTGGCAACAGATGGGGCTAGAGACGTAGGCAAAAGCCGCATCACGCAGGGAGTCATACATGATGGTAAGGAGTTAGAACCTCTTTTGTTAGCTAGGAGAAGACTTGAGTGATTTCAAGTAAAGGGATTGTAAGAAGCAATTTATGTTTTATAAAGATGTTTTCTGCTGAGCATGGCAATTGGATTTAAGATGACAAGAATAGATAGTAAGTTGATTATGAGGTTATTGCAATGATACAACTAATTGATAATGGTGATGGAAGAGGAGATGGAGAAAAATGACAAATGGATGGATCATAAATATATTTATAAGGAGACTGGACCAAACTTGGTGATGGACTGTGTACTGCAAATAAGGAAGAGGAAGGAATCAATAACAGTTTCCAGGCTTATAGCATAAAAAACTGGGTGATGGAAGGATCATTTACTGAGATGTGGTGACAGGAATTCAAGCGGATTTGGTATTGGGTTAGCTTCTGGACATGCTATTTTTCATATGCTTTGTGAGACACCAAGTAAGATACCCAGAAGACATATTTGGATATATGAATTCTAGTCTGTTTTATTGATTGCTGGTCTCTGGCAAAAAATAATCTTTGAATATATGAAAAAGATAAAGGTCAGCTAGGGAGACAGAGAAGGAAAAGAAGATAAGTGGGCTTAGGACAGAGCCTTGGGGAACTCTTAACATTGAAGAGGAGAAGAGACAAGCAAAGGAAAATTGGAGTGAACACTTTGGCTAACTAAATATAATACTGTACTTATGTAACTTATGTTGTAAATGATAATTATATAGCATATACTACATTAATTATTAAAGTTTTATAATAATTAGCTATATAATTGCACATAATGTAAGACTTGATTCAGACCACTGAACAATAAACATTCTTGCTAGTATAATTGTTCCTTTAAGAGTTAAACATTCTGAGTTAGAGTCAGGAACTTGAGTTCAAATTCTTCCTCCACCACCTACTAGCTATGTGATCTTGCAGTTGATTAACTTTTAGGCCTCAGTTTCATTGTATGTAAAAATAGATATACTAATATCTCCTCTAAGAATTAGAAGAGTTAATTTCTAACATGTACCAATCAAATTGACAGGTACACAACAAACACCATAAAATTGGTGTTATGGTTATTGTGTTGTTATTGTTGGTACTGTTGTAATCTATAGGATCTTGTGCTTGTCCCAGTTTCTCTTCTGTTCACAGGGAATCACTATACTATTGGCTGCTCCTCTCCACTGACATTTTTTGTCCGGACTCAGGCAATAGAAGAATAGCAGGTTTGCTACATCCTAGCTGCCTTCTTTTTTTTCTGTATCAGTCAACCTTCCTAAAATATACATTGGATCACTTTAATCCTTTGTTTAAACATTTTCAGTGCCTTCCATTTCCTACTTAACCTCCTGAATTGCTCTTTATCTCATCAACTTTATTCCTTGTTTATTTTTCTGTCTCTCCACTCAGATGTGAACTCTGTTTGAACAGTATTCTAACTTATGTTCACTCACTGCTGTATCTCCTGATTTAGCATAATGCCTGGCACATTTGGCTCAGACGGTAAAGCGTCTGCCTGCAATTTAGGAGACCTAGGTGCGATCCCTGGGTCGGGAAGATCCCTGGAGAAGAAATGGCAACCCACTCCAGTACTCTTGCTTGGAAAATTCCATGGACAGAGGAGCCTGGTCGGCTACAGTCCATGGGGTCTCAAAGAGTCGGATGCTACTGAGAGACTTCACTTCACTTCTTTGCTTCTGGCACATATTAGGAGCTTAATAAATACCTTTTGCTGCATATGCAGCATTTCCCTGTGCAGTAAAGAATCTGCCTGCAATGCAGGAGATGAAGGGGACACGGGTTCAATCCTTGGGTCGGGAAGATCCCCTGGAGGAGGGCATGGCAACCCACTCCAGTATTCTTGCCTGGAGAATCCTGTGGACTGAGGAGACTGCTGGACTATAGTCCAAAGGGTTGCAAAGAGTCGGACACGACTGAAGTGACTGAGTACGCCTGCATGCACTGTATATGCATTATTAATTGTCACCCCTTGTAGCTGCTGAGGGCAAGGACTGTTCTGTTAATCATTTTATTGTTAGCATCTAGCACATTGACCAGCACATAGTAACTGCTCAGTATATATCTGTTGAGTGAAACAATGCATGAATTAAGGCATCAAAAGTGATTCTCCAGTCTTAATATCTCCAATAATTAAGACTACATGCTTCATCACAATATGGGAATATATTAGCACATTGGAAAATAAAAAATGATGCCATGGGTACTTAAAATCATTGTGTCAAATGTTTAAAATATGAAATCAGCATGTCCTAATATTAGCTCTTTGAGAACAGAGAGAGCTTTTGCCCTTTCCGTAACTATGTTCCAGCTCCTGGCACATGGTCACATATAGACTTTCCCTCATCTGTACAGCTGATCTGTAACTAAAGAGGAAATAAAATTAATTGCAACACAGTTTTAGAGGAGTTTCCTCCAAAAATGCCTTGAACTGTTGCTTCTGAGAAATCAGGAAATATACTGATCCACATTTCTGGGTGGTGTGTTTTTCTTCCTCCTCATCTATGACTGTCATTCAAATAGGCTGATTCTTCCATAGATTGGTAGACAAACCAAAAAGGGAAGTTAATTAGAGAGCTCTCAGCTTGAATGTTTGACTTGCCACACATATTTCTACACCTAATGGAGATTAAGTTATTTTTTAAAATAAATTGCTAGTGTGAAAGACAAAGTTCTAATTAAAAAAACTCATGTGTATAGATATAGATTAAGTCCCTTACCAATTCATACTTCCTGACATCTCTTGGGACTGTTGTAATACATGTTTCTTGGTTTGATTTAATAGAAGGGCAAAATCTCATGTATGTGAATTTATATTACACCCCTGTGAGGTGCACAGTTTCTTTCCTCTCAAAGCTAAGTTCAGGTGTGCTCTGGGATTTCTTTGACTTAAAAGGCTTGAGTGTGTTAAAGCTTTATAGCTACTGCTGGGATTTTAGGATTTTCTGAGATTTAAGTCTCTGATTCTAGGCCCCATGTCGTAACAGTTTTTTCCTTGTTTTGATAAGATCACCCAGTCCTAGACCTCCCTGCAGTGACAGGTATGTTCTGAGGATTAGCATCAATGTTAAAAAAAAATGCAGAGTTCTGTAGATGAAATATGCTTCTTTGGTTCGAAACATTAGTGATCTAGCTGAGTCCTTTCAGTTATAAACATTGAATCAAATGTGTTTACCAGAGCATTGCTTTCAGTGTGAATGCTCCCTACAAGTTTTTCATATAGCTAGCATATGCATAACTTATTAAAATATCTTACAGATGCAGTTGGCTGAAAATAATGCACTTGAAATTTAATAACATTTAATTTACCAAGTACTTCATCACAGCCCTGGCATTAAAAAAACCCCTCAAATTCTGTTTGGTAGATTTAGCAATAGAACTGTAGTAATAGAACTGAATCTTCTAGATAATTTAGTTCTTTCATATTACTCTGTCCTCCTGGTGGAAATTGCATCCTTCCTTGCCAAATTTTTTTACGCAACTTTAAGACCAATCTATATGATAATAAGTGCCTGAAGTCTTCAACTTGACATACCCTTTCTGTGCCTCACCTGTGTTTTTTTAATTTATTAACTGCTCCTGTTTTGCTTCATTGATTCAATGTTTTATTTCAGGTGTACCACAAAAGATTGTTTTTCTTTAGACTCTGAAAACTGAGTCACTCTTTTTGATGTTTAGCAAAGTATCATGTATGCAAACAGGGGGGTTATTAGCATTTTACAGATTACAAATTAGGCACAGCTGGAGACTGCATGAATAGCCTCAGGCTAATTAATATAGAGAAGCAGCAACTTACCACTAATAGTGCTGGACTTTGTCTACTATTAAATAAGCATGGAGTAAAATGTTCTAGAACCATTTTGTTCATGTTCTATGTGTTTTCTTTAGGTTAGAGTGGGAGACTTTTATGATCTGAAAGAACTCACTTAGCTTTTTTTTTAATATTAAAAAATACATTATTTATTTGGCTGCACCAGATCTTAGTTGCAGCATGTGGGTCTAGTTCACTGACCAGGGATTGAACCTGGGTTCCCTGCACTGAGAACTCAGAGACTTAGCCACTGGGCCACTAGGGAAGTCCCACTCACATACCTTTTAAAGTATGAAATATTTTACAGTAGGAAAGTCAGGCTCTATAACTACTGTTCTGATGGGCATTTTGGACATTAGATAAGAAAAAATATATATATATGAATTAATATTAAAGAATGTAAATATACACAAACAAGAAAATTACTTAAAAAGTTATCTTCATGGAAATAAGTCAAAAGAGATAAAAATCTCATTTCAATCCTTTGAAAAGATAGTGCATAGTTGATTTGTATTTGATGTTGACATAACAGATCTTTGGTTAGCTTTTAATAAAATGTTTGCCTTGTACCTGTAAGATAGTTTATCTCACTGAATATTATTATCATACTTATTAATAATGTTATCAAATATTTATTGAGTTTTTTGCCTAATGCTTGGCACATAGTAAGCATTAAACAAACAATTCTTGGATTCATTAAATCATATTGAAGAAAATTAATTTTTAATAAATTCTGTATTAGCACTGAGGTGTATATAGAGCCAAATGCAAACAATACATCTAAAATTAAAATGTAACTAGTCTGTTTATTCTAGACCACATGCCATTGACAACAGTTGTATTTTGGATCCAAATATTACATACTTTTTTCCTAATACTTTAGTCTTTTTGTTTTTTTTTAATACTTTAGTCTTCTATATCAACTTAACATACATACAGAGAATGAGTTTAGGAACTTGAGTAAAAGACTCCTGGATGCATGACCACAGTAACAGGAGCTGGTAAAACCTCAGGGTTGAAGACCCATCAGCAATCTAGCGTACTTTCTTTTCCTGGGATTTCTTAGAATGTCTTCCTGAGAACTCAAGATATCCTTAGTTGTTTCAGAAAAAAAAAAAAAAAATGTTCTATATCCAGATAAGTTTGGGCAATGTTGTCTGCTACAGCTCTCTCCTGGTGAATCATAATGCATGATACCAGCATACTACACAGAGAAGGCAATGGCACCCCACTCCAGTACTCTTGCCTGGAAAATCCCATGGATGGAGGAGCCTGGTAGGCTGCAGTCCATGGGGTCACTAAGAGTCGGACATGACTGAGCGACTTCACTTTCACTTTTCACTTTCATGCATTGGAGAAGGAAATGGCAATCCACTCCAGTGTTCTTGCCTGGAGAATCCCAGGGACAGGGGAGCCTGGTGGGTTGCCATCTATGGGGTTGCACAGAGTCGGACATGACTGAAGCGACTTAGCAGCAGCAGCAACAGCATACTAAAGCTCCAAGAGCTAATAAAAAAAAATTGACACGACATTTCTTAAAATATACTTGACCATGAGATCTTTTCTCAAATAAGTTCCATTAATATCCCAAGGATCTAATTTCTCATCAGCATATTTGAGGCAATGGTGTCTTAAGGCGCTATCAATAATTTACATGAATTGTGAAAGCAAGATGATGAAAAGGAAAACATGAAAATTTTGAATATTGGAAAAAATTGAAGGGGATGTCCTTGGGGGAGGAAAAGAGGCAGGATAGGTTTCTAGGGGGGCAATGGAGACTAGCTTCACAATTCACCAAATGGAGGTCTGTCTGTGATTTTGTGTTATTAACAAGTACCATATGTAAAAGTTAGGGGTCTCTTTTGATGCTGGGACTGTTGTTCATAGTGATTCAGAAATAAAATTCATTTGAACCAAGGGGCAAAGATGATTAAAACAATTTAACTTGTAACACAAATGGAATCCAAATGGAAGATGAAAACAATACAGAAAAATCATAAATGTGGCTTGAAGCCTTGAAAGATTCTAACTGTATTCTGTTTCTGAAATCCTTTATTGAAAATAAAGCACATCCAATTATCTGTTGATAAATTTTCCCAATTTTCATAACCATTATGTCGTTAAATTCTTTATAATATCAAATCTAAATCACATCTTGTACAATTTGAGCCTGTTCCCTCACATCTTGCCTTTTGAGCATATCGTTTCACTATCAGTTAATGGAATTTTGTCATCTTTCGTCTGAATTTTTAAACTAAGCCCTTCTCATCCTTAGAAAAAGGAATTTAAAATGTGTTCTGAAGCTAGATTTCTGCCACAGAGAAAATGACAGCTACGTCTTGTTCATTTCTGACTGAAGTGTTTTCAGAGCCTCCTAGACAAAATAAGAGACAACTATACATAAGTGCCTGTTTTCTGGGAAGAGGACAAACGAGGTTTTCAGTAACATATTTGAGAAAGGGCTGGGATTTCTCTCTATTTGGCACTTGGAAACACAAAAGCAGTTTATGTGAGGATAAGTTACTGCCTTAATAACTGCCCAGATAAATAAAGTTAGGCAGCATGTGGATTTTTCAATTCCCTTTCAAGTCATCTCTAGTAAAAACGAGGGACTTGGTTGGCGTCAGGTGGGGCTTCAAGGGCAGGAAAAGCACCTTGGAAACAGGCTCAGGTGCTCAGAAGGGATTCGGGATTGAGCCTCTACTCCCAGAGTGCTTTTGAACACCATGAAGAATGCATTCATCTACCTTCAGTTCAATAATTAATGTCGCTATTCCTACAGCTACTCTTAGAATAACAAATACAGGCGTCTCAAGACTTTAAAAGGATGTCATTTAAGATGCTTCATTTCATGACATATTGTGGCCTCAACAAGTGTATTATTATAAGCCTTAGAGTGACACGCAGTAGAGGTAGTTTTTTAAAAAAATTAGGGGGATTTTTATGACCACCACAAAAGAAAAGATAGTGGGCTATTAAGATTTTTTTTTTCATAAAAAGGAGAGCAAAACTTTCAAATCATTGGCATGGTGCTATAGAACCAAACTCTAATTGGAAACCAAATGATTATTTGCCCTTGACATGGAAGGTGATTTTGACTTCAGAACCCTGGAATTGTTTCATTCAGAGGTTGGTGCTCCTGAAAGGGATTTCAGTCCTAAGTCTCATCTATTTCTAAGGAAATTCTGAAATCAAAGCAACTTCATGGAGAAAAGAAAACATACACATAGGGGAAAATCCCATGGACGGAGGAGCCTGGTGGACTGCAGTCCATGGGGTCTCGAAGAGTCAGACAAGACTGAGCGACTTCACTTTCACTTTTCACTTTCATGCATTGGAGAAGGAAATGGCAACCCACTCCAGTGTTCTTGCCTGGAGAATCCCAGGGACGGGGGAGCCTGGTGGGCTGCCCTCTATGGGGTCACACAGAGTCAGACACGACTGAAGCGCCTTAGCAGCAGCAGCATACACTCATAGTATCTGTCTCATTTTCCCGGGGTTTCGAGGAATATCCTGTTGTGGCCGTTGACATGAATGAGAGAGCTGTTCTCTGGGTTTTCCTCTGGAGTTCTATTTCTGACAGTCTCTGGCTCAATGGTGGCTGTTTCTAACCAGCATCTTGCATGCATTTTCCTTTGTATATAAAGGATATTTTACTTTGTGTACAAGGGTATAGTCATCAGATGTGGCATGCGCTGCACGTGATTTTCTACCACTTCTCAAAATTTTCACCATAGTATCATGTTTATTTTCGTATTTTGTATAAGAAAATTAATTATAATCCTGTAATTATACTCGTAACTCGATTTTTAACTTATTCATCCTCACATTCACTGATATACAGGATACTGATTCTGAATAACGGTGATTTAATGGGACCTAATTAAAATTAAAAGCTTCTGCACAACAAAGGAAACTATAAGCAAGGTGAAAAGACAGCCTTCGGAATGGGAGAAAATAATAGCAAATGAAGCAACTGACAAACAACTAATCTCAAAAATATACAAGCAACTCCTGCAGCTCAATTCCAGAAAAATAAACAACCCAATCAAAAAATGGGCCAAAGAACTAAATAGACATCTCTCCAAAGAAGACATACAGATGGCTAACAAACACATGAAAAGATGCTCAACATCACTCATTATCAGAGAAATGCAAATCAAAACCACTATGAGGTACCATTTCATGCCAGTCAGAATGGCTGCGATCCAAAAGTCTGCAAGCAATAAATGCTGGAGAGGGTGTGGAGAAAAGGGAACCATCTTACACTGTTGGTGGGAATGCAAACTAGTACAGCCACTATGGAGAACAGTGTGGAGATTCCTTAAAAAACTGGAAATAGAACTGCCATACGATGCAGCAATCCCACTGCTGGGCATACACACCAAGGAAACCAGAATTGAAACAGACATGTTTACCCCAATGTTCATCACAGCACTGTTTATAATAGCCAGGATCTAGATGTCCAATCAGCAAACAAATGGATAAGAAAGCTGTGGTACATATACACAATGGAGTATTACTCAGCCATTAAAAAGAATACATTTGAATCAGTTCTAATGAGGTGGATGAAACTGGAGCCTATTATACAGAGTGAAGTAAGCCAGAAAGAAAAACACCAATACAGTATGCTAACCCATATATATGGAATTTAGAAAGATGGTAACTATAACCCTGTATGCAAGACAGCAAAAGAGACACAGATGTATAGAACAGTCTTTGGGACTCTGTGGGAGAGGGAGAGGGTGGGATGATTTGGGAGAATGACATTGAAACATGTATAATATCATATAAGAAACGAATCGCCAGTCCAGGTTCAATGCATGATACAGGATGCTCAGGGCTGGTGCACTGGGATGACCCAGAGGGATGGTACGGGGAGGGAGGTGGAAGGGGGCCCAGGATGGGGAACACGTGTATACCCGTGGCAGATTCATGTTGATGTATGGCAAAACCAATACAATATTGTAAAGTAATTAGCATCCAATTAAAATAAATAAATTTAAATTTAAAAAAAACAT
Source organism: Bubalus bubalis (assembly GCF_019923935.1). Taxonomy (NCBI): domain Eukaryota; kingdom Metazoa; phylum Chordata; class Mammalia; order Artiodactyla; family Bovidae; genus Bubalus; species Bubalus bubalis. The sequence continues at coordinate 44,005,392 of NC_059173.1, forward strand.
GAGTTTTGTATGCTTCTTTGTTTTGTTTAATATTCTAAATCATCCTTTACCCATTTATCTTTTTTGCATAAGCTAATAAACTCACTTTCTGCATAAACCTATGAATTTGACTTCCGCATGGAGACGAAAGTGACGACGACAGTCTTTTCTTGATTCACGTTATTTCTTTGATCCATGATATCTGTACTGGCTCATTCGGCAAGATATATTCACTTATAAGTTCAGAAACAGCCTTCTCTGAGTGGGAGATAATAACCTTTACACATTTGGAAGTGTCTATTTGCAAAAGGAAATATGAAAAATAACTAAAATGACAGTTAGTTTTGATACTTAAAATGTTGCCCAAGCTCTATCAACAATTTTATATGCATCTCAAATAAGGGTAATAAGAAAACTAAATCAGAAATTTATATATTTGGCTCAAAAAAGTTTATAAAGTTTTTTCCTGTTAAGCAATTATAATCTACACTAACATGGCAGAGTCACCCATAGGAAAACAATGACATCTGTGATTTAGACAGGCCTCTTAACAAGTAGATGTTACGTAAAATGGAAAGGTTTATTTTACTCTATTTGCACATGTGTCCTATATGTCAATCAGAGGTACAACATTTATTATTTAAATAAAATCTAGCTGAATTGATACAAGTGAGAGGGTGGACTCTTTAATCTTTGTGTTAGTGGCTTTGTGGTGAAACTATACATGGAGTGACAGAGATGGATAATTAAAGGCACATTGATTTCAGTAATATTTTAATGGAATGTAATCAGTCTTTTAAATTTTGTATCATTCCTGATTCTTAATTTTTTTTATTTTAAGTCTCAAGATTGTTCATTAAATAACCCACTTTTATTCCTCTTTGCCTTAAATTATGAAAATGCCATAATTAACTTCTCTCAAAACTGCATTTATTGTGTCTCTAAACCCTTCTTTATGACATCCTCAGCATCATCAATTTCAAAACTGAGATGCACCGTCTTGTGTTTAATTTGCTATTACTCAGCTGGTTATGAATACTATTACCGCTTTTAAGTCCTTTATGCTTTACTCCGCTGTTCGCTCTCATTTTCACATAAACTGGTGTGTGAGCTGAAGTAGATCCTGTTATGTGGAAAGAGTCAATTAATTCACACTTTGATCTAATAAGATAGGCTCTATCCTTGGATAGGATTTATGGGCATGACAGTAAAGTCTCTCACTCTATACTGGTAGAATCCTCCAGGTTCAACAAGCTGTTAGGCATTTGGAAATCTTTTCTGATTTTTCTATATATGGCTTCTCAGTCTAGCTTTCCAAACTTTCACAGCGTAAATTATCCTTTTTAAAATCTAAAATGTGCTTGGGATATTTCTGAAAATTGTTCTCAATATATACAGTGTTTAATTGAAGAAGGAACTGTAGTTTAAATGCATTCTCCTGAATTGTCAATAGGTTTCTAAAACAGCAGGCGATAAACTATCTTCTTTTCAGCTAAGCACCTATTAAAGTTACTGGCTGTATTTGTTATAATACCAGCCAGTTGGAATGAAGCCATTCCAGGCTGACTAATCAATCATATAAACTGCAGTTTTGACCCACTCTTTCCATGTAGTAATCTCATTTCAGTTTCCCTTTAAAAATTAGCCAACATGTCTATTTTTAATCCACAAGTTCCTTGAGCTTCCCTGACATACTTAGTGCGAAAATGTATAGAACGCTGTTCCTAATTTATAGAGAGATTATATTCTGAACGGTCATTTGTAAAGTAGTTTAAAATAACACTCATTTCCCCATAGACAATGCTATACTTGTTGCTTAGGTTTGGATGGCAGTCTTCAAGTCTTTATCCTTATAATTTACTATAGCACAAGCATGCCAGGCTTCCCTGTCCTTCACTATCTCCTGCAGTTGGCTCAAATTCATGTCCATTGATCCAATATGCTATCTAAACATTTCATCCTCTGCTCCCCTCTTCTCTTCCTGTCCTAAATCTTTCCCAGCATCAGGGTTCTTTTCCAATGAGTCAGCTCTTCACATCAGATGGCCAAAGTGTTGGAGCTTCAGCTTCACCATCAGTCCTTCCAATGAATATTCAGGGTTGATTTCCTTTAGGATTGACTGGTTGGATCTCCTTGCAGTCCAAGTGACTCTCAAGAGTCTTCTCCAGCACCACAATTCAAAAGCATCAGTTCTTCAGCGCTCAGCCTTCTTTATGGTTCAACTCTCACATCCGTACGTGACTACTGGAAAAACCATAGCTTTGACTATATGGATCTTTGTCAGCAAAATGATGTCATTGCTTTTTAATATGCTGTCTAGTTTTGTCATAGCTTTACTTCCAAATGGTAAACATCTTTTAATTTCATGGCTGCAGTCACCATCCACAGTGATTTTGGAGCCCAAGAAAATAAAATCTGTCAATGTTTCTACGTTCTCCCCTCTGCCATGAAGTGAAGGGACTGCATGACATGATCTTGTTTTTTTGAATGTTGAATACATGGTAGGTGCTAAATAAAATTTGTGAAATGAGTGACTGAATATTATGTTAAAACTATAAATTCTAACCATGATGTAGAAAACCATTCCTATGAGAAAATGCTTTCAGATTTTCATTTTGGAGTGATGCCAGCTACAGAGTTTTCTGTAATACACTGGAGTAAGTACTCATTGCTGATTTCCCCCACTTCTGAATAAAAACTTCTCAGGCTCCAATAGGTCCATCTTCCTGGGAGGCCTTTTAAGTCCTGCAAAAATTGTGTGCCACCCTTTTTTTCTTCTGCTGGTTCCATTAATTGGTTTCTATCTCCCTGATCCTCCATATGAAATACGTAGTTTCATATATATTTTAAAACATGACTCGTCCTGACATTAAGGAGAAAACAATCCTGTTCTTGAGGGGTTTTCTTTTTTGTATTGTCTTCTTCTTTGTGCTAATGACAAGAAAGTAAAGTGTACCAAATATTTAAAAAGAAAGAAAACAATGCAAAGAGCCCCCCAAACTCTCTTCTGTATTTACTTTTTATGTATTCTTTTTTGGTTGCTCACAATAAGGAAGCAGACTTTTATGTAAATACTAAAAGGCAGAAATATTTTACTTCCAAAGGACAATCAAAATATTTTTTCTATTTCGAATGTTTGTGGTTAGGTTCTCCTGGACCAGAGTCTGATAGTAGAAGGATGGACTATAAAGCCTCATGGGTCTTCAACAGAGTTTATCAGTTAATTTTGGCCATATTGATGCGATTAAAAACCCCTCTGAAAGTCAGTGACAGGCAGCAGCAAACAATTCTCTCTTGCTCCTGCATCTGAGATTTGGCAGGGCTCAGCTGAGGTCCTATCACTTCATGGCATATAGAAGGAGAAAAGGTGGAAGAAGTGACAGATTTCCTCACTCTGGCTCTAAAATCACTGTGGATGGTGACTGCAGCCATGAAATTAGAAGAAGATTGCTTCTTGGCAGGAAAGCACTTTCTAGATTGCTTCTAGACAGTGTGTTAAAGAGCAAAAACATCACTTTGCCAACAAAAGTCTGTATAGTCAAGGCTATGGTCTTTCCTGTAGTCATGGACAGATGTGAGAGCTAGACAATAAAGAAGGGAGAGAACCAAATAAATGATGCTTTTGAACTGTGGTGTTGGAGAAGACTCTTGAGAGCCCCTTGGACACCAAAGAGATCAAATCAGTCAATTTTAAAGGAAATCAACCCTGAATACTCTTTGGAAGGACTGATGCTGAGGCTGAAGCTCCAATACTTTGGTCACCTCATGCAAACACCTGACTCATTGGAAAATACCCTGATTCTAGGAAGGAGAAGAGGGTGACAGAGGATGAGATGGTTGGATGGCATCACTGATTCAACGGACATTAACTTAGGCAAACTCCAGGAGATGGTGAGGGACAGGGAAGCCTGACGTGCTGCAGTCCATGGGGTCACAAAGGGTTGGACACGACTTGGTACCTGAAAAACAATGACAGCTGAGGGAGACTGGGATTGACTACAGACTGGAGGTGAGGCTTAGGTTTGTTCCAGGCGTCCCATTCTTTGGGGATCACAGGGCTACTCAGGCCATGTTCTTTTCATGTCCAGGGCAGAGTGTAAGAGGACACATCCAGTTGTATAAGCACACCTCAAGCCTCTACTTGTTAATATCCCATTGGCTAAAAATGTTACATGACCTGACCCCAAGTCAAAGGCCAGGAAATAAACTCCACATCTTGCAGGAGGAACTGCAGAATCACATGACAAAGGATAGATTCAAGGGAAGGTATAGAGTTGAGAACAACAATGCAATCTACCACTCAGGACTAAATACAGAACATGTGCATGCCTCAGGGAGACTAAAATTTTTGTACCTTCTAAAGCCAATTTTCTTTAAATAGTTGTTTAGTGTTTCTTTCTGGGAGATGGAAAGAAAATAAATGTCTATTGCAACAAATTGTGCAAAAAGAAACATTTACTCAGTAATTTACTTTTGCTTGCCAAACCAGTGCCAATATTTTGAGGGGAAAATGACAAAAAAAGTAGTATAATAGTGAAGAGTTCAGGTTCTAGGCCATGTTGCCTGGATTTAAATCAGTTAAATCATTTAATCTCAAGTTAGATATAAATATTATTAACATGCTGCTCTTCTGTCTCCAGATTTCTTTTCTTTTTTAATGAGCAAACTAATACAACTTCTTAGGAGGCAAATAATTTAAAATTACTTAAAATTTAGGTAACAAAATAAAATAGCATTTCAGTAAACAAGCATCATTCAGTTTTTGGAATTTCAGCTAATTGCAGTTGACTTTTATCTGCCTACAAATGTTCATCTAAAAAATGCTCGGTAGAGCTAGATCTGCAGTAGAGAGATGTGTTTAATTTGAGGGCATTATAATCTTGTGATAGAGGATGAATTTAAAATATGACAATTTATTCCAGTGTTATTTTAACACCTTTATAGATTGACCTTTCATGCATCTGTTGGCATGACTTTTGCCTTAATCCTCCTCTGGTTCTTCTGGTACCTGATGGGGAGAGAGCTAGACTGGTTGAAGAGCTCAGGAAAGATACTGAATGCTGATCTGTGAGAAGTTCTGAAACATCACTGGTCATTTAAGGACTTGTATTCAATTAAGTTGCAAGAGATGTGTTTATAAAGTACTTGGAGTAGGAGGTAGGTGAGAATGCAAAAGGCATATTTATATAATGAAGCTAAATTATTCTACAAGAAAACAGAGTTTGGTTAACATAGGGACTTTAATTTGTGTGCGTGTGAGAGATGAACATTTGGAACTGGGGTTGAACTGTTAGGGAACAGAAGAAGCTGACTATGCTCTCAACAGAAGACAGAGGAGGACCTACCCTCTAAAGATTCAGTGTCTTTAGAGGGGTGTCCTCTAAAGATGCAGTGTCCTCCCCTCTGAAGATGGTAAAGTCATCACAAAGTTTTTGTTGAGAACAACACCAAAGCTTAACGCTTTCCTGAGTCATCTTTATGTCTTCATTCATCTCTGATATGTGGCTCACTTTCCCCTTTTCATGTCAATTCTGCTAAATTGATCTTGGGCTAAGGGGAAAATTAAGAACAGAAACTATGGGAGATGGCTTATCAAACATTTATTAAATAGCTATTATGCACTAGACATTCTTCTAGACATTAAAGATAAAAAATAAAGAGCTTCTATTTTTAACAAGCTAATAGTTCAATAGTAGAGTTTATAATGTAAACCAGTTCTATGTATCATTTATTGAAAACTTAGCATGTGGCTAAAATACTCATCTCTCTTAAACTCCTTCCATCAGTTTGATACTAAACAGGCAATCCACCAATTTGCCAGTCAGTGCCTTGACTTCCTAACTTCCAGTGGTCTTGTCCTTCTCACTGTGCACTTCAGAATCATACCCTCAACCTTGTCTTAGGCAATATTGGTCTTACCACCAAAATATCAATTCCCAGCATCCTGTGTGAACCTGTTACTCTCTTTAGTCCCATTTTCCCTACTATTCCACTCCATTTGTTCTTGACTCTGTCAGGACCTTCAACCCATTCAACTCTCCCCCACTTCCACACCTCTTTTTCACAGTTCATTTTATCCCACCCTCACCAACCTATGTCCTCAATTCTCTCCTTGACCAGCTTAGAGTCAATAGCCTTTAATCATTCCTTGGCATACATCCTTAAGTCCCCTACTTTTCTTTTACTGGTCAAAACTCTACCTATTTAAATATAACTCTGGGCTTCCCTCATGACTCAGTCAGTAAAGAATAAGCCTGCAGTGCTGGAGAGTCGGGTTGATCCCTGGATTGGGAAGATCCGCTGGAAAAGGAAGTGGCAAACCATTCCAGTATTCTTGCCTGAGAAATCCCATGGACAGAGGAGCCTGGAGGGCTACAATACATGAGGTCACAAGAGTATGACATAACTAAGTGACTAAACCACCACCACCACCTGCTTTATTACATATCTGGAATCAAATAGCTGAATGTGTCTGGAGGGAGATACCCAACTATTCTAGAGGTCAGTTCAGTTCAGTTCAGTTGCTCAGTCATGTGCAATTCATTGAGATCCCATGGACTGCAGCACACCCGGCCTACCTGTCCATCACCAACTCCTGGAGCTTGCTCAAACTCATGTCCATTGAGTTGGTGATGCCATCTAACCATCTCATCCTCTGTCGTCCCCTTCTCCTCCTGCCTTCAATCTTTCCCAGCATCAGGCTATTTTCCAATGAGTCAGTTCTTCATATCAGGTGCCCAATTACTTTGGCTTCATCGGAGCTTCAGCTTCATCGTCAGTCCTTCCAATGAATATTCAGAATGGATTTCCTTTAGGATTGACCGTTTGGTTTCCTTGCAGTCCAAGAGACTCTCAAGAGTATAATCATGCACCACAGTTTAAGAGCATCAGTTCTTCGGCGCTAAGCTTTTTTTATGGTCCAACTCTCAAGTCCATATATGACTACTGGAAAAACCATAGTATTGAATGTTTGGACCTTGGTTGGCAAAGTAATGTCTCTGCTTTTTAATATGCTGTCTAGGTTTGTTATAGCTTTTCTTCCAGGAGCAACCATCTTTTAATTTCACGGCTGCAGTCACCATCAGCTGTGATTTTGGAGCCCAAGAAAGTAAAGTTTGTCATTGTTTCCATAGCTTACCCATCTATTTGCCATGAAGTGATGGGACCGGCTGCCATGATCTTCATTTTTTGAATGTTGAGTTTTAAGCCAGCTTTTTCAGTCTTCTCTTTCACTTTCATCAAGAGGCTCTTTAGTTCCTCTTCACTTTCTGCCATAAGGTTGGTGTCATCTGCATATCTGAGGTTATTGATATTTCTCCTGGCAATCTTGATTCCAGCCTGTGCTTCATCCAGTCCAGTATTTCTCATGATGTACTCTGCACATGAATTAAATAAGCAGGGTGGCAATATATAGCCTTGATGTACTCCCTTCATAATTTTGAACCACTTGCTTTTTCCATGTCTGGTTCTAACTGTTGCTTCCTGACCTGCATACAGATTTCTCAGGAGGCAGGTGAGGTGGTCTGGTATTCCCATCTCTTTAAGAATTTTCCATAGTTTATTGTGATCCACACAGTCAAAGGCTTTGGCATAGTCAATAAGCAGAAGTAGATGATTTTCTGGAACTCTCTTGCTTTTTCTGTGATCCAGTGGATGTTGGCATTTTGATCTCTTGGTTCCTCTGCCTTTTCTGAATCCAGCTTGAATATCTGAAAGTTCTTAGTTCATGTACTGCTGAAGCCTGGCTTGGAGAATTTTGAGCATTACTTCCCTAGCGTGTGAGACGAGTGCAATTGTGCAGTAGTTTGAACATTCTTTGGCATTGCCTGTCTTTTGGATTTGAATGAAAACTGACCTTTTCCAGTCCTGTGGCCACTGCTGAGTCTTCCAAATTTGCTGGCCTATTGAGTGCAGCACTTTCACGGCATCATCTTTTAGGATTTGAGATAGCTCAACTGGAATTCTATCACCTCCACTAGCTTTGTTCATAGTGATGCTTTCTAAGTCCCACTTGACTTCTTACTCCAGGATGTCTGGCTTTAGGTGAGTAAGCACACCATCATGATTATCTGGGTCATGAAGATCTTTTTTGTAGAGTTGTTCTGTGTATTCTTGTCACCTCTTCTTAATATGTTCTGCTTCTGTTAGTTCCATCCCGTTTCTGTCCTTTATTGTGCTCATCTTTGCATGAAATATTCCCTTTGTATCTCTAATTTTCTTGAAGATATCTGTAGTCTTTTCCATTCTATTGTTTTCCTCCATTTCTTTGCATTGTTCACTTAGGAAGGCTTTTAAAAAATATCTCCTTGCTCTTCTTTGGAACTCTGCATTCAGATGGGTATATCTTTCCTTTTCTCCTTTGCCTTTTGCTTCTCTTCTTTTCTAAGCTATTTGTAAGGCCTCCTCAGACAACCATTTTGCCTTTTTGCATTTCTTTTCCTTGAGGATGGTTTTGATCACCACCTCGTGTACAGTATTATGAACCTGTGTCCATAGTTCTTCAAACACTCTATCAAATGTAATCCCTTGAATCTATCTGTCACTTCACTGTATAATGGTAAGGGATTTGATTTAGGTCATACCTTAATGGTCTAGTGGTTTTGCCTACTTTCTTCAATTTAAGTCTGAATTTGGCAAAAAAGAGTTCATGGTCTTAGCTGCAGTCAGCTCCTGGTCTTGCTTTTGCTGACTGTATAGAGCTTCTCCATCTTTGGCCGCAAAAAATATAATCAATCTGATTTTGGTATTGACCATCTGGTGAAGACAATGTGTAGAGTTGTCTCTTGTGTTGTTGGAAGAGGGTGTTTGCTATGACAAGTGTATTCTCTTGGCAAAACACTGTTAGCCTTTGCCCTGCTTCATTTTATACTCCAAGGCCAAACTTGCCTGTTACTCAAGGTATCTCTTGACTTTCTACTTTTGCATTCCAGTCCCCTATGATGAAAATAACATCTTTTTTTGGTGTTAGTTTTAGAAAGTCTTGTAGGTCTTCATAGAACCATTTGACTTTGGCTTTTTCGGCACTAGTGGTTGAGGCATAGACTTGGATTACTGTAATATTGAAAGGTTTGCCTTGGAAATTAACAGAGATCATTCTATCATTTTTGAGATTGTACCCAACTACTGCATTTCAGACTCTTTTGTTGACTATGAGGGCAACTTCATTTCTTCTAAAGGATTCTTTCTCATAGTAGTAGATATAATGGTCATCTGAATTAAATGTGCCCATTCCAGTCCATTTTAGTTCACTGATTCCTAAAATGTCAATGTTCACTCTTGCCATCTCCTGTTTGACCACTTCCAATTTACCTTGCTTCATGGACCTAACATTCCAGGGTTCTATGCAATAATGTTCTTTATAACACTGGACTTTACTTTCATCACCAGTTACATCCACAGCTAGGTGTTGTTTTTTTCTTTGGCTCTGTCTTTTCACTCTTTCTGGAGTTATTTTTCCACTGTTCTCCAATATCATATTGGACATCTACTGACATGGGGAGTTCATCTTTCAGTGGCATATCTTTTTGCCATTTCATTCCGTTCATGGGGTTCTCAAGGCAAGAATACTGAAGTGGTTTGCCATTTCATTCTGCAGTGGACCACATTTGTCAGAACTCTCCACCATGACCCATGCATCTTGAGTGGCCCTACATGGCATGGCTCATAGTTTAATTGAGTTAGACAGGCTGTGATCCATATGATCAATTTACTATGCTTGCTGCTAAGTCGCTTCAGTTGTGTCTGACTCTGTGTGACCCCATAGATGGCAGCCCACTAGGCTCCTCTGTCCCTGGGATTCTCCAGGCAAGAATACTGGAGTGGGTTGCCATTGCATGAAAGTGAAAAGTGAAAGTGAAGTCGCTCAGTCGTGTCCGACTCTTAGCGACCCCATGGACTGCAGCCTACCAGGCTCCTCTGTCCATGGGATTTTCCAGGCAAGAGTACTGGAGTGGGGTGCCATTGTCTTCTCTGTACTATGCTTACTGGTCTCTTTAAATTTATGGCCACAAATTTCTAGTGAGTTATCAGCCTGCAGCTTCATCCTACTGTATTTCTCCAGTAACTTCATTGTCCTTTTCTCTGGGGTGACCTAAGTTTATATGTTATTCTTTCTTTTTAAACTTCTAACACTTCCTGCTTTATCCTTAGTCTCAGCTAGTTACAGGAATGCTAAGATGAGAGCCACTTCCACTTCCCATCACCGAGTCTGCCTCTGCTTCCTACTTTCCCTCTGGTTTCTATAGACAAGCTGTCCCTGCTTCCCCCAGCAGCCAGGTCCTCCATCTCACACTGGGTCTCCCACGCCTTCTTATTTCCTAGTATGCTTTGCCTCTGCAATATCTTGTCTCTCATCAGCTTTATCCTTTTTTGTTTTTCCCTAATGGATCATCCTCATTAGCTTATAAACATGGTGCAATCGTTTCCATCTTTAAAAGGAAAAACCTTTCCTTTATGTTCCCTTTCTGCTACCACTCTACCGCTCTGCTTTCCTTGATGGTAAAATTCATTGGAAAAATTGCCTAGACTTGCTGTGTCCATTTTCCTCCTCTCATTCTTTCTAATAAATCTACTTGAATCACTATTTTCTCCCCACCCCTCCACTGAAACTCTTCTTGTTATGGCTGTCCCTGACCTCTAGCTTGCTAAAGCCAATGTCAGGTCATCTGTGTTCATCTCATTCATTCAACATCTCAGCAGCATGGCAACACTCTACCTGGTTTAAGGGACCCTAGATATCCAAGTTTTCCTTTTATTTCACTGCTTATTTCTGAGCTTTTCTTACCGACTTTTCCATTTTCCAATTTTTTTGGCCTTCCTTTTTTGACTACCTATTCCCTCTAGATGACTTCATCCAGTGTCTTGTCATTTAATACAATTATAGGCTGATGACTTATAAATTTATAAATCTACCTCTAATTTCTCCCCTAAGTTTCAGGCTTGTATATTCAACTGTACATTTGACTCCACTTTGATGTCTAAGAGATATCCCAAATGGGGCATGTTAAGAGGTGAACTCTTGATTTTTTGCTAGCCTCCTTGCTTGTTCCCAATTGTTGTCATTTTGATTAATGTTTCTACATGTCTCCAATTGCTCAGGCCTAGTAACTACTCCTCCCTCATATCTAATCACTTAAAAAGCCATGTTGGCACTTGCTCACTATAAAAATCTGTCTCAGCCCAGCTACTTCTTTCTATCTGCACTGTTACCATCCTTGTTCAAGTCACTGTCATTTCTATTTTGAATTTTTGGACTCTCCCATCTTATTTCTCTGCTTTTAATCTTGCCTGGCTGCCATCCATTCTCTATAGAGCAATCAGAGGGATCCTTTTAAAATGTTAACAGGATCATGTCATGCCCTTGCTTAATATCCTCCAGCACTATGGGTGTGATTTAAGCAAATGATATAGAACTCTAGTCAAAGGGCCCAAGATTCTGGTCTATATCCAAAGTTTGGTGAAGGAGTGCATTTATATTTTAACTTATAATTATGTTCAGTATATATACCATAATTCTTTACTAATCTGCTCCTAACAATTTTTTAGCTATCAAATATGGATTAATTTGATGAAGGGGATTTCTAGTTTATAGTTATATTTTTAACTTGATAGGGAAAAGAGCATTCCCTTATCTAATCATTTGATCAATCTCCTTGAAAATAGCTATCTAATATTTCATTGTAATATTCTATCATGTGTCATAATTGAACCCTCTCATATTGTTTCTACATGTTATTATAAAAGAATAAAGATGTTGTGAATGCCTCTGTGCATAAAGGGGGAAAAGACTGTATATATCTTGAAGCCCTTCAATACATATTTCTGGGGCTTTGTTTAGAAATCTTTTAGAAAAGGATTGGTCCAGGGTCGAAGGGTTGGCATGAGAATAGAAACTGGAGCCTACTATACAGAGTGAAGTAAGCCAGAAAGAAAAATACCAATACAGTATACTAACGCATATATATGGAACTTAGAAAGATGGTAACGATAACCCTGTATGAGAGACAACAAAAGAGACACAGATGTATAGAACAGTCTTTTGTCCTCTGTGGGAGAGGGAGAGGGGGGGATGATTTGGGAGAATGGCACTGAAACATGTATAATATCATATAAGAAACGAATCGCCAGTCCAGGTTCGATGCAGGATACAGGAAGCTTGGGGCTAGTGCACTGGGATGACCCAGAGGGATGGTATGGGGAGGGAGGTGGGAGGAGGTTCAGGATGGGGAACATGTATACACCTGTGGCAGATTCATGTTGGTGTATGGCAAAACCAATACAATATTGTAAAGTAAAAAAAAAAAAAGAAAAGAAAATTGATATCATCCTCTGACGTAGATTTTTCTTAACTGTTTCCCTGAATTCTCTCTACTTTTGTACCAGTGCTCTTTGAAGAGAAGATTATATGTGATAAGCAGTGTTTCAATATTCTATAGGATCCAGGGAGAAAAAGGGGTTCTGCCTGGTAGCCTCATTACATTGGTGATGTGAAGTAACTGTTGAAGCATGGAATCAAGAAGCAGGGTGGGTGTAAGCACTGCATGTGTAGTGGGAGTACCACCAGCCTAGTTGAGGACTAGCACTTAGGGTTCAGGGATCCACATGTCACCTTGTTGGGGACAACGTGAGAACCAAATTGACGAGTTGGGTGCTAGTGAGGCTAAATTGATCTTTGCAAAAGGAGCCTTTCTGGGTAGTGGAGGGGAGAGAAGAGAGGAAAGCTAGACTTGAAAAGGACAGGAGAGAGACAATGGGGAAGCTGCTATGTTTGGGAAAGTGAAAGGAGAAATGGAGAAAGATGATGATACATTTTTCCATATATCATGAATTTTTCTAGGAGGTTGTTCAATTCAGTTCAGTTCAGTCACTCAGTCATGTCTGACTCTTAGCGGTCCCATGGACTGCAGCACACCAGGCCTCCCTGTCCATCACCAACTCCAGGAGTTTACTCAGACTCATGTCCATTGAGTCGGTGATGCCATCTAACCATCTCATCCTCTGTTATCCCTTTCTCCTCCTGCCTTCAATCTTTCCTAGCATCAGAGTCTTTTCAAATGAGTCAGTTCTTCCCATCAGGTGGCCAAAGTATTGGAGTTTCAGCTTCAACATCAGTCCTTCCAGTGAATATTTAGGACTGATTTCATTTAGGATGGACTGGTTTGATCTCCTTACTGTCCAAGGGACTCTCAAGAGTCTTCACCAACACCACAGTTCAAAAGCATCAATTCTTCAGCACTCAGCTTTCTTTGTAGTCCAACTCTCACATCCATACATGACCACTGGAAAAACCATAGCCTTGACTAGACAGACCTTTGTTGGCAAAGTAATGTCTCTGCTTTTTACTATGCTGTCTAGGTTGGTCATAACTTTTCTTCAAAGGAGCAAGAGTCTTTTAATTTCATGGTGGCAGTCCCCATCTGCCGTGATTTTGAGGCCTATAAAAATAAAGTCTGTCACTGCTTCCCCATCTTTTTGCCATGAAGTGATGGGACCAGATGCCATGATCTTAGTTTTCTGAATGCTGAGTTTTAAGCCAACTTTTCCACTCTCCTCATTCACGTTCAACAAGAGGCTCTTTAGTTCTTCTTCTCTTTCTGCCGTAAGCGTGGTATCATCTGCATATCTGAGGTTATTGATGTTTCTCCTGGCAATCTTGATTCCAGCTTGTGCTTCATCCAGTCCAGTATTTCTCATGATATACTCTTTATATAAGTTAAATAAGCAGGGTGACAATATACAGCCTTGATATATTCCTTTCTTGATTTGTAACCAGTCTGTTGTTCTATGTCCAGTTCTAACTGTTGCTTCTTGACCTGCATACAGATTTCTCAGGAGGCAGGTGAGGTGGTCTGAAATTCCCATCTCATTAAGAATTTTCCACCATTTGTTTTGATCTACACAGTCAAAGGCTTTGGCGTAGTCAATAAAACAGAAGTAGATGATTTTCTGGAACTCTCTTGCTTTTTCTATGATCCAGTGAACATTGGCAATTTGATCTCTGGTTCCTCTGCCTTTTCTAAATCCAGCATGAACATCTGGAAGTTCATGGTTCATGTACTGTTGAAGCCTGGCTTGGAGAATTTTGAGCATTACTTTGCTAGCGTGTGAGATAAATGCAATTGTGCAGTAGTTTGAGCATTCTTCAGCATTGCCTTTCTTTGGGATTAGAATGAAAAACTGACCTTTTCCAGTCCTGTGGCCACTGCTGAGTTTTCCAAATTTTCTGGCATATTGAGTGCAGCATTCACAGCATCATTTTTAGGATTTGAGATAGCTCAACTGGAATTCCATCACCTCCACTAGCTTTGTTCATAGTGATGCTTTTTAAGGCCCACTGGACTTCATACTCCAGGATGTCTGGCTTTAGGTGAGTGAGCACACCATCATGATTATTTGGGTCATGAAGATCTTTTTTGTAGAATTGTTCTGTGTATTCTTGCTTCTGTTAGGTCCATACCATTTCTGTCCTTTATTGTGCCCATCTTTGCATGAAATATTCCCTTGGTATCTCTAAATTTCCTGTAGAGATCTTTAGTTTTTCCCATTCTATTGTTTTCCTCTATTTCTTTGCATTTATCACTGAGGAAGGCTTTCTTTTTCTCCTTGCTATTCTTTCAGTTCAGTTCAGTTCAATTGCTCAGTCGTGTCCAACTCTTTGTGACCCCATGAATCACAGCACGCCAGGCCTTCCTGTCCATCACCAACTCCCGGAGTTCACTCAGACTTACGTCCATCACGTCAGTGATGCCATCCAGCCATCTCATCCTCTGTCATCCCCTTCTCCTCCTGCCCCCAATCCCTCCCAGCATCAGAGTCTTTTCCAATGAGTCAGCTCTTCACATGAGGTGGTCAAAGTACTGGAGTTTCAGCTTTAGCATCATTCCTTCTGAAGAAATCCCAGGGCTGATCTCCTTCAGAATGGACTGGTTGGATCTCCTTGCACTCTGCATTCAGATGCTTATATCTTTTCTTTTCTCCTTTGCCTTTTCCTTCTCTTCTTTTCACAGCTATTTGTAAGGCCTCCACAGACAACCATTGTGCCCTTTTGCATTTCTTTTTCTTGGGGATGGTCTTGATCACTGCCTCCTATACAATGTCATGAACCTCCATCCATAGTTCTTCAGGCACTCTGTCTATCTGATTTAATCCCTTGAATCTATTTGTCACTTCCACTGTATAATGGTAAGAGATTTGATTTAGGTCATACTTGAATGGTCTCAGATATGCAGATGACACCACCCTTATGGCAGAAAGTGAAGAGGAACTCAAAAGCCTCTTGATGAAAGTGAAAGTGGAGAGTGAAAAAGTGGGCTTAAAGCTCAACATTCAGAAAACAAAGATCATGGCATCTGGTCCCATCACTTCATGGGAAATAGATGGGGAAACAGTGTCAGACTTTATTTTTCTGGGCTCCAAAATCACTGCAGATGGTGACTGCAGCCATGAAATTGAAAGACACTTACTCCTTGGAAGGAAAGTTATGACCAACCTAGATAGCATATTCAAAAGCAGAGACATTACTTTGCCAACAAAGTCCATCTAGTCAAGGCTATGGTTTTTCCTGTAGTCATGTATGGATGTGAGAGTTGGACTGTGAAGAAGGCTGAGTGCTGAAGAATTGATGCTTTTGAACTGTGGTGTTGGAGAAGACTCTTGAGAGTCCCTTGGACTGCAAGGAGATCCAACCAGTCCATTCTAAAGGAGATCAGCCCTGGGATTTCTTTGGAAGGAATGATGCTAAAGCTGAAACTCCAGTACTTTGGCCACCTCATGCGAAGAGTTGACTCATTGAAAAGGACTCTGATGCTGGGAGGGATTGGGGGCAGGAGGAGAAGGGGACGCCAGAGGATGAGATGGCTGGATGGCATCACTGACTCGATGGACGTAAGTCTGAGTGAACTCCGGGAGTTGGTGATGGACAGGGAGGCCTGGCATGCTGCGATTCATGGGGTTGCAAAGAGTCAGACACGACTGAGTACCTGATCTGATCTGATCTGAATGGTCTAGTGGTTTTGCCTACTTTCTTCAATTTATGTCTGAATTTGGCAATAAGAAGTTCATGATCTGAGCCACAGTCAGCTCCCGGTATTGTTTTTGCTGAGTGTATAGAGCTTCTCCATCTTTGGCTGCAAAGAATATAATCAATATATTTGAAAAAATAAAATATAATCTGATTTCAGTATTGATCATCTGGTGATGTCCATGTGTAGAGTCTTCTCTTGTGTTGTTGAAAGAGAGTGTTTGCTATGACAAGTGCATTTTCTTGGCAAAACTCTGTTAGCCTTTGACCCACTTCATTTTGTACTCCAAGGTCAAATTTGCCTGTTACTCCAGGTAGCTCTTGACTTCCTATTTTTGCATTCCAGTCCTCTGTAATGAAAAAGACATCTTTTGGGGGTGTTAGTTCTAGAAGATCTTGTCAGTCTTCATAGAACCATTCAGCTTCTTTAGCATTACTGGTCGAGGTATAGACTTGGATTACCATGATACTGAATGGCTTGCTTGGAAACGAACAGAGATCATTATGTTGTTTTTGAGATTGCATCCAAGTACTGCATTTCATACTCTTTTGTTGACTATTATGGCTACTCTATTTCTTCTAAGGGATTCCTGCCCTCAGTAGTAGATATAACGGTCATCTGAATTAAATGTGCCCATTCTGGTCTTAGTTTGTTGATTCCTAAAATGTTAAAGTTCACTCCTGCCATCTCCTGTTTGACCACTTCCAATTTGCCTTGATTCATGGACCTAACATTCCAGGTTCCTATGCAATTGCTCTTTACAGCATTGGACTTTTTTCCATGATTAGGTTGTTATAATGCTCTAAATTGCTTTAATGTTTTTCAGTTGTTAGATTCTTATTTGGAAAGATTCCATGCTTTATGACTTGCTTCCAGGCAAAGAGTAAGTTGGCCAGGAGTAATGTGGCATACCTCTATGATCAGGAATATTTGTTGTGGTGACTTTGGGTGCATTGGGTAAGGGGCAGGAATTCAAGCAGTGGCTGTTCTGTTATTGTCATTGGGACTTAATTAAATCTTCAGGTTGATGTGATCTAGGGAAATGTGGTTATGTTTACAATTGCTAAAATTTACCAACTATTAAAAGTGATTTGTTAATGTGTGTATAAAAGAATATTTTCTGTGTTTTCAGTTTATATTTCATCACAAGCCTTACTATTTTTTAAATTGACAATTTTGTGCATTTTGAAGAATGTATGTATTTATTAATGCCAAGAAAAATAACATTGATTTTATTAATAGCTCCTAATTAAAAGACAGCTAATAGCACAACATTCAGAATTATGACCTACTTGACCAGGTAGAGTTCTGCAAGCTTGAGAAAAAAAAATTAATGGGTATAAGAAAAAAAATCACAGTAGATAAACAGGTTATGAGCCAAACACTTTATAATTTTAGTGATGATTGCAATTAATTGTAATTATTTTTAAGAGAATAATTATCTTGCTAAATGCTTATTTAACTGCCTTCATGGGAATAAGACTTCCTTTTAAGTAGAAATGCAAGTTTATTAAATCAATGCATATTGCATAGTGGCTTTATAGCAAATTGCTAATGAAAAATTGAGATTTTTAGAATTTCTTGACTATATCCTGTTTACTGTGCCCCAGTGACATTATATATATCCACAACAACATGATGTAGATGAACCCAAGGCATGATTAGAGTTTTAACTACCAAATTACAGTCCAGGGTGATTTGTTTTTTCTAAGATGCAAATAAAGAGAGCATGCCCTTGAAACCTTCATCACCTTGTGTATCCAAACCGTCCAAATGAGTTGTGATGGGTCTGCTTTTAATATCTTGGAACAACTGGTTTTTGAAATGTCACGATTGGAGATTTTATGGTGTCACTTAATGTGAAATAAAACATGAAGGGACTTCAGGGGAAACTTGTCTGTGTGTGGATATGACAGCAGGCCTATCTTGGCTGTGCAGGAGGTCAAGGCCGGGGGCCTTCATGGTCCACCTTGTCATGTAGCACTTCTCTGCTGCTCTTGATCATCTCTTTCCCTCTCAGAAATGCATTCTCCTGAATTCACATTTGGTTAAACTCACCACATATTTATTATGGCTCTAAATTCTGTTTGGAAAGAGACAGCGTATTAAACATATCCATTTGTTTTAAAAGTATACATGGGATTCTATGGAGGACACTAATGAGATAAGGTACACAAGCCAGCCATCAAGAAATGCACAAACTAATTGGCAGAGAACATATAGAAACATGCAACAGTCAAATAACAAAATGAAGTTCTATGGTGTCGAGTAGGAAGATGAAGATTGTGTATGAATGTTGTTATAGAAATCCAGAGGTGGGAGAGTGTTGGACAGGGTTTCTGTCAGAAGTGAGGAAGTGATTTGCAGAGGTGGGAAGGCTACCTGAGCAGGGCTAAGGCACAAGTCTCTTCCTCCTAAATGCACACTAGTGATCGCTAATGACAAATATACTTATGCTGGTGTGCTCCTGAAGTGATTTTAGGGAGATGCTGCGTTGTTGAGTTTGTTTTCTTATCCAGGAGGGATCTTAAAGGTAAGTCTGTCACCACCAGAAGGAAAGGGAAACAGCCAAAATAATGTGAAGAGCAAATTTTCTGGCAATTAAAAGGTCTGAGTTTTAGTCCCTAAGCTGTCAATTCACTTTTGTTAAAGTGACTTAAGATGAGTCATTTTGTTTCTCTTCATTTATAAAATGAATTTTTTGGGTAGGATGCTCTTCGAGGTCCCTTCCAACTTGGGGATTCTGTGAGTTGGTACTATAGTAGACTGGGTAGATCAATCTCTGGACAGAAGAGCCTTTAGGTACTATTAGCTCTCCCAGTGACCTATTATTATGTGTGGTTTACCTTATACTCTAGTAAGATCATGGCTGTAAAGGCCTTGCATTTTGTACTTTGAGATTAGCTAGACTGTTGTTTAGAAAGCTGATGTAAGAGTTCCTTTTTGGTTACTCTACAAGAACAATGACGTTACTTTTACTCTTTTATAAGAGAACCCTTTGAGAATAAAATGGCTTTAATGTTTCAGAGGGTCAAACAATTCTGAACAGCCCAGAGTGCATTATTCTTATCATGGCTTAGCAGGTGTCCCTGAGTAAGAAGACTCTCTAAATATTTAATGTGAAACTCTTGAAAACTGTCCATCTTTTCTTCTTGGACCGGCCCCATCGTCAGTATTTATTAAGAAACACACATGTATTCAGATTCAAAAACCTCATTGTCTTAATTTGATTCTACTGTCACAATCAACTAACATTCACTGAACATTCATTGTCTCTTCAGCATTGTATTACGCATTAGGGACACTGCTTATTAAGGTCTTTTTTCCTCAAGGACTCTGAAATCACCTTTTTAAGGTTAGAAATAGAACAGAAACTGAGCAAATTGTAACATTAAATGACACAATAGGTCATTGCAAGGTTTGTATACTTTTATCATCATCTAATACACTGCATTCATCTACTTATGTATAATTGTCTTATTATATATTCAATTTCTACTTCTGTAATTTAAAATGTGGCAGCTGTAACTAATTTGGATATCAACCACCTGCTGTGCTGTGCACATATCTATAAAACTTTATTCTACAATCTGGAATATATCTAAAAATATTCAGAAGTAAATATATCATCATTAACCTGTCACATACAGTGACAGTCTCACAGAAATAAAAAATGAAAGCAAACAGAATGAATTGTGAGTAGGAGTCCTGAATTAACCCTTAATTCTGCATCTCACCTGGATGGCCTCCTTGGAGGCAGGGCAGCAGCATGGGAAGCTGGGAGTCATTCCCCTTGCATTTGTCTTTGTGTTGTCACACAAAGTGTAGGGTTGTGAGAAACTGTTTCCAATCAGGTTACTAGCAATAGTTTCTATCAGAATGAGGATAAGCATCTAGGATTCTGCTCCTTCCTCAGTGAAAGGCATAGTGCATAAAAGAATGAGTCAGCAATCCTCTGTACTGTGGATGTATGAGATGGAGCTAAATGGTACCAAGACTATAATAGAATTTTACAAGTGGCCTTAATAAAAATCTTTCTTCTATGGCTCAACCATGAGTATTCATATCCTGAGCAGAATCACCCTTTTTGAAGTTTTCAACACTGTTGGCCATTCTTCCTTTGTAAAGCAAAAATTCTTCCTCTTTGTTAAAATAAACAAACCTTGCTACTTATTAAAAACACTGGAAAATACAACTGAAAAAAAAAATGAAAAAGGAAACAGATTTGTAATGTTACCTCTCAGGGAGAGCCACTGTTAACAGTGTAGAGCCCAGCCTTTTCTTTCCAAGCCTATTTATCCATGCATTTTAAAAAATGGGACTATCCTATAAATACTCTTTTAAAACTAGTTTTCTCATTAAACTGTATGCTACATAGCATTTTTCTTGTTATCGACTATTTGTAATAGGCACAAAATAACTTAGACACAAATCAGATCTGTGTAAAAAATGAAAACATTTCCTAACTGCATGAGCTCTCCTTGATTCTAAGTGTCTTTTTTTTGGCCTTAGCAGCAAGAAATATAATGAGT
This sequence comes from Bubalus bubalis, assembly GCF_019923935.1. NCBI lineage: Eukaryota > Metazoa > Chordata > Mammalia > Artiodactyla > Bovidae > Bubalus > Bubalus bubalis. The sequence continues at coordinate 44,025,922 of NC_059173.1, forward strand.
CTTCAAGTTATTCTTGTCTTTTCCAATTTAAAACTCAGACTCTTTTTGACAGTCAAATTCAAGAACTGTAATCTCAGGTACTGTTCAAAACTTGTCCTCCAAATTTCTTTCCTTTCTGAGGAGATTTGCCCCCACCTTATCCTTTTCTAATTCACCGACTTGTGCTCATCTGAGGTGTCAGAAAAGGAAGGGGACATCTCTGAAAAGTATGGAATGGCTGGTGGGTAGGACGTGTGTTTCATCTACAAGTTCTCCCTCTGCTATATCTCATCACTAATGTCTTTGCCTCGTTTGGTCTCTGGCACTAAGGATGCTTGTGCCTCAGGCTAGTAAGGTAGCGAACGCCTCCACTGATCTCCAAATAGAACGTTTCTTGTCCTTTTCTAGTCTCTGTGCAGCTGCTGCTGATTCTTGGCATTGATGAACTTGCTGGGATTTTAGGACATATGACAGCATCTAAGTATGCCGTTGAGGCTTTAGAAGCATCATGGCTGTTACTTTCCCCTCTCCAACCTCAGATTTGTCCCCACCCTCTTAAGACTTATGCTGTTTGGGGTCTCTTTACTCCTAGGCAGTCCTTTGGGGTGGAAGCTGGCAGATTGGCTGATGCTTCCAACCAACTTCAGTAGCTTGCTCTGGGTCTGCAAAAATCCATACCTTCCCATGTAGTTGTGCCTCTTGATCATCTCTTGGGATCCGTTTTTAAGTTCTCCACCATAGGGCGAATACCAGGAGTGGGGCCAGGATCAAATAAGATGGAAATGTGCTCACCATATAGTTTCCAAAAGCTGATTCTCTACCATTCTTCATTTCCCCCCATTTTATCTACAATCTTGAAAAAGATTAGTAAATCAGTTCTATCTCTTTGTGGTATCAGAAAGTGAAAGTGAAAATGAAAGTCGCTCATTCATGGCTGACTCTTTGCGACTCCATGAACTGTAGCCTGCCAGGCTTCTCTGGCCATGGAATTCTCCAGGCAAGAATCCTTGAGTGGGTTGCCATTTATTTCTCCAGGGGATCTTCCTGACCCAGAGATTGAACTCAGGTCTCCTGCATTGCAGGCAGGTTCTTTACCGTCTGAGTCACCAGGGAAGCCCATTTGTGGTATCAGATCAATGGGCAAAGTTGGACACAGAGGTAGGAATTCCTCTGAATTTAGCCCTACCTGCTGGGGTCCAGCCCCAGCTGATCCAGGGTATTCGAAGGAGAGATGGCGTAGGTGAGGATCAGGAAACAACTGCTTAATTAAACATTAATTAAGGATATAAAGAGTAATAGAATGAGGATAGCTCAGTAGGAAAATTCAGTGGAGAAAAGAGGCTGAGTAGCTTGGTTTACGCGGGAGACCAATAAAACTTCAAGACAAGAAGTTTGCACCACTTACGTAGGCCACAGGCGTCCTTCCGTTCTCCCGAAGGAGAGGAGACACTGAGGCCTCCCCGGTCGGATCTTAGAAGCCCAGGCATAATTAGCAAGCATGGCGGGTTCCGTGCTCCAGATGGAGACTCAGCCAGAATTTGAGAGAGAGAGTGACATGGGGAGACCAAGTTTCAGTGAAGAAGACCCGCACTTTATTTTCCAAAGTAGTTTTTATACCTTAAGTTATGCATAGAGGATAATGGGGAAAGGGGTGGAGTCATGCAAGGACAGCAGTTCCTGGTTCTAATCGAAGCCAGGCTTTCAAACTTATCATATGCAAAAGTTCAGGTGATTGACATCATCTTCTGGCCAGGAGGCCTGTTAAAATTTTAAGAAACTTATTTTTCTCTAAAGGTGATTATTCCAAAGTCATTCACCAGCCTCCAAAAAGGCATTGGACAAAGCTGCATTCCTATAGGGCAAAGGTGACGTGGGCTCAATCAAGAAAAGAATTAACTCAAGGGTCCAAGGTTACAAACATTGAGGCTACTACTTACATTTCTATACACCCATTATATCAATCAATACACTGCCAAGGACACAGTAGGTAAGGAGTATGGAGACTTAGCAGCAAACATTGGCCCAATAAGTGAAAAACCCTTCACCAATACAATTTCTCATCAATCTTTTAACTACTCAAAGGAATCTGTGTTTAGACAGTTTAGAACATCTCCTGCCTCTCACAGTTGGGAGGCTCTGAACAATCACATGTGGCCGGAAAAACCTATTCAGGCAGGCTAGAGGATTTCCAAAGGAGTTTGTAGGTTGAAACACTGTCACACCCAGGAATTATTAACTGGAGCTGTAAGCTAACTCTTTTTTCAGAGAGAGGTAGTGGGGGACAGCCCCCCTGTGAAGTCAGAGGTGTTGGTGAGAGCACAAAGCAGAAAGTAGGCAGACTCTGGTTTGGGGGTAGATGCTCGAGAATTTCCAGGGGACTCCTGAGGCTCAATCCTGCCTTTGCGTATGCCGAGCCTCCTTCCTCATGACCTTTGCCATGGGCGGAGCTCCTGCTCCCGGCAGTGATAGAATTCTAGTTGAGCTATTCCAGATCCTGAAAGACGATGCTGTGGAAAGTGCTGCACTCAATATACAATATGCAATATGCAATATGCCGGCTCCCGGCACCTACCTACTCCAGTATTCTTGCCTGGAGAATCCCAGGGACGGCGAAGCCTGGTGGGCTGCCGTCTATGGGGTCGCATAGAGTCGGACATGACTGAAGCAACTTAGCAGCGGCAGCAGCAGCAGCAGTTGTCCAGAAGGGAGATGGAGCTGCAGAAATCAAAGAGAATCCATCTCTGTTTCAGTTTATAGTGACAAAGAAATACTTCCGTGATTTTTTAATTGTTGCAAACTGTTGCATAATGTTCTATTCTATGCCCCATTGTTTATTTTACAAATTCTTTTTTTTTCAGTTACTGTGTCACTCTCCCTAATTTTGATTATAAACAAAGATAAATTATTTAACTGTTTTTAAATTAAAGTGCTAGAAATTATATCTGTCTGTATTTTTTTTAAACTTCTCTTTAAAAGATAATTGTTCAAAAATGCTATACTTATAAATAACAACAACAACAACAACAACTTCTTCCTTGCTAATTCCCTGGTGGTCTGGTGATTAGCACTGTGTGCCTTCTCTGGGGGGGCATGGGTTTGATGCCTGATCTGAGATCCTGTAAGCCCCTGCACAGTGCGATGACACACACAAAGATGTTCTTCCTTGTTTCTTTTCTCTTCTGATCACAAAACTGGTTCGTGGTCCACCTTTAATTTTGTTTCTTTATGGCCTCATTTTTGGAAATTCCGTTTAGACTTATGGCTTCAGCTCTCAACTGTAGTCATATGACTCCTGAATTTTCATTTCTAGTCTTGGTCACTCTTACTAAGGACCAGTCCCACATTTAAATTACTTGCTGAAAATCTTTACATAAGGGTCTTTCTGGGACCTTTAATTCAAGATATGAGGACAGAACTCATTGTCTTTGATATTCCTGATTGATAACGGCATTGTGCTAGCAACATAGCCTGGGGAAATGACTGTTATGTCACTAGACCTATCCTTGGAGGACAAAGGATGTGACCCAGGACATTTTGACATTGTTTTGACCTCATTGTTTTGGCACAATACACTTTCCTGTTCTCTATTACATCAATGCCAAATAATTGGTACATAGTAAACTAAACAATTAAAAGGATAAAGGTCAGATCAGCAACTGAATAAGCCAAGATTGGAAAATGAAGCAATCTTGGAGTTATCTGAGAGAATTTCAATAATTAACAAGTCATACCATTGACTTCTTAGCATCTAAAATGATGCTTGATACATAAAAAGTTTTCAATAGATATTCTGACCTAATTAATAAATGCATGTACAGTACTTAAAACTGACCACAGCTGAAAATGAACATGTGTTTTGACAATAAATGATTCTCTTAGCTCATTCAGGCTGCATCAACAAACATACCATAAACTGGGTAGCTTATAAATAACAGAAGCATGGAACTTCCCCTGCTGGTCCAGTGGTTAAGTCTTTGCCTTCCAATGATACGAGTACAGGTTTGATCCTTGGTCAGGGAGCTAAGATACTATATACCTAGTGGCCAAAAAACCAAAACATAAAATAGAAGCAATATTGTAACAAATTCAATATAGACTTTTAAAATGGTCCACATTAAAAAAAAATCTTTGAAAAAATAACAGAAGCTTATTTCTCACAGTTCTGGAGGCCGGGGAGTCTGAGATCAAGGTGGCAGCACGGTCAGGTTCTGGTGAAGGCTCTCTTTCCGATTGCTTCAAAGCCAGGGCCTACTCGCTGTGTCTTCAGATAGTTGAAGGGGCAATGGAGCTCTCTGGGATCTCTTTACAAGCTGTCCCAAGGACCCTACCTCCTAATAACATCATATTGGGGGTTAGGATTTCAACATATGAATTTGGGGAGAGCATAGGCATTCAGACCATAGCATTCTTGCCTCTGGCTTCCCCAAATCCATGTCTTTCTCACATGCAAAATACATTCATTCTATCCCAATAGTCCCTAAGTCTTAACTAGTTCCAGCAACAACTCAAAAGCCTGAAGTCCAAAGTGTCCTCTAAGTTAGATACAAGTGAGACTTGAGGCTGATTCATTCTGAGGCAAAATTTCTCTCTAACTGTGAACCTGTGAAATCAAACAAGTCATGGGTTTTCAAAATACAATGACGGGACTGGCACAAACAGAGAGAAATAGGAAAGAAAAAGGTGACAAGTCCCAAACAAGGCCCAAACCCCACAGTACAAACAGCATTCAGTCGTAAGGCTTGAAAATAAGTTCCTTTGCCTGGGAGCTCTGCCACCAGGCCCAGGGGGTGGGGGCAGGGATCCCATCTCTGGACACACTTGGACAGCCCCACCCCCATGGATTTGCTAAGTGAAGCCTGTGTGGCTGCTTTCACAGATTGAAGTTTCCTGTATGTGGCTCTCTTGGGATGGAGCCACACACCAGTATCTCTGCTGCGCTGGGGTTGGTGGGGTGGTGCCTGCTTCCACAACTTTGCTGGGCATCGCTTTAGCAGGGACTTTCTGCAGTATATCATCCTCACCACCAAGGCGCTCTGCTTGCATCATGTGCCTGCAGTTCTGGGAAGCTCCATCCTTTGAAATCTGGAGCCATACTCAATGGCTCTGCTAGGCAATGATAGGGTCCCTGTGGCTTTGGGTGGCATTCGTCTGGCCTGTTGAAACCCAGGCAATGCCCTCCTTTTGAAACTGAGGAACTAGCCCTGATGATCTCTGAGTCCTTTCTGGGGTCCTTCTGTTTTTGGCTTGAGGAATATTACTCGTTTGCTGCTGAATGACTATGCTATGACTCCATCCTGTAAAATCTAAGAAATCTGACAACCGTGCTTCTTTTCTTCCTATCACTTTCTCCTTCAGTTCAAATGGGCAGTTTGCCTACTGGCATGGTTGATTAAATCTATGGCTCACACCCATACTGCTCTCCTTATAAAACTTTCCACAGATACACCCTTAGTGTTCACTTCTGAACATGTTTCTCATATTTTTGAGATATGAATAGGCAGAGAATTTTCTGAATTTTTAAGTCTGCTTCTTTGGGAGTTAATTGTCTTCAAGTCTTTTCTTTTTTCTTGCATTTTACGGTAAGCATTCAAGGGAAGTCAAGTTGCACCTTTAATACTTTGTTTAGAAATAGCTTCAACCAAATATTCAATTTCATTAATCACAAGTTCTACCTGCCACAAAACATCAGGACACAAACATAATTCAACTAAAATATTTGCAACTCTATAATAAAGAAAGCCTGCTTCAGTGATCAATGCAAAGAAATAGAGGAAAACAACAGAGTGGGAAAGACTAGGGATCTCTTCAAGAAAATCAGAGATACCAAAGGAACATTTCATGCAAAGATGGGCTCGATAAAGGACAGAAATGGTATGGACCTAACAGAAGCAGAAGATATTGAGAAGAGATGGCGAGAATACACAGAAGAACTGTACAAAAAAGATCTTCACGACTCAGATAATCACGATGGTGTGATCACTGACCTAGAGCCAGACATCCTGGAATGTGAAGTCAAGTGGGCCTTAGAAAGCATCACTACGAAGAAAGCTAGTGGAGGTGATGGAATTCCAGTTGAGCTTTTCCAAATCCTGAAAGATGATTCTGTGAAAGTGCTGCACTCAATGTGCCAGCACATTTGGAAAACTCAGCAGTGGCCACAGGACTGGAAAAGGTCAGTTTTCATTCCAATCCCAAAGAAAGGCAATGCCAAAGAATGCTCAAACTACCGCACAATCGCACTCATCTCACACGCTAGTAAAGTAATGCTCAAAATTCTCCAAGCCAGTCTTCAGCAATATGTGAACCGTGAACTTCCTGATGTTCAAGCTGGTTTTAGAAAAGGCAGAGGAACCAGAGATCAAACTGCCAACAACCACTGGATCATTGAAAAAGCAAGAGAGTTCCAGAAAAACATCTATTTCTGCTTTATTGACTATGCCAAAGCCTTTGACTGTGTGGATCACAATCAACTGTGGAAAATTCTGAAAGAGATGGGAATACCAGACCACCTGATCTGCCCCTTGAGAAATGTGTATGCAGGTCAGGAAGCAACAGTTAGAACTGGACATGGAACAACAGACTGGTTCCATATAGGAAAAGGAGTACGTCAAGGCTGTATATTGTCACCCTGCTTATTTAACTTACATGTAGAGTACATCATGAGAAACGCTGGGCTGGAAGAAGCACAAGCTGGAATCAAGATTGCCGGGAGAAATATCAATAACCTCAGATATGCAGATGACACCACCCCTATGGCAGAAAGTGAAGAGGAACTCAAAAGCCTCTTGATGAAAGTGAAAGTGGAGAGTGAAGAAGTTGGCTTAAAGCTCAACATTCAGAAAACGAAGATCATGGCATCCGGTCCCATCACTTCATGGGAAATAGATGGGGAAACAGTGGAAACAGTGTCAGACTTTATTTTTCTGGGCTCCAAAATCACTGCAGATGGTGACTGCAGCCATGAAATTAAAAGACGCTTACTCCTTGGAAGGAAAGTTATGACCAACCTAGACAGCATAATCAAAAGCAGAGACATTACTTTGCCAACAAAGGTTCGTCTAGTCAAGGCTCTGGTTTTTCCAGTGGTCATGTATGGATGTGAGAGTTGGACTGTGAAGAAGGCTGAGCACTGAAGAATTGATGCTTTTGAACTGTGGTGTTGGAGAAGACTCTTGAGAGTCCCTTGGACTGCAAGGAGATCCAACCAGTCCATTCTGAAGGAGATCAGCCCTGGGATTTCTTTGGAAGGAATGATGCTGAAGCTGAAACTCCAGTACTTTGGCCACCTCATGCGAAGAGTTGACTCATTGGAAAAGACTCTGATGCTGGGAGGGATTGGGGGCAGGAGGAGAAGGGGACGACAGAGGATGAGATGGCTGGATGGCATCACTGACTCGATGGATGTGAGTCTGAGTGAACTCCGGGAGTTGGTGATGGACAGGGAGGCCTGGAGTGCTGCAATTCATGGGGTGGCAAAGAGTTGTACACAACTGAGCGACTGAACTGAACTGAACTGAACTGAATGAAGATCACCTTTTCCTCTAGTTTTTCATTTCTGTGTGAGACCTCATCAAGATGAACTTTGCAGTCTATATTTCTACCAACAGTCTGTTCATGACCATTTAGGTATTCTTTAAGAGACTGATATTTTCTGTATAGCTCTCTTCTTCTTCTGAACCCTCTCCAAATTCACTTTAATGGTTCATTCATAACAATGTAAGCTTTTTCTAGCATATACTTAAAAACTTTTACAGACTCTATCAATTACCCCTTTCCAAAAAGGCTTTTACATTTTTAGGTATTTTTAAGGGTAGCACACAACTCCTTGGTACCAATTTTCTGTGTTAGTCCAGTTGGGTTGCTACAACAGAATTACCATAAATTAGGTGGATTATAAATAGTAGACATTTATTTCTAACAGTTTTGAAAGCTGGGAAGTTCAAGATCAAGATGCCAGCATATTGGGTTATGGTGAAGGCTTTTCATGATCAAGGAAGAGAGTGTCTGAAATTGAGTGTAGGGCCATATCAAAGAAGTGAGAGGCTAAGGCACTGGGATGCTCATATACATGGATATTAAAATAACAGGAATTTCAGGCATAATACAGTTGAGTATGACAGGAGCAAAATTCTTCTAGAAATGAGAGGAGTGACTGCAACCCATTGAGATTCAGGTATATTCTGATTATGAAATCCAGAGCTGAGCATTTCTAAAGTGAAGGAGGGTGAATGGTTTGAAAGCTGACTGAGAAGCATGAAAGACATCTACTCCATCTCCAGCACTGTGAAGGAGAATAGAATATAGGGGAATGGACAGTGCCTAATTGCGAATTCCAGAAGGCACAATGGAAGTGCTCAGGACTTGAGTGGATGGAGTCCGGAAATGGTCTGTGATGGGTGTGGAGGGATTACACATAAAGTGGGTGAAGGACACCAAAAGATCAGTACTAAAGATCTCAGGACGAGGCAGGGCAGTTTGTGAAGCTGTGCTGAAGAATAGGGAGGCTGGGGGAACTGTCCAGTTCTAAGATTTTTTTCTCAGTCCTTATTAATGGAGCTGTGATGGTAGGTGAAGTACATAACTGTTATGATCTGATGGATCTCAGATGCTTTCTTATGGTTTCCGCTGAAAGAGATGACAGCTGTGGAATCCAGAAAGGAGAACTCTGCTGAATTTTTTTTTATTGAAGTATAGTTGATGTACAGTATTTCAGGTATATAGCACAGTAATTCTGTTATATATTAATGTGTGTGTATGTGTGTGTGCACACTAAGTTGCTCTGTCATGTCCGACTCTTTGCAACCGCATGGACTGTATCCTGCCAGGCTCTTCTGTCCATGGAATTTCCCAGGCAAGAATATTGGACTGAGTTGCCATTTACTAATTCAGGGGATCTTCCCAACCCAGGAATTGAACCTGCATCTCTTATGTCTCCTGCATTGGCAGGTGGAATCTTTACCACTGGGCCACCTGGGAAGTCCTATATATATGTATGTATATGCATATTTTTTCAAATTCTTTTCCATTAGAGATTATTGAAGATATTGAGTATAATTCCCTGTGCTATCCAGTAGGTCCTTATTCTTTATCTATTTTATATATATTAGAGTGTATCTGTTAATCCCAAATTCCCAATTTTTCCCTCCCATGCCCATTTCCCCTTTGACAATCTTAAGTTTGTTTTCCATGTCTGTTAGTCTATTTCTGTTTTGTAAATAAGTTCATTTGTATCATTTTTTTAGATTCCACCTACAAGTGACATCATATGATATTTGCAAAACCATATCATATGGTTTACTTCACTTAGTACGATAATCTCCAGGTCCATTCATGTTGCTGCAAATGGCATTATTTCATTTTTTATGGCTGAGTACTATTCCATTATATATATATAGAGAGATGTGAAAACAGACACTATAAAACTCCTAGAGGAAAACATAAGCAGAATACTCTTTGACATAAACCAGAGCAATAATCTTTGGATCTGTCTCCTAGAGTAATGGAAGCAAAAGATGTAACATCTTCTTTATCCATTCATCTGTTGATGCACATTTAGGTTGCTTCTGTGTCTTGGCTGTTATAAATGCTGCTGCAGTGAACACTGGAGTACATGTATCTTTTAGAATTACTGTTTTCTCTGGATATATGCCTAGGAGTAGGATTGCTGGATTATATGCCAACTTTTAGTTTTTTAAGGAACCTCCATACTGTTCTGCACAGTAACTATACCACTTTACAGTCCCATCAACAGTATAGGTAGGTTCTTTTATCTCCATACCTTCTCCTGCGTTTATTTGTACACTTTTGATGAATGGCCATTCTGACCTGTGTAAGATGGTGCCTCATTATAGTTTTAATTTGCATATCTCTAATAATTAGTAGTGTTCAGTGTCTCTTCATGTGCCTCTTGGCCATCTGTATGTTTTGTATGTCTATATAGGTCTTCTGTCCATTTTTTGATTGGGCTTTTTTTTTTAATTGAGCTGTGTAAGCTGTTTGTATATTTTGGAAATCAAGCCCTTATCAGTCACACTGTTTGCAAATATTTTCTTCTATTTCATAGTTCGTCATTTCATTTTATGATTTCTTTAGTTGAGAAAAACTTTTTAAGTTTAATTAGGTCCCATTTGTTTATTTTTGCTTTTGCTTCTATTACTCTGGGAGACAGATCCAAAGATTATTACTCTGGTTTATGTCAAAGAGTATTCTGCTTATGTTTTCCTCTAGGAGTTTTATAGTATCTGTTTTTATATCTAGGTCTTTAATCCATTTTGAATTTACCTTTGTATATAGTGTTAGCGAATGTTACAACTTCATTCTTGTATATGTAGCTGTCCAGTTTTCCCAGCACCACTTATTGAAGAGACTATTCTTGCCTCCTTTGTTATAGATTAATTGACCATAGGTGCATGGGTTTGTTTCTGGGCTCTCTATCCTGTCCTATTGATCTGGGGGCTTCCCAAGTGGCACTAGTGATAAAGAATCTGCCTGCCAATGCAGGAAACACAAGAGACCTGGTTTTAATCCTGGGGTTGGGAAGATCTCTTGGAGGGAAATGGCCACCCACTCCAGTATTCTTGCCTGAAGAATCCCATGGACAGAGGAGCCTGGTGGGCTACAGGACATACGATCGCAAAGTGTTGGACATGACTGAAGCAACTTAGTATACACACATATTGATCTATATGTCTATTGTTGTGCCAGTATCATCCTGTTTTGATCATTGTAGCTTTGTAGTATAGTATGAAGTGAGGAAGTATGATTCTTCCAGCTCCACTCTTCTTTCTTTCAAAAAGATTATCTTGTCTGTTTGGAGACTTTTGTATTTCTATACAACTTTAATTTTTTTTTATCTAGTTCTGTGAAAAATGCCATTGATAATTTTATAGGGATTGTATTGAATCTGTAGATTGCCTTGGGCAGTTTGTCATTTTAACAATATTGATTCTTCAGATTCAAGAACATAGTGTATCTTTCCATCTGCTCATGTCATCTTAAACTTGTTTCATCAGTGTTTCATAGTTTTAAGAATATAGGTCTTGTGCCTCCTCAGATAGGTTTATTCCTAGATATTTTATTCTTTTTAAATGCAATGGTAAATGGGGTTGTTTCCCTAAATTTTTCTTTCTAATATTTTGCTGTTAATGTATATAAATACAACATATTTCTGTGTGTTAATTTAGTATTCTACAAGTTTACCAGATTTATTGATAAGCGATAGTAATTTTCTGGTAGTGTCTTTAGGATTTTCTATGTATAGTATTATGAAATGACAGTATTACTTCTTTCTTTCCAATTTTGATTCATTTAATTTCTTATTCTTCTCTGATTGTTGTGGCTAGGACTTCCAAAATTACATTGAATAAAAGTGATGAGACTGTATATCTTTGTCTTGTTCCTAATTTTAGACAGAATGCTTTCAACTTTTCCCCACTGAGTATGATGGTAGCTGTGCATTTTTCATATATGGCCTTTATGATTCTGCTGAATTTTATGAACCACATCCCCATGATCAGAAAAAACTCATTATTTTTTAAAGCATTTTTATTATTTTAAAACATCACAGTGATCATAAGAGTGATCATTTATCTCTTCAAGGATTTCTCCAGTGGGGTATAGGAGGCATAATATTGCTGCTTGAATTCAGCTATTTAAGAAGGTAAAATTTCACTGGTTCCAGTAAAGAAATGAAATATAGTGCCTGTAATGAACACTGGTTGAGGATGATGGTAATTCACATTGAGAATTATGTAAGAACAAAGTTTATGGTTCCAGTGTCTTTATAACATTATGGTTATTTTATCACCATGGGTTGGCACACTGTTTAAGGAGATATTATTGTCTTCATTTTATAGATGAAGAGTCTTTGGTTCAGAGAAGTTAAATAAGTTAAAGCCAAAATTTGAACCTAACTTGTTTTAGTCCAGGCTCTTACAGTTGGCCATTTGCTCATGCTTGTATAGTGTTTTCATATAAATTACCTTATTTGCATAAATAAAGGTTTCGTTTAGTTTTATTGATGCTCCTCCAAGCTCCCTAGAATATCAGAGTTCATTTTAGCCAGCAGAACTTGTTCTAGATTTATGTAAGAGTTACATCTTACTGACCCTCATAATCCACATGTCCTTGTTGTTTTCCTGCAAATGAATAGGTTAAAGGAACATAATTGCCTGCCCACTAGAAATCTTGTAGTTTTTCTATGAAAACAAACTGCCATGAAAACCTGATAACAAAAGGACCTTAAAACAAAGAATTCAGTAAATCTCTCTGGAATTTAGCATGATTTTTCTTGTCTCTTCTGATTTTCTAATGGAACATTTTCATATTTGATATATGCAAAAGAATACTTATACTATATATATAAACTATGTAAGAAATTAATAAAAAGAAAACTAGCCTACTCCCCTAGCCATGAGTGGAAGGAATACTGACAGTTTGAAGCTCTCTGAGGCTTCCTCCCAAGCCCTTCCTCCTGCCTTCCATTAGAGGAAAACGTTCTGTTCTAGTGTTTATGATTCCCTTGTTTTAAAGATCATGCACCCCCGAGAAAATATGTTGGTTATATTTTTTCAAGACTTTGAAAAAGACTTTCAAAGTCTTTCAAGTTTTATGCATCTTATATTACTACATTATCTTTTTTAGACTTGTTTATGTTTCTTTCTTCTGACAGTTTGTTTCAAAGTATATTATTAATATGTGTGTGTATATGCCAGTCACTTCAGTTGTGTCTGACTCTTTGTGATCCTATGAACTGTAGCCTGCCAGGCTCCTCTGTCCATGGATTTCTCCAGGTAGGAATATAGGAGTGGGTTGCCATGCTCTCCTCCAGGGGATTGTCCCAACTCAAGGATTGAACTCGTGTTTCTTACATCTCTTGCATTGCCAGGCAGGTTCTTTACTACTAGAACCACTTGGGAAACCTATAGTATATAAGCATATATATATATATATATATATATATATATATATATATGCTGATATATATATATATATATGAACATAACATTGAATAAAGTGGTGATAATGGATACTTTTCCTCATAATTTATGTATTTTTATGTATTTTATTTTTTCTCCAGCTTTGCTGAAGTATAATTGACAAAACTGTATATATTTGAACTGTGCAACATAGTAATTTGACATGCATCAGTTTAGTTCGGTTCAGTCGCTCAGTCATGTCTGACTCTTGACGACCCCATGAATCGCAGCATGCCAGGCCTCCCTGTCCATCACCAACTCCCGGAGTTCACTCAGACTCACGTCCATCGAGTCAGTGATGCCATCCAGCCATCTCATCCTCTGTCGTCCCCTTCTCCTCCTGTCCCCAATCCCTCCCAGCATCAGAGTCTTTTCCAATGAGTCAACTCTTCTCATGAGATGGCCAAAGTACTGGGTTTCAGCTTTAGCATCATTCCCTCCAAAGAAATCCCAGGGCTAATCTCCTTCAGAATGGACTGGTTGGATTTCCTTGCAGTCCAAGGGACTCTCAGGAGTCTTCTCCAACACCACAGTTCAAAAGCATCGATTCTTCGGCTCTCAGCTCTCTTCACAGTCCAACTCTCATATCCATACATGACCACTGGAAAAACCATAGCCTTGAGTAGACGAACCTTTGTTGGCAAAGTAATGTCTCTGCTTTTGATTATGCTATCTAGGTTGGTCATAACTTTCCTTCCAAGGAGTAAGCGTCTTTTAATTTCATGGCTGCAGTCACCATCTGCAGTGATTTTGGAGCCCAGAAAAATAAAGTCTGACACTGTTTCCACTGTTTCCCCATTTATTTCCCATGAAGTGATGGGACTGGATGCCATGATCTTCGTTTTCTGAATGTTGAGCTTTAAGCCCACTTTTTCACTCTCCACTTTCGCTTTCATCAAGAGGCTTTTGAGTTCCTCTTCACTTTCTGCCATAAGGGTGATGTCATCTGCATATCTGAGGTTATTGATATTTCTCCTGGCAATCTTGATTCCAGCTTGTGCTTCTTCCAGTCCAGCGTTTCTCATGATTTACTTTGATATGCATACACCTTGTGAAATGATTAATCCTTGTGCTTGTGCTGTGCTGGGCTCAGTCACGTCTGACTCTTTGTGACCCAATGGATTGTAGCCTGCCAGGCTCCTCTGTCCATGGGCATTCTCCAGGCAGGAATACTGGAGTTGGTTGCCATGCCCTCCTCCATTGGATCTTCCCAACCCAGGGATCAAACCCAGGTCTCCCACATTGCAGGTGGATTCTTTACTGTCTGAGTCACCATGGAAGCCCAAGAATACTGGAGTGTGTAGCCGATCCTTTCTCCAGAGGATGTTCCCAACCCTGGAATTGAACTAGGGTCTTCTGCATTGCAGGTGGATTCTTTACCAGCTGAGCTACCCTGGAAGCCCTGATTAATCCTTGTATTTATTTTAAAGGAAATATTTCTAATGTTTCTCCCTTTAGATTGATTTTTGCTGAAGTCCCTTTTAGTTGAACCAGATTCATTTTTATTACAAGTTCCTAAGAGTTTAATTTTTAAAAAAAATTATGAACAGGTTTGAATTTTATCAAATCATTTTCTATATCTGTTGAAATGACAATATAACTTATCTAATAATAAGTAAATGTGTTATTTTACATTCATAGTTTTTCTGTTTTTTTTTCAAAGTTTAACCTTTTTATTTTATATTGGGGTATAACTGATAAAAATGTTGTTATAGTTTCAGTTGAAAAGTGAAGAGACTCAGCTATACATATATATGTATCCATTCTCCCCCAAACTCTCTTCCCATCTAGGCTGGCACATAACATTTGAATAGAGTTCCATATGCTATACAATAGATCCTTGTTGGCTATATATTTTGAATATAACTGTGTACTTCCAAAACTCCCTAACTGTCCCTTCCCTCCAGGAGCCATAAATTTGTATTCTAAGTCTGTGAGTCTCTTTCTGTTCTGTAAATAAGTTTGTATCATTTCTTTTTAGATTCCATGTATAAGGGACGTCATACAGTATTTCTCCTTCTCTGTCTGACTTATTCACTATATGTGAACCGTGAACTTCCTGATGTTCAAGCTGGTTTTAAAAAAGGCTAGGAACCAGAGATAAAATTGCCAACATCTGCTGGATCATGGAAAAAGCAAGAGAGTTCCAGAAAAACATCTATTTCTGCTTTATTGACTATGCCAAAGCCTTTGAATGTGTGGATCACAACAAACTGTAGAAAATTCTGAAAGAGAATGGAATACCAGACCACCTGACCTGCCTCTTGAGAAATGTGTATGCAGGTCAGGAAGCAACAGTTAGAACTGGACATGGAACAACAGACTGGTTCCAAATAGGAAAAGGAGTTACGTCAAGGCTGTATATTGTCACCCTGTTTATTTAACTGATATGCAGAGTACATCATGAGAAACGCTGGACTGGAAGAAACACAAGCTGGAATCAAGATTGCTGGGAGAAATCTCAATAACCTCAGATATGCAGATGACACCACCCTTATGGCAGAAAGTGAAGAGGAACTCAAAAGCCTCTTGATGAAAGTGAAAGTGGAGAGTGAAAAAGTGGGCTTAAAGCTCAACATTCAGAAAACAAAGATCATGGCATCTGGTCCCATCACTTCATGGGAAATAATGGGGAAACAGTGTCAGACTTTATTTTTCTGGGCTCCAAAATCACTGCAGATGGTGACTGCAGCCATGAAATTAAAAGACGCTTACTCCTTGGAAGGAAAGTTATGACCAACCTAGATAGCATATTCAAAAGCAGAGATATTACTTTGCCAACAAAGGTCCGTCTACTCAAGACTATGGTTTTTCCTGTAGTCATGTATGGATATGAGAGTTGGACTGTGAAGAGAGCTGAGAGCCGAAGAATCGATGCTTTTGAACTGTGGTGTTGGAGAAGACTCCTGAGAGTCCCTTGGACTGCAAGGAGATCCAACCAGGCATTCTGAAGGAGATCAGCCCTGGGATTTCTTTGGAGGGAATGATGCTAAAGCTGAAACTCCAGTACTTTGGCCACCTCATGCAAAGAGTTGACTCATTGGAAAAGACTCTGATGCTGGGAGGGATTGGGGGCAGGAGGAGAAGGGGACGCCAGAGGATGAGATGGCTGGTTGGCATCACTGACTCGATGGATGTGAGTCTGAGTGAACTCCGGGAGTTGGTGATGGACAGGGAGGCCTGGCATGCTGGGATTCATGGGGTCGCGAAGAGTCAGACACGACTGAGCGACTGAACTGAACTGAACTGAACTGATGACACTCTCTATGTCTATCCATGTTGCTGCAAATGGAATTATTTCATTCTTTTTAATGGCTGAGTAATATTCTATTATATATATGTACCACAGTTTTTCTAATGTTAAATTTTCTTCCTGTTTCTGGAAAAAATCTCATTTGGTCTTGATTCATTGTTTTTCTAATTGCTATGGCATTCAGTTTCCTAATATTCTGTTTTGTTATTTTTATAAATCTATATTCACTTGTGAGATTGGACTAAAATTTTTCTGTCCTTGTCTAGTTTTGGTATAAGGGTTATACTTACAAATAAATTGTAGAAAAAGCAAGGGAATTCCAAAAATACTTGCTTCATTGACTTCACTAAAGCCTTTGATTGTGTGGATCACAACAAACTGTGGAATATTTTTTATGAGATGGGAATACCAGACTACCTTATCTGCCTCCTGAGAAACCTGTATGCAGGACAAGAAGAGACAGTTTGAATTGGACTTGGAACAATGGACTGGTTCAAAATTGGGAAAGGAGTAGGTCAAGGCTGTATTTTGTCAGGCTGCTTATTTAACTAATGCTGGGCTGGATGAAGCACAAGTTGGAATCAAGATTGCAGGGAGAAATATCAGTAACCTCAGATATGCAGATGATGCCACTGTAATGGCAAAAAGCGAAGAGGATCTAAAGAGTCTTTTAATGAAGGTGAAAGAGGAGAGTGAAAAAGCTGGCTTAAAACTCACCATTCAAAGATGAAGATCATGGCATCCACTCCTATCACTTCATGGCAAATAGATGAGGAAAATGTGGAAACAGTGTCAGATTTCATTTTCTTGGGCTCCAAAATCACTGTGAATGGTGACTGCAGCTACAAAATTAAAAGACACTTGCTTCTTGAAAGAATAGCTATGATAAACCTAGATAGTGTATTAAAAAAGCAGAGACATCACTTAGACAAATGTCCGTATAGTCAAAGCTATGGTTTTTCCAGTAGTCATGTATGGATGTGAGAGCTGGACTATACGGAAAGCTGAGAGCCTTTGGAGATTTTCCAGAGAAGTTCTCTGGAGAAGGGATAGGCTACCCACCCCAGTATGCTTGGGATTCCTTGGTGACTCAGACAGTAAAGAATCCACCTGCAATGCAGGAAACCTGGGTTCAGCCCCTGGGTTAGGAAGATCTGCTGGAGGAGGGAATGGTAACCCACTCCAGTGTTCTTGCCTGGAGAATACCCATGGACAGAGGGCCTGGTGGGCTAAAGTCCAAGGAGTCGGAGAGTCGGACGTGACTGAGCGACTAAGTACACAGTACCATGTTCCAATCTGTAGAACTTTTAAATTTGACTATTTTACTTTTTGTATAATAATTTCTCTTTTGTTCTTTTATAAAAAAGTTTGATCATTGATTATTATTCATTTTTAAAATCAACTTTATTGAGGTGTGATTTACATATTATAAAATTCACTCAGTGTGAATGTGCAGTTTGATAATTTTTAGGAAGTGTATCCTGTTCTACAATAATCACCACAATCCAGTTTTAGAATATTTTCATCAGCTCAAAAAGTTCCTTCATGCCCACTCGGAGCCAGACCCCACTCTCCCACTTAGCCCCAGGCAACCACTGTCTTACTTTGTCTCTATAGTTTTGCCTTTCCTAGAAATTTCTTAAAAGTGAAATTATACAATGTATAGTTTTTGTATCTGGCTTCTTTAGTGTAGCATGATGTTTTTGAAGTTCATCTATCTTGTATACATCAGTAGTTGCTTTTTATTTCTGAATAATAGTCCATTGTTTTGATATGCCATATTAAAAAAAATCCATTCATCAGTTGATGGACACTTGGGTTGTTCCCAGTTTTTGATTATTATTCATAAGGCTTATGTGAATAGTCATGTATAAGCCTTTGTGTGGGTATATGTTTTCATTTCTCTTTGGTAGATAGCTAGGTGTGGAATTCCTCTGTTATATAGTAAGTTTACATTTAACTTTTTAAGATACTGCCAAACAATATCCCAAAGTGGCTGCATTATTTTACCTTCTCATTGTCAATATATAAGGGCTTCAGTTGTTCTCGGAGAAGGCAATGGCACCCCACTCTGGTACTCTTGCCTGGAATATCCCATGGATGGAGGAGCCTGGTGGGCTGCAGTCCATGGAGTCGCTAGGAGTCGGATACAACTGAGTGACTTCACTTTCACTTTCCACTTTCATGCATTGGAGAAGGAAATGGCAACCCACTCCAGTGTTCTTGCCTGGAGAATCCCAGGGACGGGGGAGCCTGATGGGCTGCTGTCTATGGGGTCGCACAGAGTTGGACACGACTGAAGTGACTTAGCAGTCAGTTGTTCTGCATCCCTGTAACATTTGGTCTTGTCAGTCTTTTCATTTTAGCTATTCTAGTGGATGTGCAGTGCTATCTCATGGTGGTTTAAATTTGCATTTCCTTGATTTCTATACTAAGCATCTTTTCATGTTCTTATTCATCATTCATATATTTTCTTTTGTGAATTGTCTAGTTCTTTTTTCCCATTCTTAAAAATTGGGTTGTTTGCTTTTTATTATTATGTAATAAGAATTCTTTTATCTTTCAGATTTTTAAAATTGCATATGATTTGCATATATTTTCTCACAATTTATAAGTTTTTTCCTTTTTCTTAATAGTTTCTTTTAAAGAGCAAAAATTTATAATTTTGATGAAGCCTAATTTATCAACATTTTCTTATCTAGATAATTATTTTAATATAATATCTAAGAAATCTTGTTCTAACCCAAGGATAAAAATTCTAGAGACTTCCAGACATTTTATAATTTTAACTCTTATGTGTAGGTGTTTAATCTGATTTGAGTTAATATTTGTATGTAGTATAAAGTAAGAATTTAAATTCTTTTTAAAATATGCTTATTAAATTATTTCAGCACCATTTGTTGAATAGTTTGTTCTTTGTATCACCTGGTATCTTTGTTGAAAATCAGTAGACCATAAATGTGAGGTTTATTTTTGGACTGTCTTTTCTATTCATTTTATCTATATTGTTATACTTTTTTTGATTTCTAACTTACTTTTCATTCCATCTTTTATATATTTAAGTAGTTTATATCTGTTATCAGATATTCCAATATCTGAAGTCTTTTTTTGTCCAGGGAATGTTTTTGTTGTTTCTGCTGATTCTAAATCATAGTATTAATACTTGTTACCTTGTGGGTTTAGTGGTATGTGCAAACTCATATTTAGGTGAACTTTGCGTGAATCCAGAGGGCCTTAGTTGGGAATTCCTTTATCCATAGAAAATTTGTATTTGTTTCTATTAGTGGTAAAGAATCTGCCTGCTAATGCAAGAAATGAAAGATTCCTGGGTTGGGAAGATCCCCTGGAGGAGGAAATGACAACCCACTCCAGTATTCTTGCCTGGAAAATTCCATGGACAGAGGAGCCTGGTGGGCTATAGTCCATTGGGGTGCAAGGTGTCTGACGTGAATGAATGACTAAAGCTTCTGGCAGAGCCAGGGCAGTGATATCAACCTGAGATCAGGGCCTCAGGCAAGTGAGGCTGTCTAGTGTGCAGAATTATGGAGGCACTCACTCTCAGAGTCCTGCAGAAGTGCCTTTGCACCCTAGCTGCCTCTCTTCTCACCCTAGTCCCAGCCCTGCCAGAGACCACTATAATCTACTTTGAAGTTCTTCATTTATAGTGGGATCAGGTTATCTTGCTTCTCCTGCCAGTGGCCCCAAGACAGTTTCCTGAGACTTCCTTAATCCCTCTCCAAGATCTTGACTCAATGCAGGAGTTTCAAGTCTCCCCTTCTTGAGCAAGGGCCCCCAAAGCTCAGCTTCCTGATATCAGTGACACACAAAAATTTATATTCTTGGGTAACTTGGCTTTCAGATTGCTTATTGCTCACCATTTCTGTTCAGCTCAATGTTTTTTTTTTCTCCTGTTTTTAGATTTTATTTTATTGTAAACCATCAGTGCATTGAAAAATATGTTACTTACTCAAGATATAATTTTATTGTAGTGACTGAAACCCTCAAAATATGTAGCCTATAGTATGTTCAAAATAGTGATACATGATTTCTTTAAAAATCAACCTTAACATTTTTAAAAAGCAGATTTTTTTTCAGGATGATTAGTAGATGAAAAATGTAGACAATAGATTGACTAATACATATTTGCCAAAAGATTGGTTTAACCTTAAATAATAAAATAATTCTTTATTTTGATTCATTCATCAGTCCTCAAAATAGTACTGTTAGATACTTGGTGATTTTCTCTCTTGACTGTGATTAAGCTCCAGCTAAGCAGGTGAGCCTGATCATGCTCAGAGAATGCTTATTTGCTTTATTAAGGTACTTTGTTCACAAGCATCATTTCTGGATGTGGGATATGATCTGAAGGCCAAGAAAAATGAGATATAAAGCCTTGCAAGGTAGAACAGAATCACAATCTCACACTAAACCTATGGTGAATAAATACTCTAATTATTAAAGGTTCTACTTCAGTGATAATAGTAATGAGAAACAGTTGATGTAATTAAGAAACTGAAGTATTTTTGTTGGAATATCTAAGCTTTTGTTACAGAATAACAGGAGGAAGAAATTTGAAATGATCTTTTATCACTTAAAGAGCACAAGCAGAATCAATTAGCCTGAATTTAGATTTGTCTAATAATAATGTAGGCTCTGTCTCAGCCCCTATGTCCTTCCCTATATAAAGAGGCATAGTACCCAGAAGGTCTCTAATTTAAGCAGCTGGGGATTCTAGGTATGATCTGTTCCATGGGCATCATGAATTAGTATTCATAGCTAGAGACAGATAGGCCTGGCTAAAATTAACGTTCAACCTGGATTAGTTAATTAGTGTGGCTAGCCTTAGCAATGGCACCCCACTCCAGTACTCTTGCCTGGAGAATCCCATGGATGGAGGAGCCTGGTAGGCTGCAGTCATGGGGTCGTGAAGAGTCGGACATGACTGAGCGACTTCCCTTTCACTTTTCACTTTTATGCATTGGAGAAGGAAATGGCAACCCACTTCAGTGTTCTTGCCTGGAGAATCCCAGGGACGGCGGAGCCTGGCGGGCTGCCGTCTCTGGGGTCGCACAGAGTCGGACACGACTGAAGTGACTTAGCAGCAGCAGCAGCCTTAGCTTCACCATAAAAAATTGAGATAATGACAATCTTACCTCATTAGGTTATTTTAAGGATTAAGTGAAATATTACATGAATAATGCTTAGCAGAGAGGTTGATACATAGTAAATGCCAAATGCATATAGTCACTATATGGGCTTCCCTAGTGGCTCAGATGATATAGAATCTGCCTGCAATGTGAGAGACCTGAGTTTGATCCCTGGGTTGAGAAGATACCTTGGAGAAGGGCATGGCTACCCACTCTAGTATTCTTGCCTGGAGAATTCCATGGAAAGAGGAGCCTGATGGGCTACAGTCCATGAAGTTGCAAAGAGTCAGACATGACTGAGTGATCAGCACTTTCACACATTTCACTTTCTATCTGGTTTGGGGAATTTATGCCAAGTCATTTATAGGTATGATCTTCATGCCCCCTGTGATGTAGTGGTATGTATCCTATAATTGAAAGAAATAAGATATTTAATAAAGTTTTTAGAGGAAATTTGAGTATTTCATTAGTGATGTGATGCTGCAACTACCATGTTGAGATATATCCATTTAAATGCAGAGTTCCAAAGAAAAACAAGGAGAGATAAGAAAGCCTTCCTTGGTGATCAATGCAAAGAAATAGAGGGAAACAACAGAATAGGAAAGACTAGAGATCCCTTCAAGAAGATTAGAGATGCCAAGAGAATATTTCATGCAAAGATGGGCACAATAAAGGACAGAAACAGTATGGACCTAACAGAAGCAGAAGATAATAAGAAGAGGTGGCAAGAATACACAGAAGAACTATATAAAAAAGATCTTAATCACCCAAATAATCACAATGGTGTGATCACTCACCAGAACCAGACATCCTGGAGTGCGAAGTCAAGTGGGCCTTAGGAAGTATTATTATGAACAAAGGTAGTGGAGGTGATGGAATTCCAACTGAGCTATTTCAAATCCTGAAAGATGATGCTGTGAAATTGCTGCTCTCAGTATGCCAGCAAATTTGGAAAACTCAGCAGTGGCCAAGGGACTGGAAAAGATCAGTTTTCATTCCAATCCCAAAGAATGGCAATGCCAAAGAACGCTCAAACTACTGCACAGTTTCACTCATTTTACTTCTAGCAAAGTAATGCTCAAAATTCTCCAAGCTAGGCTTCAACAGTATGTGAACGGAGAACTTCCAGATGTTCAAGCTGGATGTAGAAGTAGAGGAACCAGAGATCAAATTGCAAACATCCATTGGATCAGAGAAGAAGCAAGAGAATTCTAAAAGAACATCTACTTCTGCTTCATTGACTATGCTAAAGCCTTTGAATGTGTGGATCACAACAAACTGTGGACATTTCTTAATGAGATGGGAATACCAGACTACCATTCCTGCCTCCTGAGAAATCTGTATGCAGGTCAAGAAGCAACAGTTAGAACTGGACATAGAACAATAGACTGGTTCCAAATCGGGAAAGGCTTTACATTGTACTCTTGCTTATTTAACTTACATGCAGAGTACATTATGTGAAATCCTGGGCTGGATGTAGCAAAAGCTGGAATGACAATTTCAGGGAGAAATATCAATAACCTCAGATACGCAGATGACACCACCCTTATGGCAGAAAGCAAAGAGGAACTAAAGAGCCTCTTGATGAGAGTGAAAGAGGAGACTGAAAAAGCTAGCTGAAAACTCAACATTCAAAAAACCAAGATCGTGGCAACTGGTCTCATCACTTCATGGCAAATAGATGGGGAAACAGTGGAGACAGTGAGACTTTATTTTCTTGGGCTCTAAAATCACTGCAGATGTTGACTGCAGCCATGAAATTAGAAGACGCTTGCTCTTTGGAAGAAAAGCTATGACCAACCTAGGCAGTATATTAAAAAGCAGAGACATTACTTTGCTGACAAAGGTCTGTACAGTCAAAGCTACGGTTTTTCCAGTAGTCATGTATGGATGTGAGAGTTGGACCATAAAGAAAGCTGAGTGCAGAAGAATTGATGCTTTTGAACTGTGGTGTTGGAGAAGACTCTTGAGAGTCTCTTGGACTGCAAGGAGGTCAAACCAGTCAATCATAAAGGAAATCAACCCTGAATATTCATTAGAAGGACTGATTCTGAAGCTCCAATACTTTGGCCACCTGATATAAAGAGCTGACTCATTTGAAAAGACCCTGATGCTGGGAAAGATTGAAGGCAGGAGGAGAAGGGGATGACAGAGGATGAGATGGTTTGATGGCATCACCAACTCAATGGAGATGAGTTTAAGTAAACTCTGGGAGTTGGTGATGGACAGGGAAGCCTGGCCTGCTGCAGTCCATGTTGAGAAGTAATTTCCATAGTTCAATAATCTGCCATTAGTACTAAGTCAATCAAATTACCATAATTCAGAAGGAAGACAAATATTTTGGTCAGCATTTTCTCCTTATGTGACACGGCCAGATATTAGTTTTAAGTGGTTGAGTTAACCAACTCTATTCTAATCATATTCTTCATCTTATTTAAATGAAAAAATAGACATATATCTTGTGATACTGTGCTCTTGGTTTGTTGAAGGCCTATCACCAGTACAGTGTGAGTACAGGCCTTCTGTTCACTTTCCAACACTGCTCAGTACAGAGTGACATAGAGTCACTGGTTTAGTGTAATCACTTAAGTTTATTCAGATCTCCATGAGACTTGATAGAAATATTTTGGAAAAAATATACTGACAGGAGAAGGGTTAGAAAACTATTTTTGATGTCTCTGGGACTTGAATAGAGAATGGTTTTTCCTAAAAAGATAGGCAAATGCAAAAATGATTTGTATACATATACATAAAAAATTAAATATAAAGAAATATAATTTATCTATCTGGCACATGAAGCTGTTTTTGGAACAATCAGCTTGAAGCTATCAAGAGACTTTTTGTGATTGCCTGGTAATTGACTCCACTTGTGGGCCAGACCAAATTGCATTAATTGAGTTGATCACAAATAATAGTCTCAAGCACCACTACATCTTGTGAATAATTACCTCAGGTACACAATACTATAAATAAGACTCTAGTTCTAAATCATATTTATTCAATTTGTTCTTGCTTGCTGAGTGAGGCATCTCAAGTGGCTTAAACTTACTCAACACACTGTAGGATTGTTACTGTAGGACTGACAAGAGGAAACATCCCACTGGCGTGTAGGATGCTTACAGAGAATAGTCTTAAAAGGTAAGTAGATCGAGCACCTTAGCAAGGTACAGAATGAGACATGAGCACGAGGCAACACTTCACACCGTACCCCAGTCTCTGAAGGGAACTCCTAAAGGTGCCATGAGTTTCCATTTTCACTCAAAATTCTTATGGCTTTTAAAACACCCAGTAGATCTTGGGCATTTTTGCATATATATATATATATATATCCCAATGAGTTTTCCAATGATAGAAGAGGTTCTGGCTACAGAGAGGTTTGTTCCCTGAGTGAAGGGTGAGCATTCCCTTTCCTTTCTGCTTCTCTCCCTACTTCACACTGCATTCTGCCACCAGCGTGCGGTAGGCTTGACAGCGCCCGGCATTCCTGTCAGAGGAGCTGGGATTATTACTGGGTTCCTCTATGCCTGGGCTTCCCTCATGGCTGAGATGGTAAAGAATCTGCCTGCAGTGTAGGAGACTCGGGTTCAATTCCTGGATTGGGAAGACCCCCTGAGAAGATTCCCATGGAAATACTGGCTACCCACTCCAGTATTCTATGCATAAAGGAGCCTGGTGGGCTATAGTCCATGGAGTCACAAAGAGTCGGATACAACTGAGTGACTAACACTAATACTATGACTAGCTAAATTATGTAAGTGAGCAATTTAGCCCCTTTGAGCCTTGGTTCCTTATGTGGAAAAGGGAAACATTAAGATTATGTGAAAAAATAACCTAATCAATACTAGCATTACGGACTGCTATAATTTTATGCCTGATTAATCTACTTCCCTATCCACTCCCAGGCCACTCATCCCTACATTTTTGGCCCTCTTATTCTGCTTCTTTGCTGCCATTCCAGGATTCATTCCTTATCCCTGCTGCTGCTGCTGCTAAGTCACTTCAGTTGTGTCCGACTCTGTGTGACCCCATAGACGGTCCGCTGTCCCTGGGATTCTCCAGGCAAGAGCACTGGAGTGGGTTGCTATTTCCTTCTCCAATGCATGAAAGTGAAAAGTGAAACAGAAGTCGCTCAGTCATGTCCGACTCTTAGCGACCCCGTGGACTGCAGCCTACCAGGCTCCTCCATCCATGGGATTTTCCAAGGCAAGAGTACTGGAGTGGGCTGCCATTGCCTTCTCCTTATCCCTAGGTATTCTCTTTGACCTGACTGATTCTACTCTGTCCTCATGTTTCCTGGCTGACTCTTGGTTCCTTATTGTGGAAGAGTCATTTTGATGTTTACATGTGGCTTTATGCCCTTACTTAGTTCTGACCTTGTCAGACTTTGTTGTTTAATCTTACTCAGGCTGTAATTGGAACATTCTCCGAATTGGATCCCGTGGCCTAGGTAACACCTCTAGGTGCCCCTTAATGATGGCAAATAATTGCTCAACCTTCCAATAAAAATCACTCTTTCAGAGGGCTTCCCTCTAGAGTCCTGTTTCTTAATGGACCATCTGTACCAGAATTGGGCTTCCTAGGTGTCACAAGTGGCCTGCCTGCCAATGCAGGAGAGATAAGAGATGTGGTTTCGATCCCTGGAAGATCGAAGATCTTGGGAAGATCCCCTGGAGAAGGGCTTGACAACCCACTCCGGTATTCCTGCTTAAAGAATCCCCATAGACAAAGGAGCATGGTGGGCAACAGTCCATGGGGTCACAAAGAATAGGATACGATTGAAGCCACTGAGCGAGTGAATACCAGAATCACCTGTAGACTAGCAAAGATGCAGACCCAGTGTCCTGCCCAGATTCTTGGGGGCTGAAGTCCGTGCATCTGCATTTTAAAAAAGAATTTCTGGTGATGCTTATGCACACTGAAGAGCTTTCCTGATACTTCTTCTCTACCCCAAAACTCCAGACCTTATGCTTGCCTTCTGTAATAGTATTCTAGTTAAACATGATGTTAACTTCAGAGTTTTTTTTTTTCGTAAATACTTTTTACTAGGTTGAGAAAGTTCCTTTTATTTCTTAGTTTACTAAGAATTACTATTGTGCATGGGTATTATTTTCTTTGCATTCAATTTGCTAATACTTTGTTAAGGATATTTGCATCCATTATAATGAAGGATATTGGGTTGTAATTTTCTTTTTTTTTTTTTTTTTAAATTTTATTTTATTTTTAAACTTTACATAACTGTATTAGATTTGCCAAATATCAAAATGAATCCGCCACAGGTATACATGTGTTCCCCATCCTGAACCCTCCTCCCTCCTCCCTCCCCATTCCATCCCTCTGGGTCGTCCCAGTGCACCAGCCCCAAGCATCCAGTATCGTGCATCGAACCTGGACTGGCAACTCATTTCATACATGATATTTTACATGTTTCAATGCCATTCTCCCAAATCTTCCCACCCTCTCCCTCTCCCACAGAGTCCATAAGACTGTTCTATACATCAGTGTCTCTTTTGCTGTCTCGTACACAGGGTTATTGTTACCATCTTTCTAAATTCCATATATATGCGTTAGTATACTGTATTGGTGTTTTTCTTTCTGGCTTACTTCACTCTTTATAATAGGCTCCAGTTTCATCCACCTCATTAGAACTGATTCAAATGTATTCTTTTTAATGGCTGAATAATACTCCATTGTGTATATGTACCACAGCTTGCTTATCCATTCATCTGCTGATGGACATCTAGGTTGCTTCCATGTCCTGGCTATTATAAACAGTGCTGCGATGAACATTGGGGTACTCGTGTCTCTTTCCCTTCTGGTTTCCTCAGTGTGTATGCCCAGCAGTGGGATTGCTGGATCATAAGGCATGTCTATTTCCAGTTTTTTAAGGAATCTCCACACTGTTCTCCATAGTGGCTGTACTAGTTTGCAAAACCACTATGAGGTACCATTTCACACCAGTAATTTTCTTTTGTTATGATGTCTTTGCAAGATTAAAAATGGCCTAATAAAATGAATTTAATATCTTTCTCCTTGTCTATTTTTTGAATGACTTTTGTTGGATTGGTATTATTTCTTTCTTAAAAGTGTGGTAGAATTCATCAGTGAAGCCACTTGGACTTGATGCTTTTTCAAAAAGAGGATCTTTAAAAGCTACTAATACAGTTTCTTTACTTGATATGGGCTTATTCAGGATTTTTATTAGTAGCATGTCATTTAGTAACAAGTCACATTATTTACTAACAGTAGTATCAGTGGTCTTTCAAGGAATATATTTTATTTACCTTATCAGACTTATACACGCAAAAACACTTATAACATTTTTCATAATTATTTTGATTTCTATAAAGTTGGTAGCAGTATTGTCTTTCTCACTCCAGATATTGCTAATTTGAATCTTTTCTTTTGGTTCTTGTTTAGTCTAGCTAAATATTTATTCATTCTACTGGTATTTTTAAAAACAAAACAAAACAAAAATCTAGTTTTTAGGTTCATTGATTCTTCCCTATTGCTTGTCTTTTTTTAAGTATAGGTGTTTAGTGCTGTAAAGTTTTCTTTAGGCTGTGCCATAGATTTGTCCTACAAATTTTGATGTGTGTTTTCATTTAGTTTGAAATAGTTTCTAATTTCCTTGTGATTTCTTCAATAACCCATAGGTGATTTAGAAGTATGTTACTTAATTTTTATACATTTTTAGTTTTCCCAGATTTCTTTTTGTGATTGATTTCTAGCTAAATTCCATTTTGGTCAGAAAACATACTCTGTATGCTTTCAATGCTTCTAAATCATTGAGCTTTGTTTATTGCCAGCATGTAATTTATCCTGTTGAATATCCTATTTGCACTTGAAAAGAATGTGTTTTCTGCTGTTGTTGGGTGGAATGTTCTATAGATGTCAATTAGGCCAAGCTATTTGGTGGTGTTTTCCAATTCTTTTACATCCTTTATATATCCAAGTTGTGTGTGGGATAAGAAATGCATTCAAAGGTACAACATATTCAGTGATTTCTTAAGGCTTTTAATATTTGCTAGGCACTCTGGAGGGCTCCTGCATTCTTTCTTAGAAGTTATCTAAAGATGTTTGGGGAATTTATTATCTCAGCATTTCTAATATTCTTTGACTTCCAAAATTTCCCAGTTAAGATTTTAGCTGCTCTCTTACCTGCCCTGAACTGGGTCTACCATTTATGATAAATAAAGCTGTAGGTGTTTGCCATCTGAGCTGGGTGGGGTTGGAATGGTAGCTGGCAATACGGTCAGACAACTCACAGTTGAGTGACAGCTTTCCAATGCATAAACAGTTCTGAGGTGGTTCTTTGCCTTTGGTTGTTTTCCAGTGCCCTGAAATTGCTTAAATAACTTTTCCCTTTATAGTATTTGATTTCTGTGGAATGGAAATACCCAGTCTTCTCATGCCAACATCACAGCAGTGGATATCTGCTCCTTTCCTTAGAAACAGTGTTTTTTCCTTGCAGCCATGACCCTGGACATCTTGCTGCCTTTAAGTTTCCTTTAAATATTAGAATGTCTTAGCACTTCGGAAAAGCCACTTTAAAAAAAAAAAAAAAGGCAGAAATTCTTTTCTCATCTTGCTTCACATGTTCCCCTTAGGTAATCTCATTGATATCCATAACTTTAATTGTCACTATGTGCTATTTCTTGGAGAAGGCAATGGCAACCCACTCCAGTACTCTTGCCTGGAAAATCCCATGGGCGGAGGAGCCTGGTAGGCTGCAGTCCATGGGGTCGCTAAGAGTCAGACTCGACTGAGCGACTTCACTTTCACTTTTCACTTTCATGCATTGGAGAAGGAAATGGCAACCCACTCCAGTGTTCTTGCCTGGAGAATCCCAGGGACGCGGGAGCCTGGTGGGCTGCCGTCTCTGGGGTCGCACAGAGTCGGACACGACTGAAGCGACTTAGCAGCAGCAGCAGTAGCAGCAGCGTGTGCTATTTCTAAAATTCATATCTTCTGCCTAGATTTTTCCTTTGCACTCCAGACTCTTAAACTTATCAACTTACCCTTTTTCACTTCACTCTCTTGTTGACCCTTAAATACAAGTCCAAAGTAGAATGCCATCTTTTCTCCCTAACTTGTTTTTTTCCAGGAGTCCTTATCTTACTAATACAGCCATCATCCACTATTATTCTTGAAATGTCCTCAGTATATCCATTCCTCTTCTTGTTGCTGCTGCTGCTTAGTCGCTTCAGTTGTGTCTGACTCCATGCAACCCTATGGACTGCAGCCTGCCAGGCTCTTCTGTCCATGGCGATTCTCCAGGGAAGAATACTAGAGTGGGTTGCCACGCCCTCTTCCAGGGGCTCTTCCCAATCTGGAGATAGAACCCGGTTCTCCTGCATTGCAGGAGAATTCTTTACCGCTGAGCCACCAGGGAAGCCCTGATTCCTCTCCTTATACCTCCATAAATAAAGAATTACCAATTCTGTTATTTAAATACTTCTTGAATATGGACACATTTTTTCATTTCCATTGTTGTCCTGTGAATCTAAACCATCATCTCTTTCTTGAGCTACTTGAGAACATTCTTATTTTTCTATCCAGACATCTTGGATCATTTTAAAGATATGTATCTTATTACGACCCATACCTGAAAATGTATCTGTATGTTTTTTATGATTTTATGATAAAAAGTATTATATTCAACGTGGTCTATGTGACCCTGAGTGATCTGATCCTTCCCAGCCCCTCCAGGCTCAGGTCATAACACCATTTGTTTCACTCTCTGCTATTCAGTCTATGAGGATCTTTTCTCAGTTCCTAAACCACATACATTCCCTGACTTCCTAAGACCACTGTATTATATGCTTTCAAGTACACTATCTCTTCATGCCCCCTGTTACATTTATCATGTAGTTATTCGTTTAATGTTTTCCCTGCTTTTATGTTGGCTGCCCAAAGACCTATGACTGTTTTGTTTGCTACTATAGCATCAATATTAAAAGGAATACCAAGCACAAATTAGGCTCTCAATAAAATTTGTTTAATGAATGAATGAATTCAAAGGACATTATTGTCCTTAATGCATTTATGTATTGTTTCTGATCCACTATATGGCTACTAAGATTAAAAAAGTCACAAATTACATAATCAGGCTAGTCCAAAGATTACAGATGTAAAATAGGGTAAGGAGTCCTAGGGTCTCCCCTCCTCTAACAGCCTCCTAACTACAGATAGGTCGTCTATTCTGAGGTCATTTCCTCACCACTTTCTGATGTTTTTTGACTCTTAGCTGGGGTTGGGTAGGAAGTTATTGGAATCATGGAACTACCTCCCACTATTGGGAAACTTCTGTCAGCCATATCTTGACAACTTTCCTTAAGGTCTTTGTTCTGTTTAGACACAATGCAATTTCATTCTGTTCAATATGCAAGTTCCTCCCTATAAAGTTTAGTGTATGTTATTAATTTTCTACTAAATAGTTAAAACATGCAAGCTTTGACATCAGCAAATCCCACTTACTAGCTGTGTGACCTTTAGTGGGTTTCCAAACCTTTCTTTATTTTTCTCAACCATATGATGGTGTAAATGAGAGCACCTACTATATAAAGTGCTCTTTATATAGAAGAATGTTTGATGTTTATTAAACACTTAATAATGTGTCTAGTATCTGACTCTATTTATTGATAGTTTCTTTACCATGTGTATTTGTCATTTAGTCATGTCTGACTCTTTGCAACCTCATGGGCTGTACCCTACCAGGCTCCTCTGTCCATGGGATTCTTCAGGCAAGAATACTGGAGTGCGTTGCCGTACCCTCCTCTAGAGGATCTTCCCAACCCAGGAATTGAACCCAGTCTCCTGCATCACAGGCAGATTTTTTTTTTTACCATCAGAGCCACCCTTTTCTTCCCAAGTTATAGGACTTAATTATTACTTAATTGTATAGACTCAGAAATCTTGGGGGACAGGAATCTAATTGATTAAATATTCCCTGAAAGTAGGGACTCTACCCTATCACAGTGCCTGGCATATAAAAAGTACTCAGTAAATATTTTGTAATGGGGTTTCTTTGAAAATAGGATCTAATTCCAAACAATCTCTCCCTCAAGTAGCTTAATTTAGTGTATTTGTTCTGTCCCATCAGAAACCCCCAAATTAGTTTGCATTAGATGACTGTCAGAGGTTATACCTTTTTAATTAACCCTAATTAAGGCAATTAGCATTAAATAACAGGAGAACTTTGCGTAAGCTGATTCTAGACGGTATGGGCTCTTTAAATTCTTTGGGTTGCTGGGCCTTGCTGAAAGTGCACTTAAAATGTTTAAAATATCAAGGATCATGAGACTGCCTTGGTATCAAAGCAAAGCTAAACAAAACAAAAAGAAACACAGAAAAAGAGATATCAGCTTCAAATAGGGTAACCAGTGGCTGTGGATACCTTTCAATCAGTCGGGGTTATGAACCAATTGCACTCTGTAGAGTTGAGTGGAGGTGAACAAAAATTAGGTCAATCGATTGAACTATTTTAACAAGCTAGTCAGAGTGAAAAAAAAAAAAAAGAACTTAACTTGGTGTACTGGCATCTGTTGGATAGGAAGCTGAAGTCAAGTGTGCTTTTTTTGTTATTAAGTTGCTCCACATTTGATGAATTTGAAGGAATTTTCTCTCTCTCTAATTGGTTGGTGTCATATGGATAGAACCTACCTTACATTTATTGCCACTTTTTACTCCTGTCCTCAGTTGGAGGCACTCCCAGCTGAGGTTGGAAAGGGGAATAATAAAGAGGCTATGCTTGGTTCTCTGTGGTTTTCGCATCCTCAGTTTTCCACCGTGGGGAGTGGGGCAGATTGAGAAAGAAAGGGTCTTAGGGAATCAAATAGAGGGACCTGGATATCTGCCAGACTCACACCTTCTTAGGCTGCTTTAATCAGGGCCACGAGCTCCTGGGAGATGGAGACAATTACATACCTTCTATTCTCCCTTGTATGGTATTTATCAAGTTTTCTTTCTGAAATGAAGGGGGGAAAAATCCCTTTTTCCTTTGTAATTCAAATCTGAAAAGTTACTTCTATTTTCCATTTTTTTTGAACTCTATTACCATGACTTCCATGAATTGTGTGTGTGTATGTTTAAATTCTACATTCCCCCTCCCCACAGCCATTTGATTTTCTCTTCCACTCTATTTAAATGTATGCCCAGAGACTGTGATAAGGCTGGTCAAAAAAGTAGATACTTGTAATCGCTAACTTCAAGTAAATCATGGAAGATTAACTTTATCTTTCCATAAAAGATGGAATAGTGTGTGAAATGGGCAATTTGAATATTTTCAGGAAAGAGGATTCTTGCCGTACTTGATTGCTTTAAGCCAATTGGAGAGATAAAAAACATTGAACGCTTGCTCCCCCCAGCTCTTCTCCTATCAGCCACTCTCTCCTTTATGGAACTCACATTGACAACATAATGAACGCACAGCACAGCTGTCAAAGGAAGTGTTTGAGCACTTGTGAAATTACAGGCTGCTGCAGAAATGACTTAAGCATGCCATTACCTCTTGCTGCATTTAGAACAAATAAGCCACCTGCCCTTTAGGTATTATCTGATCTGTTTGAATAGAGTACTATATAGACCCACATAGAAGACTCCAAACATCCTCTCCTACGGTTCTGCTCAAAGAACTGCAGCTTCAGCATCTTGCACTTCTCCTTCTCCGTGCTTTCCTCTCTGACTCAGCCTTTGCATACGTTATATAAACAGTCACATGCCTGTCTCCTGTGTTAAAGGAAGCATCGTTTTTGTGATTGCAGTTCTCTGGTCCTGAGGTGCTGTATCTGTGAGCTATGCTAGTCTGGCTTCAAACCTATGTAGCCTCTTACTGCTGAAGGAAAGTGAACGTGAATGCACCTCGCAACTAAAAGCCCTTTCCTATCAGACATGGATTGAGTTTCAGAGATGGTTTATGACTGCACTATCCATCTGAAATGGATAAATGAGCTCAGATCCCTGGGCTGCATTACCATAGCTATTATCTCCTCAGCAAGGAAGAACATTCTAGGTTTGTGCTCTCAGGAGCACTACCCTGGCCTTTTCCGTGCTCTTGGCCCTGGCTCACCCTGGTTCAAGGGCACTAGGTGCTTCCTGCAGCAGTCAGGGTCCTGGGAAGATACCAGAAGCACGTTGGAAGTGGATAAGTGGGGAAAAGTTTGCTAAAGGGATTATTTGCTAAGGAAGGGGCAGGGTGTAGGGAAACCATCAGAGATGATGTGGTACCTCAGGGCTTCTGTTCCCACCCCTAAACCTGAAGGGATAAGGAGAGAGAGCAGTTCCTGAACCCTAGAGAGAGGGGTGGGCATGGAGCAGACCAGCTGACAGGAGCCGTGACCTTCATCTGGACAGGACAGGACATGGCCAGCCTGAGGTAATACAGCAGGGATGAAGCTGAGGGAATGCACCTCAAACTCACTCCAGATCTCCTGTGCGTCCTCACCAGAGCTGAACATAATAGGAATGCAGAGAGGGAGGCTGTGGTGCAGTCAGAGCCGCAGGTAAGTGGGCAGGTGGAGGATAGTGGAGAGTGGCCCTGAGGGCAAATGGAGAATAAATAATAGGTCTAATGGTTTCTAGTGATTTGCTTCTTAGTCACCTTCCCCAATTCCCATTTATCCTTTAAATCAGAGTCCGAGTATCATTCTTAAAGCATAGGTGATTCTATCACACCCTTACTGAAAGACCTTTACTGACTCATTCCATAGGGCATCAAGTCCAAACCCATATGGAATTCAAGGTCACACAAGTCTCCTTTCCAACTAACTTCTGAGCCTTTGTTAACTAAGTCCCTTCTACTCCAATCTTTTTCTTTAACCTGATATTGTCGGAAACTTCCCCACCTCCAGTCCTTTAGTCCCTCTCTTCTCATAAAGGTTTAACTCTTGCTAACCTTTCTTTATTTTTTTGGGCTCCAAAATAACTGCAGATGGTGATTGCAGCCATGAAATTAAAAGACATTTACCCCTTGGAAGGAAAGTTATGACCAACCTAGATGGCATATTGAAAAGCAGAGACATTACTTTGCCTACAAAGGTCCGTCTAGTCAAGGCTATGGTTTTTCCAGTGGTCATGTATGGATGTGAGAGTTGGACTGTGAAGAAGGCTGAGCACCGAAGAATTGATGCTTTTAAACTGTGGTGTTGGAGAAGACTCTTGAGAGTCCCTTGGACTGCAAGGAGATCCAACCAGGCATTCTGAAGGAGATCAGCCCTGGGAGTTCTTTGGAAGGACTGATGCTAAAGCTGAAACTCCAGTACTTTGGCCACCTCATGCAAAGAGTTGACTCATTGGAAAAGACTCTGATGCTGGGAGGGATTAGGGGCAGGAGGAGAAGGGGACGACAGAGGATGAGATGGCTGGTTGGCATCACTGATATGATGGACGTGAGTCTGAGTGAACTCTGGGAGTTGGTGATGGACAGGGAGGCCTGGCGTGCTGTGATTCATGGGGTTGCAAAGAGTCGGACACGACTGAGCGACTGGACTGAACTGAACCTTTCCCTTCTTCTTTAAATGGTCACAAACATCACATTTCTGTGAAGCTACCTTCTGTCATCCTAATCAAAATTAATCCTTCTTTCCAATATGATGCCATGGCCTTTTTGTTTTTTTTCCCTTATAATATCGTAACACATTTTGTCTTATGAGTAATTATGGATGTGTCTGCACACATCTCTTGGTAGACTATGAACTGTGCAGCACCCACTTTGTGGCTTTGGGTCTGATAAGAAAGAATTCATGCTCACATAGATAGAATTGTACTGGTTGGAATATGCCGGAAGTAGCCAGAGAGGTGGAACTCAAGGATAAATCTTGGTCACATCTGAGTAGGTAGACAGAGAGAAGGCCTTCGAGGTGCCATGTTAGTCTGAGGAGTGAATGAAGATCTGAATACAAGAAGAAAAAAAAGTCACAAAGGGAATCAGCTGTTGGAACAATGTGAATGAGTGCAGCCTCTGACTTGCACAGAGCTATGATGTCCAGACCTATACTCATGGGTTCTGGTCACCTGAGCATCATCTCCTTGGCTAACTGTAGGGAAGAGTTGAGTCAGCCCATGCACATGAGTCTTTTTGAGGCCGGGGCTATGTTTTATTCATTTTTGTTATAATCCCTTTCTCCTCCCCTATGCACCTTTGGCACAATATCTGGAGCTTAGCAGGTGCACTAAACATGTTTGTTGAATTGACTGGAAGCCAGCAGATTTTATTTATATAAAAATATTGGATGGAATGTGAAAAGATATGTGTGCAAGTAATGATATTTTAAGAACAGTTAAAAGATAGCCTGCTATAAATATTTTTCAAAAATGCATCCTTTATATTTTCAGTGTAGGCTGTGGTACCCACTGCAGGTAAACTTGCCTTCAATAATGTTTCAGAGTTGAGGTACGTTGGGTACCTGATGTCTGTATCCAGTGCTGGTGTGGAGTCTGAGTCACTGGGGATGGGGAGGAAACAAGGAAGTGAACTTGAGTGTTGTGGTTCCTGAGCATGTTGATGATGTAGGAAACCTTTGATGTCTTCAATCCATGGGATGTAAGAGAATAAGAATTCCATAGTTCAATGTTGCCTGCATCACAATTACCTGGAGTGGGTCCTGATGAAAATGTCAGTTTTTGAGACCCAGGCTGTGCTCTAGAATCAGAATTTAAGATGATTTCTATGAATATTAAAAACTTGTGAAACATTGCCCTGGACCAGTGGGGGCACATTAGAATCACTTGAAGAGATTTTTCTTTTTTAAACAAAACAAAACAAAACTTATGCTCAAGTTTCTCCTCTGTCCCCTCTGTTGAGCCTGTCTGCAGGGTCTGGAGTGGAGTCTCTAGCATGTCCAGTCAGTCCCCCAGCTGTCTGGGGTAACAGCACATTTCCCACAGGCCTTGGAGGCCTGCCACATTGATAGATTAGAAATAGATTATTCTAACCTCACACGGATGTAAAGGACAGACTAGCAAATGTACTGAGGAAAACAAATAGGGTGATAGGAAAATATCCTAGCCTAGTTGCCTAGGGTAACAGTTCTGGGGTCTGAAGCCTGGGTCATCAGAACGTCTCTGGCACGGACGAGCTCTGTGCTGGCAGCATCTCTGTGAACCAAAACAATGAAACCTCAGAGGGTTGTTCTAAGGATTCAGACAAGTCAATGCAAATAAAGGATTTGAACGGAGCTTGTCATAGAGTAAGGTCCCCATACATGTTAGCCACTGTTATCAATAATTACAGGAAAGAATTATTAACATGTTTTCCAAATATGGTAACAAGAAGAGCTGGCATGATAAAAGAGTAGCCAGAGGACTAAAGGTTTACATGTTTTGTGAGACTTAGTGGTCAGAAATAGAAACAAGGAGTGGAGGTTGCTTTTTGATTAGGATCAATACTCAGAAGAATATTTTCATAACCAGTGGGCTTCCCTGGTAGCTCAGCTGGTAAATGATCTGTCTGCAATGCAAGAGACCCTGGTTTGATTACTGGATCAGGAAGATCCCTTGGAGAAGGGATAGGCTACCCACTCCAGTATTCTTGGGCTTCTCTGGTGGCTCAGACAGTAAAGAATCTGCCTGCAATTTGGGACACCTGGGTTTGATCCCTGGGTTGGGAAGATCCCCTGGAGAAGAGAATGGCAACCCACTCCAATATTCTTGCCTGGAGAATCCCATGGACAGAGGGGCCTGGTGGGCTGCAGTCCATGGGGTTGCAAAGAGTTGGACACAACTGAGCAACTCTTAACATTTTAATGATCAGCACCCTCTAAACTAGGGGATAAATGATTGTGTAAGGTAGTGAGTTCTCAGTCCCTGGAAATATTCCAAAACCATTTAGTTGATTGACCATTTATTTGGAACTTTGTAGAGAAAATTAATGTAAAGGGCAGTGATTTGGACTATAAATACAATTGATAAAACTTGACAATGCTTTTTAAACTCTAAAGGCCCCCAAGTCCAGTTATTTATTTTTCCTACCATAATTGCCTCTAAGATCTACTCTCAGAGCCCACAGTCCTGTGGTTTTATCTTAGTTTTTGGAAATCATTTTGGTCATTTTCTCCTTAATCTTGTTGGAGAAAGCAGTTAAGAGTAATCACTGAAGGAGAAGATGTGTAGATGGTCTTATTTAAGGCTTTCATTTATCATGAGATGTAACTGCAGTTAGGTTTAAACAGATATGAGTGCATGCTACGTAAGACACATGCCCAAGGCAGCTCAGAGAATTTGTTCTGATAGGATTACTGTTTTTTTAGTGTAAAGATGTATTTTCAACATGAAAGTCAAAGAACAAAACTCATTTATAAGGCAGTAAGTCAACCCCATTATCAGAGCACTGGAGATTTTAGTTAAATAATGTGTCAGGAGCAGACCTCCTTGGGTCCCAGCTCTTAGACATAGCTACAGCTCTCACCAGTTTCTTATCTTGTTGTTGTGTTGTGTGTTATTTGCTCAGTTGTGTCCAATTCTTTGCGACCCCATGGACTATAGCCCACCGGGCTCTGTCCATGGAATTCTCCAGGCAAGAATACTGGAGTGGATTGCCACGCCCTCCTCCAAGGGATCTTCCCAACCAAGGGATAGAATTGGGTCTCCCACATTGCAGGCAGATTCTTTATTGTCTGAGTCACCATCTTCAGTCCTAAATATAAGCAGGACTTCATTAACTCTCTCATTATTTGTTTGAAAAGGATGGATAGAGTAACAGGAAAAATTAAATGAAAAAGGAGTTGAATGTGTGTGTGCGTGTGCATACCTTTATGGATATATTATTGCTGTGGATTGAATTGTGTCCCCTTAAATTAACACACTGAAGCTTTAACTCCCAATGTAATGGTACTCTTGAGAGCTGGGGCCTTTGAGAGGTAATCAGAATCAGATGGTGTCATTAGGGTGGGTCCCTGCTGTGCGTTAGTGCCCTGTTGGTTTGTATAAATTGGCCCCCACACATTGGAGGACAGGAGAGCCCAGAGAGAGAGGAGATCACTCCAGACCATAGGTGGCAGTTATCAAGAGTAAAGAGACTTACACAGAGGTGACTGCAGGATAAGCAGATCACTGTAACTACCTGCCAGGATGATAAAAGTTAATATGAAAACCTTGATAGGTTTCAGTCATGTTTTTGATTCATTTGACTCAACAACATTTTCTCTAGAAGCTGCTTCCTTGAAACCTGAAAAACGTATATTCTAAGGACAGGGAAAGGGATCATGAACCTCTGATTGCTCAGGGGCAGCTTTGAGGGTCAGTCAACCGTCATGTCCTTCCAACAGTGCCCTTGTAACAAGAGAAGGAGAGAACATCTCTCTCTCTTTCTACGTGTGCATACAAAGAACAGGCCATATGCATACACAGGGAGACGACAGCTACTTACAGGCTAAGAGGAGAGGCCCCAGAGTGAAACTTACTTTGCTGGCACCTTGATTTTGGGCTCTTCAACCTGTAGGACTGTGAGAAATAAATTTTCGATGTTTAAGTCACCTTACAGGGCTTCCTTAGTGGCTTAGACAGTAAAGAATCTGCCTGCAAAGAGATCCAGGTTTGATCCCTGGGTCAGAAAAGATCCCCTGGAGAAGGGAAGGGCTACCCATCCCAGTATTCTTGCCTGGGAAATCCCACAGACAGAGGAATCTGGCAGGCTACATTCTATGGGATTGCAAAGAGTAGGACACGACTGAACAACTTTCACTTTTAGCCAATTTATTATGCTACTGCTGCTGCTGCTGCTTAGTTGCTTCAGTCATGTCCAACTCTGTGTGACCCTATGGACTGCAGCCTGCCAGGCTCCTCAGTCCACGGAATTCTCCAAGCAAGAGTAGCCATTCCCTTCTTCAGGGAATCTTCCCAACCCAGGGATTGAACCTGGGTCTCCTGCACTGCAGGCAGATTGTTTAGCATCTGAGCCACCAGGCAAGTGTATTGTTGTATAGTCGCTAAGTCATGTCCAACTCTTGGTGAAACATGGATTATAGTCCACCAGGCTCATCTGTCCATGGGATTCTCTAGGCAAGAGTACTGGAGTGGGTTGTCATGCCTTCCTCCAGGGGATCTTCCCAACCCAGGTATCGAACCCAGGTCTCCTGTATGCAGGCAGATTCTTTACCACTGAGCCACCAGGCAAGCCTAAGCCACCTTATATACATTATTTTATTATGGCAGCCCAGGTTGACTAAAACATATGTCATCTGTTTTACAGACTACAAAGCAATTTGTATTCATTTATTCATTCAACAATCATCAGTTGAGTACCTAATATACAGAAGGCCTGAAGGACTGAAAGACAGGTAAGTCACACCTTCTGCCCTTCAGAAATTTATAATGATCATATGAATAATGTAAAACAGAATAGAGTAAGCAGGAATTTGTAGAAGGTGCCTGTACTTAATTTAACCCTAACTGAAAGATGGTTTTCTTTTGGAAGTTTTGATGGAGACTAGCTTTTGACCCTGGAGAAGGAAATGGCAACCCACTCCAGTGTTCTTGCCTGGAGAATCCCACGGATGGCGGAGCCTGGTGGGCTGCCGTCTATGGGGTTGCACAGAGTCGGACACAACTGAAGCAACTTAGCAGCAGCAGCAGCAGCAGCAGCTTTTGACCCAAGACTTTAAGGAAGAATAAGACTTTTAAATGTTAGAGAAGATGAGCAGAGAGGCTATTCCAAAGTGGGAGTGAAGGTACAGAGAACTGAAAATGTGTAAAACCAGTGGCGGGGAACTTCTGTACAGAGAGATGATTATCGATGATATAAACTGAGAAGTTCCTTTACTTCTGCACCCTGCCTGGTAAGCCCACTGTCTAGAGAAGTTGAGTGCTCAAGAAATAAAATAATATTTTTTGAGTGAACTGGGACTTTTGGGAAACTGATAAAAATATTATTAATGTAGAATTAGATTTTCTTTCAATTTAAAGAACTACCACGTTAAAAGAAAAAACCAATCTTTTAAAGGCAGAGAGACAGATTTGCCTGAATCTCACATTGGTGTATTTACAAGCAAACATTGAATCAAAAGGATGAGCTGCCAATCTCAACAATGAGGTAGCTGTAATATGTTAGATGGCTCTTCAAGGAGGAATATTTGTAGAGTACGAGCGAGCGAAGTTATCCAAGAAGTTTCTGGTGGGAAGATTGGGAGTAGATATTGTAAGCCAGTGGCAGAGTGGAGGTAAGGAGAAGGGAGATTTAGGATAACCTGATAAGAATACCTGCAAGTTCAGTCAAATGTTCCTCATGTTCTCAGGTCAACTTCTGCCAAGTCAGTTGTCTCTTTGTCTGTACTCTGAAAGCAGTTTATCATTTTTCTGATGAAGTACTTTCCATGTTGTTCTCTGTTTGCCTCATCTGTTTCTCCAGCTAGATTGTGAGCACATTTACATCAGGATAAGTGAGTGTTAATCGCTTAATTGTGTCCGACTCTTTGTGACCCTATGAACTGTAGCCCACTGGGCTCCTCTGTCCATGGGATTCTCCAGGCAAGAATACTGGAGTGGGTTGCCATTCCGTTCTCCAGGGGTTCTTCCTGACCCAGGGATCGAACCCCGGTCTCCTGCCTTGCAGGAGCCAGGATAGTAGCAGTTATTTTGTAGCTCCAGATCTAACATGATGCCTGGCAATTATTATTTGCTTATGTAACTATTTGCTAAATGGTGGACAAATTAATGATATAGCATAGCTGATATTTTGCAGAGCAAAAATTACTCAGTAATACAGGATTACTGAATAGAATTTGGGAGTAGGAATGGTTAATTGTGGGACTTGAGACGTTGCAGAACACAGATTAAAGCTGCAGGGAAGTGTTAAATTGATTAGGCATTTTTCAAGGTATAAAACACTCACTGAGGAAAGAAGAAGAATCGTTAACAAATAACTGTTCTCACAAATCCAAATAGTGGGGTAGGTAGGATGAAGAAGAGAGGAGCACTCAAAACTGGGGTTTGATAGAATAGAGTGGAAAATCATATTTAAAGTGCAACTTTACAGTATCAAGACCAAGTTCCATTCACTACATTGGAAAAATATTATTAAGAAGTCATAGAAACTTGATATCCAATTTTCAAATATTCCATTTTCTTGATGATTCACATCTGAGGATCAGGAGATGCTCTGAAAGTAAGGAAGTGCTCACTTGGTCACCACCCACTAGTTTTTATAGGGGTTACTGGGGACCCATATGGAGAGGGCAATGGTACCCCACTACTCTTGCCTGGGAAATCCCATGGACCGAGGAGCCTGGTGGGCTACAGTCCATGGGGCCGCTAAGAGTCGGACACGACTGAGCGACTTCAGTTTCACTTTTCACTTTCATGCATTGGAGGAGGAAATGGCAACCCACTCCAGTGTTCTTGCCTGAAGAATCCCAGGGACAGATGAGCCTGGTGGGCTTCTGTCTATGGGGTCGCACAGAGTCAGACACGATTGATGCGACTTAGCAGTAGCAGCAGTAGGGGACCCATAACCATCTGAATGTATGTTGCAATCCTTCCAGGATTTTGGTTGACTGAAGTTTGATTCTAGTGAAAAGGCCTTATTCCACTAAGTGACTGGCTTTATTCTATTAGCTGTTGCTGCATCATAGCCCATGCTGAAAACAATCTGCTT
This sequence comes from Bubalus bubalis, assembly GCF_019923935.1. Taxonomy (NCBI): domain Eukaryota; kingdom Metazoa; phylum Chordata; class Mammalia; order Artiodactyla; family Bovidae; genus Bubalus; species Bubalus bubalis. The sequence continues at coordinate 44,067,862 of NC_059173.1, forward strand.
ATGTCAGTTGCCATTTTCCAATTATTTCCTAGCAAGTTTTTCCCCTTTCTATACCTACTGAGACAAAAATCAATGTTTAAAAAATGTGCAGAATTCATAGCTCACAGTAAAACAGACTATAAAATGCCAAGAACTCAAAGCTTTCAACTGGCCTGTCAGGAAAAGCCCTCCAATTCTAATTTGAATTAGGCCAGAGATGCACAAAATAATTTGAGTAGCTGCTGGTTAATGAGCTGTGGTTTCCAGGTTGGGCCTCTGCATGCTTCCCCTGGAGTACACTGCTTGCTAAGTAATCCACTCTCATTATATCCTCAGCTCAAGGAGCGGCCCATTTGGAGGTGATGTAATGATGTGATGTTATATATCACAAAAATTAGAGAGAGAGAACAAGAACCGGTAGGTCATCTGGACTCTCCCCTGCCAGGGCAGGCTCATTCCCCACAATGTTTCCCTGAGTACTTCTGTCCAGGCCTGTTTTAAATGACCTGGGCAATGGAGCTCAAACCTCTTCCCCTGAGAGGCCGTGTGGCAGTATAATAGGCTTCGCTGTTAGCAAACTCTTCCTAGATGTTGATGTTCAGCCTAAGTTTTCTTTTGCTCAATTTCATCTCATTACTGCTGTTATTCCGCTTTTGTGCACCCCAAACAATCCCCCTCTCTCTCTCCTTCATGTTCACAGTTTCCTTACATTTGTAAATGTTTTCCTTGTTCCTCTTAGTCATTGCCAGGCCACAGAATGTTTGCCATGGTTTGTAAAAAAACTTTCTGCTCTTCCTCCATCCATGTTTGTGACTCCCCTCTGATTTCTTCCTTCTTTGATCAAAACTTTACTGATTTGTGAGGGTCTAGAACAGCATGCTGTATTTCATACCAGATGATGCTGTGAGATCATCGGGGCATCCTTCCACTGCTCCGTGACGGATGCTGTTGTGTACACAGCATAAAATTGCATTGCTTCTCTAAGCTTCCAAACCACACCAAGAAAGTGGAGGTCTGATGTACTATCAGGGCTTGCACTCTGTTGAGCCAGAGAGAAGACATACTCACCTAGAAGCAATGATTAGGCATGTGAATTTGCCCATTTTTCTTTTCAAAAGTCTGCTTTAGGCTCTTGGCTTGATTAAAGTTTGATTAAGGACTGAAGAGAAAAACAAATTGCCCCCCAAACAACGTTAAAAATAATAATACCTCGTACTCTGAACCAGAGCATTCTTTTTTTTTTTTTTTACCTTGTAATTGCAGTGTGATGAGGGTAAAGTGAATGAGTTGTAACTTTACATTCCTTCATGAAAGGAATGAAGCACAGGGTGTTGGAAAAGATATTCTTAAGAACATTGCAGTTTCCTAGTTTGAAGGAATGGATGGATAAATGAGAGAAAAGCAGAAATGAGAAGTTATTAAACCTCAATTTCCATTGCTCTGAAAGATGAGTTCACACATAGGTACAAGGCCAACTCTAACAGAAAAGATTCTCTGAAATATTTTGCTGAACTTAAGTTATATCCCATGGGATGCAAATGTGTGTTTAATGAATTAATATATGTTATAATATCATTTAACAGATACTGTGTGGATGTGTTATCTGTATTATTTATTCCAGTAATCACAATACAATGAGGTGAAAGCTATGCTATTTATTGCTATTTGTGATTCTACTTCTTTGCCTTGAAATGCAGTTGACCATGTTTGTTCAATATGAATCAACTTATTTTGAGGGTTGCATCCTAGACTGATTTCTCCATAATCTATGAAGATGTGGTGTCACTTGAAACTATGACTGGGAGAAATTTTGTACTTTTTTCTTCTTGCTTTACCTTAGCTTACCATGCAGGTAGGTGAGTGTGAGGTTGGCCCATCGACCCTCTGCAGAGCTGAGTCACAGTAAGAATTGCTACCTCCTGGGAATTTTTTTTTAAAACATCAACTGTACCCAGGATGTGATTCACTATTTTTTAAAAATATGTATCTGGCTATGCTGGTCTTAGTTGTGGCATGTGGGTGCTTAGTTTAGCATGTGGGATCTAGTTCCCTGACTAGGCATCAAACCCAGACCCCCTGCATCAGGAGCTTGGAGTCTTATTAACCACTGGACCACTAGGGAAGTCCTCAGCCTGGGAATCTGGACAAATGGTGAAAGTTTCAGTCTAAATACTGCTGCTGCTGCTAAGTCGCTTCAGTCGTGTCCAACTCTGTGCAACCCCGTGGACGGCAGCCCACCAGGCTCCCCTGTCCCCGGGATTCTCTAGGCAAGAACGCTGGAGTGGGCTGCCACCTCCTTCTCCAATGCATGAAAATGAAAAGTGAAAGCGAAGTCACTCAGTAGTGTCTGACTCTTCGCGACCCCATGGACTGCAGCTCGCCAGGCTCCTCTGTCCATGGGACTTTCCAGGCAAGACTACTGGAGTGGGGTGTCATTGCCTTCTCCGTCTAAATACTAGCCTCTATTTTTTGATCTTCAGTTAAAAAAAAAAAAAGTATATGTATGTATGCATAGCATTTTGACCAATAATATGATCTTGAGGAGTACTGGTACTGTGCCAGTCACTCTTGGGTTTGTGGGAAAAGAATAAGCTTTAAGCATGACCCGCATGGAGATTCAAATGCCATGTTAGAGACAAGACTAATACACAGAAGCTAGAAAACTATCAATGGTTATAAACCTAATGTCCTGTAAATTTATCCTTTTAAGTGATGTAGGAAAGCCTGAAAGTATGATTGTTAGTGACACAAGGGAGAGCTATTGGGATGCAGGCCTATATTGCTATAATGAACACTTATTTAATGCTTGCTACCTGCCAGGAATAGTGGCAGATAGCAAGCCAATGTACAATGATGGATTATCTCTTTTAACCTTTGCTAATCCCACATTTTTATTGATAAGCTTCAGGGAGGCTAAGTAACTTGACCAAATTCACACAGGTATTAAGTAGTGGAGTTGAGATTCATACACAGGACTTCTTCAAAATAGAGCTTATGGCATTAATTACTATAAAATAAGGATTCTAACTGGGTCTTGAGGTATAAATATTATTAGCAATTCAGTAAGGATTTTCTGGTATTACTTGGCATCTGACCAAGGACTCCCATAATGCTTGACTTCTTCCTCATACCCACAGCTGCTTCTTTTCTTATGAGAGCCCAAGGGAGAAATGTACATAAGAAATGATGGCAATTGATATATGAAGTACCACTCTGCCAACAGTGTAGAGCTCTGCATGTGGCCTGCATAAATGGGTTTCTTCTTTCATCTGCTTCCAAATCTTAACTCCACCGAGACACAGAGAATGTCAGATTCTCTCACAACACTCCTGGCAAGAGGAGAGACAAAGATGGTTAGGTTTATTCAAGGATACAGGTACTATCTCAGGCTAACACCGTGGGGCTCAGGGCATTGGAGAGTACCCTGTATGTGCCCTATACATGCTCACATATGTGAGTCGCTGATGTCCTGTTGCCCCGAATGCCAGCTGTAGCCCATCTACAATCATGGCAACTGGTTCCACTAAGATTAATATTTGAGAAAGAGAAGAGGCATGGAGACCTTACCTCTCCTCATTACACTCGTGATAATAAAGAGGAGGAGAAGGAACCAGGTGTCCCATGCTAGGGGAGAAGTGTGAATGTTGACTATATTAGAGATACAAGAGACTCTTTGGTTTTCTAAATATACAGAGTTTGAAGGGCCCCTGGGTTATCAGGATGGAGGTGTTCTGCGGGTGACTGGAGCTACCTAGGTGAGGAGCCAGTGCTTGAGGTTCAGGTTTGGAAGTCATCTGTTCAAACATGTCAGGAAGGAGCAGAGGGCAAGTAGACTGAATCTTCAAGAGAATTGACTGAAAATGGGCAGTTTTTCAGTTATAAGACAGTCCAGCAAAAAAGGAATACAGGAGAAATGGCAGTAGAAGGTGGTGGGGTAGGTGCAGACAGAGCAGTAACTCCAAAAAGAAGATAATTTTGAGAAGCAGACCCCAATTATATATACTGGACAGTTTAGAGAGGCCTAGAGGGATATAGTTTCCCAAAGGACTTTTAATCAAAAGGGAGTTAACAATGACCTTTGAGAGAGTAGTTTCAGAATAATGGAGGCAATGTAAATTCAAGTTATGGGAGTTTGGGAGGGAATGTTAATAAGAAATAGAAGTAAAGTAAAAGTTGTATAATACATCATTCTTAATTGTGGCGATGAGATGGTGCAAGAGGGAAGCAAGACTGAAGATTATCATATGGAAGAGAGGTAGGGGAAAGTAAAATGTTGGGCTGATGATAGTTGACGTGACAACACACAACACCACCTGATATGTCTGCATTTGTTTGCTTGCTGATTGAACAAGCTACTGTCTGTCACTTCCAACTAGATGTGAGGTTCAGCAGAATGGGAACTTTGTCCATTATGGTCAAAAGGGAAGACTTCCACTGGAATGTAATATCCATGGGACCTCCTCTTTTTTGTTCTTTGCTAGATCCGCTATACTGCGACAGTGCCTCCCACACAGCAGAAGTGAAAGTGTTAGGTGCTCAGTCACGTCCAACTCTTTGTGACCCCATGAACTGTAGCCCTCCAGGCTCCTCTGTCCAGCCAAGAATACTGGAGTAAGTAGCCTCAGCCTTCTCTAGGGGATCTTCCTGACCACAGATTGAACTTGGGTCTCCTGCATTGCTGGCAGATTCTTTACCTTCTGAGCCACCAGGAAGTGCTTGATAAATATTTGTTGAATAAATGTGTGTCTCAATCCTCAGCGTCTACCATAGTGGTTAGCACATAGTGAGTGCTCAAACACTCACATTCATTGTTGATAAATTTTCGGTGAATAACTAAGAATTGAAAGGTGATGTTGCGATCCAGCGGAAGCTAAATGGTGCACCTTTGTAGTGGGTCAGGTAGCATGTTCTGTTATTTTTCTCTCTGAGTTCTTAGTGGCCGAAAGCAATAGAATAATATTATTAATAAAAAGAAAACAGTTAATGTCTTTTGTGACTCCGCTGTGTTCCACTTGATATTCTAAGTGCTTTCTGCATTGAAACTTGCTTTATCCTCAGAGAAGCTATATGGCATCATATAGCTTCATATAAAATCATATAAAAGAGGCATCATCCTCTTTTACAAGGAGAAAACTGAAGCGCAGGGAGATTTAGCAGAAAAGACAGCCGAGAAGATTCAGAATTGGGGATTACAACTCCTGACAGATTAGGGGTGACAAATGTCAATATGGTAGTGAAGACAATAGTAAAATGTCTTCCTGTGAAGTTCAACAAGATCTGGAGCCCAGTGGAATCAGGAGGAGATGGCCATTTAGAAGCAGGTGAAAGGGAGTGCTGGTGAACAGCCTGGTGAGAAGGAGGGAATCAGAATATCAGAGTCAAAAGGTGTCTTAGAGATCATGTGGAAGAATTCCTTTATCTTAAAAAACACTATGTTGACTAATCCCTAACTGAAATTATGCATTTCCTTAAATTAAGAATGTAGCCCACAAGTCACAGTATTAGAGCAGTATCTTTGATTTTATCCGCTTGGAAATCCCTGGTGGCTCAGATGGTAAAGTATCTGTCTGCAATGCAGGAAAACTGGGTTTGATCCCTGGGTTGGAAAGATGCCCTGGAGGAGGGCATGGTAACCCACTCCAGTATTCTTGCCTGGAGAATCCCCATGGACAGAAGAGCCTGGCAGGCTGCAGTCAATGGGGTCGCAAAAAGTCAGACCTGGTTGAGTGACTAAGCACACACACCTTAGGAAATCTCAGCTATTTTCAAATATTTCTGATTATAACAGATATTTTAAAATTTTATTTATTTATTTATTTTAATTGGAGGATAATTATAATACTGTGACAGTTTTTGACATACATCAGTATGGATTGACCATAGGTATACATGTGTCCCCTCCATCCTGAACCCACCTTTTTAACCTTGCTCTCTATCCTATCCCTCCAGATTGTCAGAGCAGTTTTGGGTGCCCTGAGTCATATATCAAACTCATATTGGTTATCTATTTTACCTATGGTAATGTATATGTTTCAATGCTATTCTCTCAAATCATCCTACCTTCTTCTTCTCTCACTGAGTCCAAAAGTCTGTTCTTTACATCTGTGTCTCCTTTGCTGCACTGCATATAGTATTGTCAGTACCATCTTTCTAGATTCCAAATGTATACATTAATATATGGTGTTCTTCAGCTTCGGCTTCCTGGCTCCCCCCCAGACGGAGAGGGTGGCCTGGCCGTGGATGATCAGATAGCTTCTACCTCCCGCCGCTCATCCCTGGCCTCAACCGGCACCGAGCAGACGGCAGCAGCAGCAGCATCAGGCGAGGAGGAAGATGGAGGGACGGCTGCCGGCCTGTGTGGTGGACTGTGGCACGGGGTATACAAAATTAGGATATGCTGGAAATACGAAACCACAGTTTATCATCCCTTCTTGTATTGCTATTAAGGAGTCAGCAAAAGTGGGAGATCAAGGAGGGTGATGAAAGGTGTTGACGACCTAGACTTCTTCATTGGTGATGAAGCAATAGAAAAACCTACATATGCAACAAAGTGGCCAGTCCGCCATGGTATAGTTGAATACTGGGACTTGATGGAAAGGTTTATAGAGCAAGTGATCTTTAAATATTTAAGGGCGGAACCTGAAGATCGTTATTTTCTTTTGACTGAACCTCCACTGAATACTCCAGAAAACAGGGAATATACTGCTGAAATAATGTTTGAGTCCTTCAATGTTCCTGGCTTGTACATTGCTGTACAGGCCGTTCTTGCCTTAGCTGCATCTTGGACCTCCAGACAAGTAGGAGATCGGACATTGACTGGTATGGTAATAGATGGTGGAGACGGTGTCACTCATGTCATCCCTGTGGCTGAAGGGTATGTGATTGGCAGCTGTATTAAGCACATTCCAATCACAGGACGAGATATAGCATATTTTATTCAGCAATTGTTGAGAGACCGAGAAGTAGGAATTCCTCCAGAGCAATCCTTGGAAACTGCTAAGGCAGTGAAGGAGCGCTATAGTTATGTCTGCCCAGACTTAGTAATAGAATTTAACAAGTATGATACAGATGGATCAAAGTGGATTAAACAGTATACTGAAATCAATGCTATCTCAAAGAAAGTTTTCCATTGATGTTGGATATGAGAGATTCTTGGGACCTGAAATTTTTTTTCATCCAGAGTTTGCATACCCAGACTTTACCCAACCTATCTCAGAAGTAGATGAAGTAATTCAGAATTGTCCTATCGATGTCAGACGTCCTCTCTACAAGGATATTGTCCTCTCTGGAGGTTCAACCATGTTCAGGGACTTTGGACGTCATTTGCAAAGAGATTTGAAAAGAACTGTAGATGCCAGGCTGAAATTAAGTGAGGAATTGAGTGGTGGTAGATTGAAGCCAAAACCTATTGATGTACAATAGGTTGTACAATTGATGTACAAGTCATTACACTTCACATGCAATGATATGTAGTTTGGTTTGGAGGATCTATGTTGGCTTCCACACCTGAGTTCTACCAAGTATGCCACACCAAAAAGGATTGTAAAGAAATTGGACCTAGCATCTGTCGTCACAATCCAGTGTTTGGAGTCATGTCGTAAAATTGGCTTCATAGTTATTGGGGTTAGGGAGGTGGGGAAGAAATAGTCTTTCTGATTACCTGTTTTGTCTGGATGGCTGGTTTTGAACCTGACTTGAAATAATAAGACCAAACATTAATTATACAGGAATATTTTAATAAGTATATCAACATGCAAATGTAGAGGAGAGCCAAAATGATTAAGTGTTTTTCTTTAGATTGAATATTTGAATCTTACGTGTATCAAAAAAAAGTGGGTTTTAGTTCTTTCTGTGCCCTGGTGTTTTGTATATGATTGAATTATCCAAGATTTGATGGGATTTATCAGTATGTAGATAGCTCTATAATGCTTGAATTGTACACTTTGAAGTGTGTGCAATGCAAGAGCTTCTTTATATTTCATACTTTTTATGCTTTGAGGAAAAAAATGTCAAAGAAAAACTAGTATTTGAGGGTACAAATAAAAAAGTGACCAAGTAAAGGATAAATACAAAAAATAGCCTGTGAGACTTGGGGTACACACACACTCATGGGATTCCAGCTATTATGAAGTGCGTCCACCCTCCTGTGCCCCTAGTGGTTTTCTTTGCAAGCACTTTTGGAACTAAGAAGCTAGTGTCTTGGATTAACTGATGCCTGCTAGTGCTTTCTGATTACTCGCATTCTGTTTTCTCACTTTAAAGGAAAAGTAAAGACAAGACTGTTGGACCAGTAAAAAAAAAAAATAAAAATATGGCATTTGTCTTTCTCATTCTGACTTACTTCACTCTATAACAGATATTTTGAAGTATTATTTATAATTATCCTTACTTCAAAATTAGCCTTTATTAGACCTGCCAATATTAGATCTGCCATTTTATTGATTGAGTTACTAAAGAAGCGTAGATATTATTATATGACAATTTTGTTTTTTAAATATTTGATACCTGATACAGTATAGTTAGTTTTATTTATATATTTTATATAAATAAATTATATAAAACAAATATTTTATATAAAATATAAAAATATTTTATATAAATAAATATGTAAATATTTTATATATTTTATTTATATTTATTTATATATTTTCTTTTATACACTTAAACCCATTCTTCTGAGAAGGGTTTCACAGGCTTCATCAGGTTGTCAAAGGGGTCTATGGCCCCAAATGATTAGCCTTGTGATAAGAAAATGGGGCCTGGAGGGCTTACAGGACCCAAAATCCTGTAATTGGTACCAGCACTGAAGCCAGCATCCAGACCTCCTGTCTTCTACTACCACACTGATGCCTTTTGGTGTCATAGAAAATGAGAAGTTCTGCTTGCAGAAAAGGAATAGTTTGGAGGATATTATAGACTGAATGTTTGTGTGCCTCTAAAATTTATATGTTGAAATCCTAACTTCTAATGTGATAGTATCAAAAGGTGGTGCTTCGGGGAGGTAATGAGGTCATGAGAGTGGAGCCCTCATTTGTGAGATTACCACCCTTATAAGAGATCCCAGAGAGCTCCTTTGTCCCTTTCTACCATGTGAAGAAGCAGCAAAAAGACAGCCATCTATGAACCAGGAATGACCCTCACCAGACTTCAGCTGCATCAGTGCCTTCATATTGGACTTACCAGCCTCCGAAACTATGAGAAACAAATGTTTGTTGTTTAGGCCACTCAATCTACAGTACTTTTATTACAGCAGCTGGGGTGGACTAAGACAGAGGGCAGGTGGAGTGGTTGGAGATGGGCAGTTGGGCTCCCTGCTCATTTCATCTCCAACTCTCTGTCACACACATGTTGAGTAAAGAGAAAGTAAATCCTTCTGTCTAGCATGGGGGAGAACAATTAACGGGCAGCCTCTATCTGGGAAATTTATGTCCAATATTTGATGAATTATCTTGCTTTTTAGCCTACTATCAATTCCCAACTCATCTGCTGATTCTCATCAGAGCTGGGTTCAGGACCCAGCCTGTCTTAGATTCTGACATTATCTTTCTGCTGTGTTATGCTTTCATAAATCTACTAAGCTTTTTAAGAGATGTTTTCAGATTATAACTTTCCTACTTTGAACACTGCCTCTTTGGGAAGCCTCCCAATGTTTTTTGTCTTGGTGGTGAGGAATGGACCTGCATACTCCAAGGGAAAAAGAATTGGATGATAAGAAGCAAGAAGGTGCTAGAAGGAGGGGGAGGTAAAAAAACCATGATTGGTGACATTGGCCTGTGATGTGTGAAAAATTACAGTGAGGTATCATCTCGCACCTGAGTGGCCATCATCAAAAAATCTACAAACAATAAATGCTGGAGAGGGTGTGGAGAAAAGAGAACCCTCCTACACTGTTGGTGGGAATGTAAATTGGTGTAACCACTGTGGAGAACAGTGTGGAGGTTCCTTAAAAAACTAGAAATAGAACATCATATGATCTAACAGTTCCATTCCTGGGCATATATCTAGAAGAAACATAATTTGAAAAGATACATGCACATCTATGTTCACCGAAGCACTATTTAAAACGGCCAGGACATGGAAGCAACCTAAATGTCCAGTGACAGATGAATGGATAAAGAAGATGTGGAACACGTATACAATGGAATATTGTTCAGTTATTAAAATAAAGAATGAAATAATGCCATTGCAGCAACATGGATAGACCTAGAGATAGTCATACTGAGTGAAGTCAGACAGAGAAAGATAAATATCATATGATATCATTTATATGTGAAATCTAAAAAAAATGGCTCAAATGAACTTATTTACAAAACAGAAATAGAGTCACAGATGTGCAAAACAAACATGGTTACCAAGGGGGAAAGGGCATAAATTGGAAGATTTGGATTGACATATACACACTAATATATATAATACATAATAAGGACCTACTGTATTACACAGGGAACTCTACTTACTACTCTTTAATGACCTATATGGGAAAAGGATCCAAAAGAAGAGTGGATGTTATATGTGTAACTGATTCATTTTGCTGTACAGCAAAAGCTAACACAACATTGTAAATCAACTATTCTCCAATAAAAAATTAATTTTTTTAAAAAAGGATAAAGTTAATTCTCAAAAAAAAAAACACACCAAAAAAACCCCCCACAACTCAACAGTGCACAAAAAAGTGGTCTGACTGATGAGACTTAGGTAGGAATTAGGTTTAGAGTGTGGTGGCATGGTTGAGAGTTTGTTCAGGAACATTTTGATGAAGAGTGGTGGAGGAGGAAGCTCCGAGGAGTTCTTCAAAGAGCAGGTGAGCACAAGGGTGGGCCAGGTGCACTGAGAGAAGGCAAGAGGAAGGAACGAACCTTGACCGGTGGGTGCCCATCATGTGGCAGATATTGTAGGTACTCAACATATTACCTTATCTAATCTTCAGCTGTGTGGGATAGTTGTGATCCCCATTTACACAAGAAGAAGAAAAGATGCAAGAAATCAAATGATACAAACACAAGTGTTCCAAAACTGGAAATTGAGATTTCAGTGCACACTTAACTTATTCAAAATCCCTCATATTTTTCTCTGTGCCTTGATGCTTTCCAAAGAATTAAGGAAGCATTTGGAGCACAAGGCGATCAGACAAAGTGATAGGAGATGTGCATGGGCATGCATGCACAGATTGGCAGTACAGTCTGGGAAGTCTGCCCAAGAAGGAGGCAGAGGAAGAGGCGTTCGAGCTTTTGTCAGTTTCCCTTTCAGGTGTCTGTTATTGAGTGGTATCGTGGGTTTCTTTTGGAATGAGAGTGACTACATTCCTGTATTAAAGTAATGCAATGTAACAGCCCTCTAAATAGGATGCTAATAAAATAACAATGCATTGCACAAGCCTTTGCTTCTGGAGATTTTTATTATAGTATCCTGCTAAGAGTGAACTTTGTTTGAACTGCCATAAGCAAAGTATTTGGGAAATGATTGTTTTGGAGGTAGCACATAGAAATAAACTTTCCTCACTCCCAACTTGCAGTATCACATAATCTTGAGGGGAGACTGTTTTGTTGCCAGGGCTGATATGTAGCCATGGGACAGACAGGGAGCAAAAAAAGAGAGTGTTAATCTGTGGAAATGGAATACACTGGCTGGAAATGCTGATATGTAGTCTTGGGACAGATAGGGACAAAAAGAGGAGAGCGTTATTCCATGGAAATGGAAGATACTGGCTGGAAATGCTGGAAACATTTAGTACTTCTAGAGGAGATGTATCCATTTGCCCTTTCTGAAAAAGCAAGGATTTGAAAATTTAGCTCTGAGATTTGTCTCTTATCCGATTATTTTTTGCAGAGAAAACAGCATATTTCCCAAGCCAGATTGTAATATTTCTGTGGCATACTCTTACCATGAAAGCAAATTTCCTTTATAAAAATAAAAAGCCAGAAATAGTATATTTTCATATTATACTTTGTCTTTGTTGTGGTGTGTGTGGTCAGTTGCTTCAGTTGTGTCTGACTCTTTGAGACCCTATGGACTCTAACCTGCCAGGCTCCTCTGTCCATGGGATTTTTCAGGCAAGAATACTGGTGGAGTGGGTTGTCATTTTCTCCTCCAGGGGATCTTCCCAACTCACGGGTCAAACTCATGTCTCCTGGTTGGCAGGCAGATTCGTTACCTCTGAGCCACCAGGGAAGCCCTCCTTTGTTGTTGATTACACTTAACAAGTTAAGGAAATAGAAGTAAAAATTTTGAGAATGAGATTTGTATAATGAGTTCCCGTTTATCGAAAGAATTTTGTAATCCTCTTTCATTTGTTCTTTAAGGACAGTAAATAGAATCAGTAAGCAAAACTTTTCATGCAAAGCCCTTTTTTTAACATCTCTATATGAAGTGAGAACCAACAATTTAATTCCGTTTGTAATCTTTTTAACTTTATGTGTGTGCCTGTGTGTGTGAGAGAGAGAGAAAGACAGAGACACCTTTCATTATGAGAAAGAGGGAGCATCTGGGCAAATCTAAATATCACCAGTGCTATCTTAAAACAAATATTCTGTTTTCTGTTTCTTCTTGGATTAACATTTGACTCTCCTGTTCATTCATCTCTTATTTGTTTGTTTGTTTATATGTGTCAAATAGCTACAGGTATAGAAAAACAGTATTTTCTGCTCTTTGCAATTTTTCTAGGTTGCCAGGCTGTGTGAAAGTCCTGGCTTATTAATGTACCTGACTCTCCCAGCATTTATCACAAATGTAAATGAACAGTCTGTGGTGTAGCCTGTTTTCAGGATTGCGCTGATGATCATGTTGCTATGGTGACAACAGAGCCGACAGGTTCGTGAGACGGTATTAGTAACGCAGCAGCTTGAAACTTAATCAGCGCACCTCGACTTTTCCCCCATATTTCAATATCACTTCGGCAAATTGAATTCCAGGCAGTTGTCAGTCCAATGTATTCCCTGTGGTTTCTCCTCTGCAAAATTGCCTCTTTATTCTATACACTGATGATCATGGAGTAATTGAAATCTGCAGCTGTTTGTCATGCTATTTATACAACTCTGCCTTGTCGCCAGCAACCTTTGTGTGGTGTGCACTGCAGGTAACAATTAGATCCAGAAACCTCTCTTTGGTTGAACAAGTGAATGATTGTTTTCCCCTAATACTCCCGATTTTGGATACTTTATGTGATACCTTGTTTTGTGGGGGAAAGTTCAGCCAAGGTTTAATCACAGGCTATTACATCAGCATGAGTGGGCTCTGCCTTCTCTGCTTCCAGCGATGGGGAGACAACTGGAGTGTTGAGAAAAAGGGCTCCCTCCTCAGGGGAACTGCCCCTCAATCTCCTACCAATCTGCTCTCCAGCTGTTTCAGAAACTGGACTCTCCAGTTACTATTGGCCCTGAAACACTTGCAACAATAGATGTGAGAACACAATTCAGTGTGGAAAAGAAAGCAGCGGTCCAGGACATGTAGCATGGCTCAGGCATGGCATAATGCTTTCTCTTTAGGCTGCTTTGTAACTCGGGGATTTAAGACCCCTTGCTCTTTCCAGTGAACTGGCCCATTATAAGATCTCCCTATACCCCTTCTGGGGTTGTTTTGAGGGTCACTACATGATTTTTTTTCTGAATGTGAACTCCAAGGGAACATAAACTGTGCTTTATTTAGAGTCCAGCAGGTAAAAAGCATCCCTTCTCTTCTGCTCTCTGTAATATATGCTGACATAAGTGGGAAGCTACTGCTTTTCCCCTCTCAGCTGAAAGGTATGTTGTGTGTTAAGTTGCTTCAGTTGTGTGCGACTCTTGGCAACCCTATGGGCCATAGCCTGCCAGGCTCCTCTGTCCATGGGATTCTCCAGGCAGGAATACTGGAGTAGGTTGCCATGCCCTTCTCCAGGGCTGATGATTTCATTTTATGTGTTCCACCCACCCCAAAATGGACATGATAGCATGAGACAGGAATGGAGGATTTCCTGATTTTATAAAATAAAATAATGAAATGACCAGGGAAGAGCTGGGTCTTTGGAGATCCAGGAAGGATGTGGTCTTTCCTGCCTCCCCGTGACCCATCAATAGTCTTCTCCACACATTCTGTCCCCTTCCCAGCACTGACCGAGGACCACAATTGCCTGCTTTCTAGTGAAGCCCCTTCCTGCTGTGTGCATTCTTCTCTTCTGGTCCCTCTAGCCCAACGGTCTCGCCTCCTTCTTACTATTGTGCTATTCAGACACTGACATTGTCTAGGGTTCTTTGTACAGTTTAAAAGTTAATGAAGTTCAATCTGTGAATAATCTTTTTGCTGTTGTCATGGAATACCAACTGGGTATAGAGAAAAAAAATTGCTAGAGAGCTCTTAATAGAATCATCAGCAACAAACACGCATTGCAGCTATACATTGCAAAAGCAATGCAAATATGAGAGCTAAGTCTTGTATTGTTTTGAAGTATCAATGAGAAAATTGCCCAGCAATTTGATCGTGTGTTTTCTTTGCTAGTTCTTGCCTTCTGGCCCATATGTGTGTCATGTGATAGTGACCTTTCCACAGCAGATGGCTTTGTATGTTCGTAGAAGTTCAGTTCATTTCAGTTCAGTCGCTCAGTCGTGTCCGACTCTTTGCGACCCCAGTGAATCGCAGCACGCCAGGCCTCCCTGTCCATCACCAACTCCTAGAGTTCACTCAAACTCACGTCCATCGAGTCAGGTGATGCCATCCAACCATCTCATCCTCTGTCGTCCCCTTCTCCTCCTGCCCCCAATCCCTGCCAGCATCAGAGTCTTTTCCAATAAGTGAGCTCTTCGCATCAGGTGGCCAAAGTATTGGAGTTTCAGCTTCAGCATCATTCCTTCCAGTGAACACCCAGGACCGTTCTCCTTCAGAATGGACTGGTTGGATCTCCTTGCAGTCCAAGGGACTCTCAAGAGTCTTCTCCAACACCACAGTTCAAAACCATCAATTCTTCAGCGCTCAGCCTTCTTCGCAGTCCAGCTCTCCCATCCATACATGACCACTGGAAAAACCATAGCCTTGACTAGATGGACCTTTGTTGGCAAAGTAATGTCTCTGCTTTTGAATATGCTATCTAGGTTGGTCATAACTTTCCTTCCAAGAGCCAATGACAAATTAGAAATTTAGTGAATATTAGAAGACTGATGGTAGCTGGTGATCCTGGGAGTATCTCTCTCTCTTTTTTTTTGTTTTTGAACTTTATTTTCTTTATTATGGGCTTCCTCAAGGCTCAGTGGTAAAGAATCCACCTGCCAATGCAGGAGACTGAGAAGATGCAGATTTGATCCTTGAGTTGAGAAGTTCCCCTGGAGAAGGAAATGGCAACCCATTCCAGTATTCTTGCCTGGAAAATTCCATGGAAAAAGAATCCTGGTGGGCTACATATAGTACATGGGGTCGCAAAGAGTCAGACACGACTGAGCTACTAAACAACAACAACAACAGATTTTTTTATTTTATTGGCCCTTCCTACCAATATTAGAGTCTCAGACCTAATATTGAACTTGAAAATATAAAAAAGTCCTATATAATTTGAAAGCTAGGAAAATAGTTTGCTTGTTCCATTAATTAAGGGTTAAACAGAAAGAGTCTCTCCTTAATATCACTTAGATATGTCTTTTCTTTATGTCCCTCAAGGCTTCATAAGCATCCCCCCTCCTTAGTTCCTTTCAGTGATTTGCGTGTGTGTGTTCAGTCACTCAGTCATGCCCGACTCTTTGGGACTCCGTGGACTGTAGCAGTCTCCTTTATCCATGGAATTTTCCAAGCAAGAATACTGGAGTGGGTTGACATTTCCTTCTTCAGGGGATCTTCCCAACCCAGGGATAGAATCCGTGTCTTCTGCATCTATTGCATTGGCAGGCAGATTCTTTATGGCTAGCACTGCCTGGGAAGCCCCCTTTCAATGATACTTTAATTCAAGTGCCAATGAAACAGATTTCAAGGGCAGAGCTGCAATTAGGGCAGAGGGCATGAAAATTTAGAGGACACTCAAATTTAAAATAATGTTTTAAAAGATTGGTACATTTACAAGTTTACAGCATATGCACTCCTTCAGCATTACAAGAACAAATGATCTTAATACCTACTTAGCAAGAGTGATTGGCTCAAACAGGAGGCTACCAGATGGCTCAGCATTGTTAATAACGCCCATTTGAGAGCGCATCGTGAATCACAAAGTCGAGGGCAAATTTTAAGGCTCCAGGTGGCAAATTTAAAACAAGGAATTATTTAAAATCTTTATTTAAAAAAGAAAAGAAATGAATACCAAGTTGCAAAGTGGAAAAATGCTTCACTTTTTAAAAATTATATATGTAATGCTACTTAGTTATGCAGAACTTACTGTAAATTGATTTGCCACAAACAGACAACAAAAAAAACCAAGTTTATTAAAACTGTTGTGCCGTGGGGTTTTTTTCTTTTCATTTGAACCTTTCCTTCCCTCCTCCTTCCTTCCTCCCTCCCCCCTTCTTTCTTTCATTCTTTGTTTATTTTTCCTTGTGTGATAGATTATCTGTTACAATCAAAACTACATACAGGTCAAACTTAGAGCATCTGTAGGGGGTCTCACCTTGGGTGTGTGGGGTTTTGTTTTGATGGCCCCAGGTAACTCTTCACACCACAGAAAGAGTCATTTTATAATATAAGTCATGGTTATAAAGAATCACTTAAAAGTGGTTCTCCAAGTTTGAGACTTCCCCAGCTTCCATTCTGAAGAGGTCCCAAGGTTTCTTAATTAGGATATCTTGGAAGCCTGAATGAACTGGGCCTGTATCGACCCCTTCTTGGAATCCTTAGAGGAAATCCCACTGTCTTTTCCCTTTAGGAATTGACTAGACCAAGATTTGATTTCCTAGTCCACCTTTGATTCTGGATTTATTAAGTTGATTTAAACCTATGCATGCTTCTTAAAATTATTCTCATTTGCCTCATGAATATGTACCAACACATTCTGGCCAAAGCAGCCTTCGGGTTTTCCTTTACATCTGGGCTGAAATCACATTTCTCCGAGCCCCTCCCCGTTCCATCCATATGGAACTTGCCCCCTCCAAGTTTCCCAGGCTCTTTCTGGGAGTCCCTGAATGGGTGTCTCACATATGTGTCCAAACATATCCAGTATGCCCTTCTATTTCCAGGTCCTGTGGCCTCTGAAAGTCTTACCTCAGTGACTGCTCATGGTGCCGACCTCTTGGGTCAAGAGTCGTGTCTTTGCAGGATCTCAAAGCCTCAGGCCTTGAAGGGGCAGAGGTGAGGAGAGCTATTTCCTTTGCAACTCTTAAGTTATATTTGGTCATCCAGGCCCTAAATCAGCTTAGTGTGTGCCAAAATTTAGATCTAATTATGGTTTTTGAGTGCTTATTATGTGATTATAGTGATATTGCTACTTTTTTTTTTTTTTAGTCTTAAAGATTTTATGAACTGTTTCATCAGTGCCAGTTCCTCGGTCCCTCTCGAGCCTCTTGTTAAATTCACTTGTCAGTCACAGCCTTCACCCCACAGGTATTCAAATCTGCTCCAAGTAGCCAAATGAGGGGATTTTTTAGCACTCCATCCCTATCTCCAAAAGCAACCTAAACTTCCTGATGTGATTGATCTGATTCCCAAAACAACCTATTTTCTTTCCTTCCTTGAACTCTTCTGTGTTAACCGGGCATCTAGAATAGGTGCTTTTCCAGTTAACAGGCTCTGTAGAGTGAGTAGTTTCTCCTAAGGGTTGCCTGTTCAAAAGGTAAATTCAGACTTCTTGAGAACTACTTGAACCTCTGATTTACAGTTTTTCTAGATTCTGCCTTCCTTAGCAGACTCAAAGGCCTTTGGACAAAGTTTGAGTCCCAGCTTGAGCTCTCAGAAATTTGCACTTCCCTATGCTTCAGCAGTATCTTCAAAAAAGTTGTGCAAATACCCTAGGAATGGGAAACCAAAAGTCCAGGAAGATCCAGGTGTCTCTATCTTCCTTATCCCTTTGTGTGTTTCCCAGGTCAGTCAGGGACAGAGTCATCACCAGGACAAGTGCTACTGATTCTGTGTCCACGGCAGCACAAAGGAGAGCAGGCCTTACATGCAGGTCGCGAGGTTATAGAAAATGGACTGACATCGCATTTATTCTCCGGGAACATTTGGTTTTACCTTTGAAACTCAGGTGCAGAGTGTGTACTTGTACAGCACTGGCATCATTCATTCATTCATCACACACATTTATTATTAAGATCTGAGGAAGGTGAGCCATGAAACTACAAGAGAAGAGAAAAATCCTCTTGGCAGGGTCGGGGTTGGGGGTAGGCAGCCAGTATCAAGGCTCTGATGTTGGAGTGTGCCTGGTGCTGGCTGAGTGTCAAAGATTAGGGAAAAGGAGGTCAGAAAAGGGGCTGTAGCATGAGGTTTGCAGAGGGCTTCTTGGGGAGCTCCAGCATTGGCTGTGAGTCAGGTGGAAAGCAACTGAGAGAAGGCAGCTGCATTTCTGAGATAGAGAGACTGCAGGAGAGGCAGACTGAGGTGGGGAGTGGTGACCAGCTCTGCTTTTCTCATAACTCTGAAGTGTCTGTTAGACCTCCATGTAGAGCTGCTAAACAGGCAGCTGTATCACACATCCATAGTTCCGGGGACAGAGCAGGGCTGTAGACGTAAAGCAGGAGTCATCAGTGGGTATTCAGAGCCAGGAGGTTGGATGAGATTTACAAGGGCACACCAGGCCCACCTGGAGTCAGTGCCAGCCCATGAAAGTGGGACCAGCGTCAAGTAGGATGCTTCCCTTTGGCTCTGCTTACCTGCTGGCACATGGGCCCAGGGTTCCCAGAATTAGATTTAACCAAGGTCAGAGTTTCACCAGGACAGTGTGACAAAGCAAGAGGAGGCAAAGGAAGAGACAGCGTGCACAGAAGTGATTACAATAAGGGGTCATGGAATGTATCTGATGTGAAGGGTAAAGAGATGGAAAGGGATGGATTCAAGGGCAAGTGGTGGGATCAGTGAATTACTAATATATGTCCTGATTGGGTAGAAGAATGATAGGAGTTGGGATTCTCAAGGAATAAACTGGAAAGATAAAAGGGGAAATTGGGGCTCAGGGTGCTTCAGCAGGGACTGTGGAAGCATTGAAGTCATTTGTAATGATAGAGTTTACGGTCATTATTTTAGGGTGGGCTGTGACCCACTTCAACCATTGTGGAATAGGTTTAGTGGATCAAGACCAATGTATTTATCAAAACTAAATACAATATAATGGAAGATATTTGAGTGATTACAAGTAACAAGAACACTTATTGCTTTGTGAAATGTTTGTTTCAATCATACATAGATATATGTATTCATATAAGTTATGTACATAGAGAGGTCTGTTTGTAGTGGGTCATCTTCATACATTTCTTAAATTAAGGCAAGTTGAAAAAGTTTGGAAAACACTGTAGGGTTTGTTTGTGGGAACAAGTACCTGAGGATAAGGTCCTTAGAAGTATTTGAATGTCCTAAAAAGACTTTAGAAAGCCAGCCATTCCTGAGTGTCTTGTGTGTGATGAAAGTTAATAATTCAACACACCCAAACCAAACAATAACACACTTATGAGGGACTCTGTTGCTAAATTTGCAAGTCTTCTTCAAATCTAAATAAAAGATATTCTTTTCTTTTTCTGACATTTGTAAGTATAGGCTTTGTTAAAAAGTAGAACATGTGCAGGGAAAAAATGAAAACCATAAAAAAACATATACTGAAAAGTTGATTTTTCTCTTACCTCAAAAATAGTAAATACTCTTGCATTACCTTCATTAGAAATAAGGAAAGGTGATCTGTCCAGTGAGGTCTTTATTTGTGATAAGGCCACTCCTGGTTCCTAATTGGTGGAACTGGTGTAATGAGTTGCTTTTCCAGAACAAGAAAATGTTTTGCGGATGCTCAGACTCTTTTTCCCTTTGGTGGCCAATATCAAGAGTGTAAAGAGCAATGGTCAGAATGAGGAACAGAATTTGTGATTCAATCACCTCAGGTATCTGCATGCTGTACTTAAAAAGTCTGCAGGAACCACATGCAGAAACGCACACACAAATTGAATCGGAAAGGGAGAATCCCCCTGGGTACAAGATTTATTTTTCTCGTTAGAAAAAAAGGAATGGGCCTGAGAGTTTATCCTTATTTGGATGAGAACTTTAAAAAGCCAATGATGCAGAGAGTCCTCATTAAAATACCACCTGTGTGCTTCCGTCCTCTTGGGAAAACTATCAGCACCAAGGAAGGGTCAAGCCTGCTCAGGAAATTCTAAATCATATCAATTATTCTTATGCAGCCCCAGAATCCAGTTTCTGGTTTAAAAGGTTGAAAACTCGTTAAGGGTTTTTTGCTCTTGCTGTGTGGACCCCAACGAGAAGGTATTATAAAAGGTTATTGCAACTGGGTCTATGAAAGTTTTGTCGATTGAGAGGGAAGAAAATGCAAGTAGACATTATAAAAGATTACTTTCTGTGCTGCTAATGATCACTTTTGGTTTTGGTTTTCCTGAACGTTCAGGAAAGAAAGAGAACTCACTGGAAAGGAATTTATTGCAAAAGAATAATTGCCCAGTACATTACACAGCACAGTGGGGTTATAATGAGTATGAGAAAGTGCAATATCTAACCAACCCTGAGTTACAGTAATAGTTTGATTCAACTTCTTATGCAGAATGCTGAGCAACCAGATAGTTTTGCCCAAAAGATTGGACTGCAATTGTTTTGAAAGTTTCTTGGGGGAAATGCAATTAGTGACAGGATTTAAGAAAGTCAAAAAACAACTGAACGTGATGATGAGCCCCTGTTCTTTTGTTCTTTCTATATAATGTAAGAAATAGCAAGAAAATGATTACATTATACCTAAATGAATTAAACAAAGCTCCAAAACATAAATTAGAATTTAACTATGCCATTAAAAACTAATTTAATTTGCAAGCCATCATTACTAGATAATAAAGGCCCATTGCAAAAAGTACAAGAATATCTTGTGAACATGTGGGAAAAAAAACAAGTAATAAATCTCATTGAGCAGATGAGTTTGTGTTACATTAGCAGATAAAAATGCTGAATGGATATTTCAGGATATAATGAAAACCAGCAAGTAATGGAACAACTGGTTTGCTTAATTTTTTTGGTCATAAATGGTTTTATAGTTAAAGGAAGGCCTCAGGGAAAGTTAGGGAAGTGCACACAATGTTTGGATTTGGTGCAATAAAATCTGTTCTCAAACCAGGACAAAGAAAACACATTTAAATATTTTGTTGGTCAACAAATGGAATGTATTATAGTCTACTTCATTCAAGCGTCAACAATATCTTGTTTTAGTTAATTGAAATCTGATGAAAAATGCTGCCTTGTCCCTATAGTTTATCTTATTAAATTGTGCTGGAAATAACAAGGTGTATATTAAAAAATTCAAGAGTAGGAATACAAAAATACATTTAATTCTGGGGTTACTATTTAAAAACTAAGAAGATACCATTAACATTTCCTTATCTAATTAGAATACAGTGCAGATGAGTTTCATAAAACTCAGTTTATTGGAGATGAGTTGTAAATATGTGTTGTCTATTAAAATAATTAGTGGTAAGTATCAATACTTCCCCCGACCCGTACTTATTATTGCTGGCGGAACCTGCAAATGGAATATTCTTACAGACAGTCATCCTGGAGTCCTGCCAGCAGATGGCAGTATAACCCTGCTTTTCTAGTCTCGCCTGCTCCAGTTTTTAAAATTACAGCTTTTATGGCGTCATAGCCTTAATATGCAGTGGAGATGAAAACTTTTCCCCTGGTTGTGTCATTCCATTTGAGGATGTGCAGTGACTCCGTGTAGTGATGTGCTTCTGAAGACAGAACCTGTTCCTTCCACATGGTGATGCTCCCATACAGATTTTCACATGCTAAATTATTGTGGTAATGCTTTTATTAAATTACTTGGTGATCTGATACAATGGTACATGCTCATTGCTAGAGACTGAATGTTTGTGTCTCTCCCCCTTTTCCCTTCCATTAGAATGTTTAAACCCTAATCCTGATTGTCTTGTTATTAGAAGATCAGGAATTCAGGGAGGTAATTAAATGATTAGGCTTATATGAGGTCAAGAGGGTAGAGGCTCCATGATGAGATTAATGCCCTTACATTAATACACCAGAGGTTTTTCTCTCTTTACCATGTGAAGATACAGCAAGAAGACTATCTGTACCTTGTTCTTGGACTTCTCACCTCAGTAACTGTGAGAAATAAATGTCTCTTGTTTAAGTCACCCGAATATGATAGTTTGTTACAGCAGCTAGAGCTGACTGAGACATTCATTTATGTTTTAACTATTGTAAAATCTTAACATTGAACAGAGTTAATGTGCAGCTTAAACGTCATCTTACCACTGCTGCAGTTCCTAAATTTCCCCAGTGGGCTGACACTCCTGTTTCAGGCTGCATTTTCCTGTTTACAGGCCTGGAGACTTATTACTTTCTCTTGAGATTTTCTGTGTATACATTTGCTTTCTCACTAGACTGTGAGCTTCTCAAGGACAGTGTTACATTTTCATTCTTGAAACCCTGTATTGGGGATTTTGTAGTCACTCAAAAGGATTCGCTGAATGGATTCAAGTCTTGTCTGAAGGCTCACAGAATGGAAATTTTTAGGTATGGCTCCATTTTACAGAGGGGCTTCCTTGGTGGCTCAGGGGTAAAGAATCCACCTGCCGGTGCAGGAGATGCAAGAGATGTGGGTTTGATCCCTGAGACGGGAAGATCCTCTGGAGAAGGGCATGGCTATCCACTCCAGATTCTTGCCTGGGAAATCCCATGGACAGAGGAGCCTTGCAGACTCTAGTCCTTGGGGTCAGAAGAGTAGGACACGACTTGGCACCTAAGCCACAGCCACCACCATTTTACAGAGCACCTCAGTGATGTATTTAAGGAGAGCCAGGAGTTCTTGCCTTTCAAGGTAAAGCCAGACTCCTAACTCTAATTTTGCTGAGCACACAAACAAGAAACTTTACCGATTACAATAATTAATAGAAAATGATATATTGAGTTGCATTGCCCAACTTGAAATGGGGCTACTTTCTATCATAGCAACTTTCTTACAGTTCATTACCAAGAATGAAAAATTTTAAATCTAATGAAATGGCAGAGGAGACAGAATGTCAATACTAAGGTGAAATGAACCTTTAAATGCAGAATTATCAATAAATGTATTATTGATTTTGGGAGAGTAGTCATAGATACAGTCATTTATTTGTGAAGCCACTTACTTTTTATAAATGACTTATTGCAGAAGAAGTGAGGAAAGACAATATTTCATTTCAAAATTCTGGATGCAAGAGATGAAATAATTATCCAAATGACCCTTACATGGATTACATTTCCTTTATTTATATTACTTTTAATGTCCTAGCATTCTTTATTAGATTATGTACTCGATGACATCTTAAAATTTCTAAGTTGAAAGACTCCATCTGTGAACTATTATTAATATGAAAACGTTTGCTGAGCCCCTGGGACTTTTAGCTGGAGAACATTTTCCCCACAATTCAAGTTTACTTGTCTTCACAGCCAGATTTACTGCTTTCATATGGCCAAGAGAAATGTCAATGCGGTGCTTCTCCCATCCCTCACCGCAACAGCGTCTTGCTAGTACCAATTCCGGGACCGTCTTGTCTTTAGAGGAGACGGATTCTTCCTGGCAGAGGATTTTCCTGTCAACACTTGGGCAGACTGTGAAGATTAGAGAGCCCAGGGTACGTGTGCTCTGCTCACATCCTGATCACTTAGAACTCAGGCAGTGCACATGTCCACACACTCCTAGGCCTTTTTCCTGGCAGATCTCCTTTTGACATCACTTGTTCGGGCTACAGTCAATGGGGTTGCAAAAGAGCTGGACACTACTTAGCAACTAAACAACAAGAATTTAATTGGAAAAGGAAAGGAAGAAGCTGCTGAATCTGAAACACAAACCTTACCTTCTTCATCCTTCTGCATTTGAAAAGTGGCTTGCAATTTATTTTTAGTGATTTGGATTAACTCAAGCCCAGGGATTAGTTAATACTTTGTAATAAATGCCTATTTTGTAGAAAAGAATACTGAAGTGATCACTGAGTGACCCACTTGTGATAGAAATAAGAAGGGTCATCACCTCCTTACCTCTGTTTGTTTCTGAGGATCAAATGAAAAATGGAAATAAAAAATGCTTTGAATTGGAGCATGACTACCTACATTTTAGTTGTTATTATTACTAACTTTGAGTACAGGCCTTGGGCGCAGATAAATCAAATGTCCTAAATCCATGTCATGGACCTTAGGATTTGAGGAACAGTGACTCTGTCTAGTTGCAACTCATCATTATGACATGAATATTCCCTGATTTCTCTTCCTTTTACAGAGAAACAAACTAAATCACACTTGGTTTAAAAAAACAAACGAATAGGACCTTCTTCAGAGATCCTCTCCCACTACTCCTGCTCTTCTGTGCTCAGGAGGGTTAGGAGGGTATGTATACTGTGTTTGGAAATAATTTTCTCCTGTTCTGGTTCTCTTAGTGGCCAAGGTCATCATCAGCAGGGAGTGACTGTTATCTAGAGGCTCCCACTTATTTTTTTCACCACATTAATTTACACTAAAGAAGCCAACTTGGCATTCACTTGTTCCTAATAGAGGAGCTCTGCATTCAGGTGGGAGTATTTAATAGCAGCGGGTCCTGCTATTTCTTCTCCATCCTGGTGGCACATTGGTATTGCTCCTCACGGAGTTAAATTGTAGTAGGGAAATACGAAAAGAGAGCTCAAAGACGCTGTCTTGTATGGAACATAATGCGCAGTTATAACAAACAGAGCTTGATAAAATACCAGCAACAGGGAGCACAGTTATTTATTGCTTCAAGGGAAAATCAAGCAAAATAGCTACAAATTGTTTAAAGTACATTCCCTCCATCTTTCTTGAGTTTCAGTCTCTTTAGCTGTGAAACAGAAAAGACCTTTGTTATTTCCCAAGCCAAGATTCGGCTTCCTTGGTGTGCAGTGCCTGCCTTGGCTTCATGTGAAGGAACGAGCTTAAAGCAAACTGAGAGCAATTAACCTCGACACCATGACAAACAAGTGTACACCTCCACAGAGCCGAGGCGGTGCCGCGGGCTGGATGTATCTCCAGGAGGCTTGGTGTGGGAGCCCTCCTGGGGGGCTGTCTCATTGTGCTGCTATACCATGCCTCTGCTTTCCACTCTTCCTCTGGGCATCATCCAGGAGCCTGGGGGTGCCCTCTCTTACTTCACACACACATGTGTGTGCTAAACCACTTCAATGATATCGAACCCTGCACAAACCCAGGGGCTATAACCTGCCAGGCTCCTCTGTCCATGGGATTCTGTAGGCAAGAATACAGGAGAGGGTTGCCATTCCTCCTCCAGGGGATCTTCCGAACCCAGGGATCAAGCCTGTGTCTCCTCTGGCTCCTGCACCACAGGTGGGTTGTTTGCACTGAGCCACCAGGAAAGCCCCTTTATTTCATGGACAATATTAAAAAGAAGAGTTGAGTGCTGTGTCAAGGGAAAAAAAAAACCTCAGGAAATGTCAGAAGAACCTCTGACATTGTGTGAAGAACCTCTGGTTTCTCTCTTCCCCAGAACCTTGTTGTGGATTGCCAGCTTCTCTGGTCCATATTGCATCATTATGCAGGACAGTGACAGACTTGCTCATGCACAGGCACGGCCACCTGGCAGAGAGCTCTGCACTCCATGGGTCATCTAAAAATACTTAGTGCTTCACTGACATGGCCAACTTCAAAGATTTCTAAGAGGAAAATTTCTTTACTAGGCTGAAGGTGTACCCTGATTTCACGAGAGTACATGGGAATGCCTGTGTGTGGTGGCTACAGCAGATGACCTCATTATCATGGAAACACTGTGTATTGCATTGGTCACGTGTTCTACAATCTTCACTTTATTTTCCTTTTCATAAGAGTATAAGGTCAATTTCAGTAAATTTATCAGAAGTGGAACATAAGGGGATGTCTAGTAAATGATAGGGGCTGTCAGTGTATGAAGACTAGTAAAATAATCCAATATGAAATTTATATGTTTGAGGGCTGCTGGAGATTAGATCAGTCAGCATAGCATGCTGCTAGTATCAGACATTTGCAATTAATCCTCAAATAAATGTTAAGAAGTAGAAAAGCAAAGATCCAGAATTATCACTCCAAGTCCAATTTAGAGACCATCTGCTATAAAATATACTGAGTTAGACCCCTCAGACCTGGCCGAGAAGTGTGGATAAACCTTTGCAGTGCAGATGCTGTTATTTAACAAAGTCAGTAATGCGAAACATCAGTTTGTTTAGCTTTCTTAAGTGGAAACAGAATAAAACATTTTGCAGAAATGAATGAGTAAGAATGTGGTGATAACCCTTATCAAAACATTTCGAATGACTGCCTAAAATAACACAGCTAGTAAATGCCAGAGAAGTTAAGGCAAATGCAGAAATTGAGTATTACTCAGCTAAAGCCAGTTATGATTTTTCTGAACAACATTTTTCTTTTTTCACATGAATTAACTATTTGGATATCTCATCCATCTGGACAGGGACATCCCAGGTGGCTCTGCGGTAAAGAATCTGCCTAGCAATGCAGGAGATGCAGGAGATGTGGGTTTGATCCCTGGGTCAGGAAGATCCCCTGGAATAGGAAATGGCAACACACTCAACTATTCTTGCCTGGGAAATCCCATGGGCAGAGAGCCTGCCGGGCCACAGTCCATGGGGTCCCCAAAAGTCAGACACGACTGAGTGACCGAGCATATACACACAGAAGCAGTTAGCAATACAGTGCCTATTTTGTCGGAGAAAGCAATGGCACCCCACTTCAACACTCTTGCCTGGAAAATCCCATGGACAGAGGAGCCTGGTAGGCTGCAGTTCATGGGGTCACTAATAATCGGACACGACTGAGCAACTTCACTTTCACTTTTCACTTTCATGCATTGGAGAAGAAAATGGCAACCCACTCCAGTGTTCTTGCCTGGAGAATCCCAGGGATGGGGCAGCCTGGTGGGCTGCCATCTATGGGGTCACACAGAGTTGGACACGACTGAAGTGACTTAGCAGCAGCGGCAGCAGCCTATTTTGTGGTGCTTAAATTTTTCAAATCTAGATTGTTTATGTGTGTTTGGTTACTAAGATCCATTTTATTATTATATAAATTTACCATGGATTATTATTTTGTTAATTCCACAAGAATTGATTGAATATATGCTTAGGATTGGGCTCAGACAGTAAAGAATCTGCCTGCAATGCAGGAGACACGGGTTCAATCCCTGGATGGGGAAGATCCCTTGAAGAAGAGAACGGCACCCCACTCCAGTGTTCTTGCCTGGAGAATTCCATGGACAGAGGAGCCTGGCAGACTACAGTCCATGGGGTCTCAAAGAGTCAGACACCTTTGAGCGACTAACACTTTCACTTTCATGCTTAGGATTGCTGAGATTACAAAGCTTTTTGGGACTTGGTCCCTGTCCTCAAGGAGTCTGTAGCTTGGTAGAGATATTAAAAGTCTTATGAATAATGAATAGTTCAAGAAAGTACGTGGTTAGTGCCCAGAGTTAGATTTAATGGGTTTGGGTAGCTTCATATAAACCTGGAAGCTGTTGGTTGGATCCTAAACTGCATGCCAGTGGTTTGACCTTAGCTGGCTACATGACTTTTCTCAGATAAATTTTATTTATTTAAAATGGGTAATACAATGTTTTGTGAATATCAAATGATATGATATGTGAAAAAGTGCTCTGTAACGCACTTTGCTGCATTCCAGATTACTGTTCGGATTCTGAGAGGGTGAGTTTGCATCTGGTGGAGAGACTTGACTAAGAAACGTTTAATCAGCAGCCTTGAATGAAGGGTTGAAGTTCAAAAGCTGATGGTAGGGTGGGGACTTCAGCCTAAAAGGAAGAAAGCCACACAAAGCAGGAAAGAATGATTTTTCTCTCTTTTTTCTAAAATAAATTTTATTTGTTTATTTGTTTGTTTTTGATTGTGCTGGACCTTCATTGTTGCACGCAGGCTTTCTCTAGTTTGGGCTCACGGACTCTGGAGAGTGTCTCAGTCACTGTGGTCCTTGGGCTTAGTTGCTCCATGGTATTCTTTTTTTAATTGAAGTATAGTTCCCGTGCAATATTATATAAGTTACAGGCATACAATATAGTGATTGACAATATTAAAGGTTACACTCCATTTACATTTATTCCAAAATATTGGCTATATTCCCCGTGTTATATGGTATATCTTACAAACACAGTAGTTTTTACTTCCTACTCCCACACCCCTAAATTGTCCCTTCCCCTGCCTCTCTCCATTACTAACCACTAGTTTGTATATGTGAGTCTGCTTCTTTTTTTGGTTAAAATCATTATTTTGTTGTATTTTAAAAATTCTACATACAAGTGATATCATACAGTATTTGTCTTTTATGGTCTGAGTTATTTCACTTAGCATAATACCCTCCAAGTCCATGCATGTGGCTGCAAATGGCAAAATTTAGTTCTTTTTCTCTTTTTTTATGGCTGAGTTGTATTTCATCATGTTTGTGTATATTACATCTTCTTTATCCATTCATCTGTTGATGGACATTTAGGTTGTTTCCATATTTTGGCAACTGTAAATAATGCTTCTATGAACATTGGGGTATGTGTAACTTTTTGAATAAGGGTTGTTTTTTTTTTTTTTTTTCGGCTGTATATACTGAGGAGTGGAATTGCTGGGTCATATAGCAGAGATTTTTTTTTTTAATTGTGAAATATATATACCATAGGGCTTCCCTGATGGCTCAATGGGTAAAGAATCTGCTTGCCAATGCAGGAGCCACAGGTTCCATCCCTGGGTTGGGAAGATCCCCTGGAGGAGGGGATGGCAACCCACTCTAGTAGTCTTGTCTGGAGAATTCCATGGACAGAGGAGCCTGGTGGGCTACAGTCCATGAGGTTGCAAAGAAGTGGACATGACTGAACAACTAACACTTTCACCTTTTTTCATATATATCATAAATTTACCATTTTAATATTTAATAATTTTAAAGTGTACATTTCAGTGGCATTAAATATATTCTCACTGTTGTATATTAATATAAACATATGCATTTTATGTAACTAAGAATGATATTGAATGTGATGTTTTCCATCCTTGTTTTCCTTTTTAAATTTCATTTGGCATTGTTCTATGAGCACATTTCCTTGCTGTCTTAATGAGTTGTAAAGTGTGTTTAAGTAATAGCTGTTGCAAAAAGAGGCAGGAGAATTGGCTCTAATCTCCGCAATAGCATAGACTTGCTCTATAACCTTTACCCAGATGTTCAGCCAATCACAACCTCACTTTTACTGCCTGCAAAATTGGATAATACTTGCTAGCTATTCCCTGGGGGTGCGATGAAGAGCAATGAGGTAATGCCTGGGAATTGCTTTCTCTTCTCGGTAAGAAAGGTGCTATGCATGTAAAGATTGTTATATCACATTGAGCCCTTGCTGAGCCAAAGATGGAGACAGCGAGGGCGGAACCACTTTCTTCTATTCTTTACCATCAGCCCCCGCATCCTATCTCTGTGAGCTTATGGGCCTCCTTTCTATATGAAGGGCTTATCACATAAACACACAGCTGCATTGTGTTTCTACAGCGACTGAAAATATTTATGGCTTAGAAAGCAGTCATTCTCAATGACTTGATTAGTGTGCTATGAAGACACAGACAATATCAGGAGCATCCAGTAGCATTTCAGTATTCCAGCTTCATCTGTTCCTCTAGTTTATATTTATCATTGTTCTTTAAATCTTAGGTGACAGCTGCTGCCTTTGCTAACAGTGTTTCTATCTGTGTGGATAAGTGTGACTGTGTGACCTGCTGTCCTTGCTACACTCCCGAACTGTGTCATTTGTCTGCTCATTGCAGGGCTGGCATCTGTTAGTGTATCCACATAATGGAATGGATAAGATGATGGTTTCATGCCCTTCCTCCTATTACAGAATTCCAGGATTATCTATCACATTTGCCCCCAAATCTATACCTATAATGATAGGACTCTCAAGTATTCTAAGAGTGAATTTCTTTGGGGAAGCTGATTCATCATTCATTTTATGAGACCAGGGTATTTCTGTCTTCTGCAAACCTCTTTCCACTTTGAATCTGCATATTGCTTAGGTTCCCATGGATGGTAATTGACATTTCTCTGAAGTCTTCATGAAATTAGAAGGCAGTAGATACAGGACCCTTCTTCTAACATCTTCTTACATAGAGTGCTTGCAGTTGACAGCATCTTTAGAATCATTTTGTCATCCTTTAAACAGCCTGTGGTACGGGAATCACATATGTGTATTTTAAAGATGAGGGGGCATAGGCTTGAGGCACCTGAAGACAGGCTGTATGTAAATGGATGAATCTGGATGCTAATCCAGGACTGCCATCCTCTACCCCATGCTGAGAGACAAGAGGCAAATTCTTTTCCAAGCAGGACCATAAGAAAGAATAAATCAAAATAAGAATTTAGGATGGCTCTATTTTATTCCAGCACTTTTGTCTTTCCTCTCATCTGTGTGATGTTAGTCAGCAGAGACTCTCCCCTTTGCAGTCTGTATATTGTACAGCATCCGAAACAGCACTCTGGACAGTCAGCAAAGGCCTGAGGTCTTATTCTGTTCTCCAGATCAAACAATGAACTGTTTGTTTTTTCCACAGAGGCATTTAAAAATCCTACACATCTGGACAATGCCTCAAGCATCTAGAGAGCTCTGCCCGAGTATCAAGAATATTTCAAAGAGCATTTCTGAATAGCAGTCTTTACGTTTTATTTCTATTACACTTCATCTGTGCATTTTGAAATGCATTCCCAGCCCGGTTGTATTCATCCTACCGCCTCTGATATGAGGAAGGGAGCACAACTTTTATCTCCATTTCACAGATGTGCAGACTGAGTGGTGGGCTGTGTGGAGAGAGGCTCTTAGGCATTCTGACTTATGGAGTCTAATAATGAGACCCCGGGTCCTCCTGTGCCCTCTTGCTCCATGTTATTTCCAATTTGCTTTCTCATCTCGAGAGAGCATTTTCATCTTTTATTTTTGGATGATAGTTTCAAGTTTCATTTGCACCACCAGACCTGTAAATTCTTTTGTTCTGTAGAAGACCGGGTCAGGATGACATCTCTTTCTTTTGTTTGTGGGGGAGGGGGCATCTGATAGACGGGAAGATCTGCACCAAAAATGAATCATTTTCCTTGCTTTTAACTCTGCTTAGTTTATCATATGCCAAAGGCTTAGATTTAGATTTAAAAGAACTGCAATAATATCTACAGTACTGCCATTTTTAAAATATAATACAATACCTTACATTTTTTATCTTCTAGTAGTACTGCTTATAAACACATAAATATAGATAAATCAATCTTAGGAAATTTATTGCAAATCAAAAAATATATTCACCAAGATTTTTTTATTTTAAACACTATAGGTGAAACTAAGAATGACTTTCCATTTTCCATGTGCAGAGCTATTGGTAATTTATATTACAAAGTAGTTCTTGCTGGCCATAATGTTATAGAATGTGGTTTTTGTCTGTTTTGATTTTTGAAAAGTAAAGAATAGCTTAACAGGAACTATGTGGCATGCTTGATGACTCAATCAGCAGAGACAGATCCTATCTGCTAGATCTGTGCCATGCTCAGTAAGTGTGCACTTGAAGGGGCCAATGAATGAATGAGTGTATAAACTGAGTCGGACAAAGAAAGTTAGTAGAAATCAACTGGATATTGGAGGGCAATTCATGCAATACTTGTTTGGAGATCAACAGAGATAGCCACTAAGACTATGTTAACTGACCTCAGGAAAGTCAGGTGGGAAAAGCTATAAACTAGGAAACGATGTTTAAGAATAAATTTCCAGTGAGAGAAAAAAAAACCCGAGAGAAACTTCAAAAGCATTGAACCCAGCAGGCCAGGCACAGCTCCCTTATATTCTTTTATTTAAGGATCCAAAAATGTGTTGACTGTCTGTTCTGTGCCGGGGACAGTGCTAGTGGCCGAGTCCACAGACATCAGTCGGGTTGTGGTTCCTGTCTAGTGTTGAAAGCGAAAATGTCAGTTGCTCAGTCATGTCTGACTCTTTGTGACTCCACAGACTGTAGCCCGCTGGGCTCCTCAGTCCCTGAGATTCTCCAGGCAAGAATACTGCAGTGGGCTGCCATTCCCTTCTCCGGGGGATCTTCCCGACCCAGGGATCGAATCCAGGTGTCCCGCATTGCAGGCAGATTCTTTAGTGTCTGTGCCACCAGGGACGGAGAAGGCAATGGCACCCCACTCCAGTACTCTTGCCTGGAAAATCCCATGGGCAGAGGAGCCTGGTAGGCTGCAGTCCATGGGGTCGCTAAGAGTAAGACACGACTGAGCGAGTTCACTTTCAGTTTTCACTTTCATGCACTGGAGAAGGAAATGGCAACCCACTCCAGTGTTCTTGCCTGGAGAATCCCAGGGACGGGGGAGCCTGGTAGGCTGCCATCTATGGGGTCTCATAGAGTCGGACACGACTGAAGTGACTTAGCAGCTTAGCAGCAGCCACCAGGGAAGCCCTATGGTTCCTGTCTAAGCTCAATCCAAATAGGGGACACAGACTGGAAATCTATTGATATCAATGTCATATTATTATTAATAAGGTAGAAATGTGATTGTGATTCTTCAAAATTCATAGAAAGGGAGTGATCAGTTTTGTTTAGCAGGAGGTTTTTTTTTAACAGAGAAAGGATAAGTAAAGATTTTTGTGGTGCTTCAGTTTCATTTTAAAAATTTACACTTGCAGGCAGTTGACCATGAGGAATGTTGATAGAATCCTTATATCCATCAGCTTTTACCTTCACTGCCATGCTGCTGCTGCTAAGTCGCTTTAGTCGTGTCCGGCTCTGTGCAACCCCACAGATGGCAGCCCACCAGGCTCCGCTGTCCCTGGGATTCTCCAGGCAAGAACACTGGAGTGGGTTGCCATTTTCTTCTCCAATGCATGAAAGTGAAAAGTGAAAATGAAGTCGCTCAGTCGTGTCTGACTCCTAGCGACCCCATGCACTGCAGCGCACCAGGCTCCTCTGTCCATGGGGTTTTCCAGGCAAGAGTACTGGAGTGGGGTGCAATTGCCTTCTCCCCACTGCCATGCTAGTCCTTTATAAACAAGACAACTGAGGCCCTGAGAAGCCAAGTAAGGTGTCCACGATTGCCCAGCTAATGAGTGTATCAAACCTGGTTCTGTGGGGCTTCAAAGCTCATGCTGCTCCTGCCACTTTGCTACCTGGAGTCTCCAGGTATCAGGAGAAATTCCATTGGGCAGGTATGGAGCAGGAAGAGAGAGTTCTCTGCAGCAGAAACAGCACCTCAGAGTGAGGGAGGCATCTAAGAGCATGGGATCCTAGGGGAATATGAGCACCTGCTTGGATGAGAAGAAGGAGGCTGTACTGTGTGCCCAGATGTCTGAAAATCACCCTAATCTATAAAAGGATAAATGTCCCTTCCAGCCTTGAGGCTTTAAAATAGTTAAGAAATTATCACTGGCCTTAAGGGGCATATTAAATCCTTCATTAATTTCCAAAATCTTATTGCTACTGCTGCTAAGTCACTTCAGTTGTGTCAGACTCTGTGCGATCCCATAGACGGCAGCCCACAAGGCTCCTCCGACCCTGAGATTCTCCAGGCAAGAACACTGGAGTGGGTTGCCATTTCCTTCTCCAATGCATGAAAGTGAAAAGTAAAGTGGAGTCGCTCAGTCGTGTCCGACTCCCAGCGACCCCATGGACTGCAGCCTACCAGGCTCCTCCATCCATGGGATATTCCAGGCAAGAGTACTGGAGTGGGTGGCCATTGCCTTCTCCGATTAAGCACTTACTACTTCCTAGGCTGTATTCTAGGTGTTACAGCAGGTGATACAGCTGTAAGAACACAGAGAAAGTTCATGCCCTTGTGGAGCTTACATATAGAGGGAAAGAGATGCCAAACAAAGGAAGAAACAAAGGAAGAAACTAAGAAAGAAACAATGTGAGCTAGTGACAATTGGTGCTCAGTCACTAAGTTGTGTTTAGTCACTAAGTCATGTCTGACTCTTTGCAATGTTATGGACTATAGCCCACCAGGTTCTTCTGTCCATGGGATTCTCTAGGCAAGAATACTGGAGTGGGTTGCTATTCCTCCTCCAGGAGATCTGCCCAGTGTAATGATCGAACCTGTGTCTCCTGCTTTACAGGGAGATTCTTTACCACTGGAGTCACCTGGTAGCCAAAGCATAGAGATGATTACTATGAAGCAAAAAAGTAGAGAAAGAGGACACAAATGGATGGTGTGGGTTACATTTGAAAGTCATAGAAGGCCTCTACAGTAAGTTGATATTTAGCAATATTATGTAATAGAGGAGATCAGACATATATATATATATATATATAAGCAACCACATAATAAGAAGTATTTGATAAATACTAATAAATACTGAAAAGGACATGATAGTATTTAGCTAAAGAAATTAATATTTACTGAGTATGTTTATATTTTGGACAACATTCACAATGTGCTTAACAGGCATTACCTGCACCAATTTTACAGATGAGAAAAACTGTAGATTCAGAGAAGTGAGATAACTTTTCTAATAGCACACAGCCTGGATTCAAACTCAGATTTGTCTGAATCCAAAACCTGTGCTCTATCCCACTGTAAGAGCCTTCTTCTTCTGGGTTGAAAGCAGGAAGCTTAAAGGACGATTTCTTGGGAGAGATGGTGGCTCAAAGGAAAGGTGGGATTTTGATATTGGAACGTTTGAAATGTGAATAGCAACAGAACACCCAAAGCAAAAGACAGCAGAAGAGAAAGATGCAGGCTTTATGTCAAGGCAAGTCGGTTGAAGCCCAGACTAAGAGGGACCCAGAGGGAGAGAGAAAGCTAGAGCCAGGAACGGATTTCAGAACAGAACAGAAATAGAGTCTCTCCTTTATTTGACAGGCATTGGGAGCAACTGAAGCTGTTCCCCAGGAGATACTGCTTATCCGTAGGGTGGGTAAACCCTTTTCGGGGGGCTCCTGTAGTCCTCTATTTCTCTAAATCAAACTCACCAGACAGGGCAGCTTATTGTCGGTGAGTATTATCCACACTCACCTCATGATTACTTCTAGTGTTAACCTGATGCAATATTACATTGAGGCGAGGTACTTGGATAGATAGCTTTGCGTGAAAAAGCTTCAGGTGGGCCAGTGCTCCATTGATTCCTTGAGAAACAGCGTTGTCCCAGACATCACATTGCCAGGTGGCTGTACGCATTGGATGAACTTCCTCTGGCTGACCCAGCCAGATGACGAGATGCTGACAGGATGAGAAGGCAGAGGCTAGAGGTGCTGGCATTACAGGGAGCAGTCAGGGAGATGTTATTCAAGAGACAAGAAACAGCACACCTGAATTCACCTTTGCTCCCAGTTGGAGAGCAGATTGCATTCTTTACAGCAGTGTGATGACTCAAGCCCCCTGCAGTGGAAGGAAAATAGGCTGGGGTGAGCTCTTTAAGGAAGAGCTCAGTGGTATCATGAGAAACCGGTATGTGCTACTGCCATGCTATTCAGGGTCAGACTTCTAGAGTGTCCTTCAGGCATTTTGGTGGCCTATTATATAACCTGCCCTTTTAAATGCTTTCTGTCTATATTATCCCCCTGTGCATTGTATATCCCAGTCTCTGTATCAAGCTGCTTTGTGCCAAAGGCGACAGCCAAAATGTCCTTCAAAATCATCTTTCAGTTTTATTTTTCATTCAGAGACATAGTTCTACAATCAATACCAATGCAAGGGTTCAATGGGCTTTGGAGATCAATCCATTAACTCGAAATTGTTTGCACATTTTTGTATTTATATGCATTTTTCAGGGGAGTAGTCATGAAATGTTAAAAAATTCCATTACCCTGTTAAGATCAAAACCCCTTTATTTTTCTCGAAATTGCCTTTTTTTCCCTCCCTCCTTCCATTCCTTCCTTCCCTTCTTCACTATCCCCTTTCTACTCTCTCTTCAACTTGTTAACCAGCTTACCAATTACTTTCTAGCAAACCTCTCAATTTTCTTTATTTCTTTTCTCACTTAATTTTGCAACCTTTCTTTTTCTCCATGTAGTATAAAATTTAAAGATTGGGAAACAATGAAGGCAGGAGAATGGAAAGAATTAGATTAAGTAAGTAAAAGTCATAGGAAGTCAGACAGTGTAGGTTGGATTTGGGCACCAAAGTATTGGTTATCACTTTTTTCTTCCTGTATTTTCCATCCTTACCTCTTGGTAAAAGTGCTATAGCATCTACAAAAAAAAAAAAAGAGAGAGAGAGAAAAGAAACAAAAAATCAATAGCAACAACAACAAAAGACCAGGAAAAAAGAATAAAGGAAGAGGTGATCAGAAGAGGTAATGAAGACCTAGGCTCTGCTCCATACAAAATTAACAAAGGATAAAAGGACACCTATGCTAAATGTATGAATTAGGGTTAGAAATGGAAAGTTTTCTTATTTATAAGGGTTAAGATTTAAGAGTTCAAAGTGGGTCAGAACAAAAATGTTTAGAATAGATCTGAAGCAACCAATGAATAGAAGCAGAAATGAAGTGTAATGAAGACAGACTAGGAAATCGACTTTAGTTATTTGAGTTAAATGTATCACAGTATATTATTCTAATAAAATATCCATAAAATCAAATTTCTTTAGAACTGTTCTCTAATTTCATGGAATATCAGGAATTGCAGTGTGTTTCTCTGTTTGCAAGATCTGGGCACATTTTAGTATTATTGTAAACTTGAAAATTGGAATTTGTGTACTAAGTTAGCACTATAATAATGGAGAAAGGAAAAGAAACCTAGTTAGGATTAAGCAGACCTGGTTTTGAATCCTGGCTCCGACAGCTACTATTGATTTTTACTTAAGAACAATTTACTTAAACTTTATGGGCCTTAACTCCTTTGTACATGAAATAGGACTAATAATATTTAATCCATAAAGTTAGGGTGAAATTGAAATCAAATGATTTGTACTTGTCATAAAATAGACTTTTAATAAATGTTTGCTCACACCACAAAGGCAGATTTGAAGCAAAACATTTTAAAATTTGTAAGCTGTCTTTCATATAATTTAGTGTTTTTCTCAATAAGTCAAGAATTTTGACCTCATCCATGTGTTTTAATACAAATCATGTGTTGTAGTTGGTTATATTTTTCTTTCTCATTCAGAAAGTAAGTGGTTTCAGGCTATCTCTCTGATGCTTTACTGTAATATTTAATTTTTTCCCCTCTTTCAATTAACAAAGAAAAAATAGTCAAAGAATCACAAACTGTCCACTCTGGTACTATTTCTAGTTTTACTTATCCTCCTGCTTGCCACATGGTGAGGGTTCAAAATATATTTACTGTTGTTATTGTTGTTATTACTCCATTTTTCCATGCAGCTAAAGGCAGGAAGATAAGAAATAGCTAAGAAATGAGGAGGGGCTCTTAAAGGGTTTAAGATTCTGTGTCTACTTTTCCTCTAATTAGAATAAAGTATTTCTCCTGGTGCTCAAATGGAGGAGTAAAAGTACCCCTCCCTTTTCTCTCTCTGATATGGGTTACTTTTTTAGGCAGTAGACTCCACTCATTCAACATTTCACACTTGGTTACCCTTAGCTGGGCCCCTACACACACTTTAAAAGAAGCATTAGATAATAGCTTTTATTAAAGATGCTTCAATCATACTTTTCTTAAAGGCCCATTATCCATTACACAGAACAAAATATTGTGAACAAAAATTTACATAAAAAGTTCTGATTAGAGGTTTTAACTTTCTTATTATAAATAGCTATAGAATGTGTGTGGATTTAAATGCCCAAGTGCCTCAGGAATTACTGTAAGACAATTTAAATGATGGGACAGTTCTGAAGGAACAGCACTTCTGTCAAGAGTGACTTCAAGAGACATATACTGGGCTGATAGGCCTATCAACCACAGCCAATCCGAAGATATCAGTATCAGAGGCTGTGTGACACAGATTCATCCGTCCTTTCTCCCTGCCCTCTGTCTATTTCATATTTCTTTCGACACTGTGGACTCTCTTTTGTCTGAACCCTACTCAGATAATGAGAACCTGAAATAAGAACATTCAAGAATGCTGTCTACGTCTCAGTTGACATCTTTTCTTGGTTTTAGCCTTTGTTTACAATTGTAGATTTGAAAAAGGTTAACATTTTCTCTTCTGTTGTAACTTGTGTCAGTGGAAATACTTTCCAAAGTGTTGCATACTAATCAGATCTGTAGTAGGAATTTTATCATTTTAAGGAGTTAATCTAGCTTGCCTGACTGAATATTCAAACTTCATTATAGTTTCTCTTGTTTTTCTCAAGAACAGAAACATAATATCTCCCAAATACTACTAATGTTTTTTCTCATTTGACCCTCTGTGCGGAATTATATCCAGCATTACAATTTTCTCTTCCTAAATATTTGGAAAAGTAAAAAATAGTTCCTCATTGCGCTTTTGGGGAAAACAATTTGAGAACGATGGCCCATCAAAGGTTCAGTGTATTTCTCTTACATATGTCACCTTAACTTTTTTTAGACTTTCTAAAACTTGAATCGCTCGAGGCACTTTTCAGGCCATAATTCCAGCCTACTCAAGTCATTGTTAGTTTTATTGTTTTCCTACGTTGTATTGACTAAATTTCTCCACTTTGTATCATCAGCACATTTCATCACCTTACTGTATTTTCCCTTTTTGAGGTCAGCAAAGTAACTAAAATCAATACTAACACTGATCCTTATCACACGTCACAAGTCACTTCCCTCCATTTGGTATTGCTGCCGCCCACAGACACCTTTGGCTTCAATATCCTATTCGGGTCATTATCCACCTCAGCAGCTTGTTTCTTCAGGTTCACAGTATGTATTCTCTCAGTACACATCTCTCAGAGGAGAGCAGGCTTCCTTTTAAAGAGACTCTCATGTCTAGAATCAGAGATCCATTTAAATAGGATACATGTACTTTTGAGAAAGCAGTGGCATGTTACTTCTGAAGGGAGTAAAAATTCAATTACACTTCAGAGGGACGGTGACTGACTACTGGACAAAATTCAGGCATGGGAGACAGATTACATAGATACCAGTCTAGTCCCTTATTCGCCTTGGCCAGTGGTGATTCCAGGTAAGCCACTTAAATGTTTAATTTTGACTTTATATTGGAATCTCCGTTACTACTAGTGAATGCATTACATTGCTGTGAAATATCAGTGCAATAATAATGCATTGAGAACATCGTCTCTAAAGAGGTATTTAATACCTTTCATCAGAAAGTGAGAAAGGAGCACTGCATTCCTCCTGTAGAAAAGGGATTTCACAAATTCTATCATAAAATATTACTAGCGTCTAACATCCTGGAAAAGCCTGACCATCGAATTTAGACCCAGAAATTTTATAGTAACAATTCTGATGCTGATTCAAGAGCCCAGGTAATTCTCTCATAGGTTATAATTAATCAACAAAAACTTAAAAGAAGTTGCTCATATCACTTTTTTCATATCTCTGTAAATGTTTCTAAAGAGTTAAAGAATAGTAAGTCCAAGACTTTCCAAGGGACCTCCCCTTCCACCATGTCACTGATTATATTGTGAATTTTCAATATTAGGCATGTACTCTGTGTTCTGGATTTCATGATTTTAAATCCAGCCTATTTTCTTGTGATGTTCTGAGCTTGGTTTATGATCTGCACAACCTGGCTCACTTTATTTGCCATAAAGAACAATGTCCTTTGTGCAAAATTATATCGTGTCTGTAAATTGCCACTTTGCTCTGATTTCATTAAAATCAAAATATTGGGTAACTAATTACTTCTGTATTAAAAAAAAAACACAGTGGTTGTCATAATTTCAGCTTGAAATCATTTAGTTAATAGATAATTTTGTAGCATGTGTACAGTATTGGCTACATCAGCTTCCTTGGATTAATTCTGATGAAAAAAAGGCCATCACATGAATCTTGAAGGCAATGAATTAGAAACACAAAAACAGAACAAGTAACTGAAGATTCAGAGGAGAGAGAAGAAGGAAAAAAGGTAAAAATTATGCAACTTGTGGACACAGCATACTGCACTTCCTGTCTTTGGGGATTCGGGTCTGTCTACCTCTCATCATTTTAGCTGTTGTTTTAATGAATGTCAAATTACCACAGTCTCCTAAGATTTCAGTTACGAAGACCTTCTGATGAGTCTTTTACCTTGTTTCCTTTCAATGCAGCAGGAATTCTAATGAAGAAATTAAATCATTCTTTATAGACAATAGGAATACAGTCCCAAAAGCTTTTATGATTTGATGTCCTCTTGGCAACAGCATTAACTGAGTTTCAGGCTTATATTTAATATTTTGGAAGATTGCCTTTTCAAGATAAAAATAAGTTTCTGAAATAACAATGTCCTTAAAGTGAATACAAATCCCCATATCTTTGTGTTAGTAATTTATTACTCAATCCCATAGAAATACCAAGGCACAATGATTCCTTTGTTTACAATTAAGAAAAAGCTAAAAGATACTGTATTTTTATATAAAAATATTCAACGAGTGTCTATGATGTTGCAGGGATTGTGGTGAGTGCCAATATATAATTGAACAGGACAAATATGCCTGCTTTTATAAAGCCTGTGTTATAGTGGAGGATTCAGGAGTTTAAACAGGCAATTGTGCAACAGTGTGACAAAAGCTGTGATGGGGAATTATACCTAATGATGGAGAAGGCAGTGGCACCCCACTCCAGTACTCTTGCCTGGAAAATCCTATGGACGGAGAAGCCTGGTAGGCTGCAGTCCATGGGGTTGCTAAGAGTCGGATACAACTGAACGACTTCACTTTCACTTTTCACTTTCATGCATTGGAGAAGGAAATGGCAACCCACTCCAGTGTTCTTGCCTGGAGAATCCCAGGGACGGCGGAGCCTGGTGGGCTGCCATCTATGTATGGGGTTGCACAGAGTTGGACACGACTGAAGTGACTTAGCATGCCTAATGAAGTATAATTCCCTATTCCCTATCACATGGGAGTACCAAGGAAGGGTACAACTCACCCTGGATTTGGGATTCAAGGAGGACTTCCTGTATGAGGTGACAGATAATCTGAAATTTGAGGAAGACTAAGAGGAAAGCAGTGCTCTAGCAATAAACCTGTGGAAAGGTTTGAGAGTGTGCATGGATCAGAAATAGTTTGATTCACTGACTGAATGATGGTGTTAGTGGTAATGGTGTTAATCATAGAGAAATTGGAGGCTAGAGAGATTGGCAAGATCTACACATGCTCTAAGATGTTTTAAACTGAAACTGAAACTTAGTCACTCAGTCACGTCCAACTCTTTGCAACCCCATGAACTGTAGCCTGCCAGGCTCCTCTGTCCTTGGGATTTCCCAGGGAATAATACTGGAGTGGGTTGCCATTTCCTTCTCCATAGGGTCTTCCTGACCCAGGGATTGAACACAGGTCTCTTGCATTGTAGGCAGATTCTTTACTGTCTGAGCCACCAGGGAAGCTTAAGATGTGTTCAGTTCAGTTCAGTCGCTCAGTGGTGTCTGACTCTTTGTGACCCCATGAATCGCAGCACGCCAGGCCTCCCTGTCCATCACCAACTCCCAGAGTTTACTCAAACTCATGTCCATAGAGTCAGTGATGCCATCCAGCCATCTCATCCTCTGTCGTCCCCTTCTCCTCCTGCCCCCAATCCCTCCCAGCATCAGAGTCTTTTCCAATGAATCAACTCTTTGCATGAGGTGGCCAAAGTATTGGAGTTTCAGCTTTAGCATCAGTCCTTCCAATGAATATTCAGGACTGATTTCCTTTAGTTGGACTGATTGGATCTTCTTACAGTCCAAAGGACTCTCAAGAGTCTTCTCCAACACCACAGTTAAAAGCATCAATTCTTCAGCACTCAGCTTTCTTCACAGTCCAACTCTCACATCCATACATGACCACTGGAAAAACCATAGCCTTGACTAGACAGACCTTTGTTGGCAAAGTAATGTCTCTGCTTTTAGGGAAACTGAATTTTATCCTGACGCAAGGGACTGTTAAGTTTAAAGGGGAAAATGGCATAATTAGATTTATTTTTGGAAGATCAGTCAAATCACTGAGCAATATGTAGCAAGAAACTGAGTTTTCAGTATCTCTAAATATATGGGACATAATACATGTATAGATTTATGTTTAGATCCAATATAAATGTGCTTCTATTTTTAGCAGTAGCATTCTAGATTCTTTGACAGAATTCCTGACTAAAAACAATGGAAAATCTTCCACATTATTTTATCAATGATATTCTGGAAAGGAATTAAATTCTCAGAGGCAAAAACCTAAGCATAAGTGAGAACTCAGGCAGATAACTGGACCCCTGAGGTCAACTTCCCACCTGAAAATATTTGCCAAATCCAAGTGACCGGATCTTTAATTTTTATGTCTCCACAGTGTATGGAAAATGGGAGAAATAGCCTAGGGACTGCTAAGTATGTGTGTGTGTTAGTCGCTCAGTTGTGTCTGACTCTTTGTGACCCCACAAACTGTAGCCTGCCAGGCTTCTCTGTCCATGGAATTCTCCAGGCAAGAAGACTGGAGTGGATTACCATTCCCTTCTTCAGAGGATCTTCTCCACCCAGGGATCAAACCCTGGTCTCCTGCATAGCAGGCAAAGTCTTTACCATTTGAGCTAAGTATGGGGTTTAAAAAAGATAGTCCATATAAAAATTTGACCCCCCACCCCGAACCCTTGTACCCTCAGGACAAGGATGAAATAAAAATTCAGAATAATACTCTTTGCCTTGACACTCTTAACCATAGCAAAGGAAGTCGCTCAAAGTATGACAATGATTTGAAGGAAAAAAGATCTCTTTGGATTTTCTAGCCACAGGACAGTCCTCAGGTAGTTTTGAAATGCTTTGAGGGTTTTATGTTTTAGGGTTATGGAAGAAACAAATACAAATCCTCTCTGGAGGAATTTACCTTCAATTCAGTTCTCAAATAATTCCCATGAATATCCTAAGGAATATGGATTTATAGCCCAAATTCCAAAACAAAAAAGAAGCAAAACAGGAAAGTGAGAACTATCAGAAATAGAAGATGGTAGTATCAAGTTAGAAAAGCCTTCAGATACTGACAATATTAGAGACAGAATAGAAAATAAGCATGGTTGCTCAGTTTTATTAATAGAAAAAATATAACATTTAAAAATAAGGAGTAAGCTAATAAAATTATTAAGCAGATATGAGAAAATTAAAATTTCTAGAAATGTAAAAAGCAATTTTTAAAATTAAAAGTACAGTGAACAGATTTAATAGAAGACTAGAAATAGCATAAGAGAAAATTAGTGAACTGGAAGACATAGTTGAAGATATTATGCAGAATGAGATACCAAGAGACAAAGAGAGGTTAAGAGCATAGAAAATACAGTGAGAAAGTATAGCTTATTTCTACTCAAAGTTCTAGAAATAGAGAACACGCAGAAAGGGGGAAATAAAATATTTCAAGAAATAATGGATGTAAATTTCCCAGAATTGGTAAGAGATACCAACCTTAAATCATGAAAGCCTAGTGAATCTATCCTAGAAGGGTATATAAAAATATATAAACTAAATTATAAACTATATAAATATATAGTATCTAAATTCATGATCCTAAAATTACAGAATCCAAAGAATATTTTAATTTGATATAAAATGTTCTGATAAAGTAGCCATAAATAAAATGATAAAATATTGAAACCTTTTATTTATAGAGATTTTCCTGTATTAACATAGTAATTGATAACTAATTTTCTAGTCAAAATTGAGTCAAACTTTGGCTCTACTCATTTGTTTATTTACCATTTTATTTTATATTGTATCTAATTTTTAAGCACATGACCATCTGGTAATATACCCAGGATCTTGGACACCTAGGCTAAAAAGAGGTCACCCTTTACAGGGTCATTTATTAAAGGGTAAATAAATAAATGTCATTTATTCTAGTACTTACTTTAAAAAAATAAGAAAAAAGAAGTACTGCTTTCCTGTATTATAGAGCTACTTAACAGTTTCAGGCTCGTCTCAAATAAGAAATCATTCTAAATGACTAATTACTCCTCCCACTCCCCTTCTGCCTCTGTTGAAGGGAAAGACCATAGTTTAAATAATAATACTGACAATACTCACATGACAGGTAAAATGCTCTTTGCTGAAACAGTGTTGGTGAAACTGAAGTAAAATTGGAGTCTTTTAAAATAGAAATTTCAAGGGCACAGTGGAAAGAAATATTGCTTTTTGGCTTAAAGTCACAAATTACATTTTAATCAACCACTAAATAATATTACATATCGGAATTGCTATTAAGATTCACAA
This sequence comes from Bubalus bubalis, assembly GCF_019923935.1. NCBI lineage: Eukaryota > Metazoa > Chordata > Mammalia > Artiodactyla > Bovidae > Bubalus > Bubalus bubalis. The sequence goes on from NC_059173.1 coordinate 44,112,166, forward strand.
AAACTCCTTTCCCCAAGATTGCCTAGAGCAGAAAAAAGATACATTCTCTCTCAAGGGGGAGAATACTTTTAAGAGATGCACCTTTGTTCCATGTGGAACATTCTATTTCTAAATTAAACCTACATTTTAAATTAAACAATAGTATGTCCAAAGTAATAGCATACCATAATAATTCCTGTCTTCTCATTGTATCTGGCCTGAATATTAATGGAAATACCAGCAACTTTATTTTCTTAGCCTCCCATCCCCATAAGTGCTATGTAAGCTTAATAATGTTTCCAAATTTGGCTTCTTTTTATAGCTGAAGTTATTCTTGTTTTCATAATTTTCTAGGCCATCTTAATTTAATATATATATTAAATATCGTCACAACTTCATTTAATGGAATGGCAACAATTTTTTAAAAACAAAAACATTTTATTACTCAGACAAATTATGTTGTAAGGGAGAAATGTTATATGGGTATAGAAAGAAATAGGTATGCTGATTTGGGGCCCAGAAGTCTAAGGAAAACCCACAGATGATCCCCTGAGTGTCAAAGCCAGTAATTTCACACAATCACACGGGTACTCACATCATCTTTGTGCACCTGTTAGCAACTCAGGGAAGCATCTGGCCAGGAGAGAACTGCTTTTTATGAATTCCCACATCTATTTGTCCCCACCAAGCCCATACGTTTCTTAGAACAAAGAGTGAATAAGTGTGACTTCTGTACGCCAGATGAATAGGATAATTAACACTGGTAATGTAGGATAATAATTAAAATCTTTTTCCAGCTTGACTTGATGGCTGGCTACTCTCGCCTCTCCCTCTAGATGGCAGTGGCCCTCTTTCATTTTGAGACTGTTAAGTGGTCTTTTTTTTTCCAAATCTGTTCTCTCTCGCTCTCCTGGATAGGTGTTCTCAGCTCTGCTGGGTAATGATTTAAACAATGCTTTGATGCTGTAGGATGTTGGTGTTCACAAATCAGGTCTATCCTTTTCTTTTTTTTCCTAAAAAGATAATATACTGCTTTTTCAAAGTCAATTAACACATAGGACGAATGAAATGGGGAAAGCAAAAGGTCACTTTCTACAGGGTTGCCTTGAAACCTTTTGGTATTATTCGACTTTCATCAAGGAATTGCAAATCACTGGGGGGAAAAAGGAAATAATAATTAGTTCATTTTGTCTCTTGATAACACACAATAAGATGGCTTCATATGACTTTTCTGCTTAATTTCCTATGAAGCCCGTGGTGTGCTCAGAATGCTGGCTGGTAAATTCTGTCTTGCAGTCTTGAAGGAAATTGGGATGCTCTGGGGGCAATTTATGCATTGGGAGAGGGCTGTTGTAGAGAAGCCTTAAAAATTCTGGATTGTGATGTAGTTGAATACATTTTATAAAAGAAAATTGCCCAGTTTGTGGCAGAGCAGAAGATGATAAGGTGATAAAACAGCAAAAATTACAGGCCTTTCTTTCACCATATAATCAGCATTAACTCCTATCCCAAATCAATGTTAAGTGAACTGAAGCTCAAGAGTCAGTACAAATCGGCCGCATAAACAGGTAGGAAGTCTTGTGTTCTGACCTCAAAGACATTTGGAAATCATTACCTGAGTATCAAGATGGTTCCCGAATGAGCATCTCTGAATATAGCAGCTCAAGGTTCTAATAACTTATTCTGAATTTCATTTAGGAAACAAGCCTGGACACCCCCAAACAATAAGCAGATATTAAAAAAAAAATAACTGAACGCATTGCGAATGAGATTATTAGCAAATTGACTTTGAAACTGACTGCTGACCACGTGCCGGTTTGGACAGGCCTGCTCGGAGCTGTGCATTGCCCGCACCTCTCACATTGCGCCTCGCAGTTAAGATTGCAGTCACAGTTCCTTTTTTATTTTAATATTGAAAGACCTTCGCTCAGTTTAATAACCTTTTCCTTCTTGAATAAGGAGTTTCTGTTTGCAATCACATGAATAAAAAAGACCTGCTCCTGAAGCTCTGGGAGATTATTTCATGCCTAGCTACAAAAATAAGGTTTTGAAAGAGCAGAAGGAATAGAATAACTACATAATGAGTGAATTCTTGTGAGGTAAATTATTATTCAGGATTTCTGAACTGATCTTTTTTAAAAAAGCAAATAATAATAATTACAATCCTACCAATACTGCTGCCTGGTGGGAGACAACAGTAGCTTTGCTGGAAATACTGCTGGGCGCCTGCACTTGGTTCCGCACCCCTATTTCAGCCTGAAACATTAGAAACCCAGGAGAAGACCTGCATTCACCCGATGGGCAATGTTTCCTAGCTTAGATTCTGTATCCGTTTCCAACTGCACAGGGATGGACATGGTCGTGCATGCCCTTTCACCATCTGTGGGTCAGAGTAGAGTTGGAGACTTCAGGTAAATTATATGGCAGAAGGGTTGATTCAAACTATGATGTCTCATCATTAGAAATGTTTCTGTCTGTATCATTCAAACTTCCACGGTGAAAACCAACAATCTGGTAATTGAACTTAATTGAAGGAGCAAAGGAGAGGGTGAGTGCAAGCCTGTATTCTCTGGTCAGGGTCTCCTCTTCTAGTGCTGATATCCCCATTAGAATCTGCTGCTTCACTGACCCTGAGCTTTTGACCTTCTCCACCACTTCTTTTCACACCCAGTGGGACCAACCTGTATTCCCATTTGAGAAAACTTTATAATGACACATATCTCCCTTTGCATTCCACGGAAGGTTTTAGCCGCATTTTGGAGCAAGGTTCAAATTCAGAGCTGGCTAGAGCATTTGGGAAGATCTGGTAGGAGGGAAGAGGATGTGCAGGACTGATTTCTCTACTGCCATCAGGAACTCCGGTGGAGGGAGTGGTGGTTGATCTCAGGGCAGAGGCTCACTGTGCTCTTGACCTATTTCTGGTCCAAGCATGCTCTCTGTCTCTGCTGTCATGAAGAAGTTCCATGTCTGTCTTCCCCTCAACTCCCACATCAGCACATTCAGGGCATGTGACACAAGATTGTCACCAGAATCAGCCCAGGCCTCTCCTTGTCAAAAGGACCATCAGCACCTGACCCCCCATCTTCCCAAGAGACTCAGTGTCTGGCAGGTGTTACAAGCTAAAATTGAGTTTCGTGGCAGCTGCTCCTAGAACCTCTGAGACAGTGCTGCACGCCTGGAGCTCCGGGAACAACGAGGAAGCTGCCCATCAGCGTCTTTGCCAGAGCCCGCTCCTGCCTCCAGAGATGTGACTGCTTGCAGAGAAAAGTTGTTTTATCTCACATGAAAAAAAATTTTTTTTTCCTCTTGCTTGTTTACCTGGTGCTCACCATTTAAACATAACGCAGCCTCTTCATTAAGGGGTAAACTTAGGAAACATTACTCCTACTTGCATTTTCTTCAAGGTGCCAACACACCTCAGCAAGCTTTCAGATAGCAGTCACCTAGCAACAATTTTTCCATACATTAAATGATTTCAGACTCTCACGTTTCCTGCATGAGAACTGTGTATTTCGCCTTCTCTATCCCTTTTACAGCTCCAGGAAGGAGCAACCAAGAAAGAGAAAATACATTCAGTTTCATCATAAAATATCCTTATAAAATGATGGCTTTTAAATGGGGAAGTGTCTTTTGTCATAGTCTGATAATCCATCTGTGACTTTTAAGTGGCTGGGTATTAGGAAGGATAAGGTGCTGTGGCAAGTGACAGAAATACCAAAAATAGAGCGAGCTTTACCAGACAGAAAAGGTAACAGAGGCATTCCTGGGCTGGTATGACAATGCCTGACTCATGGGCAATGCAGTTCATGGTTTCTGATTTGTCTGCCATCCTCTACATTGCAATGTCTGTTTCTTTGTCTGACACGGCTGTTGGAGGTCCAGTCATCCTATCCTCATTTTGGAGACCAGGAAGAAGAAAAGAGAAATAAAAAGGCATCTTCACCTTATGGTTACTTCCCAGGAATTTCACAAATTCTGCCTACATTCCATTGGCCTGGACTTAGTTATAATCACACAGCACTTCAGTGCGATCTTTATTTTGTGCCTTCGCATGACCAATTAATATTCAGGGGTTCTATCACTGAGGAAAGAGAGGGCTGATATTGAAGAACACCTAATAGTCTCTGCTGCTGCTGCTGCTAATTCCCTTCAGTCATGTCCGACTCTGTGCGACCCCATAGACAGCAGCCCACCAGGCTCCCCCGTCCCTGGGATTCTCCAGGCAAGAACACTGGAGTGGGTTGCCATATCCTTCTCCAATGCATGAAAGTGAAAAGTGAAAGTCGCTCAGTCATGTCTGACTCTTAGTGACCCCATGGACCGCAGCCTACCAGGCTCCTCCATCCATGGGATTTTCCAGGCAAGAGTACTGGAGTGGGTTGCCATTGCCTTCTCCCTAATAGTCTCTGCTACAGATCAAATATTAAAATTCAGATAAACTGCAGAATTTATATTTCATCACTAGCTCTTTTGTTTTTCCAGAAGGGAAAAAAAAACATGTTTTCTTCTCTTCTTATGAGAGGAATAGATGACAGAGATGAAAATGTAGGTATGATCTGAGTTGCAATTTTTAGCAGATTTTGAAAACATCCTAGTGTATTATACAGAGGTGTAAATAACATTAGAATGATATTGCACTGAAGAAATATTAGAAATTAATTGTGCTGTTTATCACCCTGAGGAATTCAGAGTAAGGTCCATCTTCATGTCCATCCGGGCATTTTCAGACATGCACACACTGCTATATTTAAAAGATGATAGTGTATACTCCAAATTCTATGCCAGCGGAGATGGAAATTGAACTGGCAACCACTGTTTGATTATACCCAGAGATTCTGTGGGTCAGGAATTCAGACAGGGCAAATTGGGGGTGTTTGCATCTGCTCCATGAAGTTTGGAGCCTCTATGTAGAATGTTTGAAAGACTGGGCATGCCATATTTGAAGGCTTCTTCATTCACATATCCAGTATCTGGGCATGTTAGTCGCCCAGTTGTGTCCAACTCTGCAGTCCCGTGGACTATAGCCCACCAGGCTTCTCTGTCCTTGGGATTCTCCAGACAAGAATACTAGAGTGGGTAGCCATTCCCTTCTCCAGGGGATCTTCCTGACCTAGAGATCAAACCCTGGACTACTGCATTGCAGGCAGATTCGTTACCATCTGAGCCACCAGAGAAGCCCCCTGGATGTGATTCAAAGACTGAATAGCTGGCCAGATGCCCTGTACAGGGCCTTTCCACATGGCCTGGGCACCCTTATAGCATGGTGGCCTCTGAACTGATAGACTTCTTACAGGGGAGCTCAGGGCGCCAAGACCATGTGTTCTCATGAGCAAGGGCAAAGCAGCATGGCCTTTCATGATCAAACTTCAGAAGTGCACTCCATCATTTTGCCATATTCTATTGACCTAAGCAACAATAGCTGACCCAGATTCAAGAGAGGGAGACACACACCCTGCCTCTTAAGAGGAAGAGAGTCAAATAACTTTCATCCATGATTTAAAACTGCAAAGAGTCGGAGACGACTGAGTGACTAACAATGTTTTAAAATCACCAGTCACAGGAACCAACAATGAGAAAAGCCCCATTCCAGAGTAACAGGGAATTTGTGGAATTTTCAAAACTACAGATAATATGTTAAGTCAAAACCAGCTCTGCTAAACATCCAAAATGAAAGAACAGGTCTGGAAGTTAATTGGTTTGGTTGTACTCATTAAATAACTGATTCTCCAAAAGAGAAAAAAAATAAAATAAAATGGATAACCAACAAGAACCTACTGTATAGCACATGGAACTCTGCTCAGTGTTATGTGGCAGCCTGGATGGGAGGGGAGTTTGGGGAAGAATGGATACATATAGATGTATGGCTGATTCCCTTCTCTGTCCACCCCAAGTATCACAACACTGTTAATTGGCTATACTCCAATGTAAAACAAAAAGTTTTAAAATGTGGGGAAAAATGTATTACTAAAAGAATTTCCTATGAGTTGTGTGTCACAGCATGGAGACAAGTTTATAGAGTACCAGTCATTAACAGAAAACTTAACTAATGGCGGAATGTGTGCTGAAAAGTATCTGGGTTTATGGAAATGTTGAAGACATTTAATAACATATCTGAGTTTAATGATAGTAAGAATTTAAAGTTTACCTGTAGAAGGTGGCTGGGCATCTAGGCCTATACCAGCTACCTACTTCCTGAGTCAGCAGTTGTTGTCATGCTAAGTCATGTCTGACTCTTTGTGACCCCATCGACTGAAGCATGCCAGGCTTCCCTGTCCTCCAGTCTCCCAGAGTTCGCTCAAATTCATGTCCGTTGAGTCAGTGATGCTATCTTAACCATCTCATCCTCTGCTGTCTTCTTCTCCTTTTGCTTTCTATCTTTCCCAGCATCAGGGTCTCTTCCAATGAGTTGGCTCTTTGTATCAGGTGGCCAAAGTAATGGAGTTTTATCTTCAGCATCAGTCCTTCCAATGAATATTCAGTGTTGATTTCCTTTAGGATTGACTGGTTTGATCTCCTTGCTGTCCAGGGGACTCTCAAGAGTCTTCTCCAGCACCACAATTTGAAAACATCAATGTCTCAGTGTTCAGCCTTCTTTATAGTCCAACTCTCACATCCAGACATGACTACTGGAAAAACCATAGCATTTACTATATGTATCTTTGTTGACAAAGTAATGTGTCTGCTTTTTAATGTGCTGCCTAGATTTATCATGGAGAAGGAAATGGCAACCCACTCCAGTATTCTTGCCTGGAGAATCCCAGGGACAGAGGAACCTGGTGGGCTGCCATCTATGGGGTCACACAGAGTCCGACACGACTGAAGCAACTTAGCAGCAGCAGGTTTATCATAGCTTTCCTTCCAAGGAGCAAATGTCTTTTAATTTCATAGCTGCAGTTACTGTCCGCAGTGACTGTGGAGCCAAGGAAAAGAAAATCTATCACTGCCTCCAATTTTTCCCCTTCTATTTGCCATGAAGTGATGGGACTGGATGCATGATCATAGATTTTTGAATGTGAGTTTTAAGCCAGCTTTTTCACTCTCCTCTTTCACCCTCATCAAGAAGCTCTTTAGTTCCTCTTCACTTTCTGGCATTAGAGTGGTATCATCTGCATATCTGAAGTGAAAGAAAGTGAAAGTGAAGTTGCTTAATCATGTCCGACTCTTTGTGACCCCATAGACTGTAGCCTACCAGGTTCCTCCATCCATGGGGTTTTCCAGACAAGAATACTGGAGTGGGTCACCATTTCCTTCTTCATATCTGAAGTTATTGGTATTTCTCCTGGCAATCTTGATTCCAGCTTGTGATTCATCCAGCTGTACATTTTGCATGATGTACTCTGCATACAAGTTAAATAAACAGGGTGGCAATATACAAAGCCTTGTCATGCTCCTTTTCCGATTTTGAACCAGTCAGTTGTTTCATGTAAGGTTCTAACCATTGCTTCTTGACCTGCATACAGGTTTCTCAGGAGCCAGGTAAGGTATTCCCATATCTTTAAGAAATGTAAGAATTTTCCACCATTTGTTGTGATCCACACAGTCAAAGGCTTTAGCATAGTCAATGAAGCAGAAGTAGATGTTTTTCTGGAATTCCCTTGCTTTCTCTATAATCCCATGAATATTGATTTGATCTCTGGTTCTTCTGCTTTTTCTAACCCAATTTGTACATCTGGAAGTTCTCCGTTATTATACTGCTGAAGCCTAGCTTGAAGGATTTTGAGCGTCACCTTACTAGCATGCAAAATGAGCACAATTGTAGTTTGAACATTCTTTCACACTGTTCTTCCTTGGGATTGAAATGAAAACTGACCTTTTCCAGTCGTGGCCACTGCTGAGTTTTCCAAATTTGCTGACATATTGAGTGCAGTATTTTAACAGCATCATCTTTTAGGATTTGAAATAGCTCAGCTGGAATTCCATCACCTCCATTAGATTTGTTTTTAGTAATGATTCCTAAGGCCCACTTGACTTTACACTCCAGGATGCCTGTCTCTAGGTGCATGACCACATCATCATGGTTATCTGGGTCATTAAGACCTTGTTGTGTGTAGTTTTCTATTTATTCTTGCATCTCTTATTCTCTTTTGCTTCTGTTTAGTCTTTGCTGTTTCTGTCCTTTATTTTGCCCATCCTTGCAGGAAATATTCTCTTGATAGCTCCAATTTTCTTGAAGTGATTTCTGGTCTTTCCCACTCTATTGTTTTCCTCTACTTCTTTGCACTGTTCATTTAGTAAGGCTTTCTTATCTCTCCTTGCTATTCTCTGGAACTCTGCATTCAGTTGGATATATCTTTCCTTTTCTCTCTTGCCTTTCACTTCTCTTCTTTTCTCAGTTGTATGTAAGGCCTCCTCAGAGAATGATTTTGCCTTCTTGCATTTCTTTTTCATTGGGATGGTTTTGGTCATCACCTCTGAACCTCTGTCCTTAGTTATTTAGGCACTCTGCCTACCAGATCTAATCCTTGAATCTAATATTTCAGGTTCCTGTGCGATATTGTTCTTACAGCATCCGGCTTTACTTTCACCACCAGACGTATCCAAAACTGAGCATCATTTTGCTTTGGCCCAGCCTCTTCATTCTTTCTGAAGATATTAGTAACTGACCTCTGTTCTTCTGCAGTAGCATATTGGACACCATCTGAACTGGGGGGGCTCATCTTCCAGTGTCATGTCTTTCTGCCTTTCCATACTGTTCATGGGATTCTTGGGGCAAGAATACTGGACTGGTTTGCCATTCCCTCCTCTAGTGGCCTATGTTCTGTCAGAGCTCTTCACTATGATCCGTTTGGGTAGCCCTGCATGGAATGGCTTATTGAGTTTTTCAAGCCACTTCACCATGACAAGGCCGAGAACCATGAAGGGGTGAGTCAGCAGAATTACCCCTTAATTAGTTGAATACCTTCTGTTGGTTAGGTCTATGCTGTTAAAACATGTATTAGTATACGGATGCCTGTTCCTCACCTCAGAGATACTGATTTATTGGTCTGGTGTGGGTCCAGATAGTGGCCTTTTCAGGGGAAGTTTTCCATATAATATTGGCACATGCCCAGGTGTGAGAACTAGCAGGTTAGATGTACCCAAATCAGACTCCTTTCATTCTATGCAATAACCTCTTAGGAAATATCATCGAACTAAATATTAATGCCATGAACAACTTTCTAATCTTTGGAAGGTGGTTCAATTCATACATTAAATAATTTATCATTTCATGTTTATATTTTTGAAGAGTCAGTAGTAGATAAAAGTGTAGACTTTAAGTCACACCTATATGTATCCAAAACTCAGTTCTACACAATTAATAGCTGTGTGATTGGGATCAGTTGCTTGTTCTTTATATGGTTTCTTTTCTCACCTGAAAAACGTTTCCTTCCTTGCAATAGAGTTTGGGTGATGATTAAATGAACAATTTAAGTAAAATGCTTAGTGAACTGCCTGACATAATACAAGAGCTATTAACATTTTTATAGTATGTCTTCAAGATTGATGGGACAGATATCATTAGCATGCTTTAGTAATTAAATAATTATAGGTAAGTTAAATATCTTACTCTGGGTAATTTGACCGATCAATTTATTTGAGTCTCTCCAGTGTGGAAATCCTGACTGCTCTGGACCCTATGAGAACATAAAATGTTATGCAATATCCAGCACTGTTAGCAAGTCAGGCACAAAGGGGAACCATAGGAAGTATTTTAGTAGCAGAGACTGCAAATTAACCACCAGATCTATTTTTCCGATGTTCCGTTTTTGAGTATATGGAATACCTTCTAAATCTCCACTGTGATTATTGTAGTCAGGTACTTATTGCTTGCAATTGGAATGTGAGTATAAATGACATGGGTCACTTCTGGGTCTGGACCTAGAAGTGTTTGGTATAACTAGTGTGTTGGGTATACCTTCCCATGCCCTCCTGATGGAACCTAAATGTAGCAGAGTCTCAGCTTTGACTATGATGAAAATAAATGTCATAAGGAAAGGCAGGCAGAGCAACATAATTCTGGGGGTATGCTGTATCCTGAAGGACAATCCTGATTGAGCTGCCCTAGGTGGTTGTATAAAGAGATAAATTAACTTTGCTTTTTAGGTGGCCTAATTGACTGAATCGTTGCACTTCTGTGATAAAATGTACAGCCTTTGCCCTGATGGATACTATTTACTATAGATGGGTGGATGTTTCAGTTCAGTCACTCAGTTGTGTTCGACTCTTTGCAACCCCATGGACTGCAGCACACCAGGCCTCCCTGTCCATCACCAACTTTCAGAGTTCACTCAAACTCATATCCATTGAGTTGATGATGCCATCCAGCCATCTCATCCTCTGTTGTCCCCTTCTCCTCCCACCTTCAATCTTTCCCAGCATCAGAGTCTTTTCAAATGAGTCAGTTTTTCACATCAGGTGGCCCAAGTATTGGAGTTTCAGCTTCAACATCAGTCCTTCCAATGAATATTCAGGACTGATTTCCTTTAGGATGGACTGGTTGGATCTCCTTGCAGACCACGAGACTCTCAAGAGTCTTCTCCAACACTACAGTTCAAAAGCATCAATTCTTTGGCACTCAGCTTTCTTTATAGTCCAACTCTCACATCCATACATGACTACTGGAAAAACCATAGCCTTGACTAGACAGACCTTTGTTGGCAAAGTAATGTTTCTGCTTTTTAGCATGCTGTCTAGGTTGGTCATAACTTGCCTTCCAAGGAGTAAGCGTCTTTTAATTTCATGGCTGCAGTCACCATCTACAGTGATTTTGGAGCCCAAGAAAATAAATCTTGTCACTGTTTCTATTGTTTCCCCATTTATTTGCCATGAAGTGATGGGACTGGATGCCATGACCCTAGTTTTCTGAATGTTGAGCTTTAAGCCAACTTTTTCACTCCTCTCTTTCACTTTCATCAAGAGGCTTTTTAGTTCTTCTTTGCTTTCTGCCATAAGGGTGGTGTCATCTGCATATCTGAGGTTGTTTATGTGTCTCCTGGCAATCTTGATTCCAGCTCATGCTTCTTCCAGCCCAGCGTTTCTCATGATGTACTCTGCATATAAGTTAAATAAGCAGAATGACAATATACAGCCTTGATGTACTCCTTTCCCTATTTGGAACCAGTCTGTTGTTCCATGTCCAGTTCTAAATGTTGCTTCCTGACCTGCATACAGATTTCTCAAGAGGCAGGTCAGGTGGTCTGGTATTCGCATCTCTTTCATAATTTTCCACAGTTTGTTGTGATCCACACAGTCAAAGGCTTTGGCATAGTCGATAAAGCAGATATAGATGTTTTTCTGGAACTCTCTTGCTTTTATGATGATCCAACAGATGTTGGCAATTTGATCTCTGGTTCCTCTGCCTTTTCTAAAAAGTTTCCAGCTTGAACATCTGGAAGTTTACTTTACTATATATATTTACTATGCCCCAGATTTGGAGAAGGAAACGGCAACCCACTCCAGTGTTCTTGCCTGGAGAATCCCAGGGACGGGGGAGCCTAGTGGGCTGCTGTCTATGGGGTCACACAGAGTCGGACACGACTGAAGCGACTTAGCAGCAGCAGCAGCAGCAGCAGATTAGGTGAATGGGTTTCCCAGGTGGCGCTAGTGGTAAAGAACCCACCTGCCAATGCAGGAGGCACAAAAGATGTGAGTTTGATTCCTGGGTTGGGAAGATCCCCTGGAGTAGGAAATGGCAACTCACTCTAGTATTCTTGGCTGGAAAATTCCATGGACAGAGGAGCCTGGTATGCTACAGTCCATAAGGTTACAAAGAGTCGAACATGACTGAGTGACTGAGCATCCAATTAGTTGAACATTCCAGAGACCATGATTTTCCTGACTGCTGCTGCTGCTGCTGCTGCTGCTGCTACTTCTCTTCAGTTGTGTCCGACTCTGTGCGACCCCATAGACGGCAGCCCACCAGGATCCCCCATCCCTGGGATTCTCCAGGCAAGAACACTGGAGTGGGTTGCCATTTCCTTCTCCAATGCAGGAAAGTGAAAAGTGAAAGTGAAGTCGCTCAGTTGTGTCCGACTCCTAGCGACCCCATGGACTGCAGCCTACCAGGCTCCTCCGTCCATGGAATTCTCAAAATGAGGTTCCCAGGGCAGCTGAATCAACAGCAGCAGCAGCACCTGTAAATGTGTTCGAAATGCAGAATGTCAGGCCTCACCCCAGACCTTCTAACTCAGAAAGTTGGTAGTGGGGCTTAGTAGTTAAGTATTTTAACATACTCTCCAATTCTGAAGCAGCCTTAATTTAAGAACCACTGTTGTCAGGGAGAGGAGATTAGTTAAGGGTAGGAGAGTACAGGGAATAGGCTAGTCGTGCTCTCAGAGAATGGACACTGCAAACATAATGCTTGGTTTGAATCCTGGCTCTGCCATTTACTCTCAGGAAAGTCAGCCTCTCGATTTCCTGAATTTATTTATCTATAGAATGGGGATAATCATTGTACAAGAATTATAGGATTTTCATGAGGATTAAGTGAATCAATATGCATAATACATGTAGAATAGTGCCTGACATGCAAAGAGCATCAGCTATTATTGCTATTTAAGTAACAAAGTTGTGTTGAAGAGTAGGGAATTAATCTTCATGAGCAAAGGTGTAGAGGTGAGTCACATGACTTGTCTATGGAAAACAATAGTCTAAGATTTATTAAATAATTTAATTACATCTTTATTCCCCTGTTTCAGCACTTAAAGGATATAACTATTTCTTTTTGTGTGTGTGGATATCTGTCTCCCTGTCCTGCTATTAACTTTCCAGGTTTACACAGAATAAATTTGATTCTTCTTGTACATCAACAAACATTCTTTTGGAATGATTGTGGCAGCGAGTACTCCAGAGGAATCAGTCTGTTTATAATAGTAATGGTCCAGCCTCATTCTTTTAAACAATGCTTCAACATAATAGCTACAACTTTCCTCTCTCCTAGCCATTCCTTCATATTCATTCAGCTTTATAATTCATTCTTTCCCTCCAGATCTCAAAGTCTGGCCATGTTATCAGAGTATGTCCCATAGTCTGGAGTCTGTGGGGTCTCTAAGCTAGTTTTTAGCACTGAGGTCCCGGGGAGGAAGGGTCACATTTCCTCTAATATTTTTGAAGAGTATATTAGCAGATTCATTACCCTGTAAGGACCACCTTGCTTCTAGAGCCCTTTCTCTATTTCTTAGCTCTGCTGCCATCTGATGAACACACGACTGCTAAGTTGCTTTAGTCGTGTCTGACTCTTTGTGACCCTAGGGACTGTAGCCTGCCAGGTTCCTCTGTCCATGGGATTCTCCAGGCAAGAATACTAGAGTGGGTTGCCATGCTCTCCTCCAGGGGATCTTCCCAACCCAGGGATTGAACCTATGTCTTTTAAATCCCCTGCATTGGCAGGCAGATTCTTTACCACTAGCACCACTTGGGAAGCCTGCCCTAATGAATAGCTATCAAATTAAAGCCAGGTTCCCAGTGTGGACTCATTTCTTTTTATTAACCAAGGTCCCTATCACACAGCACATTGCTATCAGTAAGGCATAGGGTATTGTATCAGTAGTTAACCAAAGGTAACATTTAACTCCCAGAAAACAGTACAAACCATCTTGCTCCTCTTTCATATCATATCCAAGTCCTAGTTGGTTTCTTTCCATTTCAAGCTTTCTCCCATCTCTACCCCTAAAAGTCCCCATTTCCTTGGCCTCACACTTGGTTATCACTCCCCTAGATAGCAACATTTTTCTAAACAGTTGTTTGTGTCTGCTGTCTCTACTTCCTCATCTCTCATTCTTTGTGGTATAAAAAATAAAACATATTTTTTGAACATTAGCTCTGTGGAAGATACCTTGTTATTTGTGAAAGTAAGTAAAAAGGAAGAAAATAATAAAAATAATAAAAAGGAAGATCAGATATTAAGGGCTTTAAACATGGGTTTTCTGACCCCTACCTCTGACCCAGACGCCACTGTCTTGAAATGCTCTAATATCCATAATTCTAGCCAATTTCTAGTCAATTTCAAGATGTGGTTCTCAATTATTTCCGTATTCATCAGAAGACACACCAGGGGACCAGAGTTACAAAGCACAAAGGCATTTAACTGTGTGTCTATCTGATTTTAATGTTCTATAAAAGCTGCTTTTTATCCAAAAATCTGGCTTTTACATCAAGTGATGATTTGACATTAATGCATATACCTCTTCAGAAGTAATCAAAGAACTGAGGTTTTCTATCAAAGTACCTGATTGCACTTTAAACTTTATTTTTCTTTGGTATGGCATGAACTGAGAATACTTTCTTATGATTTAGGAACGATTATGCACATCTATATTCCACCCTATTCTATATATAGTAAGTAGTAAGTTCAGGCTTACCAGCATGGTAAACTAATCACAGAAAAGAAATTCTAAGGGTTGGAATGAAGCACAGTTCATTTTGCTGAGGGGAGGACATACGTTTCAAAGTTAGGAAGGCCTTGCTAGCTTATTTTAGACTAAAACATAAGCAAATGTACACAGATGAGACCATAGGGTTTTCATTTCCTAAGCAAAATTTAGTCAAATATTAGAATCTTTCTCTGTTCTGATATTGCTTTTAGAACCAGGAGATACTGTTTTCCTATGAGATTCATGCTTTTTCTTATTAGAAACTCAACATCTGTTCCTCTGCGGCTAAAAGAGAATATGGCTAATGGATTAAAAAAAAAAAAAAGAAAACTCAAATCAACAACAACTTCAAATCTCAGCAATTAGAATGTAGTCCTCTGTGACTTGGCGTCTTTAGAACATATTCTGAAGTAGGCTAAGGGAAAAGAAAGGTTTAGGTTGAATACCAGAAAAAATTCAAAAGAGCAATACATTCAAAAGAAATAAAAGTCTCCTGAGTAGTAGAGGACACACTTGGAATCAGACTAAAGCAAGCATAGAAAAATATGCCGAGAAGCATTCCTGACCAGTAGAATAACGCATTTTTGTTGTTTAGTCGCTAAGTTGTATCTGACTCATTTGAGACCCCATGGACTGTAGCCCACCAGGCTCTTCTGTCCATGGGATTTCCCAGATAAGAATACTGGAGTGGGTTGCCATTTCCTCCTCTAGGGGATCTTCCAGTCCCAGGGCTTGAACCCACATCTCCTACACTGGCAGGCAGATGCTTTACCTCTGAGCCACCAGGGAAGCCCCTAGAAGAATGCGTATTATGACCCAAGAGATGATTTTCCGATTATTAATATAAGGCTTTCTATGTTATTTTTAGAAATCTAAAAATCTAGTTTGAGATGCATGTATTAAGTTGGTGAAAAAGTAATTGTGGTTTCATATTGTGAATTTTAAATGATTATAACTAGGCTGAAACATATCTTTATTAATCAATATAGGGACCATTATAGCCAACACATTCTTGCCAATGAGAAATAAGTTTGTTAATTTCTATAGCTTAAAAAATCCATGTTTTGGGATTTAACAAACTCTTGGAAAGCATTTTCTGCCTCCTGCTGGTTGTGGAAGCATTTTCCCTGCAAAAAGTTGTTGAGGTGCTTGAAGAAGTGGTAGTCAGCTGGCGAGAGTTCGGATAAACATGGAAGATGAGGCAGAACTTCTCAGCCCAATTCATTCAACTCTTGAAGAGTTGGTTGTATGGTGCCACAGTTAAGTGTTGTGGAGAATCGGGCCCTTTCTATTGACCAAAGCTGGCTGCTGGGGTGGCAGTTTTCATTGCATCGCATTGATTTTCTGGGCATACTTCTTAGATGTAATGGTTTCGCCAGGATTCTGAAAGCTGTAATGGTTCAGACAGGCAACAGACCACCAAACAGTGACCATTACCTTTTCTTGGTACAAGTTTGGCTTTGGAGCTTCTTCTTGGTCTAACCACTGAGCTGATCATCACCAGTTGTCATATAAAATCCATTTGTCATCTCATGTCACAATCCAATTGAGAAATGTCTCATTGCTGTTGCATGGAATAAGAGAAGATGATACTTCAAAATGAAAATCAAAAAAATCAATTTTTTTGATTTGCAATCAGCTCATGAGTCACCCACTTACCAAGCTTTTTCACCTTTCCAATTTGCTTCAAATGCCTAATGACCATAGAATGGTCGATCTTGAGTTGTTGGGCAACTTCTTGTGTTGTTATAAAAGTATCAGCTCTGATGATTCCTCTCAACTAGTTGTTGTCAACTTCTGATGGGGCCCAGTGCACTCCTCATCTCCAAGGCTCTCGTCATCTTTGCAAAACTTCAGGAACCACCACCACATTGTACCTTTGTAACAGTTCCTCAGCCAAATGCATTGTTGCTGTTATGAGTTGTCTCCACTGCTTTATGACCCATTTTGAACTTGAATAAGAAAATCGCTTGAATTGGCTTTTTGTCTAACATCGTTTTCCTAGCCTAAAATAAATATAAAATAAACAGCAAGTAATAAGTCATTACAAAAAACATAAAGCAAAAATGTGCATCAAAACGACATATAATATAACCATGTTTATTTAAGAATGTATTTCAATATCAAACAACAAAGTTCAACAATGCAAACCGCAATGACTTTTGCACCAACTAACTAGTTTGAGGAAAATTTTGAGCTCTTCCTATAAACATTCACTGTTGCTTGTTTTTTTCTTTTTGTGATTAAATATACACGCAAAAAAAATCAAACATTAATTTTTTTTCTCTTCCTTTAAGTATGCTTGAATCATGATGAAAATAAAGAGTTGTTATTTGTAATATGAAACATGGAATGAAAACTGTTTGTCTTTGTGGAGAGGAAATTTCTTTCAACTTGATATGTTAGGAATTCCTCCTAGAAATGAACCATTGTTACAAAGGTAAGAAAAGTATCAATCAATGATCTAACTACATGCAGGGATGCATGAGGTACTGAGTGGACAGATTTACACAATTACAGCTAGTCTATCCTTTTGGCACATGTGGATAGCTAAAAGTTTATCCTCTTTTTTTTCCCGTTGAGAGAGAAAGAGTCAGGTGAAATTCGCTCATGTTTGGTAGGAAGCCCAGTTACCTCTGTCCTGATTTGTTCTCATTTATGGCTTTGTGGAAAACAGTGCAAGCTTTTGAGTTTGGTTAAAGCAGGCTTTATTTCTCAAATAATTTAGGATTTCAGACAGTGTAATTCCAGTATTACAACAGTATTACCAGTGTTAACAACCAAGTATTACCAATCAAAACAAACATTTCTTTCCTAACCCTGCTAGTTTGCAAAGTAGAGAAGGCAGAGCATTCTGATTTACTGCTTTGCACGTTCTCAGCCAGTCTTGGAGACTCCTTATACCATTTCCTATGCAAACCAGCCTTGGGTTTATCACCTCCTATTTACTACTGCTCTTAGCTCACTTCCTACCAAAATGGGAGTATTCACCTAGGGATCTCATGTCCAGTCTGGTCCCTGCTTCTCCAATGGCTTCCTTTACTGCCTATTAAAATTTCCATCCCTTCTCATGGTCCATTCCAAAAGCCACCTTCTCCATAAAGGCCCTCCTGATCCTTACTACTGCAAGCCATCCTGTCTGCTTTGACTGATCATGGCCCTCCAATTGCTCGTAGCCTGCTTATAGTCCAGCATAGTCTGCCTTTCGTGTGTACTTGAGTCTTCCCCTTCTCCCCAGTAGTTTACACCTGAGACAGAGCCTTGGTCATAGTTTGCATGGCAGCCAGTGCAGTTCTGTGCACAAACTCTGTGCACGACAGTCAATTCACCCTCAAATGGCATAAGGACCGATTTTATTTTAGGCACTGAGTGGGCATAATGGAAAATGATAAATTGTTACCCTCCAAAATGATCAAATTGGTTAAGGCTTGGGAAAAGATAACTATTTTATGAGGAGGAATTGAAGACAAGTCAAATGAGAGCTAACACCATTATTATTCACAAAATGGGAACATTATTATGCATGGTGTGGAGGTATGAATGCCAAAGAAAACATCAAGGAGGAAATGCAGGCTAGATCACAAAGGATGCTAGGGACAAAGAGAGAACTGGGTTGGGGTTCCAGAATTCCATGCAGAAAATATTTAAGGGAGCAGAAATCAAGTTGGGTGACCAAAGGTATTCAAAATTCTTACAGGCTTGGAGAGAAGGTTATAAAAGGCCAGTCAGAAACCACTGGAAAATGATGTGTTAGGAAAATTCATGGTGTTTGTGTGTATATGTTTTTAAGAGAGGTGAGGCTTATTCTGTTCATATGTTACCCATACGGTGCAGTCCTTCTAACACGGACAAGGCAGTTCTTCATGTAAAGAATAACAATTATATTTACCTTTATATAGAAGAAATATCAAAGAAATTTCCTTGCTTTATGTGAGTTTAAAGTAAAATTCTTTTCAGAACAGTGAGTACTTCTGCTGAACATAGGACTACTTTTTCTTAGGTAGTTTGTGATTAGAGTTACCTTCTACTTTGCTGATGGGGAATGTTGAATCCTTTATTGTCAGCTGAGGATCTTCCTATGGTACTGCTATTTCAATGCCGAGCACTGAAAATTCAGAGCTGGGTATTTTTTCTTTTCCTTTTCACTGAATGATGATGATGTTCATTGTTTTCAAGTGTGTATGTTGTTCAGTCGCTCAGTCATGTCCGACTCTGTGATCCCATAGATCTTATCATGCCAGGCTTCTCTGTCCTTCACTATCTCCCAGAGTTTGCTCAAATTCATGTCCATTGAATCGATGATACCATCCAACCATCTCACTCTCTGTTGCTTCCTTCTCCTCCTGCCTTCAATCTTTCCCAGCATCAGGGTCTTTTCCAATGAGTTGGCTCTTTGCATTAGATGGCCAAACTATTGGAGCTTCAGCTTCAACACTAGTCCTTCCAATGAATATTCAGGTTGATTTCCTTTAGAATTAACTAGTTTGATCTCCTTATTGTCCAAGGGACTCTCAAGAATCTTGTCCAGCACCACAGTTCGAAAGCATCAATTCTTTGATGCTCAGCCTACTTTATGGTCCAACTCTCACATTTATACATGACTACTGGAAAACCATAGCTTTGACTATACAAATGTTGGTTGGCAAAGTGGTGTCTCTTTTTCTTAATATGCTGTCTAGATTTGTCATAACTTTTCTTCCAAGGAGCAAGCATCTCTTAATTTCATGGCTACAGTCACTATTTGTAGTGATTTTGGACCCCAAGACAATAAAATCTGTCACTATTTTCCTTTTTTTCCCCATCTATTTGCCATGGAGTTCCCTGGTGGCTCAGATGGTAAAGAATTTGCCTGCAATGCGGGATACCTGGGTTTGATCCATGGATTGGGAAGATCCCCTGAAGAAGTAAATGTATACCTACTCCAGTATTCTTTCCTGGAATATTCCATGGACAGAGGAGCCTGGTGGTCTACAGTCCATGAGGTTGCAAAGAGTTGGACATGACTGAGCGACTAATACATAGGCATGCATATATTTGCCGTGAAGTGATGGGACTGGATGCCGTGATCTTAGTTTTTTGAATGTTGAGTTTTAAGCCAGCTTTGGGGGCAGTATTTGAGGAAGGGGGAGGGATTGTTGATAAACAGTTCTTTGTCCATCTAATGTCTATAAAGACCATACTTAAATCCTAACTAAATTTTATATATATATATATATATATATATATATAAAGATTACTTTTCTTTAACTTTTACAGAACTCTTTCAGAAACATAACTGGAGTGTAATATAAGGCACATCCATATGCTATGTTAGCAAGCCTATGTATTTCTGCTTTACAAGGACAGGTATCCTGAACAAAGGTCCTTGCACTATTTCAATTAGACTGTAAGTCTTCCTCAGAGTTCTAACCTTTGAAGATCTCAAAAATGAATATTCTAACTTGCATAGAAATAGATAAGACAAAGTGTAGAAACTTGAAAACTCAGAATTTTTTTTCTTAAAAAAATGTTGCAATGTCTTCTTAACTTCCTTGGGATATATGAGACTCACAAGGCCCACTCAGCCATCTGCTTTGCTTGATTTCAGATTATTTCCATCTTTTCCAAGGACACAGAGGCAAATAACATATGTGCATATGTGTGCATGTTCACTATGAGCAAGTGTGTACATATACATATATATATATATATATATACATACACACAAACACAGCTTAGGTTGTGATCTCCATATCAAGTTTTGGTAATGATTTTTTTTCTGGGGGCTTTGTATAACCAGTTATTTAGTAATTATGTTTGCCTTAAAGTTAGTGTTATTTTTAAAATACAGGAACTTTTTCAACAATTTTTTTTCTGTTTTAACAGCAAAAGCAGCTTGGATGATTAAAACAAACCTTCAAAGTCCATGCTACCAAGTGTCCTTTTCATGGTAGCAGGATGATTTAGTCTTATTTTTATGTAGTATTTAGAGCTTTAGAGGGATGTATTAAAAAAGTTCTATTTAAGAAGTATGAGACTTGTGTCCAAATATGTATTTTAAGAGTGTTATGGTTTGAATTGCATCCCCCCAAAGGATATGTTGAAGACCTAGTCTCTCGTACTCAGAATGTGACCTAATTTGGAAATAGAGTCTTTGTAGAGGTAATCAAGGTAAGAAGTGGTCAATTAGGTCATCTTCATAAGAAGAGGTAGGGGCGGGGCACTTCCCTGGTGTCCAGTGGTTAAGACTCTGCACTCCCAATGCAGGAGGGCATGGGTTTGATCCCTAGTCAGGGAACTAAGATCCCACATGCCACACAGCCAAAGAAGATACAGGCCGAAACCCATGGAGAAGAGAGCCATGTGAAGTCACAGGGAGAGGGCCATGTGAATTCAGAGGCAGAAACTGGAGTGATGAGTCTACACACCAAGGGACATTAAGGATAGCCAGCAGCCTGAAGAACATATCTCTAGATCCTTCAGAGATCATGGTCTTTCCAATATCTCGATTTTGACTTCTAGACTCTAGAACTACAGGAGAATAAATTTCTATTGTTTTAAGCTGTTCTAGTTGTATTTCTCTGTTATGGCAGCCCTAGGGACCTAACACAGAGAGTGATTACATTCAGCTCTGAAAGCAGGTGAATCTAAGAACACCACAGTGGACAATCCTCTTACCCATAACAACTGAAAAGAGCACAGGGGACCTTTCTCCTCTAGGGGCCCTGCATGCTGCTGATCCTTTTTTTTTTTTTTTTTGCCATGGTCTGAAGACTACAGAGAAGTTGTTAAACAAAATATTAAATAGCAATACTAGCTAACATTTGAGAATCCCAGGCACAGGGGAGCCTGGTGGGCTGCCGTCTATGGGGTCACACCAAGTCAGACACGACTGAAGTGACTTAGCAGCAGCAGCAGTAGCAGCTAACGTTTATTGAGCACTTATGAGGAGACAGATTCTATTCTAAGCATTTTATGTATATCATCTGGTTTAAAACCTACAGCTACCCATGTGAGGTAGATACTGTTGTTATCCCCTTTTATAGATGATGAAATTGACTCACTCAAAGTTACAGAGCTGGGATAGTTGTGGTTTGAACCCAGACAGTTTGACCCCTGAGTGCCCCCTCATACCAAGTGTTCATTTCTATTTCACTCTTTCCAGAATCCCATGGCATGGTGCTTTTTTGGAGGAGTGAAATGAGAAAGAAGGAAATTCATGTTGATAGAGCTCCTTTGTAAGTGAGTGACATGCTCAGATCTATTTTATTATTTAATCCTCATAATGTCTCTTTAAAGTAGTTATTATTTGCATAACTTACAGATAGAGAAACTCCTTTGATAGTTTGTAAGTGGTGCCAGGATTTGAACTTGAATCTAATAAATGGCATTTATTCAGTGTTTATTCTGTGATAGGAATTTTATATATATATATATTTTTTCTTTGGTTCTGACAACAATCTGATAAGGTAGTTGTCTCTGAGAATGTCTCTAAGGTAGATATTCAGACATGAGAATGTCTCAGTCATGAGAATGAAATATCAGAAATGAACAGAAATCCTGAGTAGTCTTCAGGCTGTGAAAGGCAGGCTAGCTCTGGGCTGTGGTATATCACAAGGAAGAGAAGCAACTGCCCATGGAATGAGTAGGATACAGACGTATTTGTCACCTAGAACTTGCCTTGGTTAAAAGAGAGGATGTTGGGCTTCCCTGGTGGTGCAGTACGTTCCCTGGTGGGAATCTGCTTGCCAGTATAGGGACATGGGTTCCATCTCTGGTCTGGGAAGATCTCACATGCTGCAGAGAAACTAAGCCCATGAGCTACAACTACTGAGCCTACATGCTGTAACTACTGAAGCTGGTGTGCCTAGAGCCTATGCTTCACAAGAGAAGCCACCACAATGAGAAAGCCTGCACGATGCAGCAAGAGAGTAGCACCCATTCTCTGCAACTAAAGAAAGCCTGCACAGCAACAGAGACCTAGTGCAACCAAAATAAATAAATAAATGAACAAAAAATAAATGAGAGGGTGAAAACAGTGAGAAGAAAAACCCAAACATTGGCTTAGGGTCAGGCTTTTGGTGTAGATGGGTGCGTGCTAAGTCACTTCAGTTGTATTCCACTCCTTGCGACCCTATGAACTGTTTAGCCTGCCAGGTTCCTCTGTCCATGGGATTCTTCAGGCAAGAATCCTAGAATAGGTTGCGATTTCCTACTCCAGCAGATCTTTCCAGCCTAGGGATTGAACCTGTGTCTCTTGTGTTTCCTGCACTGCAGGCAGTCTTTACTGCTGAGCCACTGGGGAAGCCGTAGATGGATGGTAAATTGGCTAAATGCAGGAAAAATACATCATTAGGAAGGAAACATCCTATATAAGGTGTTTTCTGGTTGTGGAGAATGTAGTTCCCATTGATACATCTGGAATGGAATATTTAATCCTATTGTGGAAACAACTGGCTTCTTCATAAGTCTCTTCCTGTTTGGGTCAGATTGTCCATCAGTGAAGCCAGGTAGAAGCTGCCTCTGTACAGTCTCTGTGATGCTAGTCAGTATGCATGACTGTAAAATTCCCTAAGATTTTTTGAGTTGGATTGGGTTCTGTCTACCTTTAAATTACTCCCAGACCCCTAAGTGTATGGCTCTTGAAAGAACTTCCTGATATCAAAGACAGGTATGACTCCCATCTTCCAGGCGAGGATCTGAGACTTAGGTCCAGTGTCTTGTCCAAAGTTAGACAGCTGATAAATGGCAGAGATAGGATTTGAAGTCAGGTCTACTGATGACTAAAACATATATCAGAATATAGCAACTCGCTCTCTTGCTTGGAGAATTTCATGACTCCTGCTTGTACAATTTTTATTTCAGCAGTTTCTTCTGCTATTCAAACTTTATGTGAAGCTATTCCCTCCAGCTTATGTAATGGAGAATAGCATCGAGGGTTGGCCAGTCTGTATTTAGGAAGTACATTTAGATGCCACTCATCCTTAAGCTATTGCAGAATTTCCCTAAACATTCTCAGTCCTCAATTTTCTTTCCTCTACAGAAAATGCTCAGGAAAAATTGTTAAAATGAATCAGATCACTATTTTGTGTAGTGGCTCACCATTGCAGATAATGATTGTTTTTGGCTTCTCCTCCCCTGAGACCATGAGACTCAGGTTTGAAATGTTTTAAACATGCATGTTTCACCATAGACAGAAGTTCTTAAGCTGATTATTGAGCAGATAAGTTTTGGGTGTGTATGTAATTTTTTTTAATTATAAAGGATTACATGCATATGATAATCTTCCCCCTACAAGCTCCCCATCCACCCAAAAGATCACCCAGCCCCACAGGGCATACATATGAAAATCAAAAGTTCACATTTCATCATAAAAAACCATTTTCAGGCCTCAGGAACAAGTTTCATTCCTTTCAGGACTAGTTGCATAATGCTGGATAATGGCTCTCATAAGAAAATGTTTCATGGGTGAATCTGACTCATATCCAAGGTTGCCATACACTGATTACAGAATGAGGACCAAACTCATTGAGCTGACATTTACAGTTCTTCATCATCTTACTCTTTAACTACATCGTTTTCTGGGTCTGTTGTTCCAGGCATAGACATTTTCAAGATCCCAGTGTCTTTTCTCATATTGTTCTCTGTCTGCTATGTCCTAACATCTGTTCTCCACCTATTATTATTATTATCCTTCACGTACTCATTTCAAATGCAATTTCTTTATGTGTCATCTCATCTATTTTTCTACTTTTATTTTTGGTAATTTTCCTTGATCCTTTCCAAGCATTGATTTTGTGCTGCTCAGAATTATTCAATGACATTGCACACTCTGCTCATTTAACTCATCAGACTCAAACTGCAGACCTTCAGAAGGGAGAGGGAAAGAGCAAGAGATGATAAGTAGAAACCTGTTGTTTCTGCAGTTGGAATTGGTCCAGCTGGTGCTTCTTTTGATGTTGTTGTTGTGAAGCATTTAAAGCAAAGCCTGATTGTACTTAGTTTTCAAATTACTTGCTGACTTCAGAACCCCAGAAAGATTCTGGTGGTGGTGGTTTAGTTGCTGAGTCATGTGTGACTCTTGTGACCCCATTTGTAGCCCACCTGGCTCCTCTGTCCTTGGAAATTTTCCAGGCAAAAATACTGGAGTGAGTTGCCATTTCCTCCTCCAGGAGATCTTCCTGACCCAGAGATTGAGCCCTCATCTCCTGCGGCTCCTTCTTTGCAGGTGGATTCTTTACCCCTAGTGCCACCTGGGAAGCCTCAGTAAGATTATGCTGCTGCTAAGTCTCTTCAGTCGTGTCCAACTCTGTGCAACCCCATAGACGGCAGCCCACCAGGCTCCCCTGTCCCTGGGATTCTCCAGGCAAGAACACTGGAGTGGGTTGCCATTTCCTTCTCCAATGCATGAAAGTGAAAAGTGAAAGTGAAGTCACTCAGTCGTGTCTGACTCTTAGCAACCCCATGGACTGCAGCCTACCAGGCTCCTCCGTCCATGGGACTTTCCAGGCAAGAGTACTGGAGTGGGGTGCCACTGCCTTCTCCACAGTGAGATTCTAGTCTCCCTTAATTAGTTGTTTGCATCTGTCAGTGTAACCTTATTTTACCCATATTTGACTACTTGCTCACAATATACCCCTTTCAAGGATCATTCTGTCATTTTTGAGGTTGCACCCAAGTACTGTAATTCAGACTCTTTTGTTGATTATGAGGGCTACTCCGTTTCTTCTATGGGATTCTTGCACATAATAGATATAATAGTCATCTGAATTAAATTCACCCATTCCCGTCCATTTTAGTTGGCTAATTCCTAGGATCTTGATGTTTATTCTTACCATCTCCTGCTTGACCATGTCCGGTTTTCCTTGATTCATGGATTTAACATTCTAGGTTCCTATACAATACTGTTCTTTGCAGCATTGGATTTTACTTGCATCACCAGACACAACCACAACTGAGTGTCATGTCTGCTTTGGCCCAACCGCCTCATTCATTCTGGGGCTATTGGTAATTTTCCTCCACTCTTCCCCAGTAGCAGCATATTGGACACCTTCAGACCTGGGGGACTCATCTCTTGGTGTCATATCTTTTTGGCCTTTTATACAGTTCATGAGGTTCTTACGGCAAGTATACTGGGGTGGTTTGCCATTCCCTCCTTCAGTGGATCATGTTCTGTCAGA
This sequence comes from Bubalus bubalis, assembly GCF_019923935.1. Taxonomy (NCBI): domain Eukaryota; kingdom Metazoa; phylum Chordata; class Mammalia; order Artiodactyla; family Bovidae; genus Bubalus; species Bubalus bubalis. Next base: position 44,137,655 of record NC_059173.1, read on the forward strand.
GCTCTCTGCTATAACCTGTCTTGGGTAGCTCTGCACTGCATGGCTCATAGCTTCATTGAGTTACACAAGCCCCTTCACCACAACAGGGTAGAGATCCTCGAAGGGGTTAAATTGTGTGCAAATAGTCAAATATGGGTAAAATAAGGTTACACTGACACAGGCAAACAGCTAATTAAGGAGACTAGAATCTGAGACTAGAATCTTACTGAGGCTTCCCAGGTGCACTAATGGCAAAGAATCCACCAGATGACTCGTTGGAAAAGTCCCTGTTGCTGGGAAGGATTGAGGGCAGAAGGAGAAGAGGATGAGATGGCTGGACAGAATCACTGATATAATGAACATGAACTTGGGCAAACTCTGGGAGATGGTGAGGGACAGGGAGGCCTGGAGTGCTGCAGTCTATGGGGTTGCAAAGAGCTGGACACGACTAGGTGACTAGACAACAACACAGTGTACTGGGGTTCCCCCGGTGGCTCTGGTGGTAAAGAACCTGTCTGCAATGCAGGAGCCATGGGAGACTTGGGTTCAATCCCTGGTTTAGATGATAAACCATATAATCATGCAGTCCCTTACTTACTCTTTTAAAGCTTCAGCTTTTTCACCTATAAAATGTGGAAAATGATGACATCTACCCAAAGGCTTGTTTCTAAAGCATGAAGAAAAGAATTTTTCATGTAGCAAACTTTCAGTAAGCGTTGGCCATGCTTCTTTATTGTTTCTTTTCACATGGAGTCTGTGTCTGAGTTATACAGTTTAGAATTCTTTCATCAATATTCAGGGTGTGGTTTGCTCCTGCAATTCCTCTCCCTTACAGTATTTGCATTCATCTTTCAGGAAATTGTGATATACAAATTTTGTTAGAATAAGATATTTGATTGCCACATGTCAAAAGTTGTCATTATATTTACAAACATGCATACATATATATATATAGAAATACCTGTACATGTGTCTAATCTATCGATATATAAACACATACAACAAAATGTATGGACTTCCCTAGTGGCTCAGCAGTGAAGAATCCACCTGCAGTACAAGTGATGTGTGTTCAATCCCTGGGTCAGGAAGATCCACTGGAGAAGGAAATGACAACCCACTCTAGTATTTTTTCTTGAGAAATCCCATGGATGGAGGAGCCTGGCAAGCTATAGTCTACGGGACTGCAGATGAGTTGGACATGACTTAGTGACTAAACAACCACAAAATGTGTAAGGTCTTAATGTGAATGCCCCATACACCCTCACATAGGCTGCCCTCATGCACTAAGAAACCTGTGCAACTTGACATAGTGGTCTGCAATTTTCTAACAATCTGAAGAACAGGAATAACAAGAGATAATCAATACTTTTTGCCTGTATGAGCTCAACTTTTGACATTTTTAAGAACTAAAGACACCGAAGAATTCATAAGTCAAAATTACTTACACCTAATGAAATACTAACTTGTTTTTTGTTTAATAGGATTGGGATTGAAAAGCACATTTTAGGAATGCCCTGTAAATAATACATGAAAGCGAAAAAGGGCAATGATTAATTAGACCACAAGTTCATTAACATAAAACATAAAACATATATGAAAGTTATAGATTTCTAAGCTACTTACTAGACCTCAGTAAGTGGTTGAGAATCTGAGCTGTAAGAAATGAAACTCACTTAAATAAATAACCACCAAGATCAGAACAAACGGTCTTTGCTTTATAAACCTTGCTCTGTATGCCTTCAGAGTTGAAGCGGAAGCCATCAAAAATGCAGTCTCATTCCTAAGCCTCCGAGAAGCATGTCATTACTCTTTCCACTTTGAGAGAGGAGCCTGTCAATCAAGCAAGCTTATTTTGCAGGTCCTGGAGGGGAGGATAGCACATTAAGTTTTACTCTCTCTTATTCTTGGTAACACTTTATCTCAAGTGCCCATTAACAAGCACAGTCTATAATTCAGGCTGAATTATGATGAAAGCACTCTCCTGGGAGTGCAAAGCATCTGCATCCACCAGCAGCTGCCATTAGTTTACGAGAATGAGTGTCTCCAATCACACCCAGCAAGGTGAAGTGCCCCGGTTCAGGAACTACACAGAGTCTACCCCATTGAAGCTTCAGAAGAGGCTCCTTTGTTCTCTGTTTCTCTCACCTCACCTGAGCTACCTTAAGAAGCCACTGGGCTTCATTTCTTCTTTTTATGACATATGTGACACTTTATCCTGGGATTCAGATCTTAATTCTTCAGTTCCCTTTTTTTATGTCATGATAAAAATTCTGGGGAATATATAGAATCAGCTGCCTTTCAGATTCATCATTTCAATATTTTCATCTGCAACAACTGTTTAATTAGAAGAGGCTCCTTTTGGTAGGCTCCTTTTGTACAACTTTAATGAAACTGAAGAGCATGAAATGTGGTTTCCCTGCTTTTAAATGAAGCTCCTTTTATAGAAATAAGATGAGAAATGGAGAAATTGTTGAAGTCACAGTGCATGAAATTAAGGGAGCCCAAACTGTATTGGCACTAGTGTGTTTTTTTTTTTTTTTTTCTCTTAAGTTGATGTTTTGAGGACCAAGGTTGTGGTTGCTAACAAACAGGGCTGATGTTGTTTTTTTTTCTCTCTCTCTCTCTCTTTTTTTTTTTTCAAGTTCATAGATTTCTGACAGACATGCCCTTAAGGATTCAATTTGTTGTTGTTTAGGAAAATTTTATGAAGCAAACTATTATGCAATAGAGGACTATTTTCACACAACACAAAAGAAAATTAATGATGGCATCTGGTTATGAGATAAAACCTGAAATTGTGCTGGATTTCATGTAAAGCAGGATTCAATGTGCAGACCTGAAACAGAATAATTACAGAAGATTTCAAGCAACTTGTGTTATAATCATATGCCATGTACATAAGGCCCTACCACACCACTAAGGTGTTAGTTACGTGGGTATTCTAGTCATTATCAAATTTTCTATCATATTGTTCTGTATCTTGAAATACAAAGGGAAGAGATGAAGCTACACTCCTCTCATACATTAATCAATGTAACAACCATGTTGGAAATTCAAATTCAGGGGTCTGCATGCCCTTGCTATACAATTTAGACTAACTTGATAATAAGCATTTTGGGGGGCTGGATGCAGGTCTTGGAACTGGTTTTAATTGCTAGTTTGAAATGATGAAAATACTGAGTGTGATTTGCCTGCTGACCTAGAATAGATGATTAGCATTCTCACATGAGAACAGAGAGGCATTAACCCTCAAGTATAAAGAGAGAACCTCTAAGAGCCATCAAAAATTGGGGCCTGAAACTTCTATCAAAGATTATTAATTCACAAACCTATGGTTGCCAGGGGAAGGGAATGATGGGGGAAAGGGATACTTAGGGAACGTAGGATGGACATGTACACACTGCTATATTTACAGTGGCTAACCAACAAGGACCTACTCTAAAGCACATGGAAGTCTGCTCAGTGTTATGTGGCAACCCGGATGGGAGGAGGGTTTTGGGGAGAATGGATACGTGTATGTGTATGGCTGAATCCCTTCGCTGTCCACATGAAACTATCACAGCATTGTTAAATAGCTGTACCCCAATACAGAATTAAAAGTTTAAAAAAAGAAAAAAAAAAGATTATTAGCTCTTGAAGCCCAGCCTTCACTCCAACAGATTGTAGAAAAGAGAACTGAGGAGACAAAGACAGCAAGAGAAGCCTCATGGGCTTGTGTTTCAGTCTTGCAGAATTCCCCTCCTCTCCTCTTGGGATAGCTGAGGGTTTGTCAGCTTCTACCCCACCCATCTTGTGATATGGGGGAGTCAGGAGCTGAGGGGTTTGGGAGATAAGACCAGACCTAGCTTCCTTTTTGGAAAACTGAATGGTAGAGAGATTTCTTAAGGTCTCCTGATAAATCTGAAAGACCACCCCCCAGTCAGCACTTGGACTTCTGACTTTCATGGCCCAGAAATGTCCTGTTGAGGTTAGCTGGAAAGATTGACAAGAAGTCAGGAGGAGGCTACAGTCATGGAGTTTATTTTAGAGAACTCTGCATCTGCCTTCCATCTCTCCTCCCACCCACTCCAACCCTGAGTAAGTAAAGCCTTGAAAAGGGACAAGGACGCATCAGTGTCCCTCCCCTTCCACTCCAAGATGCCAAGAGTGAAAGTGCCAGCCTCACCCTGCTTTCCACGCCTGAGCTTTCGAAGCTGCAGACCTGGTCTTGGCCGAGGGATCGCTGAGGCAGAAATCAGATTTAAATGGAATATGAGAGCAGTTTTAAACTGGAGAGTGTTCTAATCATTGAGAGTAAACTGAAATGCAAGAGACTTGCTAAAGTGTTGAACAAAAAACAAGGTTGAAAGCAGTGACTGAGGGAAAAAAGTAGTAGTTTATACTCAAAAAGTCAGTTTGATTAATTTCTATTTGTTTCCTTTGATGATTTTTGATCTCTTTGTGTATCAATAGTTTTCTTTTGAGTTTAGAACACCACCACTAAGGTAATTCCTTCTTAAATAACTAAAATAAACACAAATGCTGAATTTTTTTCACAACCAAAAATCTCCAATGTTTCCTACATTTCGTATCACATTAAAAGTTCCCCAAGAGAAGACTTTTCCAGAAAAAGAGAGCAATAAAAAGAACCAAAACAGTCTATGAAACCTACAACATTGTTTTGCCTTCTCCATTTTTATCAATCATTTTGAACAGCACAAACCCAAGTAAATAGTGTTATAATTAGTTATCTTTTTTAGAATGATTAATTTTCTGTTTTTATCTCTGGGTAATAAACTCCTTATTTGGTTGGGTATTTCAGGAAGCAGCCTCTGTGGTAGAGATTTGTGTGTGGAGGTTTAGTAGAGAGAGCTGTCTGGATCAACACTGAGGGAGTGAAGGAATCAGGAAGACGTACAAGGAGAAGTCAAACCAGGAGGCGGTCGTAAGAAAGAGTTGTGTTGAATTGGGGCCTGAGGGCGCTTAACACTCTCTGCCTAGACCAGCCTTGGATGTAGGGTGTCCTTAGGAAGGGCATGTGAACTGATCCAACCAAGGGCTCCAACTGCCAATACTCCCAGCAGTGGTGCATTGGTAAATCAGCTCTCTGGACACAAAACAAAGCAAAACAGAACAAAACCAAAACCCACCACAAAACCCTTATTTTTTTGTTTGCTGATTTTCGTAGTGTAAGTAGTCCCATCAAGACTGATTTCAACCTACTCTTATGAAGCCAGTGAAGGAGAATTGGGAAGAGACATTCACGACTGGCCCTAGCTCATCTTTGGTTCCATCCTTGGGGAGGGATCTTGGTAGTTCACCCAAGGCATCCATTGTACTAACTTCTTTTCTTGTAAAGAAGTACTCCTAAACCTTCAAAGATTTTCGGCCGCATTGGGCACACCACAATAAACAGTTGCAGGTTTCAGTTCAGTGAAATTAAATCACCCCGAGTGAGAAAGTCATTTATATTCCATGATATCCCAACAGCCTATTCTTATTTGGCAGTGTCAGGCTCTGAACCAACAGCAACATCTGCTGGCAATTTATTCTCTATTATCTTCTGCCTACTACTTAACCTACTGGATCAAACAATTCTATGTTCACTGTTCCCTATCCACCTGTAAGTTGGAGTGTTCACTTGTAAAAATTTAAATGTAGCTTTAGAAAATTTTTCATACCCTGATCAGAATGTCGGTTATAAAAATTTCAAATATGTAATCGTTATTTTCCCCAGCCCACTGCTCTTTTGTCCAATTTATTTCCCTATGATTTTAGCCTGATTGACTTTCTGAAGGCTTAGAAGGGCAAACGTAAAAGGTCTGTTGACAATAACATGGAGAAGTGCTGAATGGTCAGGCAGGTTGTTGATGTTTCGCTTTTCCGGAACCCACTGATTGTTGACCTCAGGCCTCATTTTCTTTTCTCACGCATACTTCAGAGATTGGCCTGTCTTCTCTCTGAGACCCTCTCTTCCCTGTTCACTGTGGAAATGAACGTAGTAACACAACTTCTCTCATTTTTATCTCTAATCTAAGGACAGATTGTGAGTTTGCAATGTAGGGAAGGTATACCCAATATGCATTGTTTTGCTGGATTATTCTAACAAGTAAAGGAACAAGTAGCAAGAAATATTCTAACAAGAAAAGAAGGCAGACAAGGGCCTGTGAAAAAAGACGCAAAAGGAATTTTCAAAACAGTAGGGCATTTTCACTCTTTTAATAATAGTTATGTCTAGTCTTCACTGAGGTGTAAAATAGGTCCCAGTCTGATTTTTCACTCATTTAATTTCCTAGTTTATTTCCTATGAATTGGTGGTTTTCTTTGTTTTTGGGGATGGCTTCCAGAATTGTCTAACCCTGGACAAGAAAGCCCCATAGTCCCCACAAAGGGGCAGAAATGTAGATAATATATTATCTATGGCAAAGGCTAAGCTGTTATGACAAAGGGAACAAGAAATAAAATGGCTTGACTAAGACAGAGTTAGTTTTTAGGTAACACTTCAGTCAGTTCAGCCCTGAGTGACAAGGGATCACGACGGACAGAGCTGTTGAGGAAGCCAACTCTTCTGTCTTGTTCTGCCATGTTCCCCATCCTCTAGATCAATGTACTAACTGACCAGGCCCAAGAGGGATCTGGGATGCTAATATGGCTGTGTTCCAGTTCATGAGAAGGGGAAAAGTCCAGAACAAGAGCTTTCTTTTTAACAAAGAGACAGTGAACTTTTAAGATGTTAAGTTTTACTTCTCTTCACATTCCACTGGGTTCTGGAAAATGTAATTTTTAACTGGATGGCCATGAACTTATGTCAGGGTAGATTTTGGGGGATGGTTAGCAGGCTGCCACTCTGGTCCCCTAAATATCCATGTTCACGTTTCTTATCATCTTCTTGTGTCCCATGGAAGACAGTCCAAAGTCTCATCCATTTCTGCATCAGATCAAATTTTCAGAACTCTGGGAGATGATGAACAGTCCTCTTCAAGAGGTCCAGATGAAGTTTTTGTCGTCTGATGACTATAAACTAATAGATAATCAGCCTAAAACATGATAACTACAATTCAAAACTCTCATTCATATAATAGAAGAATTGGAGACACAGCAGTCCTTAGTTATTGCAAAGACCTCCTGCCCTAGCAGTGGAGTATGGCTTGTAAGTAGCCATCTGGGCACCCCACTGTGCCTTCTGGAAGAGCTACCTTGTCCATTTTCCTTCATGGACCCCAGCTTTATCATTTGTAAGAGTCTCATGTGTGGTTTTATCTGTCTGAAGTGGGTGTTGAAAAGTAAAGTTTTTGCAGTCTGCTCTGGCTGAAGCAGGCCTGGGACCTAGAGTGTTGCTAGATTTGTGATTTCTTTGGTAAATACAACTGCCTAAAAATATGTAGGTTTTCAACCTATTAATGCTTGCTTCCATTCGTACCTATTGGCAGGTAACCTATAATGACGGTTTTTCCTGGACATAGTACCTTTTGCCTGCTGATTCTCTTTTACTGCTAGCATCGTTGCCCAGTCCCCACCCCGCTCCCACCCCACCCCAGTTCTTCACTTAGGCTTGGCTTGTCTGTACTGGAGGCATCTCTTGCCAAGACATCTTCACAGGAGATGTTTGAGAGAGGTTCCAGGTAACAGACTGCTATTTTCGGTGTAGACCCAATTTAGTTTGTGTTTCCAGTCCTGTGACTCTACAAATTTCTGGATTCTCCAGTGATTTAGATTTCAGACTACAGGAAGAGAGTATCTCCTTTAGTGGATTTGTAGTTTTGCACATGTCTGCTTTCAAACTGACAAACCCTTGCCTTAGTGTATCTTTCTTAGGTATCTTATAGAAAGTGGCAAGGAGCAACTCACTTCTAAATTTCTGGGTATTTCCCCAGCACTTCCTCCAGAGCTGTGAGTTCCCTGGGTGTGCTTTCTGAGCTGACACAGGTGAGAGTTTGGCTGAAAGCATAACAAGGGGTACAGAAGATCAGAAGACAATGTCTAGTTTTCCTCTGCCCATTAGATAATTTCTAAGCCAGTTTAGAAATGTATCAATATTTTAGATTTTGTTACTTAGTATACTGCTTCCAGGTGCTAATTTCTGTATAACTCAAGCTAAGTCAAGGTAAAAGTTATGTTGTTGTAACAAAGAGATCCCCAAATACAATTTATGTAAGAAGTTTTAGTTTGGCTAATCCAGGGTCCTTAGGGTGGTAGTTCGGCTACTCAAGATAAGGATAGACCTAGATTTCTTCCATTATGTCATTCCACCAACCCCCACAAATGCCTGTTTTTACAGAAGAGAAGGAGAATGGATTTGAGGGAACCAACTAGTAGTTTGCCAAAAACATTGAGAAGTAGGCCCAAAATGTTTCAAGTAAGATTAATTAATATTGTAGCCATCTCTACACGATGCTGTCAATCTCACTGTCTTCCTGTTTCACAAATGATGAGACTCTTAAGCCATTTTCCCTCCCTGTCTTTTTGACTAGAATCATGAAATCATCTGGGGCTTCCCAGGTGGCGCTAGTGGTAAAGAACCTACCTGCCAATGCAGGAGATGTAAGAGACACGGGTTCAACCCATGGGTCGGGAAGATCCTCTGGAGGAGAGCATGGCAATCCACTCCAGTATTCTTGCCTGGAGAATCCGCCTGAACAGAGGAGCCTGGTGGGCTGCAGTCCACAGGGTCACAAGGAGTCAGACGTGACCGAAGTGACAGCACAGCATGCGAAACCATCCAACTGCATGAAACCATCTAATCAGCTCCTGTAGGGCACTGGTAGGGCCTTTGGGTAATTGAACTGCCTGGGGACTGCCACTACCATTTAATGCCCAAGAAGCCTGAATTATGAGCAAGGGACATGACCTCAAAATACACCATTGTCCCGCTCCAAATGCATGAAAAACCAAATTTCCTAATTCACAGTCCTCATTTTCAGGTCATTAGTGTCAGAGCTGAGACAAGAATATAGATTTTCTGACTATTTATTACACTAACTTTCTAAAATCCAATCCTGGAAGAATAGGCTTAAAGGAAATTACACTTAAAAAAAAAAAGTTTAAAAAATTTTTACTGTGCTCCTGGCTCCCACCTGTTCTATAGCAGCAGCACCTTACCTGCTTAATTCTGTCTTTTCCTACCACATTTGAAAAGGAAAAAAAATCTGTTAAAAATAGAATGACAGTTGTAGGGGAAGGAAATAAAACTCTAAATACAGTATCTCTATATGCATGTATAAATAGGAATATAAACAGACAAATATAGATGATGACTATAAAGCAGTAAGACTTTATTTTGGTATGAGTTTTGTGGCATCAATCTCATTGCTTTGTATTCAGGCTTATGTATGTTTAAGGTACTGTGCTTTCCCGATTCAAATAAAGAAGATTGGGTGGTGAAGAGTGGGGGCATTGGGGTGGGAACGATCAAGCCCTTGGACACAGGGCAGAAGCCTGCAGTCTGAGTATCAGAACAGAGGCTTGGAGTCTGAGACCAAGGACCCAAGGAGAGGAGGCAAGGGAGAGACCCCAGCCGGGAAGAGCTCAGGGACCAGGGCAGAAGCAAGCCAGCAGCAGGCTCGCACACAGGCAAGTGGGCAGGAAAACCAGCCGCGAGGCACCGGAACAAGGCAGGCTGAGCCCTGGGCCATTACTGCAAACCACAGAGCAGCAACAACAAAATAAAGTAGGAACAAATATATAACTACCATAACAGGATTCCCAGGGAAAGCTACCGTGTCGCCTGGAAGGGAGAATGAAATAAGGAGTGGTAAATATGTTATCTTGACCGGAGGCACAAAAGTTGGGAGAGCAAATTGTGACATATTGATCTTAGCCTGTTGAGTATGCAAAATGGTTTATTGTGACCGCAGGTTGAACCATGCTACAGAGGAGGGACAGTGTGGCCACTGGGCCGCATATCTTTGTATCTTTCCCTTTCATATATTGTTTAAGCAGTGAAAAAAAAATTCTGATAAAAATAGAGATGACAAGTTTTGGAGAAGGAAATATGAAACTAAATACATTATGTAAATATGCAAAAGCAGGACTAAAAATACAGAAATCTGGACGAAGATACAGTAAGAAGACGATGCCAGTGACAGCAGCGTTGGTGTCAGGAGAGGGTACAAAGATGCGTCCTTTTCTGTGGGTCCCTGAACTGTTTATTTTAATTTGCTGGGAGGATTGCACCTGTGTGAATTTGCTCGTTCTTTTTAGAGTCAAGACTGTCAGATCGTTTGAGTTCCTTATAGTGTTCTGATTTCATATAGTTTCATATATAGCTGAAAAAAAAGTAGCTTTTAATTTGCCTCCTTAAACTAACATTGTAAAGCAACTACTCTGCAATAAAAATTAAAACACAAACACAAAAACAAAACCCCGTCCCGTCTTTCCTGTTGTACGGCTGCAGCTAACTGGCATTTTTCCAATCTGGTACTAGGGAAAATCACCTTTATGGACTTTCTTTCTTTTACCTACTCTTTTTATAAAAACCCGAGCACAACTTGTTTTCTGTCTTTTCTCTGTGGATGACACCCTCTCATTACCAGGCACATAGAATTTTACTTTCTTTTTTTTTTTTTTGATGATAGTTTCAGTTTAACAGCTTACTTAGTGGGCGTGTTTGAAAGATGAGCTGGCTGGCTACTCACTAGCCCACATAGCACATTTCTCTTGGTCTGTGTGGTCTATTCTCGAGTTCAAGACTTCAGAATAGGAGGAAGTGGGAAGTAGGTAAGGTGAGATTATTCCTTCTTCCTTCCATTGCAGAATGGCTTGTTACCACGAATTGCAGAGCCATGGTTGGCTCATGACAGCCAGGGGGGCAACAGCTTGTCGCTGAAGTCACGTCCATCGATTCTCGAGTCTTATGCGTCACAGTTGCTTAGATCTGCCAGGTATTTCTTTGCCTTCCTCTGGCTGGATTCCAGACTGCCCTGTGCCCTGTGATCAACCCAGCTGCCGAGAGAGAATAAAGGGAGAGAATCTGGGAAAATTAGAGCTTTAAGGGAAGTTAAGGATCATCTGCTTCACCTCTTCTTCTGTCCACTGGTAAAAGGAATTCCATGAAACACTAGCTGAGGATACTAGTAATAATAAGGGCAGTGTGAGTCCTGGAAGCCAGGTCTCCTTCTGGTCTATTTCCAATAGACCCTGTATATTTCCTTACCACAGGCAGGAGTCTACACAATGTATCCACGTATTTGCTCTTTAAATAGACTAATCGGGGTTCCTTCTTCTTTATAATTCTATATAATAACACTGTCACTAACAGTATTTTTTGCCACTATACAGTTAGCAAACGGAAGAGTGAAAAATTCTTATTCCCTCCTTTTCTATTTTTTTCTTGTTTTGTGACTTTTCTCCAATTAGACCTGAATGTATAAAGAGGAAGAATGTTTGAATCCCTCTTTTTTGCCCTATGTATTTTTTGCTTCTGGGGGGAAAAAACATTGTAACCTTGTTCCAGTTTCCTAAGAAGACTGGATTCCTCTGCCATGGGAAATCTCTATCTCTTCCCTTCCTATCAGTACGCTGTTGGATTTAACCTCAAGGTGCAAAATGTTGTTTGACTGCCTCAACTAACATCTCGAGTAGCTCCCGCCATTGTAACCAGAGCCACGGACAGCATCCCTCACATATAGCTCTGTCCCCCTCTCTTTGCGACAGCGTCTCATCTAAAACATTTTCAGGTATGTTTCCTCATGGGTGCTTGGGACTGTGACTGCCATATGGTGTCAAGAGCAACATCTGCATCGATACATTATGGATAATAAGTACCCGAAAGAGCATTTGTTAGAGATTTGTGGGAACCCCAGAGGTCTGGGTATGCAGTCATAGTGTGTTATTCTCTCAATTTGTTTGTTTATTTGTGCTCTTTTCATTGAGCATATACTTAGTGAGTTCTACTGTGGGCAGCGTGCACTAGGCTTACTGCTCGAAATGAGATACAGGAGCTTAGCGTCTAGTTGGGAAGATGGATAAAGATGTGAATGATTATATAACCCAGTGTGATCATCACTCTGAAAAAGGCAATTGAAAGGTCAGAGAGGGAGCACAAGGACATTGCATTTCATTTGATCTGTGAGTGCAGAGAGATCTTCCTGGCATGGTGATGCTTGAATGAGTGTTTAAGGATGAGTAGGGACGGGTTGTCATTGAGCACACTCCAGGAAATGGTGAAGGACAGGAAGCCTCGCATGCTGCAGTCCATGCAGTCACAAAGAGTTGCACACGACTGAGCAACTGAACAACAGCAACAAGGCACAGGCCAGGTAGTCAGGGAGGGACAGAACCCCAGGCAGAGGAGAGGGCAGTGCAGTGGGCACAGAGGAATGGGAAGACACATTCTCGGGAAATTGCAGTATCTGGTGTGGCCAGCAGGGGACTGCATGAGAGAGGAGACTGGAAAAAACAATGGAGGTTCAGATGGCAGCCAGTCTTCTCAGCCAAGTCTGGACTTTGTACTTTACTGTATCATGGAAAATATTGAAACATAATATAATCAGATTTATGGATTGGAAAACTGACCTGGGCAATAAGGTAGGCTTGCAGGTTGTGAGACTAAAGGCAAAGAGATGGGTTAAGAATCAGCTATAGTAGTTTATACAGAAATGTGGGTGCCTTGAAACAAGGCTGTGGTAGTTGGGGAGGGATGAGAGCTCCAAGCTGTTGTAGTGTTTGAATTGGTAGGAGTTGGTAACTGACCAGATGTAGAAGAGAAAGCAGACTAGAATGTCATTCAGCAACTGAATTGATACCATTTACTGTGACAGACATTTACTGTGACAGAAATTTACTGTGACAAGGGGCTTTCCTGATAGTTCAGTTGGTAAAGAATCCGCCTGTAATGCAGGAGACCCTGGTTCCATTCCTGGGTCGGGAAGATCTGCTGGAGAAGTGATAGGCTACCCACTCCAGTATTCTTGTGCTTTTCTCGTGGCTCAGATGGTAAAGAATCCGCCTGCAATGCGGGAGACCTGGGTTCAATCTCTGGGTTGGGAAGATACCCTGGAGAAGGGAAAGGCTACCCACTCCAGTATTCTGGCCTGGAGAATTCCATGGATTGTATAGTCCATGGGCTCGCAAAGAGTCGGACATGACTGAGCAAATTTCACTTTCACTGTGACAGAAAGTGAAAGGGCAGGTTGTTGGATGTGGTGATATTGGGGTTAGGGAACATGATGTGAAATGCCTGTGGTACATGTAAGAGAATCTGTCTGCGAGGTAATGAGCACTTCATAAGCCTATAGCTCAGCAGAGATATTAGGCCAGAGATAGAGACTTATTGGTCATTGGCAAGTTTTTGGTGGGTGAAACTTTACATATGGATAGGGGAAACCAGGAAGACAAGCTAAGAGAAACAGTGGTAATGAATCAGACTTCCTGGATTCAAATCCCAGATCTGTCATTTTGGGGCTGTGCAATTATGGGCACGTTACCTCACCTTTCCAAACCTTGGTTGCCTTCTCTGTAAAATGGGAATAATCCTCGTAACCATCTTAAGCATCACGTGAAGTCCTTAGTCACGTGCCTGGAACACTGTAAATACCAATCGATATTGGCTATTATTATTGCTATTATTAAATTAAGAGTTTACAGTGGGTGCTGAAAAGAGGATTGCAGATGAGGGATATCTAACATTTCACAGAGAAACAGTGAGGAATAGGAATGCTGGGGTAAAACATGAGCAAGTTAGAAGTGGAGAAGGGAAATACATTTCAGAATGAGTGCCCAACAGTGTCAACCAGCACTGTGAGCTTAAGAAACAGTAGGTTTGGCAAACAGTGTGATACTTTTCAAGGACAAACACATTAGAGGGTGGGATTGAAAAGTAAATGGAGGATGAGATGATAGAGACTGGAGTATAGAATACTGTTTTAATAAGTTTAGTTATATAAAATAAAGGAATCTCAGTGTCTAGAGCAGGTTTTGAAGAAGAGAGAGGGCTTTTGTAAAGTTGGAAGGAAACTGGCAAGTTGAAAAACCAAAGGTAAAGAAATACATGCAGGATATATAGGTTAGAACTCCATGTTGGTCTTTCCTTCCTATGTTAGACAAAGTGTGTTATGTCCCAAAGTCCACGGTCAAGGGACAAAAGAGGAAGAGATCCAACTTTAGCTGTTTTCTAGGCACTGTGTAAGGTGCTTTTCATTTATTCACTTACTGAAACTTCTTGGAGACTTGTCAAAAGAGCTGCCCATTGATAATTCCTATTTTCTATCCAAAGCAACTAAGACATACAGGGAGTAGGCAATTCACCAAAGGACACAAATAAAAATTGGGAACTTGGCTATGCTCTGCTGCTTTCAAAACTTGTGTTTCCTGAGCTACTCAGTGGTTTTATTCACATGAAAGATTTCTGGAAAATGTGTGTTTATGATGATGGATGGTTGCAGCAGACAGTGTTAGCGCTCTTCCCACATCTGCTTAGTCTCTTTGCTATTTTCCTCTATGTTGATTCTCATTGCTCTTTCCTTACAGCCAGCACCTGCCCCTCTTTGTTGGAAGGGTGTCCTTAGACTGTAAAAGGGTACTTTCCTGTTTGAAGATTAGGAAGTTCTTGAAAAACCAGGTTTACTGCCGCTGCTGCATACTCCTAACCCTAAGCAATGCTTGATGGATGTCATGGTTGTAATACCCAGCTGTTTGGTCCCTGATATGAAAACACTGAGGTGTGATTTCCACCGTCATCAGATTTCCCCAGGGAATTGAGCGGGTTACCAGCTCTGGTCCCTTGCTTGATATCTTCATTTGGCTTCTAAATTAATTTCCTATTGCTTTTGTAACAAATCATCACAATTTTCATGACTTAAAACATCAAAATTTATAATTTAATAGTTTGCAGGAGCCCCATCTCAGTCTTGGTAGGTTGAAAGGTGTTGGCGGCCTTGTGTTCGTTTTTGTAGAGTGAATGGGAGGATCTTTTCTGGGCAGAAATTCAGTTCCATGTGGTTGTGGTCTTGTTTCCTGGCTGGCTCTCAGCTGGGCCCTACCCTTCACTCCTAGAGGCCTCTCTCTGTTCTTTCACAGAACCTCCAGTATCGAAGAGCCAGCACAGGGCGCATCAGGCCCTTCTCATACTGTGATCTTCTGAACCTACCTTTTTTCTCATTTAAGTCCTCCTGTGATTAGATTGAGCCCATCTGTGTATAATCTAGGATAATCTCCCTATTTTGTGACCAAATGTTTTGTAATCTTAATTTCATCTGTAATTTTACTTCCCTTTTTACCAAAGAAGGCAACATATTCCTAAGTTCTATTATTAGGAGGTGGGCATCTTTCAGGGGAGGCATCATTCTATCTACCACAGTTTCCTTTCCTTGTGGTCCCACTTCCTCAATCCCTCTACCTGTGTTTTTTGAAATCACTTCCTAATAAATCACTTTCACAAGTGATTTATTTGGGATTTTGCTTTTGGGGAATTCAACCTGAGCCAATGAGGAATTTTCTAAATTCAAGAATTGTCTTCATTATTGAATTCGGGGTGGCCAGTGGGAGGGTCAGGCCAGCACTCTAAGTCTGGGCAGAAAATGTCCACTCCCGTGCCTGTGTTCCTAGCTGCTGGGCTCATTGGCTTTCTGGCAGTTGGACGGGAAGAACAGGGGAGACTTTGCTAATGAGATTCTCTCTGCTCACCTGAAATGCTCTGCACAGCATCAGTGTGGCACCCTCGGCAGCCTTGCCTACCAGCGAGTCTCTGTGCGTGGCATTTATAAACACAAGCATGAGGTTCTGCCACAGCCGTCGAATGTGGTAGCTCGTTAGTAAGTGGCAGACACCAGGCAGGGCTGGCCCAGCCCTGATGCTACGTGGCAAGGCATAGAAAATGAACATGCCACCCAGTTCAGGGTCAATATACAAAACAGAAAAGGGAAAAATGGAAGCTTGACAGCCTGTCACAATGATTATTAACTGTCTTCTGGAGACCTGTGGGCTCCCAGCTCCTTGAACACACTTAGCCAGTCAGCAGTCTGTATCAGCTCTTTAGCACACACTCCTTTGCTGTGTGTATCCCTTGGGTCTGTTTCATCAGGTGCCAAATTTCTTGTCCTCTGGGCACACGGATGCTCCATTTACGCCCACTGCCGCAGGGTCCCCAGTGATGGAGGTACATATAATTTAAACCTAGGACATTTTTTTTCTCGTGTGAGCCAGGTTAATCACAGGCTCTGCCAGGTGACAAAAAAGGGAGGTTGCTCAAACACAGCACACCTGCTGAGCAGAGTTTACATCTGATCCTTGAAAATATTACTTCAGAAACCATTACTTGGAAGGCCGTGACTGAAGGAAGCCCCTTGGTAATAGTTGTAATAGGTGCCCCATGCTTCCTTTTCGATTGCCTTGCATTCCCTTTCTTTCACCAACCTACAGCTCCAATTTATACTTCCCTTTCTCTTTACAACATAATCCTCACTCCCTGAAATTTACACCTACATTCCAGACTCCACATGACAGCTCCGTTCATAATACCACCCATGAAAAAGGCTTTTATGATCTTGAATTTTATACTCCTCAACATTTTTCCCTACTACTTTCAAAATACACATTCTTAATATCCCAACAAAGGGGAACAGATTAAAGAGAAATACCATAAAATAATTCAGTGAAGACCTAATAAAAGATGCAATCAATCAAGCAAGTGACAGTAGCAGTTTCTTTTAACATCAAATCTAATGGTTTCTTTTTCTAGTACAAAAGTGCTCCATTAACAGTGTGAGTCTTTTATTTAGGTAATTCACACGAGTGGTTGCCAGATGTAGTTTATTTTCAGGAAGGCACACTTATAGAAGCAGCACACTGAGCTAGAGACAGAGTTATCTCCATCTAACGTACTCTCTAATGACCTTTCAGAGTGAAAATAGCAGTGAAATCCTAAAACCGAAACCCTCAAAAATCAGATCCAAGTAGCACTTCACATTTAAAATGATGGTTGGATGTCAGGGCTGGCCTACAGAGGATTGTGGAGTGATCCTTCGCCTCACCATCTATCCTCAATGCACAGCCTTGATTGGCCAGAGCCTCCCCCTGCACCATGCAGCCGGGTCCACTCCAGCTTCATTGTGTTTTGACTCCCTTGCTTCAATCAAAACTCACCAGCTGAAGCCCTCTTTCCCTCAAATGGTTCTTTTCTACTAGGTACTTCAATCAACTAATGTTCCCTAATGTATTCACTTTGTACAGTGATTGATAAGATTCTTCTCTGAGTGTCCATTAGTAAAGGACACCTTTTGAAGATGATGCCTTTAACCCAGGGCAGTGGCCACAATGGTGTCAAGCAGAGGGAGAAGTGAATGAAGTGGTTTCAGAGAGATCTGGGTTGAGATAGATCCAGACTTGTTATGCACCAGGTAGTACCTCTGGATACATTATCTATGTCCCAGGAACTTGTCTCCTATTTTGATGAAAGTGTGGATAATATTTGGAAAGTGTGTCCAAATTTTTCTTCTTTCAAAGAAGTATATATTTAGTGTCTACTATTTTTGATGATTAGATGAGAAGAGGTCATATTTAACACAATGCCTAAATGTAATTTCCCTAAAAAGTTATTAAAAAAGATGGTGAAAATTTCTGGGAAGATAGTTGCTTTTTTAAAAATTTATTTTTGGCTATGCTGAGCAGTATGTGCGATCTTAGTTCCCCAACCAGGGATTGAACCCATGCCCTCTGCAACGGAACTTCATTCTTAAGATTCTTAAGCACTGGACTGCCAGGGAAGTCCCAGAAGATAGGTTTGAGTTGTGTAACTTTTGTTCTCCTTCAATTCATATCATGTTAGCTGTTTAACCAAAGAGGAGCTGGCTTTGGATGATATATATCTAAGATGCTTCAGAAATTGTCTGGAGACATTGAAATCTGATTCTAGTGAAATTCAGTAGACAATCCTACCCCAGGAAAAGATTGAGAAGATAGACAAATGCTTTAAATTAAAGAGGACTTCTTAAGAGTAAATGAATAATAGCTTCTTAGGTTAATAACCTGGGTGACAAAAAGATTTAGGAATAAAAAGGTCTGTTCTAGGGATGAGGCAACTAGGGTTTAAGTCTTGGGTTTGTTAGTTAATTATTACATGCCCTAACAAAAGTCATTTAAACTATTCGTGCCTCAATTTCTTCATTTGTAAAGTGGTTGGGATATAGCAGGTTATCTCTAAGGTTGGTTCCATGTCGAGAATTTTCTATAAACTGTGTTTGTGGAACTTTTTTCAACGTCACATTTTAAGAGATGCTATTGCATAAGTTATATTTGAACCGAGACTTGATAAAATCTTTGTAAGCACTTCAGCTTCTTTTTACATTTCATTTTGCTGACTTTTCTCCTTTTCTTCGATTACCTTTTCTCACCCTTTCTATTAAATCTCTCATATTGGGTAGGCCAAGCTATGAATAGAATTTACTATATATATGGCTCACTAGACAACTGCATCCTTGAGGAATTCAATCAACCACTTTGTTAGTATAAAGACAAGGAGAAGAATAAATCAGGCAAATGAGCGGCATGCACTGTTTGAAGAATGGGAAGGAGTGGTTTCTAAATAATCCACAGTTCTAGGATGAGGGCAGGATATTGTGCTGCAGGTAAGCAGAAGGGACGAAAGCAGAGTAAAGCTGTGTGGCTTGTCTGGTATGGGATAATGAGAGTAAAGACTAATATTTACTGAGATTTGCCATGTTGAAGGGACTGTGCTAAGGGCTTTATTAAAACCTTAAGAAGAAGATATTCACTAATCTGATAAAGATGAGGAAACTGAGGTCCAGAAAATTTAATTGCATGACCCCAAATCACACAGGAAGTGGCATAGTCAGCATACGGACTCAAGTTCTTGGCGTTCAAAGCCAAGGCTGTTTGTCACTAGTTATGGCTTTCCAGGACCTAAAAATATGAATTTGAACAGAAATGAGGTATGAACTCTACATGGTGTTGACTTGAATGTGACAGATAGACGCAGAGCAGATCAAAAGGAAGCTAAGCTGAGTTAGACTGGGGAGGACAGTTCTTTCTATTTACTATAGTGGCCTTTTGTGGTGGGGGTTGGGGCAGGGAGGATTGGGAAGATTGGTTTATCTGCTGCTTGTGTGCATGCATGCTAAGTCGCTTCCATCATGGTTGAGGCCGACTCTGTGTGTGACCCTATGGACTGTAGCCTGGCGGGAGAACCCCATGGACAGAGGGATTCTCCAAGTAAGAATACTGGAGTGGGTTGCCATGCCCTCCTCCAGGGGATCTTCCCAACCCATGGATCCAAGCTGCGTCTCCTGTCTCCTGCATTTCCTGCACTGCAGGCGGATACTTTACCTTGGAGCCACCTGGGAAGCCCCTAT
Organism: Bubalus bubalis; assembly: GCF_019923935.1. NCBI lineage: Eukaryota > Metazoa > Chordata > Mammalia > Artiodactyla > Bovidae > Bubalus > Bubalus bubalis. The sequence continues at coordinate 44,156,917 of NC_059173.1, forward strand.
CTGCTGCTTATATTAAAGTAATATAATACGTAAAAGGGAACATAGAACATTATCCCTTAGCATCCATAGATTTTCTGAGGTTAGTCATGGGTAGTGTGGAAAAACGTCAGGTAAAATGCATGCTAAAATGAGAAAGAATATGTGTGTTCTTGTGTGTGTGTATTTGCTGAAGTATATTTGGATGACTGCTGAGAAGATAGTTTAATGCATTCACTGAATTTTTCAGTTGATTAAAGAATACTCTACTTGCTTGCCTTATGGCAGACTAAAAGGGCTTCCCAAGCAATCATCTAAAAAACAAGATAAAATATACCAAACTGTGTGTCCTTGAACCTCTCGTCATACACTTGTTTAAAATTAATATACTTAAAACAGGATAACCCACCTATCTGTGGCACTCAGTGACTTAGAGCTATATATAATACATATTAATAAGCCAGGAGAATGTGGTCCCTGCCACACTCATTTTGTTTCGCCCTCCTGATGGGGCTCTTGCTGTCAGAGGCTTCTTCTCAGATAATGAAAGGCAATGCAAGATATACACATTCATCCCTTTCTCCTTTCAATCTTCTGTCCTGTCATCTCTGTGCAACAGAATCTTCCATTAGTGTTCACTTTAATAAGCCAATTTCTTTGGGTTTTTAAGTGACAATTTTTAAATTAGTGGGGATCCATGCCAGTCTTTCAAAGGTGGGTATCTTCACGTTGCTCTCTCACAGGGTAGGTTTTAATTAGGAAGGTCACTGCTAATTTTAAGGGAATGCAGCAGGACATGTTTCCTCTCCTCCCTATTTTGGTCATGTCTAGCTAGTAATGGAACAGTGCGTTTTATCAGGATGTGCCTAAGAAATGGCAATAAGATCAACAAGCCAACAAGCCCAGTGAATACGTCCAGTATATTGTACAGATTTCCTTTCTCATTCTAATTCTGCCCTCTATATATGTCCTATTTCTGTGACTTATGGATACATATCAAGAAAACTTTGTAAAGTTGTGCTTTTTGAAAGTTAATGTTTTCATTTTCATCACATTTAAATAGTTTAGAGCTGTTAAGAAAGAAGGAATAAATTTGGGTAAACATTATAGGGGAGGAGAAACCCAGTTTGTTTAATGAAGACAACCTATTTTCACCTAGGAACTCAAATTGAGGGTATATCAAACTAAGGCTTTTGGTGGGGCAGTTCTGGCCCCTTTATGTCTTTTGTGTAAATGGTGGTTGCTGGGGGTGATGAGGTCTGCTTTTGTCCTCAATGGACCACATGGCATTTTGTACTTTCGGAGCACCTGACCATCAGTTTCATTACAACACACACGCTATCCATGGTGGACTCTCCAAACCTCTTTGTCCACAGTCCTCAACTCATATGGAGAAGACTTTTGAATTAGCTCAGAGTTGGAAGAGTATTTGTTGTTGTTCAGTCGCCCAGTCGTATCTGACTCTTTGAGACCCCATAGACTGCAGCATGCCAGGCCTCCCTGTCCCTCACCATCTTCCAAAGTTTGCCCAAGTTCATGTCCATTGCATCGGTGATGCCATCCAGCCATCTCATCCTCTGACACCCTCTTCTCCTTCTGCCCTTTATCTTTCCCAGCAACAGGGACTTGTCCAATAAGTTGGCTGTTCATATCAGATAAACAAAATACTGGAGCTTCAACTTCAGCATCAGTCCTTCCAACGAGTATTCAGGGTTGATCTCTCTTGAGGTTGACTGATTTAATTTCTTTACTGTTCAAGGGACTTTCAGGGGTCTTCTCCAGCACCATGATTCAAAGGCATCAATTCTTTGGCACTCTGCCTTCTTTACAGTCCAGCTCTCACAACCATAGATGACCATTGGAAAGACCATAACCTTGACTATATGGACCTTTGTCCAGAGTAATGTCTCTGCTTTTCAACACTGTCTAGGTTTGCCATAGCTTTCCTGCCAAGAAGCAATTGTCTTCTGGTTTCATGGCTGCAGTCACCGTCAGCAGTGATTTTAGAACCCAAGAAGAGGAAATCCGTTACCACTTCCACCTTTTCCCTACTATTTGGCATGAAGTAATGGGACTGGATGCCATGATCTATTTTTTTAATATTCAGTTTTAAGCCGGCTCTTTCACTCTCCTCCTTCACCCTTATCAAGAGGCTCTTGAGTTCCCTTTTGCTTTCTGCCATTAGAGTGGTATCATCCTTCTGTCTGAGGTTGTTGATGTTACTTTAGCCTATCTTGATTCCATCCAACCCGGCATTTCTCGTGATGTGCTCAGTGTATAGGTTAAACAAACAGGGTGACAGCAGACAGCCCTGTTGTACTCCTTTCTTGATCTTGAACCAATCAGTTGCTCCACACAGGGTTCTAACTGTTACTTCTTGGCCTGCATGCAGGTTTCTCAGGAGACAGGTAAGATGGTCTGGTGTTCCCATCTCTCTAAGAGCTTTCCACAGTTTGTCATGATCCACACAGTCAAAGGCTTTAGCATAGTTGATGAAACATAGGTAGGTATTTTTCTGGAATTCCTTTGCTTTCTCTATGATCCAATGAATGTTGGCAATTTGATCTCTGATTCCTCTGCCTTTTCTAAATCCAGTTTGGACATCTGGAAATTCTTGGTTTGCATACTGCTGAAGCCTGGCATGCAAAATTTTAAGCATGACTTTACTAGCATGGGAGATGAGTGCAATCATCTGATGGTTAGCACATTCTTTGGGCTTCCCTCATAGCTCAGTTGGTCAAGAATCTGCCTGAAATGCAGGAGACCTGGGTTCAATCCCTGGGTTGGGAAGATCCCCTGGAGAAGGGAAAGGCTACCCAGTCTAGTATTCTGGCCTGGAGAATTCCATGGACTATACAGTCCATGGAGTTGCAAAGAGTCGGACACAACTGAGCAACTTTCACTTTCACTACCCTTCTTGGGAATTGGGATGAGGATTGACCTTTCTAGTCCTGTGGCCACTGCTGGGTCTTCCAGATTTGCTGACATACTGAGTGAAAAAACTTGATGGCATCATCCTTTAGGGTTTTGAATAGATCTACTGGAATTCCGTCACATCCACTAGCTTTATTAACAGCAGTGCTTCCTAATACCCACTTGACTTCACACTCCAGAATATCTGGCTCTGGATGACTGACCACACCATCATAGTAATCTGGCTCATTAAGGTCTTTATTGTATAGTTCTTCCATGTATTCTTTCCATCTCTTCTTGAACAGTCCAGGCAGGTCATCTAAAAAATCAGCTTCATGTATAACTCCTAATTATGAAAGATAAACTATATTAAAAAAAAAACAACTTTTCCTATCTTTTCTTTGATAATCCACAAAACACTGGTGAAAGATGTTTAAGGTTAATTGCTATTTTGTTGCATTGTTTTTTTAAAAAAATTGAAGCCTCGATTTGACTTGGAGTCCATCTTTGTGGGCTGCTGTGAAATAGGAGCGGACAGGCTAGTCTGGAATCTGGCTCTCAGAAATGCACCCTTTACAACTGGAAGGAACGACAGATCTCCTAACCCTGGAGGAACAAATGAGTGAGTGTTACTGAAAAACAATTTTGTGACTGCAAATTAAAGAATCATTCTGAGGTCAGAGTGACTTTTCTATTGGTTACTGATACATTAAAAAAAATTGGAATATGATTATTGTTACTGAGGATATTTTGAAAATGAATGAAAAAGAAAGTGTGTGTCAGGATTTAGCCAGATGAGTGATGTTCCTTCATCTTAGTGTCATGGAGGTGGCCAGCTGTTGATGAGATTTTGTCAACAAAGTTATTTCTCATTGAGTTCCCAGTCTTCCAGGACTTTCTGTGGCTCCTCCTTGCTTTGTAACTTAGAGGAGGTAGAAGGTGATTATGTTTTGTCAGAAAAGCAAGCAAGCATGGAATTTCAGCTCAGTACCAACAATTTCCACTTTGACAGTGTCATTCAGCATTCACTGCCAACTTTCTAATTAACTCAGGCTTCACTGAATTATGACTTGTCTTATTTGGAGCTTGTTTTTGGGTTAATGATTTTGTTTTCCAGACCTATGTTGTTGAAATATCAAATTCGAATTTGTAAATTATGTTGGCAACTTTTCTTCTTTCATGACAGCTAACATTCTTTTCTGTGGTAAAGAAACCTCATCTTGCCACCCTTAAGGAAGGCTATCATTTTCTCCAAAGAAGTACTGGGTGTTATTACAGAACGTGACTAAAACCTTTGGCAGGAAAAAGCATGTAGAAAGTAGAAAACGAAAACGCTGCGTCTCCTACCATGGGCTTTCACACTGCTCCTGCTGAGCTACTGAACTCCTTCTGAAACCAATCGATTTTATCTGTGAAATAGGTGAAAAATGTATCCCAGCAAGATAAACCCTGAACTGTTCCTGAGTTTAAAAAGCAACAAGATATAAGTAGGGCTTTTATTTGAAGGAACAGAAACACATGCGATAGTATCTAGTGACAAAGCTGGACGCCAATGCGGGTTGAATGTCAATGTCGGATCTCAATGTCAGTCGAGAAATCACTTAATATTGTCATCTATATAAAGAGAGTTTATGTTTACAAGGCAGTCTGACAAGCTGAATCTTTTTTCTCCATAGCCCTACAAGATCTCTGCAGTGGTGAATAATTAAAGTCAATGAGAATTTATTGAACCACTATTATGAGCAAATCACTGTGTAAGATTCTCCAAGGTGTAAAAAAAATAAGCAAGACATAAATCATGGTATCAAAGAAATATAAACTTTGATATCAAAGAAATATAAACAGATAAACAAATAATAATATAACAATCATAAAATGATATGTCCTTAGAGTGTATACAAGCATATGTTGTTGGACACTGAAAAGGATTAATTAAATTATTTTATACAGTTAAACATCAACTCCTTAGCCTCTAGCCAGTTCTTTCCCAGACTTAAGTTATAGGCCAATTTTAGGTATGTAAAATATCTTTTGGGCTTCCCTGGTGGCTCAGATGGTAAAAAGTCCACCTGCAATGCAGGAGACCTGGGTTCAGTTCTTGGGCTGGGAAGATCCTCTGGAAGAGGGCATGACAATTACTCTAATATTCTTGCCTGGAGAATCTCCATGGACAGAGGAGCCTGGCAGACTATAGTCCATGGAGTTGCAAAGAGTTGGACACGACTGAGTGCCTAAGCACAAAATATCTTTAAGAGATTAAAAGAGAATCACTTCTGTTTAGGGATGTTGATAATTTCCTTATGAAGATTATAGGAGTGAATTTCAGGTGCAAATACTGAGTCAAATTAGAATTCTTAAGTCCTTTAATGGAGAAGGCAATGGCACCCCACTCCAGTACTCTCGCCTGGAAAATCCTATGGATGGAGGAGCCTGGTAGGCTGCAGTCCATGGGGTTGCTAAGAGTCGGACACGACTGAGCGACTTCACTTTCACTTTTCACTTTCATGCATTGGAGGAGGAAATGGCAACCCACTCCAGTGTTCTTGCCTGGAGAATCCCAGGGATGGGGGAGCCTGGTGGGCTGCCATCTATGGGGTCGCACAGAGTCGGACATGACTGACGTGACTTAGCAGCAGCAGCAGCAGCAGCAAGTCCTTTAAACAGAGATATGCCCAGGACTGGGCAGGTCTTGAAGAAGTAGCAAGGGCTGGGTATTTGCATCCTAATATTAGCCTGGTGGCAATTGGAGATCCTAGTGCATAAAAATCCTAAAATAATCTATGGTGGGCCTTAACAGCCATGGATACCTGGCTTACTTCTGTATTCCATTATTCGAGCTTCACCATGTAATTTTCATTTTCATTTCTTTTGAATGAATCTCTTAAGTTCTACTTGAAATACATATCTAGAGGGTAGAGGGGGTACTGGGGCTTGGATTATGAAATACCCAGAGGGGAGGTAGGATAGAGAGTCTCAGCTTTAGGGCTCGAAGTTATTTGAGTGCAAGGACTGGACTTTATTTGCCTGGAAAATTCCATGGACAGAGGAGCCTGGTAGGCTGCAGTCCATGGGGTCGATAAGAGTCGGACATGACTGAGCGACTTCACTTTCACTTTTCACTTTCATGCATTGGAGGAGGAAATGGCAACCCACTCCAGTGTTCTTGCCTGGAGAATCCCAGGGACGGCAGGGCCTGGTGGGCTGCCGTCTATGGGGTCGCATAGAGTCGGACACGACTGAAGCGACTTAGCAGCAGCAGCAGCAGCAACATTTCCAATAGCATAATTCAATAAATACTCGTGTTGCCTAAAAATGTTAAAGGTCAGGGCACTTCTGCTTTAGGTACCCAGTCTAGAAATAACAGCACTTTGCTCCAGTTTTAAATTAAGCTTTAATTGTTTTATCTTTTTACTGTTCAAACAGCTAACAGGTGTCATGCCTTTGAAGGCGTGACTGTATTGCATCAGACAAATGTGTAAGTTTATTTTCCTCACACACTATATTCGACTAAGCTAGTGAGAAAGACAGATAGCACAAGGATATAATATGGCATTGACTTCAAATTATAGAATTCAAACTTAAAGTATTAAAGTATATGTGAAGCTGAATCAGGCTGTGCTTATAGCTTGCTAATAAATCACATTTTTCATTCACTGCTCTGATTTTAAGAACTAGCAAATGAAAACTAGGAGCATAAAAGAATAGGCTTGGAGTGAATTTCAAGGAATAATCTATTCATTTTTCTGCCATTGGCAAATTTTGGCTAAACTTTTCTCTGGTGGGGAGAATCTTTCTTTTTTGAAAATACCTGCTGGGAAGGAAATTCTAGCATTCCCTATAATACCATTATGATCCTTGGAAACAACTTGTTTCCTTCAAAAATAAATAGTTTTCTCAGTTATTTTGTTTCTGGCAGTACCCATTTCAAGCATAATAAATCCAGTATAAGTGCCACTTTTTTTTAGGTTTTAGTAGAACATATTAGTTGGAGAGAAATACGTATTCAACAGTGAAGAAAAAAGTTTTTTCTTCCAGATCAAGGTTAATTCTAATAAGAAAATAGAAAGTCCATTACTAATGCTTTTGCATTAAAGCTCACTTCCTCTTGAGTGATCCTGAAGGATGTTCTTGCATATCAATGTTGTACCAAAGGCTTTCATTATCTCTGTGGTTTTTGTTTATTCAAATGTTTTCCCCACATGTGATTTCTTCATATATAAGCTAAACAGATGCAAATACGTGTCTTTTAAGAAGTCTGTAAATCTCTCTTTAATGAAGGTGCCCTTCAATGCAACAGGCCTATTTGGGAATTGTTCAACGGTGGGTTTACTTTCATTCATGTGTTTTTTTTTTTTTTTTACCTTTAATCAGAGATGGCAAAGACAGATCAAATAGAAACAAAATTCTTCCTTTTTGGTATTATTCAAGACTCTCCATCTTTGTGGTGCTGCTGATAGCTGATTGTTCTCAACACAGCAAAATTTAGGCCAATATGGAGATAGGGTTATCATCACCTGATATCAGTGACCCTGGGAAAACTTACTGAGCTAAGCAGAGCAAGAAATTGTTATCTGGTTAGTTGGTTATATAATTTAAATCATTAACCACATAAGCATGACAATGTACTGTGACTAAAAAGCAAATAACTCACCCCTGTCAAAAATGTAGCTTCTTTTTTCCCCCCCAGCAATGAAATTAACTATCAATTCATATGCAATCCTAGATTTAAAAAATGGTGGTGAACCAGATGCACTGGTGCATGAGAATGGAAATAATTGTTTGTGGTTTTCATAAGAAGATTGCCAGTTTGCAGCATTTAAATTACATACAAACTGCTTTTTACTTCTCTAATTGTAGCTCTGTTGTTTTCAGGGAGGGTTGAATTGACATTGACAAACATAGACTTAGAAGGAATACAAAGACATGAAAACAGCACTAAATTTGCCCCCAAAATGATTCAGTGAATAATACTGCCGCACTCTATTTATTCCTTGATATGCCAGAATTTCCTTTTTCCCCCTAAGGAGCAATGCTGACTTTGGTAAGTTAATGAGAAGTACTCACTGCAGAGACGTTAAGTAAATCAAGCACGTGACTTTCATGAATTATTGTATGCCTACTCTTTTATTTTGTTAAGAATTGTTTAACTTTAATGTAATCCTTTGCCAGTTTCTTTTCTTTAACTCTTCAGATTCTTCATTTGCCTTCAGTATTTAATTCACTGTAGCAGTGTTTTTTCGATTCAAATCTTTCGGTGGTAAGATTTTTAGCTCTGGGGAAGAGTAAAAATAGGGTCTTACTGATATTCTACTCTTCACCTTTTGTTTTAATTCCTTACATTTCTGTGAAAAAAGGCCACTAACCTTTCAGGCCTAAGGAATGAAAGGCTGGCTTATCAGAGAAACAAAACAATGAAACAAAGAGGTAATTTAGATTTTGATTTTGTAAAGTCAATTGAGTGTGCGGTGTTAATTCTAGTGTACAAACCACTGCAACCACGACAGGAAAGGATTTCCAAATCTGCAATTCAGTACTGGTTTCCTTTGAAAAAGACTTTTGGTCCTTTAAGGGTCATACTGAGTTAAAAATACAGTTATGAAGATAAACAATAGCTTAGCAAGAGGGAATTCAGGGTACATATGCTAGGGAAAAGGGCCATGCTAAAAGCAGAAAACAAATGAAAAAATATTTTAAACCTCTACATTTGGGCAATTCTACCAGGAAAATTGCCCACATTTTGCTTGGCACAGGCTTTTGAAAGTTCACTCAGTGAGAATAATTAGGAGAAACCATTTATGTGCACCCTTCCTGAAGAGCTGGGCTCCATGCACACTTGCAGGGGGCTGTGCTGGGTAAAGGGTTGTCCTTTACCTTTAAAACCTGAAGGAAAGCAAGGCGCTCTTTGGTCCCTTAGTATTAACAAGTTCCTAAGGAAGTAGGTGGGAGACCAACACAGCAAGCAGACTCGTTGCTTCTCTAACAACGAGCCACTTTCTGGTTTTCTTTGAGGTATATCTTGATCCAGACTGTGGCTTAATTTGAATAGAACGAAAAAGAGTGGGAATTGTAGGATGACAAGCTTTAGCTCAGTAAAAAGAGACGTTCTTTCTTTCTTTTCAGTTGGGCTGCACAGTTTAAAACTGGAATCGGCTGCCGTGGGGCGTGTGAGCTCTCCGGGGTGCAGGTGCAGGAACAGGCGGGACGGCCAACTGTTAGGGAGACTGACAGGAAACTGAGTGGGAGGACAGACAAGGTGACCTATAAAGCTCCTTTCCCTTCCAGTACATACTCTATTTTGGTTTATTTAAAAATTCATTCACAGCTTTTGCTTCTTTGGCTTTGGGCTTTGGGTCAGCTACTATTCCCGGGTCTCCAGGAGCTGCGGAACACTGCTGCATTGTATGAGGGTAGAGGTGGGAGTGCAGCATCTCCAACCTAAAATTTTCCTAAAAGTTACAATCCCTTGGTCATCCTCCCCTCCTTCTCATGTGTGGTGCCTGCAGAGTGGCCACCAGGCTTTGGTATAAAGCATTTAAAGAAATTTACACAACGATGTCCCTGGAAACCTAACTTATCTTTTACTTTTTGAAAACATCTCTTGCCTGTCAGTCCCATATATTTGTCATTGTTTGTTGTTCAGTTGCTCAGTTGTGTCCAACTCTTTGTGACCCCATGGACTGCAGCATGCCAGGCTTTCCTGTCCTTCACCATCTCCTGGAGCTTGCTGAAACTCATGTCCATTGAGTCGGTGATGCCATCCAATCATCTCGTCCTCTGTTTTCCCCTTCTCCTCCTGCCTTCAATCTTTCCCAGCATCAGGGTCTTCCCACATATGGTTTAGACTAAATCAGCAAGGGATACACTACAGCACTAAAATTTAATTTGGAAATTATTCCACTAAGCAAATTTCATGGCCTCTATGGTTACCTAACAACTCACGCTCTCCTCAACAGAGGACTTTTTTAAAGACAATTTGTTTTTCAAACATGATGATAATTCTACTAACCCCTGACTGAAAGGCAGGTGACTATAATTTATTTTCCAATAGATCTTCCAGTAGCCCCTGTCTTTTTGTTGTTATTTTTTGGTTTCTGTTTTTATATGAAAGTTTTGGGCTGAGTCACCTGAACTCTTTTGTCTTGGTTTCTTTGTGGCCATTGACAAAGGTGACAAGATTTTTAAATGTTGAGATCTGTGTTTTCCTTTTTTCTTCTCAGGACATTTCCTCTAGTCAGATACCTTCTTTGCCTCTGGGGAGAAGTAGGATTGTTTCATGAGAATGGAAATAATAAGGAGCAATCACTGTGGTTAAAACAACTTAAAAGAAATTTAAAAATTCTTACTCCTTGGAAGAAAAGCTGTGACAAACAAAGACATCATATTAAAAAGCAGAGACATCACTTTGCCAACAACAGTTTGTATCGTCAAAGCCATGGTTTTTCCAGTGGTCATGAACAGATGTGAGATTTGGACCATAAAGAAGATTGAGCACCTAAGAATTGATGCTTTTGAAATATGGTGCTGGAGAAGACACTTGAGAGTCCCTTGGACAGCAAGAAGATCAAATCAGTCAATCCTAAAGGAAATCAACCATGAATTTTCACTAGAAGGATTGTTGCTGAAACTCCAATACTTTGGCCACCTGATGTGAAGAGCTGACTCATTGGAAAAGTCCCTGATACTGGGAAAGATTGAGGGCAGGAGGAAAAGTGGGTAACAGGATGAGATGGCTGGATGCCATCACTGACTCAGTGGACATGAGTTTGAGCAAACTCTGGGAGATATAAAGGACAGGGAAGCCTAGCATGCTGCAGTTCATGGGGTTGCAAAGAGTCAGACACAACTTAGCGACTGAACAACAACAAATCAGTCTGTCTGATGTTTTTTGCTTAACTTTTCTAAGATGCTTTTGAAAATCAAAAGAGAAAGCCCTGAGCATAGCAGGTTAAAGTTTATATTATAACAAGGGATTTGGAGAAATAAAAAAGAAACATTCTATCTTATCCTTTCTTTACTCTGTGACCTAGAAGTATAGCTATATGCCTATAATCGAGGGAGGTGATTGAATGTTACTTGAGGGGAAGTCTCTAGTGGGACATGAGAGGATTTGGGGAGATTTTTTAGAGAGGAGCAGGACAGCCTTCAAGACTTTTATGAACCACTCATGAAAGTCAACCTGTATCATTCCACTGAGTTCACTCAGGTTCAAGAGGAGAGGCCACAGATCCCACCTCTTGATCATAGGACATATGATATATATTGTTACAACTTTTGCTGAAAAATACCATTTGCTACAATGGCTCAGTGTACTCTGATCACACTAGCTCAACCGAGGACATGGTGGATTCCAGCAGTGCATAATTCCCAAAGAAAACAAGCCAAGAGCTGAAAACTATTCCACGTTTTATAATAAACTTCTTGGCTATTTTTGAATAGAGTGAGAGTCTCCTGAAATAAAGAGAAACTTTCATTAAAACTGACTTTCAATTTCATAGACATGTAATTAATTTGTCTTGCAATGTAATAGAGATATTACACATTGTCATGATTTATATCTACCAATTTTATCTCAAGATGTTTTGTTATATTTTTCCACTTTTCCTATTCTTCTTACTTAAATTAATGCTTTTTGATATCTGGGATGGAAGGATATCTGCAAACTTCTAAGTCAAATTCCTAGGCTATGAGGCAAGATTCATGTTTTATATATTTAATTTTAATACCTATATGATGAATAGATGAATTATTAAACTGTGGTATACCTCAATGGAAGAAAATAAACTATTCTTATATTCCTTCTCTTTCTTTCTGTATCAGTTGGGCTGCTTTAGGTTGTGACCTCTCATAATGGTTTAACCAATGTGGGTTATCTATTATATGACTAATAAGAATTCAAGAAACAGGACTTCTCAGGACATAGTAGGTCAGGGCTGCACTTCTCTGAGGGTCTCTTAGATCTGCCCCCTCAGCGAGCTGGCTTTATGCTCAGCCCAGAAGCAGTATGTCTGCAGCAGTCCTAGGCATCCTCTCTACAGACAACAATGAAAAGCACAAAGACATGATCTCTTCTGATGTGTCCTTCTTAGGAATGAGAAACTTTCCAGGCGACCCCCGCCTCATATCTCTTTGGCTAGAACTGGGTCACCTGCCCACCTCAAACAACTAATAGCTAAGAATAGGATAAGCTTGATAGCTTTCTATCAAAAAAGATTTAGCTCTAGGAGCTGCGATTGGGTCAGACTTCCTAAATCAAGAAGTTTACCTGTGGATTGTATCCAGCCCTCTGTCTGTTTCTGTAAATAAAGTTTTATTGGGTTGCTGCCATGCATGTTCATTTACTTATTGTCTGTGACTGCTTTCACACTAAAATTGTTGAGTAATTGCAACAGTCTATGTCACTTGCAAAGCAAAGATATTCACTATCTGTCTGTTTATAGAAAATGTTTTCTAACTTTTACACCATAGAACAAAATTGGATTTTCTAACTTTTATACCATAGAACAAAATTGGTAATCAAGGAAAGAGAGGATAAGATATTGGATAGACAGTTGATTCTACTAAATATTCTAATTTTTTCAAAAAATACCTTATAATTTCCACAAACATCATAGATATTGTTACATGTATATTGTGACATTTTATGCTTTTACTTTATGTCAGTGATCCTGTTACGTTGTTAAGGTTATTATACAGCTGTGTATAATTTAAAGGTTTTTCCTATGCTCTGGATTTCAGGATGTAATCTACGATAATGGGTTAATATCATACCTTTTCCTTTTATTGCAAAGAGTAGCCATGAAGCCATACTGACCTCCAGTCCTATCAGTAATCAAATCACGTTTTCTACTCAATACTCTACGTGGCCAAAAATTACAGACTGAATTAACTATAATGAAACTTCTCGAAGGACCTGGTATGTTAAAATATTAATGTGGGTTTTTATTTCACATTTTATTTTTAGAGCAATTTTAGGCTTACAACAGAATTGAGAGGAAGAAAAAAATTGTGAGGAAGATAGAGACTTGCCATATACTTCTTGCTCCCACACATGCATAACTTCCTTTGTTATCAGCATCGCTTTCAGAAAAGTACACTTTTTTTTTAATTTTAAATTTTATTTATTTTTAAACTTTACAATATTGTATTAGTTTTGCCAAATATTGAAATGAATCTGCCACAGGTATACCTGTGTTCCCCATCCTGAACCCTCCTCCCTCCTCCATCTCCATACCATCCCTCTGGGTCGTCCCAGTGCACCAGCCCCAAGCATCCAGTATCGTGCATCAAACCTGGACTGGTGACTCATTTCATACATGATATTATACATGTTTCAATGCCATTCTCCCAAATCTCCCCACCCTCTCCCTCTCCCACAGAGTCCATAAGACTGATCTATACATCAGTGTCTCTTTTGCTGTCTCGTACACAGGGTTATTGTTACCATCCTTCTAAATTCCATATATATGTGTTAGTATACTGTATTGGTGTTTTTCTTTCTGGCTTACTTCACTCTGTATAATAGGCTCCAGTTTCATCCACCTCATTAAAACTGATTCAAATGTATCTTTTTAATGGCTGAGTAATACTCCATTGTGTATATGTACCACTGCTTTCTTATCCATTCATCTGCTGATGGACATCTAGGTTGCTTCCATGTCCTGGCTATTATAAACAGTGCTGCGATGAACATTGGGGTACACGTGTCTCTTTCTCTTCTGGTTTCCTCAGTGTGTATGCCCAGCAGTGGGATTGCTGGATCATAAGGCAGGTCTATTTCCAGTTTTGTAAGGAATCTCCACACTGTTCCTATATTGACACATCATAATCATCCCAAGTCTGTAGTTTACCTAAGGATTCATTTTTGATGTATATTCAGTGGGTTTGGACAAATGTATAATGAAGTATTTCCATAATTAAAAGCATCATACAGAGTATGATGTCCTAAAAGATCCTCTGGGTTCTGCTTACTCAGGTCCCCAACCTTCCATCACTGGTAAACACTGATCTTTTTATAGTCTCTATAATTTTTTCTTTTCCAAAAAAATCATAGAATTGGAATCATACAGCATGAGTCTCATATTGGCTTTTTTTTCACTTAGCAAAATGCTTTCATATTTCCTTCACATATTTTCTTGGCTTGCTAGCTCATTTCTTCTTAGGGCTAAATAGTATTCCATTGTCTGGACATACTGGTTTATCCATTCGCCTACTAATTTCAAGTTTGGCAATTTGGTAAACATCTGTGTGTGGGTTTTACATGGATATAAGTTTTCAGCAATTTAGGTAACACCAAGAAATAGGATTGTTGGATCCCATGGTAAGAGTGTATTTAGTTTTGAAAGAAACTGCCAAACTCTCTTCCAAAGTGGCTGTAACATTTTGAATTCCCATCAACACTGAATGAACATTCCTGTTACTCCACCTCCTCGTTAGCATTTGGTGTTTTTGGTGTTCCAGATTTTGGTTATTCTAGTAGGTGTGGACTGGTAACTCACTGTTGTTCTAATTTGCATTTCCCTGAAGATATACAGCATGGAGCAGCATCTCAAATATGTTGTTTGCAAATATTTTCTCAGATGTGTTGTTTGCAAAGCAGCTTCTCAGATGTGTTGTTTGCAAGACAATCTGCAACTTGTCTTCTGGTTCTCTTGGTATTGTCTGATGTAGAATAGTAGTTTTTAATTTTAATGAAGTCAAGCTTATCAATTACTTCTGTCATGGATCAGGTCTCCTGTCTTGTATCTTAAAAGGTATCACTGAGGTCATCTAGGTTTTCTCCTATATTATCTTCTAGGAATTTTATAGTTTTGTGCTTTACATTTAGGTCTGTGAATTTTTGTGAAGGACTTAAGGCAATGGCAACCCACTCCAGTATTCTTGCCTGGAGAATCCCATGGACGGAGGAGCCTGGTAGGCTGCAGTCCATGGGGTCGCAAAGAGTCGGACACAACTGAGTGATTTCACTTCACTTAAGTTTCGTACATAGATTCCTTTTTTTTTTTTTTTTTTGCATGTATATACCCAGTTGTTCCAATACCATTTGTTGAAGAGACTATGTTTGTTTCATTCTATTGTCTTTAATCTTTTGTCACATATCAGTTGACTATTTTTATGTGAAACTGTTTCTGGGCCCTTTATTTTGTTCCATTGATCTTATATGTCTATTCTTCAACCAGTACTACATAGTCTTGATTGCTAATACTTTGTAGTTAAGTCTTGAAGTCCAGTAGCATTGTTCTTTGCTCAGACTTTGTTCTCTTAAGTGTTATTTTGGCTCTCATGGTTCTTTTGCCTCTTCATGTAAATTTTAGAATCAGTTTGTCAATATCTATAAAACAACTTTCTGAGATTTTTATTGGTATTGCATAGGATCTATAGGTCGAGTTGGGGAGAACTGACATCTTGACAACATTAAGTCTTCCTATCCATAAACATGAAATATCCTTCCATTTATTTAGTTATTCTTTAGTTTCATTCATCACAGTTTTGTAGTTTTCCTCATATGGATCTTGTATATATAAATTTGTACCTAACTGTTTTACTTTTGGGGTGATAATGTAAATGATATTGTGTTTTAAATTTGTTAAATTCCATTTTGTCTTTGTTCATATATATATGAAAGCAATTAATTTTTCTCTATTAACCTTGTGTCTTACAACTGTGCTATATAGTTCTAGGAGTTATTTGTTAGTTCTTTCAGATCCTCTATATAGACAATCATGTCATCTGAAAACAAAGATAGTTTTATGTTTTCCTTCCCACTTTGTGATTTATGTTCTTTTCTTATTTTACTGCAAATAAGGATTTCTGACACAGTGTTGAAAAAGAATGGTAAGAGGGGATATACTTGCCTTGAACCTGATTTTATTGGAAAATGTTATAGTTTCTTATCATTAAGCATGACAGGTAGGTTTTTGATAGACTACCATTATCAAGCAGAGAAAGTTCCCCTCTGTTGTTGTTGTTGCTCAGTTGCCCAGCCATGTCCAGCTCTTTGTGATACCATGGACTGCAGCACACCAGGCGTCCCTGTCCCTCACCACCTCCCAGAGTTTGCCCAAGTTCATGTCCATTGCATTGGTGATGCCATCCAGCCATCTCATCCTCTGGCACCCTCTTCACCTTCTGCCCTCAATCTTTCCCAGCATCAAGGATTTTTCCAATGAGTCATCTAAGTGCATCAGACGATCAAATTATTGGAGCTTCAGCTTCAGCATCAGTCCTTTCAGTGAATATTCAAGGTTGATCTCCCTTAAGATTGGCTGGTTTGATCTTGTTGCGCAAGACTTCCAGGAGTCTTCTCCAGCACCTCGGTTTGAAGGCAGCAATTCTTTGGCATCCTATCTTCTTTAAAGGCCATTTCTCACACCTGTACGTGACCAGTGGGAAAACCATAGCCTTGAGTATATGGACCTTTGTCCACAGAGTAATGTCTCTGCTTTTCAACACACTGTCTAGGTTTGTCATAACTTTTCTGTCATCTTATGATTTCACGGCTGCAGTCACCATCTGCAGTGATTTTGGAGTCCAGGAAGAGGAAATCTGTCACTACTTCCACCTTTCCCTTTCTATTTGCCAGAAGTAATGGGACTGGATGCCATGATCTGTTCTTTTAGTATTCAGTTTTAAGCCGGCTCTTTCACTCTCCTCCTTCACCCTCATCAAGAGGTCTTGAGTTCCTTCTTGCTTTCTGCCATTAGAGTGGTATCATCTGCCTGTCTGAGGTTGTTGATGTTCCTTCAGCCTATCTTGATTCCAGCTTATAACTCATCCAACCCGGCATTTCTCGTGATGTGCTCAGCATATAGGTTAAACAAACATGGTAACAGCAGACAGCCCTGTCGTGCTCCTTTTTCAATCTTGAACCAGTCAGTTGTTTCATACAGGGTTCTAACTTGCTTCTTGACCTGCATACAGGTTTCTCAGGAGACAGATAAGACTGTCTGGTATTCCCATCTCTCTAAGAGCTTTTCACAGTTTTTCATGATCCCCACTGTCAAAGGCTTTAGCATAGTCAATGAAACAGAGATAGATGTTTTTCTGAAATTCCCTTGCTTTCTCTATAATCCAGCGAATGTTGGCAATTTGATTTCTAGTTCTTCTTCCTTTTCTAAGCTCAACTTGCACATCTGGAAGTTCTTGGTTTGCATAATGCTGAAGCCTAGCATGCAAGATTTTAAGCATGACCTTACTAGCATGGGAAATGAGTGCAATTGCCTGATGGTTAACACATTCTTTGGTAATACCCTTCTCTGGAATTGGGATGAGGATTGACCTTTTCCAGTCCTGTGGCCATAGCTGGGTCTTCCAAATTTGCTGACATAATGAATGCAAAATGTTGATGGTATCCTCCTTTAGGGATTCCATCATGTATTCCTAGCTTAATGAGAGTTTTTACTATAAATGGGTGTTGAATTTTGTCAAATGCTTTTTCTTCATCTATTAATATGATCATATGATTTTTATCTTTTAGTTTGTTGATGTGATGGATTACGTTATTTGATTTTTGGGTGTTGAACCAAGTTTGCATATCTGGGATAAGTTCCACTTAGTTGTGGTATATAATTTTTATACATTTTTTGAATTCAATTTGCTAATGTTTTGTTGTGAAGTTTTGCATGTATGTTTATGAAAGATATTAGTTTGTAGTTTTCTTGTAATGTCTTTGTCTGGTGTTGGTATTAAGGTAACACTGGCTTCATAGAATAAGTTAGGCAGGATTCTCTCTGCTTTTATCTTTTCTTCAATGTTGTAGGGAATTGACATAATTTCTTCCTTAAATATTTGGTATAATTTGCCATTGAACCCATCTGGGTGTGGCACTTTCTGTTTTGAAAAGCTATTATTGATTTAATTTCTTAAATATAGTTATATTCAGATTGTTTATTTCTTCTTATGTAAGTTTTAGCAGATTCTTTTTAGGAATTGGTCTGTCTCATTCAGTTTGTCACATTTGTGGGCAAAGAGTTGCTCACAATATTCCTTTATTATCCTTTTAATGTCCTTGGGATGTCCTCCCTCTGTTTTATTTCTGATATTAGCAATCTGTCCTCTATCTCTCCTTTTTCTTAGTTACCTGGCTTATCAATTTTATTGGTATTTTCGAAGAATCAGCTTTTGGTTTCTTTGCTCATCTCCATTGATGTACTCTTTTCAATTTCATTGATTTCTGCTCTAATTTTTATTTCTTTTCTCCTGTTTATTTTGGATTGAATTTGCTCCTCTTTTTATAGTTTCCTAAGTCAGATATGCAGATGACACCACCCTTATGGCAGAAAGTGAAGAGGAACTCAAAAGCCTCCTGATGAAAGTGAAAGTGGAGAGTGAAAAATTTGGCTTAAAGCTCAACATTCAGAAAATGAAGATCATGGCATCCAGTCCCACCACTTCATGGGAAATAGATGGGGAAACAGTGGAAACAGTGTCAGACTTTATTTTTCTGGGCTCCAAAATCACTACAGATGGTGACTGCAGCCATGAAATTAAAAGACGCTTACTCCTTGGAAGGAAAGTTATGACCAACCTAGATAGCATATTGAAAAACAGAGACATGACTGCCAACAAAGGTTCGTCTAGTCAAGGCTATGGTCTTTCCAGTGGTCATGTATGGATGTGAGAGTTGGACTGTGAAGAAGGCTGAGCGCCGAAGAATTGATGCTTTTGAACTGTGGTGTTAGAAAAGACTCTTGAGAGTCCCTTGGACTGCAAGAAGATCCAACCAGTCTATTCTGAAGGAGATCAGCCCTGGGGTTTCTTTGGAAGGACTGATGCTAAAGCTGAAACTCCAGTACTTTGGCCACCTCATGCGAAGAGTTGACTCATTGGAAAAAACTCTGATGCTGGGAGGGATTGGGGGCAGGAGGAGAAGGGGACGACAGAGGATGAGATGGCTGGATGGCATCGCTGACTCGATGGACGTGAGTCTGTGTGAACTCTGGGAGTTGGTGATGGACAGGGAGGCCTGGCGTGCTGCGATTCATGGGGTCGCAAAGAGTCGGATACGACTGAGCGACTGATCTGATCTGATCTGAAGTTGG
Source organism: Bubalus bubalis (assembly GCF_019923935.1). Lineage (NCBI taxonomy): Eukaryota > Metazoa > Chordata > Mammalia > Artiodactyla > Bovidae > Bubalus > Bubalus bubalis. The sequence goes on from NC_059173.1 coordinate 44,175,843, forward strand.
AAACTTAGATTATGAATTTTAAATATTCTTCATGTCTACTACTTACATTCAAGCCATAAAGTTCCCTCTAAGCACTGCTTTTGATGCATCTCACAAATTTTGATAAATTATCTTTTCATTTGCATCCAGTTCAAAATCTTTTTAAATGTCCCTTGAGATTTCTTCCTTGACCTATACGTTATTTAAAAGTGTGTTGTTTAATCTCTTGTTTTTAGAATTTTCCAGTAATCTTTCACTTATTGATTTCTAGTCTAATTTCTCTGTGGTCTGAGAGTACATATTTTCTGTTCTTTTAAGGTGCATTTTATGGTCAAGAATAGTGTTAATGTAGCTATTATTTTAATTCACAGGTCAATTTCAATCTAAGCAGCTGCTGCTAAGTCACTTCAGTGGTGTCCGACCCCAGAGATGGACCAATGCAAATGAGTCATGACTATTTTCTGAGAATGCTTGGGTGCTTGGGGGCACTTAGGGTCCATTGTTGAAGTGTTTGAATGGAGGGGACTTTGATTTAAGCATGCATTCCAATTTGGACTTTTTAGACTAGAGAATGTGAAAACTTCCTTCTACTTAGGATGAACTTGTTATAAGAAATCTAGAGAACTACTTCCTAGATTATGGTGCCTTGAACATATTGGTCTAAAATTTTAATTATGAAAACAAATATTAGTTGCTGGAAGATATACAGTCTAGTTGTATGCCCACCAGTGTCAATTACAAATTGGCACTTGCCATTGACATTTGCTATCTACCTCTACAAGGATTAAATCATGTGCTACTGCAGCTGCTGATTTTCAACACCCCCTTGAAAGGAGTTCAGGGTGGAGGGCAGAAATGAGGCACTCTGTGCTTAGGGGAAAACTGGCAAGAGAAGTCTTCAGATAGATATTTTCAGAGCTGATTTTATGAACCCAACTCTTATGTCTCCTCATATTTGGAAAAACACTAAAATCCTTCATGGTAATGACTCCTTGTTGACTAGCAAAGACTTTACAAGAGAAGTAGAAACTTTTTGGGAAAATATGTGCTTAATTGCATGTATTCCCCAGTCACCAAAATCTTTCATATGCTGACCTTCCGTCCTACTTATTTGGAGAAGTTTCTCAGAGCTATCTGAGGTGCTGTCTCCCAGGCTGCAGTCCTCATTTTGCCCCACATAAAATTTAATTCGCAACTCTCACATTGTGCATTTTTTTAAGTCAACACTAGGAATCTAGATACATAAAATTTGCATCCTTTTCCAGGACTCAAGTCTGAATATTTGAGCACTATATGACTGGATCATATTATTTTGATTCTTTGAGTTGTTACCAAGAATTCTTTGGCATTTAGCCTCATTTGGCATCAAGAAAAGTTGTAAAAATAGCCATTTGCAAATGCCTACTGCACAAATTGTAGGGATGTTGTTGGAAATTATGTCAGCTCTACCTCACTGATAGCTGTATGAATTTCAGTGTGAAATTGAGCATAAAAACTATATGTCTCTTCTGTTCATTGAGTGTTTTTAAACTTACCATTGATGAGAACTTTTTCAGTTTCATATTTTCATATATAGTTACATAGTTACATATAGACTTCAAGACTAGTATGGCAAAGACAATACAATATTGTAAAGTAAAAAAAAAAAAATTAAATTAAAAAAAAAATCTGTGATGTAGCAGCTGGAATGAGGGTAGAAGCCTGAGACAGTGTTGAGGAAAATCTCAGGTTCTGATAAGCTATGGAATCTAGCCACAAATCTATTGCCTTACCACTTGGCTTCACCCAAAAAAGCTTAGAGTCAAATTTGTAGTCCAGCTTTCAATTGCCTAACTTACATTACTTGACCTAATGATTTTTACCTTGACTACACCTCTCTTCTGAACTCTATATGTTTAACAACAGCAAAAAGAAAAAAAAAATCTTTTTTATAAGAAAAATGAATTATTTCCAGAAAATACTTCAAATTCTTTTTATAAAAGGGTAATGTATACACAATGGAGTATTACTCAGCCATTAAAAAGATACATCTGAATCAGTTCTAATGAGGTGGATGAAATTGGAGCCTATTATACAGAGTGAAGTAAGCCAGAAAGAAAAACACCAATACAGTATACTAACGCATATATATGGAATTTAGAAAGATGGTAACAACCCTGTGTACGAGACAGCAAAAGAGACACTGATGTATAGATCAGTCTTATGGACTCTGTGGGAGAGGGAGAGGGTGGGAAGATTTGGGAGAATGGCATTGAAACATGTAAAATAGCATGTATGAAACGAGTCGCCAGTTCAGGTTTGATGCACGATACTGGATGCTTGGGGTTGGTGCACTGGGACGACCCAGAGGGAGGGTATGGGGATGGAGGATGGAGGAGGGAGGAGGGTTCAGGTTGGGGAACACAGGTATACCTGTGGCGGATTCATTTCGATATTTGGCGAAACTAATACAATATTGTAAAGTTTAAAAATAAAATAAAATTAAAAAAATAAAAAATAAAAAAGGGTAATGTGTAATTTGATAATTACAAATATTTCTAGGTTTGTAACCAAGAATTTCACCAAGGATTGATAATCAGCTCATTATACAATTGTCTTATGCAGGGGAATAAGCCCTCTGTCAGATTCTTCTTGTAATTTTCTAAACTATAGGTAAATGTACAAATTAGCACCTATGTCTTAAAAGTGTTTTTCTCTCTGTCACCTGAACGCACAGCTGATAAAGGTGAGAATTGTAGGTGGAGACATCACCTTATGAAAAATTTTCCTGCTTCTTGCGTGGACTTTTCTTTTCCCCCTTGAGACTTAAAAATGGTATTCATTCTAGCTTCCTTCATTCTCATGAAGCTAGCTGAAATCCTAGCTGGTAACATGTTTCATCCTTTCCTCTATTAGCTTTTATCACAGCGAAGTGGCAGACCTTTCGAGGGGTTTTCTCAAAACCTCTCTGGGATTTTGTTCCTGCTCTTACACATTCAAAACCTGTACCATGCAAACCACCAGACCCACAGTCTTTGACACTCTTCTGTGTGGCATTTTTATAATGCTTACGTCTGTAAAAACCCTGGTCTCTTTGGAATCAATTGGAAATATGAGATATTTTTGAAGACTTTTTTTTTTTTTTAAGAAAAGCAATATGAAGATATCTTAGCAAATCCAGCTGTCTCTGGTATAGGCAGTGGGGGAGGTTCAGACCAGGTGTCTCTGTGTGATAGTCGGGATGGGAAATAAAATGTGTGTGGAGGCAGCTGCTACCTCACCAGCACCGTCTCCTCCTGTCACACACCCTCCTTTACCTTTACGATCAGGCATCCCAATATGCGTCCAGAAAGAGTTTCCATGTGTTAGGAGCATTACCTCCCCTTCTGCTTTTAGTTCAGGTGGTTTAAGCATTTCTGGGTATGTAAATGAAATAATGAAAATAGGCTCTTCATTCCTAGATTTGATATTCTCTCTAATTGAATGACTGTATTCAAAGAGTGACAGTTAACAGATAGATTGAACCTGGGCAGATAGATAATATGAAGGATAATAGAATCCAGATCACTTTCATTTCAACACACTCCCAGAATAGCTACACTATCTGAATAAAAAATAGTGCTGGGATTAGCTGCTTTAATAAGGACAGTGATAAACCAAAAAATGTCTGAAGGATAGAATTCAGGATGGGGAAAATATTATAGAAAAATAGTATATGAGGAAACGGTGAATGAACTAACGCTTTGACCAGAGAAGAGGAAACATGTATGTGCATGTGTGGGGTGTGTGAGTGTGTGTCTGTGTGTGGTATGTACTGATATGCAAGGGTGATGGAGAGCACTGAATTTTGAGCACTGTCATATAGAAGAAGTAGAAAAACACCATTAAATGGAAACTCTGTGGCTTCAGAAGCTGATATATGTGTATGTACATATATGCACACACATGCATATATATTAATAGATTTTTTTTTTAGTGATTAGTTGATAGAAAATGGAGAGTGCTCACTCAGAAAAGTGTGATTTTCTGTCGCTGAATTTATAGTCCCTGATGTTTTTTCCAATTATTGTTAGACCCTCCTTAGAGGTGCTGTGGAAGGCATCCTGCATTCATGTTGGTTTAGACATCTCAAACTAAAAGTTCCTCCAATCCCAAGCTATCATAATTCTCTAATTTAGAATTTAATCTAGTTGAGTCATGTATTTTTTTCCTGATTTCATCTAGCCAGAGTTGTGCAGGTTTTAAAATAGGCATAACTGCACTACTCTGCCTAGTGTGTTCTTAGATATTATTATAGAGTTATGACTGTTCTTTGACTTCTTGGTAATCAGAGGGATTTCAGACAACTGAAATCTTCTTTCTTTTATCAGAAAAGAGCTAAACATTACCACTCTGGCACCTCTTTCAAGGCGGCAGTTTGCAGTATTCTTCCTGTGTCCAATTCTTGCATTAGTCAACTTTTTCTCTTCATGGGCTTCACTGCAGCTTCCTTGGTTCTGTGGAGAATTTACTGTTTCCCTAATCATCTAAGTCACTTCCTCCAGAATGGTTCAGCCATTGGAAAGAGCAAGATCTGATACATTCTAAGTGTAAATATTGCTGCCTGCTTCTTAAGGAATACATGCTTAAATGCATACTTCAGGCAGATGTGTGCTATTATTTACAACATCCAACCCCATTTATCAGTCTAGCTCCAAGATAGCCCATTGAAATTAACATTATTCAAGGAGGGTTTAATAAAGATACTTTTTGTAAAGCTGTGGGAAGGATGCAAGGGAAGTGTTTATAAGGAGTAGTGCAATATTAAGGGACTAGAATAGTGGACCTCTGACAGTTCCTAGGTCTGAAGGTAAGAAAGAGGAAGCAGTTATTATCATCTTGAGGGAAGTAGCTACATAGAGAGAGCTGTCTTGAGAGGAGCTTAAACCTTACATTAAAGCTGAGAGTGTAATGAAGTAAAGCCTCCTATAGTCATGGCCCAGAAAGCCAAACTCAGATGGTGGGTGTTTGCAGCACAGTAAGGATTTATTTACAGGGCACCCAGCATGAGTGTGCATGGGAAGCAAATCTCAGATCCACTCCATCTTGGTCTTTGAGTTATGAATGTTTTAAAGGGGAAGAAAAAAGAAACTGAGATAATTGTCTTGTGGCATTTCTTAATCACAGTTTCAGGAGTCACGATGTCTCTGGTTTATGATTGTCTGACTAAGTGGCCCATGGCTTGGAAGGGGGAGTTGGGATAGGGAAAGTCTGTGAGCTCATCTTGCCCTGGAGTAACAACCTGAGGTGGTACATGAATGATAATATCTACAATAGCATTTTTAGTATGTTAAAATTGACAACAGTAATCTTAGTCATCTGACTCTGATTGATTAGTTCAGATAGCACAGGACTGAGGTCAGAGCAGACAAGAAAGGGTTTCAGGTCAGGGGAGACAAGCAAGGGAATAAAGTTTTGGATACAGAGCTTAAATCATCACTCGGCAAAGGAACTTGGCATTAGGAAGGCCAGTTTCAAGAGCCAGTCCGAGACCACCCAGCAGGGAATACCAGACACCTGGTTCAGTGATCTGGTCTCTCTGTCCTCTCTACTGCAGGAACTGAGTTTCATTTTTCTGAGAGGTAAAGTATAAGGCCGTCTTTAGTTTTTTCCTTGTTTTTGGATTGAAGACTATTGAGGGAAGAACCCACAGCTGTCCTGAAATTCTCAGGGAAACCTACTATCCTGAAACTGTGCTAAGAAAATCAACTTTAAAACAATGCTAGAGCATCAATATACATCTACTTCCACCTGCCTTTAATGTTATACTGTTCCTTGCGGAAAATTAGTCTGTCTTCTTCCTTTTGTATTCTCATTAGGGAATAAGCATCTTGAAGAGATGTTGGCTAACATTACTACCTCTGTTTGAGATCACAACAGTGTTTGACATTTGCTTCTTTCTCACATATTACTGAGTGAGAAATCAGATATTCAATTCAGCAGAGCCAGGGCAAGAATTTGGTCTGTAATGTCACATAAAATGCCATGCTGAAAGTCATACGAGGATTTTGAAAATAGAAATCTTTAGTATATATATATTTTTTCTAGACCTGAGAGAAACCATGATGGTTTTTGAGAAGCTGATGGGACTTGATTATTTAATAAACAAAAACAAAGTCTTGGAAAGATATTTAGCTCATTACAGGTAGCATAGAGCATGTAAGCATCACTATCTTCTCTTGGTAGAGTTAGATGAAGTAATACTGATTTGTGTGCATTAAAGTGTATATTATTGGTACAGAACCAAAAGTTGAGAGGTAATGTACCCTGCAACATGATACTGAAAAAAATAATCATGATTGATTTAAAATTTTTAAAATGATTTAAATAGGCCTCTGGCAAATGATTTTTCCACTTTTTAACATAGATCTGGGGTTAGCAAACCTGTATGTAAAGGGCCAGATAAATATTTTAGATTTTGCAGGCCAGATGGTCTCTGTCACAACTATTCAACTCTGTCATGGTAGCTCAAAGCCACCATATACAGTATATAAATAAGCGGGCATGGCTGTGACCCACTGAAACTTTATTTACAAACACAGGCAAGGATTGCACCTGGCATGTAAGCTGTAGTTTGTGGACTCTTGACCTAAACATTTTTTATCTACCCTTTCTAAAATTTTAATAGCCTTGGTAAAATTGGATAAAAATTTTATAGTTTATTTAAACTAGAGTTATGAGGCATTTTCTAAGAATTCAGAATGTTAGGAGATCATCATATCCTTAAGCAGTAAGGACATCTCATTAGGTACTGTCATATTTTAAAGATACTCTGGAACATCTGATGATTTTGTGTTTTTAAAACAAAATGTTCTTTTCTTATTATGCACACACACACCATAAATAAAGAAAGCAGAAGGAAAGTTTTTTGAAATGATAGATATGTTTATGACATAGATTTTGGTGATGGTTTCACAGGTGTATAATTACATCCAAACTCATCAAGTCGTATACATTAAATATGTACTGCTTTTTTCTGTCAATGAAGTATAATAAACTGGTTTAAAAAACAAAGACCTAAGGACTTGTTTCAGGCGGAAAAAAAAAAAAAAAACCTAACCAACCAAATAACCCCCAAATATGCTCTTAGCAAATAATGTATCAATGTGATCCAACCATGGAGCACATTAAGACATGTATTTCATTGTATTTGACACGGATCTACCAAAGGACCAAGAAGTCATATACCAAATATCAATAAGTAAATTTTTTTCTCAAATTTAAGTAGAATAAATTTAGTCAATCATAAATTAAAAACAAGATATGATTTTTCTTCAGTTACTGAATATCCTTTTTATTCTTGCTTTTGGCAATGCCCTTCAGCCAAAGAACATGAGGAACACGTCCATATTGAACATACTCGTTTCATTATAATTGCAGCTGGAGACAACACATGTCATGGGCACTGACCAAGACAAACCTAACACTCCCCTGAGCTTCACTAAAATTTATTTTATTTAATTTACTAAAAACAAAATTTGGGTATGCTGTGTGGCATGTGGGATCTTAGTTCCCCAACCAGAAATGGAACCCATGGTCCCTACATTGAAGCACAGAATCTTAACCACTGGATCACCAGGGAAGTCCCCTGACTAAACTTTAGATAGGCTTTTTCATAACTGTGGGCTTCCCTGGTGGCTCAGCTGGTAAAGAATCTGCCTGCAGTGCAGGAGACCAGGGATCGATCCCTCAGTTGGGAAGATTTCCCTGGAGAAGGGAATGGCTACCCACTCCAGTTATTCTGGCCTGGAGAATTTCCTGGCCTATGCAGTCCATGGATCACAAAGAGTTAGACACGACTGAGCGACTTTCACTTTCAATTCCTAACTGGCCCTGGACCTGCCTTTTTAGAGCATTTTCTTCTGAAAACTTGATATTGTAAATTCTTTCTTAATCCTTTGAGTTGTAAATCTAATCCCAGACTGCTGCCAGTTTTATAACTTTCTCACAAACCTGGGATTCATCCCTCCTTTTGCATGTAATCAGCAGGAAAGATAGTATCCCTGTCTCCCAGTCTCTGCTGGGGAGGGTAGGAGCCTCATCTCAATAGGTTCAATTCAATTCAGTTCAGTTGCTCAGTCATGTCCAACTCTTTGCAACCCCATGAACTGCAGCACAGCAGGCCTCCCTATACATCAGCAACTCCTGGAGCTTACTCAAACTCATGTCCATAGATTCAGTGATGCCATTCAACCGTCTCATCCTCTGTCATCCCCTTCTCCTCCCGCCTTCAATCTTTCCCAGCATCAGGATCTTTCACAGTGAGTCAGTTCTTCCCATCAGGTAGCCAAAGTATCGGAGTTTCAGCTTCAGCATTAGTCTTTCCAATGAATATTCAGGACTTATTTCCTCTAGGATTGACTGGTTGGATCACCTTGCAGTCCAAGGGACTCTCAAGAGTCTTCTCCAACACCACAGTTCAAAAGCATCAATTCTTTGATGCTCAGCTTTCTTTATAGTCCAACTTTCACATCCATACATGGCTACTGGTAAAACCATTGCCTTGACTAGATGGACCTTTGTTGGCAAAGTAAGGTCTCTGCTTTTTAATATGCTGCATATGTTGCTCATAGCTTTTCTTCCAAGGAGTAAGTGTCTTTTAATTTCATGGTTGCAGTCACCATCTGCAGTGATTTTGGAGCCCCCCCCAAAAATAAAGTCACTCACTGTTTCCATTATTTTTTCATCTACTTGCCATGAAGTGATGGGACCGAATGCCATGATCTTAGTTTTCTGAATGTTGAGTTTCAAGGCAACATTTTCACTCTCTTCTTTCACTTTCATCAAGAGGCTCTTTAGTTCTTCTTCACTTTCTGCCATTAGGGTGGTGTCATCTGCATATCTGAGGTTATTGATATTTCTCCCGGCAATCTTGATTCTAGCTTGTGCTTCATCCAACCTGGCATTTTGCCTGATGTACTCTGCATATAAGTTAAATAAGCAGGGTGACAGTATACAGCCTTGATGTACTCCTTTCTTGATTTGGAACCAGTCTGTTGTTTCATGTCCATTTCTAACTGTTGCTTCTTGACCTGCACAGAGATTTCTCAGAGGCAGGTCAGGTGGTCTGGTATTCCCATCTCTTTCAGAATTTTCCTCACTTTGTTGTATTCCAAACAGTCAAAGGCTTTGGCATAGTAATAAAGCAGAAATAGATATTTTTCTGGAACTCTCGTGCTTTTTTGATGATCCAATGGCAATTTGAGCTCTGGTTCCTCTGCCTTTTCTGAAACCAGCTTGAACATCTGGAAGTTGATGGTTCACGTATTGCTGAAGCCTGGCTTGGAGAATTTTGAGCATTACTTTGCTAGCGTGTGAGATGAGTGCAATTGTGTGGTAGTTGGAGCATTCTTTGGCATTGCCTTTCTTTGGGATTGGAATGAAAACTGACCTTTTCCAGTCCTGTGGCCCCTGCTGAGTTTTCCAGATTTGCTGGCATATTGAGTGCAGCACTTTCACAGAATCATCTTTCAGGATTTGAAATAGCTCAACTGGAATTCCATCACCTCCATTAGATTTGTTCATTGTGATGCTTCCTAAGGCCCACTTGACTTCGCATTCCAGGATGTCTGGCTCTAGGGGAGTGATTACACCATCGTGGTTATCTGGTCATGAAGATCTTTTTTGTATAGTTCTTCTGTGTACTTTTGCCACCTCTTCTTAATATCTTCTACTTCTGTTACATCCATACCATTTCTGTCCTTAATTGTGCCCATCTTTGCATGAAACATTCCCTTGGTATCTCCAATTTTCTTGAAGAGCTCTCTGGTTTTTCCCATTCTATTTTTTTCATCTATTTCTTTCCATTGATCACTGAGGAAGGCTTTCTTATCTCTCCTTGCTATTCTTCGGAACTCTGCATTCAAATGGGTGTACCTTTCCTTTTCTCTTTTGCCTTTAGCTTCTCCTCTTTTCATAACTATTTGTAAGTCCTCTTCAGACAACCATTTTGCCTTTTTGCATTTCTTTTCCTTGGGGATGTTCTTGATCACTGCCTCCACTCTCAGGAACTTCAGTCCCTAGTTCTTCAGGTACTCTGCCTATCAAATTTAATCCCTTGAATCTATTTGTCACTTGCAATATAATCGTAAAGGATTTGATTTAGGTCATACCTGAATGGTCTAGTGGTTTTGCCTACTTCAATTTAAGTCTGAATTTGGCAATAAGGAGTTATGATCTGAACCACAGTCAGCTCCCTGTCTTGTTTTTGCTGACTGTATAGAGCTTCTCCACCTTTGGCTGCAAAAAATATAATCAAGATATATATAATCAATATATTTGAAAAAAATCCAATATAATCTGATTTTGATTTTGATCATCTGGTGATGTCCATGTGTAGAGTCTTCTCTTGTTTGTTGGAAAAGGGTGTTTGGTATGACCAGTGCACTTTCTTGGCAAACCTCTCTTATCCTTTGACCTGCTTCGTTCTGTACTCCAAGGCCAAATTTGCCTGATGTTCCAGGTATCTCTTGACTTCCTACTTTTATTCCAGTCCCCTATAATGAAAAGGATATCTTTTTTCGGTGTTAGTTCTAGAAGGTCTTGTAGGTCTTCATAGAACCATTCAACTTCAGCTTCTTCAGCATTACTGGTCAGGGCATAGACCTGAATTACTGTGATATTGAATGGTTTGCCTTCTAATGAACAGAGATCATTCTGTCACTTTTAAGTTTGCATCCAAGTCCTCCATTTCAGAATTTTTGACTATGATGGCTACTCCATTTCTCCTAGGGGATTCTTGCCCACAGAATGAAAACCACAGTCACAGAAAACTGATCAAACTGACCACATGGACCACAGCCTTGTCTAACTCAATGAAACTATGAGCCATGCCATGTATGTCCACCCAAGACGGACAGGTCATGGTGGAGAGTTCTGACAAAATGTGGTCCACTGGAGAAGGGAATGGTAAACTACTTCAGTATTCTTTCCTTGAGAACCCCATGAACAGTATGAAAAGGCAAAAAGATAGGACACTGAAAGATGGACTCCTCAGGTCGGTAGGTGCCCAATATGCTACTGGAGATCAGAGGAGTAATAACTCCAGAAAGAATGAAGAGATGGAGCCAAAGCACAAACAACACCCAGTTGTGGATGTGACTGGTGATGGAAGTGAAGTCCAATGCTGTAAGAACAATATTGCATAGGAACCTGGAATGTTAGGTCCATGAATCAAGGCAAATTGGAAGTGGTCAAACAGGATATGGCAAGAGTGAACATTGACATTTTAGGAATCAGTGAACTAAAATGGACTGGAATGGGTGAATTTAACTCAGATGACCATTATATCTCAAGAGGTACTAACTAGCAAATGCAGATAGTCTAATCATATTTTCTGACTTCCAACTAATGTCCTCTAGTACTTTTTCAGTAGCTCATCTTGAGCTTAAAACTTGCCCAGTTTTTCTAGATTCCACTAATATATGTTAGTATAAGATGTTTGTTTTTCTTTTGACATTTCACTCGGTATGACAATCTCTAGGTCCATCCATGTCTCTACATGGCACAATTTCATTCTTTATTTTTCCTATTGTATATATGTGCCACATCTTCACTATCCATTCTTCTCACAGACATAGAGAAGAGTTGTGAGGATACCTAGAAGGAAAGGAAAGAGGGGATGAGCTGAGAGGTCAGAATTGGCATATATACATTACTGTGGGCTTCCCAGGTGCTGCAGTGTTAAAGAATCTGCATGCCCATGCAGGAGACACCGGCTTCAATCCCTGGTTCAGGAAGATCCCTTGAAGTAAGAAATGGCAGCCTACTCTAGTATTCTTGGCTGGAAAATCCCGTAGACAGAAGAGCCCAACAGACAGCAGGGTTACAGAGAGTTGGACATGACTGAGCAACTGAACACACACACACACACAAACACACACTCTACTATGCATAAAATAGACAACTAATGAGAGCAGACTGGACAACACAGGGAACTCTATTCAGTGCTCTGTGGTGACCTAAATGGGAAGGAAATCCAAGGAAGAGTGTGACTGATTCTTTGCTGTACTGCAGAAGCTAACACAGCAATGTAAAACAACTATACTCCAATTTTTTTTTAAAGATGTATTTTAGAAGCAGAGAATACATTTCTTAAGGCAACCCCCCCCCCAAAAAAAAACTTCACCTACTTTTTGTTTTAGTGGAGTTGAGTTGAATCTCTGTACCTGATTACAATAGTCTTGAAAAAGTCTTTCTTGCCTATTCAACTCCATCTGAAGAAATTTTTATTTGATAAGAATTATGAGTTTGGCCACCTGGTGTGAAGAACTGACTCATTTGAAAAGACCCTGATGCTGGGAAAGATTGAAGGCAGGAGGAGAGGGGGATGACAGAGGACGAGATGGTTGGATGGCATCACCAACTCAATGGACATGAGTTTGAGTAAACTCTGGGAGTTGACGATGGACAGGGAGGCCTGGCATGCTGCAGTCTATGGGGTTGCAAAGAGTTGGACACAACTAAACGAATGAACTGAACTAACTGAACGAGTGTTTCAATGAAAGGGAGTCAGGATTTATAGGATTTGAGCTTTGGGTGGGTAATTTTGGGGAGGTTCTGAGGAAGTGGGAGCTCACTCTGTGTGAATTCAGGGAAACTCTATGAATGGGTATCTCAGTAAATATTTATAGGGAGGGCAGACCAGAGTGAGGGCTGAGCTGTAATTGGTAAAGAAGCTCTCATTTCATGAGAGGGAATTACTTTTGTTTTCATGTTGCATGGTGTCCTTGCTTTTGTCTCACTTTATCATGGTCTCAGAGTGACCTTGGATGATGATGATGTTCTCTGAGACTGTTATGTCCAACCAGAGCACAAAGTGACCTGACTGTGAGCATGAGACCAGCTTGCAACAACACTGGGGCTTAGCTGTGAGATCTGAACAGCTCCAGGTGTGGAGATATGCTTTTCTCTTTTTCACTTTGTTACATAAAAAGAAGATTCTGGAATTCATACTTTTAGAAGATCAGAGGGTCCATTCAGGTATATATATGTGTGTGTGTGTGTGTATATCTATATATATATGTATATATATCTTTGTGGATATATACATTCTCTCTTTTATTCTGATAATAATATCTGATCAACCATGGTCTTGGTGAACCTGGAAAAAAGCTTTTCCTTAAGTAGTGGTGTAAATAAAATGGCCTCAAGCAATTACAATATCAGAGCTATTTTATCTATGCTTACCATATACTCTTGATCAGTCATTGTTCTTTGAGGTTGATAAGTAGCAGTTTTAGGATCTGTTTTATCTTGGAGTAAAGTCCCATAGTAAATAAATATCCCATAAGATCACCTGTTTTTGCTAAGTTAAACAATCCCCAAAGTCAACAAGTTCTTTGCTGGAGGTAAGATGAAGTTTTCCTGCTTGAATACTGTGCCAAAGACTGAATTGTGAGCTGACCATATTGAACATGGAAGGTCCAAGCTTTTGCTCCATGAGAATTCACTTGGTCAACTGACTTTAGCAGGTTCACTTTGATCTTGCTGGAATTTTCTTCTTAGTCGACTGGATCTTCTGTACATTGTGTAAAAGGTACACAGTGTCTTTTATACTATGGACTAATGGAAGACTACTTCTTCATCTAAGTGAATAAGATTCACTTATTCATCCAAAAACGCTTACTGGACATCTCCTAAATACCAGACACCTGTGCTGGATAGTGTCTGATAGTGTTTGATAATATCAGTTACCAAAGACTCACAGATCTTAGCATTTATGGAATGCTGTGACAAATGTTATAAATAAAAACAACAGAATTGGAAATGATGTATTGGAAGGGAGGTATACAGAATCAGTCTTCTCTGAGGAGCTGGATTTCAGCTGAGACCTTTAAGTTGAGAGAGGATTAATTATGTAAAGGTGGAGGTAAAGAATGAATTTCTTCCTTTTTCTCCCTTTCATAATTGACTCATCAACATAGATTTAATTAATAGCCTATTTAAAGTCATCATTCTATTTATTTACATAATGTTTGGTTGTTGGGCTGGGTCTGCAATCCTCTTTTAATTTTGTTCTTTTCTATTACATTTACGCTTAGGTTTTTATTAATATAATTACTGTTACAGTTTGACATATAGTGTCTCATAAATAGATACTTTAAGTTGTATGGAGAAGGAAATGGCAACCCACTCCAGTACTCTTGCCTGGAGAATTCTGTGGACAGAGGAGCCTGGTGGGCTGCTGTCCATGGGGTAGCACAGAGTCGGACACGACTGAAGCAACTTTGCATGCATGCATACATTGGAGGAGGAAATGGCAATGCACTCCAGTATTTTTGCCTGGAGAATCCCAGGGACAGAGGAGCCTGGTGGGTTGCTGTCTATGGGGTCACACAGAGTCGGACACGACTGAAGCGACTTAGGAGCAGCTTTAAGTTGTAGAGGCACCTGTCTCACTTTTGAAATTCAAGTAGTTTTCTGTGATGTTAAATACAGGTTTCTTCATCAGAGTTTCTGACAGTAGGGAGACCATACCAGCCTGTATTTGTAGGTTTGATATATAGGTTAAGTTCCAACAGCTTATCACATTTTTATATAGATCAATATAGCTAGGAAAACCATGAAACCATGATTCCTGGTCTGTTTAAATCTTTTTGTCATTTTCAATGTCCTGTTGACAACTTTAGGAGCTGTCTTTTGAAAGGGGAGAAGGAGAGAGAGAAAAAGAGATGACCTCTGAGGCCTTTTCTGTATTGCAGTCTCTATGAGCGACATGACCATATTTTATTTCCTTCTTTTTTTTCAGTCATGAGTCTTTTTATCACTATCATTGAGTGTAGTTGATGTATATTAAGTTTCAGGTGTACAACATAGTGATTCACAATTCTTAAAGTTTATACTCCATTTACAGTTATAAAATATTGGCCATATCCCCCATGTTGTAAAATATATTCTTGTGACTTATTTATTTTATACATAATGGCTTATATCTCTTAATCCCTAACCCTTCTTGTCCCTCCCCTCTTCCGTCTTCCCATGGGTAACCACTACTTTATTCTCTATGAGTCTATTGGGCAACAGGATTCTTAACAGAACGTCAGAAGGTACGCTGAGGTGGGGCCTGGCCAAGGAGCCCTCCCACAGGTAAGCACGGAAGTAGTCTTTTATATGTTCTTTAGGGAACAATGAGTTTGCAAGTGCAGGGATAATTTTGCCTGCCTGAGTAGAACATAGTTCTCCACATCCAGAGGACAGTGACCTGTAACCAGCTAGTGGGTCTGTCAGCATGACATCTGAAGTGTAGCAGCCTGAGTCAGCTCTCAGTTATCAAAGGTCTGAACATGATGCTGTGTTTTGCCATTGGGTCTTCAAACTGTGTTGCGGGAGAAGACTCTTGAGAATCCCTTAGACAGAAAGGAGATCAAACCAGTCAATCCTAAAGGAAATAAACCCTGAATATTCATTGGAAGGACTGATGCTGAAGCTGAAGCTCCAATACTTTGGCCACCTGATGCCAAGAGCCGACTCATCAGTCCAGCCGACTAATGCTGGAAAAATTGAAGGCAGAAAGAGAAGGAGGGTAACAGAGGATGAGATGGTTGGATGGCTTCACTGACTCAATGGACATGAATTTAAGCAGACTCCAGGAGACAGTGAAGGACATGGAAGCCTGGCGTGCTACAGTCCATGGTGTTGCAAAGGGTCAGACACGACTTAACAACTAAACAACAACAATTTAGATGGTATAATAGCACGGATTGATTCTCTTCTTGCTCTTTGCCTTTGCTTTTTTCCTCCCTTCTTCCCACATTTGCAACATTATTGGTGGCCTTGAAAACTGCTGTCAACCTGTTAGTGTTGGACAGTCTCCTGTGGAGATGTAGGTTAACAGTGGCTTGCCTTGTGGATGGGCGCACTGGTAGCAGCCTATTTTATTTCCTTCTGATTCTAACTCTTTGTTATCAACTAGGATTCTCCCTCTCCCTCACTTTCCACATCTAAATGCGAAGGCTTTGAATTTGTTCATTCAATCTGTTCTTGCTCTCTTTTCTCCATTTTGATCTCTTTCTGTCTTAAGTATGTACTGTTCAATAGGATAGTAATTAGCTGTATGTGACTATTTAATTTAAATTCAATTTAAATAACTTTTAAATTAAATTTAAAAGTTAATTCCTAAGTTGCACTGGCTACCTTTTAAGTACTTAACAGTGACTTGTGGCTGCTGACTACCATATTGGTAGAACATTGTCAACACTGCAGAAAGTTCTGTTGGACAGCGCTGCCCCGGACTGTTACAACAACCTCTGCTTTCACATTTGTGTGTGTTCTCAGGCAAAACCAAGCCCATCTTATCCTATACCTTGCGGCCAAAATTAATCTTCTTAAAGGGCTGATCTAGCTATTTTGCCTCCTTGATCAGAAATCTTCAACGGTTTTCTCATTAACTTCTGAATTAAATTCAAACTCCTAACCCTTATATTCATAATGTTCCAAGATCTAATCTCGTTCTCCACTCGTGCAATTAGCAAATATATATATTTTTAAATGATGATAGTCCATTCTGGCAAAGGGAACAGTGAAACAGATAATCTCACTTGTTGCTGGTAAGTAGGCATTTTTTCTAGAAATAAATATGGCAAATGCTGCAAGATATGTAAAAGAAGTGTACCTTTACTTCACTAATTTCATTTTTGCTAATCTGATCTTTAGCTAGAGATATGGTGAAAGATGTGTGTAGAAAGGTGCACATTAAGGTACACAGCTTAATGTTTGGGAAAAAATTGGAAATAATTTAAATGCTCAATCAATATAGAAATACTTAAATAGATTATGATTCATCTATACCAGTGAGCCTCAATTTGTCATCTTGATACAACAAAGATATTTGTAGCTTCACTTCTTGCTACTTCATTCGTTTCTCTATTACTTCTTAACTCCAGGCATATCAAATACTTTTATACTAAACTTTCATTTTTTTTCTGTATAAGCTGTTCTGTCTGCTTGGAATATTTTCTCAGTCCAGATCACCAAATATCTACTGGTGTTTTAAAGCCAGCTCAGATTTCATCTCCTTCTTGAATTCTTCTTAGACTTTCTCCACTAGAGATGATAGTTCTTTTTTTCCCATATGCCCATGCAGTCCCATAGCACTTGTATAGCATGTATAATATTATATTTGCAAGTCATAGATTATCTATCTTTCCCACTCACAAACTATAAAATCTTAAAATCTGGAATAGTGCTTTAAAAAAAAAAAATTATCACTGTCTTTTTACTATGTGACATAATACCTGCTCCCATTTTTGATGCTAAATAGTGTTCCTGAAGAAACGAATTCAGGGAAAATAATGTAACTCTGATCATTATTCCCCAGAGGAATTCAGTGCACACTGTATGATACCCACTCCCATTTTTTTAAATGATCAAATTAGAGAAATGGATGTGGGAAAAGAGGAGATAAACTTAGAAATGAACTGGAGGAATGTCAAAGGTTTAATTTTGTATTATTGTTAATGTTAATCCTCTTCAGACTATGTAAACTTTGTTCAGTTAAGCAAATACCCTGGAAGACAAAGATTTTTTTATTGCTGGGAAATTCACAGTTACAAATGCCTGTGTGTTTTCAGTGTCCTTAGGAACCTTAGCAAATAACTAACAGATTTGCATTTTCCTCCTACCTAAAATGAAAGGTCTCTCAGTCCCTTACTGAACAATTACATTAAATAAATACTTAGAATACAGGCTCTGAGTTGGTAGAAGGGATTTAAGCTGATCTTTGATTTTGGAGTAGATTACTCACAGATACTGTAGCCCAGTAAAGAGAATAGAATTAAAATTACATTTATAATTATATTTGTGCTCACTCCATATGCACTGTTAACATAAGGTTTTTATAAATCATGACTTTTATATATCAGGTAGGTCATGTAATTTTGAAATAAATACTCAAGGTGAAGCAGACTCATGTACTGGGGAAAAAAAAAAAAAACCACATTCTGATATGTAACCACTGGCAGCTTAAAAAAATTACATTGAAAAATTCATGCATAGTATTTTACCACCAAATCACCCAATTTTATAGCATATGTTTAGGGAACAGGAACTCTAAATTCATCAAACTTATCTAATTTCAGATGCTCCATAAATAAATAATGAAAGAAAGTCAATAAATCCAAATCTCCATTCCTTATATTTATTTACATAAACTTATACTTTCAAGAATTTACATAATAATTTATATGGGGAAATGTTCTGCATAGATTTTTGTCATTAATTCTTGTCAGAGCATTTTGACTTTTGCCAAATTTATGAATTTTGTTTTACATACGGTAAAAAAAGAGATGGAAATATAGTGATTTCCTGAGAGTGACAAATCAAGACACAGGAAACTTGAGCAGAGAAAATTCCTGGCTTCCACTCAAAAAGAGGACATTTGAATATCAGCGCTATTGAAGCCAGCAGTGTTGACAATGATAACGGTGCAAAGAAAGAGGTGACATTGTCCATGGGGTCTTGGGATCCTCGGGCCTTGGGATGATACATAGACAAGGGCAGTTTTTAATGGAAGGATGGTCTGGCTATTATTTACAATCTGCTCCATGGAACAAATATTTATTTACCCATTTCTGATTTTTAATTAGTAGTTTTAGTTAATTATTTTAAGTGTATGTTTTTGTAATAAAATATAAGTATGCAATTTTTGATGTATTTTATTCCTTTAACTTGGTTATCCAATCTTGGAGTTTATAACCTATTCAGTTCCCAATGACTGGCATCAGCTCACATGTGATGGGAGCAAAACATGAAAGATGAAGAAAAACTCTTGACTGGCTTCTTAAAGCCTAGTTAAGAAGTAGCTCCAGCCTCAAATATAGAGGTGTAAGAATGTCACTGCAGGTCACCACAGAGGCCCTGTCCCAATTACACACGAAATTGAAGAGCAGGGAGCCTTTGAGATTCCCTTCAAATGGGAGCTGAACCTTGTTCTGTTGAAGAATGCAGCCACGTAGCTGGAAAAACTCCCTCTGAGTTTTGCCTTGAGTTAGTTCAGTAATTGTACTCACTGGAGCTCACCTCCCAAAGGCATAAGCATTCTCTGATGGAAACCGCTGGGCTCCTTGGAGAGTTCTTAGAACATTTCAGAATTTTCTACTAAGTTTGTGTTGTACAGTCTTGGCCCATTTTAGAAAATACTACAGTGTATTTTTGCCTCTAAATATATTTGATTTTCATTATATTTTCTCTGCCTAGATCCTGGAACTAGGTGACAATTTACCTCAGCAAGAGTCCTCTATTTCCTTTTATGCATTACTTCTTTGGAAAGAGGTAAAATCAGTTTTCTGACAAAGTAATCTTTAAAATTTAGCTAAACTGCATTCACTGATACAACCAGGTTATTCTCACCTCTAAAAATTTTCCCAAATTTTGCTCTTAGTATTACATTATTTATCTTCTTAATAACCCTCATCTAGGTTGCATGGCTTGTATTATCTGCATTATCTCCTGATGATCTGTTGCTCTTTCAAGAGATGAATCTCTGATTTTTGTTCCCTTTGTCTGATTCTTTAAACTTGCACTCAATGTCCTTTTTGCTCTTCAAATATCTAAAATGAGTGATTTCTCACTCTTTACAGGTACAAACTGTCATCTAAGAAATCTAGGTTCCTTACTTAGCTAAAGCAAATAAAGAGCCCTCATTCAATCAATTATGGCTCAGCACGCTGATCAATTTCTCAGTATGACCCTACTTAGCTCCAAGAAACATTTTCACTCTGGTTTCTTAGATTTTTTTTTTTAATCTGAGAAGGAAAAAAAGTTCTGTTTTGAGTACAAAACTTTATCTGTAATGGTGGAAGGGAGGGGGGAAAATGGAACAAAAGTACACATTTTATGTTGACTGATCAAGCACACACAGGGAATCAGACAAATGACCCTTTAAGCTGCTGTTAACTGGGGTGGGCAAAGCATGGTCTAGATGGGATTTCCACAGTGACCCCTCCATTCTCTAGAATGGAACCCCTCTGGTTCCTTAGAGCAGTGGTCCCTAACCTTTTTGACACCGTGGACCAGTTTTATGGAAGACAATTTTTCCATGGACTGGGGTTGGGGGAGACGCTTTCAGGATGATTCAAACACATGACATTTATTGTGCATTTTATTTCTATTATTATTACATCAGCTCCACCTCAGATCATCAAGCATTGGGTCCCAGAGGTTGGGGACCCTTTTGTAAGAGTGTGAGTCCTTCAGTCTCAGAGTTGAAGGCTTTTCAGGGTGGGTTGGTAACCCTGTTAGTTCCTGTAACTACTATTCTCTCTTCTTCCAGTCCTTTGTGATACTGATAGTCTATGATTCAATTTATCTGATTCCTCTATGAATGAGCTTAGGGGCAAGGAGAATTAGCTTAGATCACAATGTCTACAAGACAATAAGAAAATTCGCACTGCAACATTGCCTTCTTCCCAGCAGATCCCCAGGTATGAATGAAGCAGTGTCTCTGTCTCTTTCTTTGTCATCATGAATTGACTGGTTCAGACACCTTAACTTTGATTTCGATATGTGCCCAGCTTCAAAAAGGGAGAAGGGAAGAAAAAAAAGAAATCCTATATATAACACTTTTCTCCTGTAGAGATGCCTTTTGAGCTCTTAGAAGTGGGACTGACCATTTTCATGTTAATGGGTACAAAAGCTGGCTGACTGGGTTATCATGGATAGATTTAAGTATATATCACTTCCCTGCTCAAAACCCTCTGATGGCTTCCTGAAATCCAGTGAAATCCAGTCTTCACCACAGTCTAGATGATCAGACACAGTCATACCCCTGACTTCTTCTCCAGTCTTATTTCTTACCACACTTGAACATTCTTTTAGGGCTCTATTAGCCTGATTGCTGTTCCTTAAATTCACCAGATGTGATCCTGTCTCAGAGTCTCTGTGCTTACAGTTCCCTCTGCTTGACATACTTTTCTTCCAAATATTTACCTCCTATCTCTTGTCAACTGTCTCCTCCTAAGAGAGGTTTTCCTGATCACCTTATTTAAAATAGCTTGCTCTCACACTGCTTTTATTTGCTCCTTGTCCTTGTTATTCCTTAACTGAGGTGGTATTACATAAACCATCGGTGCAGGGACTTTATTCTATTCACACTGCCAAGTTCCCCAATCCTACAGCAATGCCTGTATCATAAGAGTCAGTCAATGAGTATTAACTAATTTTGGTTTTATTAATGGGTCACTGTATTAGCTACTAGGCTTCCCTGGTGGCCCATCTGTAAAGAATCTGCCTGCCAATGCAGGAAATGTGGGTTTGATCCCTGGGTCAGAAAGATGTCCTGCAGGAGAAAATGGCAACCCACTCCAGTATTCTTGCTTGAAGAACCCCATGTTTGAGGAGCCTGGCGGGCTACAGTCCATGGGGTGGCAAAAGAGTTGGACATGGCTTAGTGACTGAACAACAATTATTAGATACTACCGTGTCTCATAAATGGGCTATGGTTTTAGTTCCTACTGTCTCAGAAATGCCACCCCTTGGTTTTGAGAGTGATGATGGAATGATGACTTGGATACCCATGGAGGAGATAAAGAGTAGATTTCACTGCCATATGGTTCTTATAATCCAAAATGATAGAGAATATCAAGACAAAATATGACCTGTGAGCTTAATTCATTCAGGAAAACCCATCAAGGAGACACAACTTCAGTCAACTATTGCCTATGATCCACTGCAATACATTTGCATTGATATATTATCTTCACCAACAAAGTCATCTGAAACATGAGTGGCATACCTTGGTGACAGATTTCTTTACTTCCTCCAATAATAAGTAACTTCTAGAATGAGTGATTTTCCTTCTTAGAATGATGTTATAAGGAAAAAACAATTGGTTTCTGTTTTGAGGCTCTCTGCCGTCATCCATTCTGACCAACAGACAGGTTTAAGAGTCAGTTGCTATGGAAGGTTTTCCAATTATTTTATTGAGGATTAAAAACTTTAAGATGACTACCTATCACACTCAAATGGATCTACAACCAGCAAAACTTAGTAACATTCATTTAAAAATCGGCAAACAATGCTGTAATAACAAATAAGCTTGCAAAGCTGGCACATGAGTTTCCCAGTCTGTGCATACAGTGGCTTCCCTTTCTTCATGTTGTATGTAAGGTCTAGATGCCAATTAACATCTAGATTTTGGGGTAAGGGAAGAAGAAGGCAGACAGGGATGGCTGCTATCAACACAACATTCTCAGACAGAAAAAAATGTTCTCACATCCAGCTGAAGTCCTAGGAATTGCAGACTGCAAATTACTTTGTCAAGACTGACTTCCTCTTCACATATTTCCTCTGCCTTATTATGTTTACAGAGTCTGTATCTTTTCTTTGGCTTGAGTTGCAGTACCACATGGTCTTTCTGGTATCATAAGTATGCTCATAAAATGGTGGCAGGTAGAACAGGACAAGCTATCCTGCACTACACCGTGTCCCATAGATTTAAACACATCCCAATTTCTTTGGGGATTCTAATACAAAATTGATTTACTTAAATACATGCTGCAACTGATTTGAAAAGAAATATTGTAACCCATATCCCTTTCCATTGTAAGAAATCTCTTTTTTGACCATGAACTTCATCTCAATAACAATGTTAAACTGCCATGTGTAGATTTCAATTAGATCCCAATTTTGACTAATGAGTATGGCTTTTTACATATTTGAGTAAAAAGAAACAAAACTCTTTATTTCTGTGAATTACAATCTGCACTGCCTCCCAGCAGGTCCACATTGTTTTGGTCTTTTTCCTTCAGTTGCAACTGTACTTCATATTTTAAGGTTAGAACATAAAGCCTGCAATCCGCTCATTAGTGAATTTGGTCATTATGTTCAAATTATACATCAGTTTTACCTGAATTACTTGAAGCTAAGTAACAAAAAATCCTGCCTCAATATCTACTGCCTTAAAGGTTATTGAATTCAATCGTATTGAGATAATAGTTTTAAATTAACATTTATATTGAACTTTACAGCTATGCAGTTCTTAAATTACTGAAACTGCTTACTCAAATCATAGAAATGGCATCCCAACTAGATCTTCTTGCTTCCAGTCTTTTTCTTCTCCCTCTCATTCATTAGCTTGTCACCAAAATTGTTTCTCTAAATCACAGTTGGCCTATGTGTCTTCTTGCTTGGAAGGTAGCTTGCAAATTACAGACTTAAGTTCAAATTCCTTTGCTTAGTGTTCAAGGCTATTTGTAATTGCAAATCAACCTACTGTTTTAATCTCCTCTCCTGCATGCACTCACATAGCTTCTCCCACATCCTCTGACCTTCAGCAACAATCCATACGTTTCTAGTCATGTGCCTGGGTTGGAAAGATCCCATGGAGAAGGAAATCACAACCCACTCCAGTATTCTTGCCTGGAGAATCCCATGGACAGAAGAACCTGATGGGCTACAGTCTATGGGGTCACAAAGAGTCAGACACGACTTAGCAACTAAGCAATAACAACACACACTTACATGTCTCTAAAATTGTGTTCACGCTTTTTTGCTCTGACTGAAGTCTGAGCTTCCTCCCCTTCTTCATTGGCTACACTGAACTCAACCGATATGCTACCTCCTTTATGCTGCCTACTCTAACCTTCTACTCCTCTCCTTACCTCAGAAAGACATTATGACTGTCTTCTCCAAGTTTCTGCTTAAAAAGAGAGGTTCACTAAAAAGTAATAATAAAATAAATTTCTTCCCCCTGTACCAATGAAGCAATTGGACCTATAATATTTCGAAGTGTTGTGTTTATTTTAAACTGAAAAGCCTTCATCAAAGGCTTATGTGTGAAATCTGTGCTCTGTTATTCATGTTGACAGAACACGTTCCCTAATTGTTCATGTCGACTGGGCTATCTTCCCTGTGATTCACATAAACAGCAGTGCCTACCCTTCAGTAAAGAGGTCATTCACAGAGAGTATTCAGAACCATTGCTGGACCAGGTCTGGTTGCCCTGATTTCCTTGGAACTTAGCTGTAGCCCTGAGATCTCATAGACCCATCCTCACTGCCTGTGTAGAGCAAATTAAGTGTGATTAAGTGATGAGAGGGCATCTCTCATGGCTCACGGAGGAGGCATCAAGATGTAGTGGGATGGTTTTAGAGGGTCAGGGAAAACTTCCAGAGGGAGGGAGACTGAAGCAGGAGTAGTTTTGTAGTTAGTAAAAAAGTCAGATAACAGGAAAGAGTGCCTCTCAGTGAGATAAAGGAGACCTGGGGGTAAAAGACAGCACAGAGTCATAACTAATTCAGTCCAGCTGGAGCAGTGAGTGTATGGTGCATGTGTGTGACGGTGGCCTCTCCTGAAGAGAGAACACAAGAACAGGAGCCCAAATGTTCTAAGGAAGTTCAGTTCAATAGTCAAATAATTTTAAACACTGTTTTATCCAGTAGTCATGTACAGATGTAAAAGTTGGACCATAAAGAAGGCTGAGTACCAAAGAATTGATGCTTTCAACTGTGGTGTTGGAGAATACTCTTGAGAGTCCCTTGGATAGAAAGGAGATCAAACCAGTCAATCATAAAGGAAATCAACCCTGAATATTCATTGGAAGGACTGATGCTGAAGCTGAAGCTCCAATGATTTGGCCACCTGTTGCCAAGAGCCAACTCATTGGAAAAGACCTTGATGTTGGGAAAGATTGAGAGCAGGAGGAGAAGGGGGAGACAGAAGATGAGATGGTTGGTTGGCATTGTCTACTCCATGGACATGAATCTGAGCAAACTCTGGGACATAGTGAAGGACAGGGAAGCCTGGTGTGCTGCAGTCCATGGGGTCTCAAAGAGTCAGACATGACCGAGTAACTGAACAACAAAGGCTACCACACAGATGTAAAACATTCATAAAAAACATTTTTAAAAGTCTGAAATACGTTGAAAATGTCTCTGGAATGATTATTTCACACTCCTGGCTCAAGTGATTTCTTTTCTTTTTTTAATTGGAGTATACTTGCTTACAAAAAGTCATACTAAGTTCACAAACACCCCAAAACTCGCCACCTGATGTGGCCCTGCCCATCAGAGGGACATAATCTAGCTCCACCCACCAGAACTAAAGGTAGGTTTTAAACATTAATGCAATCCTTACCTTGTTATTTTTAGAGCTCTGTTAAACAAATAACACTAAACAAGTGCCTACTGTGTACAAGGCACGGTGTTGTTTCATGAAGAACAATAAGTATTTTTTGATCTTAGTGTAAGAGAGATAAAACCACCATATAAATAATTATCATATAAGGTAGAAAGTGATAAGTGCCATATGAGAGATAAAAATAAAATGCTAAGGGAGTTCAGAGAAAAGAGAATTCACACATTTATGTGTGACTGACCTATTTTTACTAACACTATGATAATCTTAGCTATGTGGCTCATCTCAACCTTCTGTAGGGGACAGTCTTTATAAAGACATCCTATTTATAATACAGACTTCATCCAACCACCGAGTGCCTACAGGCTGACAGTGTAATGGCATCAAAACTGGAGAGTTTCAGTGGGTTTAAGCTCTAGATCAGTGGAGGTATCAGAAATGGAGGCTTAACATTAATTAAACTTGGGGGCTGTAATTGTTAAGTGTGAGCCAGTGTGCAGTTTTAATCACTGGCAATGGGCAAAGGGAAATATTGAGAAAATCAGAAAGTATAATTAATGTATTCATGGTTATCTTTTTTTTCTGGGTACAGTTGCTAATGCTCTACCCATGGAGGAAGCAAGTTTAAAGTGTGAAGAGACATTTTTCCCTTCATTTTAAAAGACCTTCTGTCCTCCCTCTCTGTGCAGACACCACCAAAATAGAGCTACTGTATACCATCATAAGCCCTGGGTGTGTAGCTCGTGGTGGTCAGCCTATGCTTTCCCAGGCATGTGAAGACTCAGCTCCATTAGTTGCTGAGCTCAGATTTACCAGGTCTGCTAAATGGATGTCCCAATGCACCAGCTGAAGAGATCAGAAACAGTTTTTCTGCTCTGAGTCCAGCTTTTGGCTCACTGAACTGTGATCATTTCTTTTAAATCCTGCTGAACTTGCCTGGCTTCTAAAACTGAATTTCATATCTTTCCATCTTTAAGCAGATCGTGCTATCTTGTCAGCAGAAACAATAATTACTTTCCACCCCCTGGAAATAATAGTGATCAGAGCCAATGTCTTGTACTTAAATCTGAGCTCTCGTCAAACATTTCTAAAAGGCGAACATAGCAAATGCAACACAGTGGAAAAGCTCCAGATTTAGATCTGGAATCCCCATTCAGTTGCTTAGTAATTGTGTTACTAGGGTAGATCAGTGAATTTCTCTGAGTCTCTGTTTAATCATCTGCAAAAATGGATTGTTCTGGGATTAAGTATGAAATATAAACATAAGGTTTACAATGCTTCATAAGGTAGAGTATTATTTATTGAAGATCAACAGCTCTTTGGTTATTGAGAAATGCTTTTGATTCCCCCCCCCCAAATCATATATACTGGGGCATTTAATATAGCCATTCAATCTATACATCAAAGTAAAGACTTCATTCTTCCAGACGTGCAGTTGGAGACACGTCTATAGAGGGGAGAGGAGTGCGATATTATCCACCTTTCCAAGGCTATAGGCTTGCAAGCTCATTAAAGAAGTGGTCATCTTGTTAAATTCAGTCAGCTGAAAATGAACCTTCTATTCCTTTTCTAAATGGTATGTTATTCCATCAAACTCATTTTCATACGTTTCACGTAGAATATGAACATTTAAGTGAAAGAACAGTTCAGAAAATAGAGACAAGGACAGGGTAGTAATTACAACCCAACTTCCCTTGTGCTGACAGCAGCCAACTCATTTATTAAGTCAATGTAGTCAAGTAACACAGCAACATCACACTTGATTGAAATCTTGGCCAAGTCTGACAGATGTTCTCTACTCACTGTCAATCTCAAGTATGTTTTAATGAGTTTCAAGTGGCTGGAGCTCCCCTCTGCAGATGCCACTGTTGTAGGGATTGTGAACAAATTCTTCAGGGCAGTGGGTTTTGTATTTAATAAGTGGTGCATGGTAGGTAAGGGGTAGAAATCATTGCTGGAAATGCAGTCGCGACTCTGGAAACAGCCGCTCTCAGTCTGCAGTTGACAAGCCTCCTTCAAATCAGTTAAACTCAGAGTAGTGCCCCAAAGCTAGTCTGTGTGTATAACATCTCTGTTCTAAAATGTTGATAAGAGTGTTTCAAAACCTCAATCTCTTTCGAAATTTAAGAAGATTCTTGCTTTAGGAGACTCACTAAAGCCATAGAAACATTAAAACAAATCGCTTTGGTATTTTTACCATTGTTCCTCAATGGAATTGCAATGTTGAAAGGTTGAGAGAAAAAAGCTTACAAAATAATTCCTATTTACTTCTATGTATTTCTAGTGGGTTCAGTATAAGGGGTTTAGATGCTTTAAAAAAATAGTTTTCAGAGAAATACTTTGATATTTCTGCTGGTTTATAGGTCTGCTCATTTCACTTTAAAAATTATTACCCATGTAGGGGAAAGCCATGGGGATAATATGTTCTTTGTTCAATCTCTGTCTCAAACAAATGGTTTATATATTTTGTATACTATCCCATAAAAATGAATATTGCTTAGCTGCTGTGGTGTATTAGATTTTTCCACACCAGGATAAATCCACTTCCTATTACTAGTCTCTATTTCCAGTTTAAATGTAATAGTTCATTTCTTTTTTTCCCCCTTATTCTTCTTTATACATCAGATATAAACCTTTTAATGATTTAAAGTATCTTTACACAATGTTCTGAATTGAACAACAATTCCGAAGAAATTACTTTGGTCTTATGATGCAGCAGTTTTTAAGAGCAAAGAAACTTTTGAGAAAGGTGCAACCCTCCCTGTAAGTCAGAAGAGATGTGTTGAAGTCCTAATTTAATTTATCCAATACATTGTCTAAAGAAAATGAAACACAAATATTAAAGGATTGCTTTATCAAATTTTTGCTATTTACAACTTTTCATGCTTGATTTAAAACCCAAAGCCTGTCAGAAATACAGATGGCAAGTAAGGACATCTCTGATACATTAATATTTGTAAGCTACGGCAAGGTAGAAAAGGATTTCCTTGTTTCTGAGGAGGTACAGGGTGTCATAGAACACCATTGTCCTGAATGTCTTCTGGAGAATGATGATAAAATTTCTGTGAAAAGATGATTTCTTAAAAAGAAAACATCTGTATTATTATGTTAGGTTTCTGTAGCTCCATCTTTACAAGTTTTCAGAGCCTGACTGCTACATAGAGCAATTAGTTTGTGCCAGAGAGCAAATGAGTATTGAGAGAAATCTCTGGGTTGAAATGCAGTGTGTGATAAACACAGAAGAATCTGAAAGTGCTGCTTGTTAGTTAGAAATTAGTCCTGGGGTGCCCCAGGGTTTATGGGTAGCAGCTTTAGAGTATTCATTCTCATCTTTCTTTGGGCAGCCTTGCCCTTCTCTTAGGCATGGTATGTCCTCTGGGGAGCTGTTAATGGCTCTGCCAAAAGTATATGACATTTAAATGGAACGCCAACTGAGAAAAACATTCATTGTGGCTTGGAAAGGCAATCAATAAGGTGGATATGGAGGCTCTGAGTAGATCTTTCTTCTCTCCCAAAGAGAAGGGCAGTAAGGGGTGAGGTTACTCATTGGAGGCTGATTACTGAGTGCAAAGATGGTGGGTTTATGGAAGGTGTGTAAGTAGACCACAGAATCCATTAATTTAGGAGAGCATATTTGTATTTGCTCATTTGAATGTAAAGTTAAAGTGTGGCTTAGATCAACTGCGATATATAAAGTTATTGTTTACCAAAGCAGCCATCCAGTATCCTTGGCATTCTTTTAAATTGTGGGCAGGATGCATGGGCTGAAAAATTCAACCTCTGAAAAAGTGCAGCTTTGAAGCTGTAAAAAGTCACTAACTGCCTTAGCTGATTACATAGCAGGGCCTTTAGACCGCCAATCTCTCGGCAGGCATCCCTGCCTCACGTTTTCCTATTTATTTTTGCTGAAACTCTACCATGGATATTAAGCTAAAAGAAAAAAAAAATGCAAGCATTTGTTTAAGAAAAATCTGGAAACTCTCTGATACGCTATGTGAACCGAGAAACACCGGTGTGGTGGTTCATTGTGAGCCACCAACTGTTACCACTTCAGCCTGAGAGCACTTTATATTCTTCTTCTTTAAGGTAGTAATTGGTAAGTACATTTTCTGCTTGTAATCAATAGCTTTTATATTCAATGTACTATTTCTAAACAAAAAAGAAATACGTTAATATAAAAGCCGTTGATCACAGGGAGCAAATGTCTTTTCCACATGCCACCCACCTGACTGAATAATACCAAAATTCTATATCACTACCAACATGACAAATGCTACTATCATTAATTGGTTCTTCAATCTTTGTGGACCAGGAAAGAAATCTCATTCCCAAATTTCCAGTGACATTTACCAACACTTTGAGTCAGGCCCGGACAAGGGTCCTCCTGCCAGGCATTAAGCCAACAGAAAGAGACTGAGTTCAGTTCCCAGTGCAGGAAAGCTTCATTCTTTGATCAAAGAATGGAGTGATCTGAGCCCAGGTTCTAGAGCAAGGACTTTCAGTGAACAGTTGTGGGTGGGGCTGCTTGATGGCAATCTCTTGATAGAGGTTGGGGCAGAGTTCTCACCTTTAGGCACAGCTGTGCTTCTCTCCACCCTTATGGTAGAAAGCCAAGAAGAACTAAACAGCCTCTTGATGAACATGAAAGAGGAGAGTGAAAAAGTTGGCTTAAAGTTCAACATTCAGAAAACGAAGATCACGGCATCTGGCCCCATCACTTCATGGCAAATAGAAGGGGAAACAGTGGCCGGCTTTATTTTTGGGGGGCTCCAAAATCACTGCAGATGGTGACTGCAGCCATGAAATTAAAAGACTCTTACTCCTTGGAAGAAAAGTTATGACCAACCTAGACAGCATGTTAAAAAGCAGAGACATTACTTTACCAACGAAGGTCCGTCTAGTTAAGGCTATGGTTTTTCCAGTAGTCATATATGGATGTAAGAGCTGGAGTATAAAAAAAGCTGAGCCAAAGAATTGATGCTTTTGAACTTTTGTATTGGAGAAGACTTTTGAGAGTCCCTTGGATTGCAAGGAGATCCAACCAGTCCAGCCTAAAGGAGATCAATCCTGAATGTTCATTGGAAGGACTGATGGTGAAGCTGAAACTCCAATCCTTTGGCCACCTGATGCAAAGAACTGACTCATTTGAAAAGACCTTGATGCTGGGAAAGATTGAGGGCAAGAGGAGAAGGGGATAACAGAGATGGTTGGATGGCATCACCGACTCAATGGACATAAGTTTGAGTAGGCTCCAGGAGTTGGAGATGGACAGGGAGGCCTGGCGCGCTGCAGTCCATGGGGTCGCAAAGAGTCGGACACGACCGAGTGACTGAACTGAACTGATCTGAACTGCGCTTCTCTTACTCCAGATCTCGCTCCAAGTCTCATGAGGCAGGCTCAGTGTCTCTGCATATGGCCTTCAGCCATCTTGAATTGCTGTTTCCTGGGCAGTGCTCTACATACCATTCCTGAAATGCAGGGTCCGTGCAGCCGTTTCTCGCTAGGAATTATGGCTTCAAGGACTGGGGACAAGGCCTCTGCAAGTGGCTCACTATGGGCAAGAGAAACTAGATGAAGCACAAAGAAAAAGAAAACAAAAAAAAGGTGAGCATTTATTTCATTACTCGGATTCTATTTATATTCCCTAGGAATTGTTAATCAAGTTTGCTGGTGTCAAAACCGTGACTCATGTAGAAAAATAGTGTCGTGCATGTGATATAAACCAGAAAATATGATTTGAGGTGTTTTTCTTTTTCCTAGAAGGAGTGATGAGTCTTCACATATGAGTGTATTGTTTGTATTGCTTGTGTATATGTACATATATGTAAGTGTGCATGTATATATGGGATCTCATGGAACCACACTTCCCTGGTCTTCTCCATGACTCACATGGATATATATATATATATATATATATTTTTTTTTTTTTTTGGCCACTTGGAGGTGCATGAAGGATCTTAGTTCCCCGGCCTTGTGTTGAACTCATGCTCTTTGCAGTGGAAGAAGCTCTGAGTCCTAACCACTAGACTACCAGAGTATTCCCTAGTGACATGACTTGAATTACTTGTTACATCTTTATCTGTACACCATCTTATGCTGTCACACACACACACACACACACACATATATATATGGATGACATATACATGACATTTACACCCATACACATATATTTATACTGACTTATACCCCTTTATCAGGCTTCCCAGGTGGCCCTAGTGGTAAAGAACCCACCTGCCAACACAGGAGACATAAGAGGTGTATATTTGAGCTCTGGGTCAGGAAGATCCCTTGGAGGTCATGGCAACCCACTCCAGTATTCTTGCCTGGAGAACCAGCATGGACAGAGGAGCCTGGTGGGCCACAGTCCATGGGGTTGCAAAGAGTTGGACACGACTAAAACTATTTAGCATGCACACGCACGCAAAGCCCTTTATCACCTTGTCTTTCACACAACTGAGGAAAGAGATTTCCAAAGTATCTGATTCTTTCCAGCAGTAGGGCCCCTGAGTTGAGTTGAAGTTTTTCCTCTGTAGAAGCAAGCTCTGTCATGTTACAGAATCTATTTTTTAGTTTCTTGTCACTAGCCAGTGTGTAAAGTGGGGGCATCCTGCTGAGTAGGAAAATGATATGCAGTCTACCTTTAGCTTGCTGAACTCAAAGATTCATCCACTGGAGGAAAGAACACCCCCCCCCTTTTTTTTTAAACTTTTGAGAAGGGACTTCCTGGTGGCCCAGTGGTTAAGACTCTGCACTCTTAATGCAGGGGGTCCGGTTTCAATCCCTGGTCAGGGAACGAGATCGCACATGCGACAACTAAGACCTCACTCAGCCTAAAGAAAAACACCAATACAGTATACTAACACATATATATGGAATTTAGAAAGACGGTAACAATAACCCTGTATACGAGACAGCAAAGGAGACACTGATGTATAGAACAGTCTTTTGGACTCTGTGGGAGAGGGAGAGGGTGGGATGATTTGGGAGAATGGCATGGAAATACGTATAATATCATATATGGAATGAGTCGCCAGTCCAGGTTCGATGCACGATACTGGGTGCTTGGGGCTGGTGCACTGGGACGACCCAGAGGGATGGTATGGGGAGGGAGGAGGGAGGAGGGTTCAGGATGGGGAACACATGTATACCTGTGGCGGATTCATTTCGATATTTGGCAAAACCAATACAATAGTGTAAAGTTTAAAAATAAAATAAAATTATATTAAAAAAATAAAAATAAAAAAAATGAGAAGATGCCATGGAAGACACACATTTTTATAAAAAGGGAAATCTTTTTTTCTGAACAGTATCATTTTATGATCTAGCAGTGACCTTGCTTGTATCAAGACCTATGACTTTATCTGATGTATTAGGCATTTGTATTTTTCATATAAATTCACAAAACATAATTTGTGGGTGAAAAAAATCAGACACATTGGATTATTTTCAAACAGAAAATAATGAAAAGATGTGAAACTGTAAAATTGTAGCTAAGCCACTAAGATGAGATGGAATTCAGAGATTAACAAGGAGAAATGGAGTAACCAATAATCTCTGAATTAGAAATTTAACAATAATGCAGTCAATCTTACAATATAGATTAAATCATGATATTGGCCATTGTATACACAATGGTATCATGATAGAAACTTATTTCTCCAGGTTTGATACTTTGGAAATATATTCTGAAATGCAAGTATGAAGGAGTCTGGTAGATTAGAATGGGGATTTTTTTCCCTTGTACAAATAGATAAAAATTAGGTTAACAGTGAAAGTGAAAATGTTAGTTGCTCGGTCCTGTCTGACTCTTTGCAACTCTATGGACTGTAGCCCACAAGACTTCTCTGTTCATGGAATTCTCCAGTCAAGAATACTGGAGTGGGTTGCAATTTCCTTCTTCAGGGAATCTTCCCAACCAGGGATCAAACCTGGGTCTCTTGCTTTGCAGGCAGATTCTTTAACATTTGAGCTACCAAGGGTTAACAGTATATTCTTTTAAATGACTCTACACCAGCAATATTTAATTTCTGGTCTTTAGTCTTAAGATACAAAATACTGTGGAAAACTGAAATGGCATCAATTTTGTACTTTGCTTTAAATATGGAGTCCCTGAACTAAATGAAATTCCTTATAAACAGCTAATAGCTTATACATGATAAACCAGCCATCTTGAATTTTTTCTCATGAACAGGATTTTTATTTCTGGGTCCACAGTCTCAAAGGAAGGTTCAGTGGAGTTGCTAGGGACCAAACAAGAAGAGACATCAAATAACCTCTCACCATGAAAGCAAGTTCCTCTAGAAGTGGATACAGGGGAGAGAAGACAGCTCTCTGATTTTACTTGATACATGAAGAGAAGAATTCAGGTTCCAGAAGAGACCACCTGCTACCCTTTATAGGTGCTAAGAAATGCCAGAATTAAAAGTACAAGAAATATGATGCTCTAAATAGAGAAGGGAAAAGACTGGTAATGAACTTTCAGATTTTAGACAAGTAGACTGCACTGGTTGCTATTAAAATACACATCTACCGGCAGAGAAACATTTTGCTCAGATTGTACTGGGTGCCGTAGTGCCTTAGGATAATGCTTCTAACTTACAATGAGGCATTGTTAAAAACATTCCTTTTTTTCCGCATATGTCTATGGGTCTGAAAACATGTAATGCTTTCTTCGTATGTGCGTGTGTGTGTGTGTGTGTGTGTGTGTGTGTTGGGGGAAAATTCATTTGTTTCATAATGTTTCATTCCCAAGGGGGAGACAAATAAGAGTTGTTTGCTGTATGAAAAGAGTACTTTATATCGCACTAAATCCAGGAGTTTATTATTTTGGGGACAGACTCACATTTCAGGGCAGGATCAGTATGTACCTTAGTGTATTCTGTTCTTTTCCTGCCTGGCAGAAACATTCTGTAGAGACCTCCAAAGAGCAATTCCCTCAAGTCACAGTACCAGAAAGTATCTTATTCTCAGCAGAGAGGCATTATTTCCAAAACATGCTCTGAGCTATAAGATTCAACTGTAAATCTTAATTCTCCTAGTGCTCAGGAACTGAGAGAGTTGATGTTGAATAGAAACACTAGTAGAAAGTTATACATTAAATTTTTTAATCAGCTATACTTGAAAATTGTTATTTTTTGCATAATTTAGCACACATCTAAACCATACATTCCCCTATTCCAACATAATAATCCCAAACAATTATTGAGCCAGCAGAATAAAAATAATATCAATAAGCAAATTAATTAATGAACTGGTTGAATTCAGGACAGTTTGTAATTCCTTGTTCAGAGGTAATCTGGTGTGGATGTATCAGTCACGGCAAACTTTGTAACCACCAACCTTACCACAAATATATCAATGTACACATATTGTCTTTTACATTTTTGGAATTTTCTGGTTTTGTACTTCTTAATCTAATCCAAAAACATTTTAATTGATTAGAAGATGCAAAAAATACAGCTTTTGCAGGCACTTTAGGAACTTAATTTAATTCACATGGCCAGTGTTAGGTAAAAGTAGAACCGGATGCTTTAAAAACAAATAGCACCTTCCGTTAAATATAAATTAAAAGGGTAAATATATTCCTGCTAATACTTGAAAGCTTTCTTAGTTGCAGTATCCTATTTGTAATAACTTGGGTTATCGCACCTGAGGATGAAATATACTTAATATATTAGGTGTGCCCAGATGAAGGCTCTACTTTTTCTTTTCTGCTCCGTAGAACATGGAGTTCTAACCCATCAGGCCTCATTCTATGGACTGACTCCTAGTGTTTCTTGGACTGTGACTATTGTCTAAAGCTAGGGACCTGCCTCACATCTGAATATATGTAGTCCACTTACATATACTGATGTTAGAAATGAGATTTAATGGTTTTTATAACCACAGTTGAGACAAATGGAGATAACATACCACCTAAAATGCTGAAAACTCTAGTTTAATATGTGAAAATGAAGTATCCAAAGAAAGATTTTTTTTAATTTGTTCTAAGCTTCACACTGCAGCCTTTCATAAAAAACGTGAGATGACAGACAGCAGATGGATTTATTTTTTTACTTAGCTACAAAACTACAAATCAGTTTCATATAAACAGATCACTTAGCCAAAGAGAGCTTGACAGTAATTCTCTGCTGCTGCTGCTGCTACGTCGTTTCAGTCGTGTCCGACTCTGTGCAACCCCGTAGACGGCAGCCCACCAGGCTCCCCCGTCCCTGGGATTCTCCAGGCAAGAACACTGGAGTGGGTTCCCATTTCCTTCTCCAATGCATGAAAGTGAAAAGTGAAAGTGAAGTTGCTCAGTCGTGTCCGACTCTTAGCGACTTCATGGACTGCAGCCTACCAGGCTCCTCCGTCCATGGGATTTTCCAGGCAAGAGTACTGGAGTGGGGTACCATTGCCTTCTCCGAGTAATTTTCTAAGATTCATCAAATCAAGGAAAGTGATTATATCTGATGACACGAAATATTGTAAAAGTAGAATATACCACATGGTTTCAATATATTAGTCTAGATAATTCATTAAGTACAACCTTTTTTAATGAAAACGCTTTTCATGTACCATTTACTGTTTAGAATGATACATAATTCTAAGCCCTTTTCAGAATAAATTGAAAGCATTAGAATAATCTGAAACTACTAAAATAGTTTTTAAGTTGCAAACTATATTAAATGTTTTTATATTTTTAGGAACATTAGAGGTCAGTGTGAGGTTTTTTTTTTTTTTTTTTTTTTTTTTTTGACTAATAAAATTTTATTTTTCAAAATGTACAGTTGGTGGGACCTGTTCATGCATTTTCACCAGCAGCTGGGGCATCTCCACCCTTGGTGTTTCTGGTGTAAATCACTTGAGCTCTGTGCTTTGAAACCAGTTTAATAAGTCCTTTACTAAGGAGTTCCTGAAGGGCTGCCCTGGCCTGGGAACCATGAATCTTCAGTCTCTCAGAGATGACAGCTGGAGTTATAAGCTTGTAGTTGGGAACGTCTTTACAGAGTTTGTCATATGTTGCTTTGTCAAACAAGACTAGGTTATTGAGCTTGTCCCAGACTTTACCTTTGGACCAATTCTTTTTGGCCATGCCCCCAGATGGGTTCACTGGATCTTTGTCTTTCTTGGCCAACTTTCTGGCATCTTTCTTCTTCTTGTCATCCTTGGGCGACGTAGGGAAGCTGTGAGAGCAGCTGTCCCCACTGCTGCCTCGCTAAGATGTCAGACCAGTGTAAGGTTTTAAAAATATTTTTATCTTATGTATTAGACTAACACTTGTACATTGAAACAGCATACAGAATTTAGGTAATTAAATTTCTTTTAAGGGAAGATACAAGACGTGTTGTGCATAAAACACTTAATCAGTTGTAGTTTAAAGCATTGCTTTTTTTTTTTTTTTCTTTTCATTTCTCTGTAATATTTGGAGGCAGACCCAAAACAACTCCAGAACAGTGATGAAGAGAGATTCTGTACATTATAGCAAGGCTCTCAGGCTGCACTTAATTCTGCTATAATGACATCTGGCCAACATTCTAAGATGAAATTTTCAATAAATGCTGGCTACTAACACGATTCATTATGGTTTCTCCTGATAAAGGATGTGGGCAAAAATTGCTTTGGCTCTAAAAAAGCTTTCACTTCATTATGAGACTGGATCAATCACCATCAGTAGAAGATGCTCATTGGGCTACTTCTTTTGCAGCTGTTATGCACTTTGTTATCAGGGCCCATAGAAGGCACTAAGAAATTGTTTCTATTAGGCAGGCATTATTGCTAGACTCCTCTAAACTAAATTTGCTTTTAAGTGTATTTCTTTAGTAAAGAGATGGAACAATCAATCTGAACTGAGACCAATGTGAGATCACCTGCTTATCCATATAAAAGAAATGCCATTTAGATGACATTTTATTTGTGTTTCTGCACAAAAATAAATGAAAATATATTTTCCCACTGAACTGAGAAAGGGAAGTCAAGTTACTCAATGATCACTACATATTTGAGACAAACAGAAAAGCTGAATATCATGTCCAGCACCTCTCTCCTTCCTGTTTTAACTTCTCTCCTCATAAGGAAAATTTAAATGTTGCTGTAGATGGAGGTTGTAGTTAAACTAGAGCTTGAAACCATGTCCACCTGTCTCATCATTTCACATCTTTCTGTTGATTTTGTATATGCATTTTTGGATCATATAAGAAAAGAATTAGATAAAACTTGAAATAAGGTTTTTCAGACATTGAAGTGGGTTTAAATAGTCACCTCTGATATACAAGCATTATTTGCATTTCATACTCATGGTAAACACAATATATTGTAGCAGATTCCCTTGGACATGCTATATTTAAATTTTTACTGCTTTCCTCTCCTCTGAGTGCTCCAGGAAAATAAAATGCAGAATATTATATTACCCAGAATGACAATTAATCTCACCAGTCAGATTCCCTTTATTATAAAAGAAAAATTCAAAAGGTCATCTACCATTTCATAGGTAGTTTATTCTGAGTGTACCTAAGAAACGCATATAAATTAGAATGTGTGAGCATGTTCAAGTGTTCTTACATGCTAAAGAAGTGTGAATTATTGTAAAGGACAAAGATATTTGAGAACAAGCATGCTATAGTGATTCAGAGTGACAACTAAAATTTCCAAAATAGAACTTCTGAACCACCCCCAAATATCCAGCATGGGATTTTGTTTTGCCACATCTTTACTAGTAAAATAAGAGAGGCAATTTACCATCACTTATCAGGCTGCTTAGTATTTCATAGCTGCTAAAACACTACAGCATTATTGGATATACGCTTACTCCTTGGAAGGAAAGTTATGACCAACCTAGATAGCATATTGAAAAGCAGAGACATTACTTTGCCAACAAAGGTCTGTCTGGTCAAGGCTATGGTTTTTCCTGTGGTCATGTATGGATGTGAGAGTTGGACTGTGAAGAAGGCTGAGCGCCGAAGAATTGATGCTTTTGAACTGTGGTGTTGGAGAAGACTCTTGAGAGTCTCTTGGACTGCAAGGAGATCCAACCAGTCCATTCTGAAGGAGATCAGCCCTGGGATTTCTTTGGAAGGAATGATGCTGAAGCTGAAACTCCAGTACTTTGGCCACCTCATGCGAAGAGTTGACTCATTGCAAAAGACTCTGATGCTGGGAGGGATTGGGGGCAAGAGGAGAAGGGGATGACAGAGGATGAGATGGCTGGATGGCATCACTGACTCGATGGACGTGAGTCTGAGTGAACTCCGGGAGTTGGTGATGGACAGGGAGGCCTGACGTGCTGCGACTCATGGGGTCGCAAAGAGTTGGACACAACTGAGCGACTGAACTGAACTGAACTGATTATATTATTCAACCTTCTTCAAACTGCTTGGGTATATAAGAAATAATTGGCTAGGAAATTTAGTTGGAAAACTTTTTTAAAGTAGGTAATTCTCAGCTCTTCCATAAAACCTTATTATGCTACACAGTCTTATCAGAAAAGATTACTGTATTTTGCTAACTTGTTAGCATTTATGGGTTTCTCTATCGATCCCTGGGGCTTTCCTGATAGCACAGCTGGTTAAGAATCTGCCTGCAATAAGGGAGACCTGGGTTCGATCCCTGGGTTGGGAAGATCCCCTGGAGAAGGGAAAGGCTACCCACTCCAGTATTCTGGACTGGAGAATTCCGTGGACTATATAGTCCATGGGGTTGCAAAGAGTCAGACATGACTGAGTGACTTTCACTTCACTTCACTTCACTATTGATCCCTGGATTGGGAAGATCCCCTGAAGAAGGAAATGGCAACCCACTCCAGTATTCTTGCCTGAGAAATTGCATGGAAAGAGAAGCCTGGCAGGTTAGCATCCATGGGGTCACAAAGAGTCAGACACGACTGAGCCACTGAACAGACACATACACATGTAGGCCCCAAGTGAATACCAATTTCATTGTCATCTCTATCAGCTCTGGAGAAACACTGATGTTCATGAAACACTTCTGAAGATTTGCTAACCTGTTAAAGAAGAAAATGGAGTAGATCAGAGATCATATTTATACTAGTTAGGTAGCATCATTAATATAACAAGTCAGCATCATATATATATATATAAAACAAATGGATCCTGAAGTGTTTTAATGGTTCAGAAATGTAGAGTTAGTACCAGTTTGTTGAAGTGCTTTGATCCACACAGTCATTCACACACTCAGGCTGATAGAAGCTCTGCCATCTTCATCTTGAAGCTTTTAGGCTGCCTTGGGTATTAACACCCAGCAAGTAGTAGGGAAAAGAAAATGGATGACTTTAATGGGCCAGCCCTAGAAGTGTGAAGTTTACTTCCACACATATTTTGCTGGCTAGCACTCAGTCATGTTGTCATAGCTATTTAAGTGAGGCTGAGAGCAGCAGTCTAGATGTGTTCATGAAGAAGAGGTGAGCAGCCATCTGGTGTTGGTAGCAGTATTGCATAGTATTCATAGGACTATGGGAAGAATAATAGAACTTCATTTATCTAGATGCTACAGAGATTGCCATAGGTTATGAGATGGAAATTTTAACTTCTGAGATTGGGGCAAGAAGATGGAATTAAAACTGAATTAAAAACTGATGAAACAAAGCTTGATTTTACTGATTGGCCACCAGCCATCTCCTGTTCTCCTCATTCTCCTTTCTTCTTTTCCCCTTCATTTTGCTGCTTTTTGAAGAATTGTAAATTATATCACAAGCTGTAAATACTTTCTAGTTTGATTCAGCTAGTGTTTAGGAATTTTCAGCAGTAGTATCAAAACTTTAAAAATATTTATTTATACTTATATATTAATATATGGGCCCTTATTAGAATTGAAATACTATACAGAATCTTTGTTTGCAAATCATGCAGAATTGGACTGGTTTTGGTTGGGACTCAGAGTCTCTCCCCTTCAACTTGCTCTAATCCCCTCTCCACTCCCATGTCAGATCTTAAGCATCTCTAAGAGACGAGTTGAAGCAGGCATTCTACTTTAATATCACCAAGAGTCATACTCAGCCAGTTTTAGTGTGCTTGATCCTGAATTCGATTGCCACTGTGTCTCTAGTCTTCCAGCCTATTTCAGTAATTCTCTGATTCAGTTCCTTACCCATCTCAACTTCATGTATGGTATGCTAATCAATATTTCCAATGGCTCTCAGAATCTTCTAATCACTTATTCTGGTTTGTTAAGTCCGATGAATTTTCCATTGATCTTTTTTATTTATAATCTTTTCCATTTCCTTCTATCTATTCTGAGTTGATCCAAATGGGCCATATAGATCCTATGCCACAATTTTCATCTTGAAATTCACAAAAGACAATTGTGTTAATAGACTTTGAAGATGAAGAGTGGTTCTGGAAGAAGGCTGTGTTTCATCAGAGCATAACAGAGAGATAATTGACCCTGATCTTTAACCTTCTCCATCCTTGAATGTGGCCAAACCAGCTCCAGAAACTTCCCACTGTCTGTTTCTCCTCCTCCTGTCCCAGTCTCCTGCTCTTTTTCTAAGCTTTCTCCCCTACGCCTCACATCCCCTCTGCTTTTCCAGATTCTTATGACTGTTGTCGCCTTCTTTTTGTAGCTAGTGAAAACTCATTTTTTTTCCTTTTCTTAGTTTGGAGAGTTTTTTTCCCCCTCATTCACAGTCTATTCTAGTTTTGCCAAGGAAACTATCTATTCATATATAAAACAGCCCTTTAAGCCTATTATTTGCTAAACAATGCATTTCTTTACCTAAGGATTTTTTCATTAGATTATAAAGAAACATTCCCTACTCTTCTCTCCCACTCTAAGCTGAGGCTTATACAAGAAGAAGCTTTAGATGTAGAATTTTCTCTTCTGCAGCTCATGAGTAAAGAAAGATATATTGGAATAAACACACAGTAGGACCTGTATACAGAAAAAAAGAAATTAGAGAAATTAAGACAATGAAGTCCATGTCTGGATTTCAGTAGAGGCAATAAAGTACATGGATATCATCTTCCACACTGTAATACCTCCTTTCTCTACTTTCATTGTATATATTACCTTTTGGGTTTCAAACTTTCTTTGCATTGTTTTACCCTTTGAATGATTTATTTTTTAAATAGAAGGGTAGGTTGCTCCGCAAATATGTTGAGCAGGAATCTTGACCAGGATGTTTAAAAAGAAAAACTCTTCCTGATATATAACATTTATGATTTTTATGATCTCACTATGTGCACATATCTTGGGCTATTATCACTCTCTGGGCTCTCTCTGATTTCCATAATGTATGATCATAGTGCACATGTTTATTACAATAGATTGGTAAGTTAACTTATCATGGTTTCTCTGTATTTATATTTTCTTCTGATTTAAAATTTTAAGACACACCAAGGCAAATTTGACAGTTACCTAATAAAGCTGAAATTCTGTCTATGATTGGAATACCCTGGGACCCTGACTGCCTTTGGCTCTGTGAATGTATGCTGTATGCTGGTGTTGTGCTGATCAGAATGAGTCTGCCTGCAGTGAGTCCTGGGCGTGCTCTGGGCTGTGAAACTTAAGGGGAGTGAGGGACGGTGTAATCATTGTGAGAGCAGCTTAGATACAATCAATCGATGCTCATGACACCAACAATGAACCTCTCTCTAGAGGGGCATATTGCAGTTGTGAACTCAAGCAAGTATAAGTGTGATGGGGTGGAACTTCAATTTTTCTCCAAGTAAAGAAACCACTCCAGAGGTCACAGCTGATGAATGATCAACTGTTCCATTCTTTGGGTTGTCTGCAAAGATAGGCTGGTATTTAGAAAAACCTATTGATAATACCATGAAAGGCCTTTCTTAATTCTAAATATACACCTTTGCTTTGGGCTATTAGAGCAAGAAAACTAATTTAAAAGAAATTTGGCTACTGCAATCAAATATTGGGAACAATAACACTAAAAATCTCTCTTGAAAGTGAAATGCTGATAGTCTCATGGGTTAAGGGTAGAAGGAACCTTTAAAAGTTCACCTAATGGCTTCTCCTCTTAGGCTTGAATGAGTGCTAGTGGCCATTTCAACTTCTGGGTGGAACATCTCAGGGATGAGGGGCTTACCCTCTTGCAAAACCATTACAATTTTATTTCCTTGGAAATTGTACTGGGCTGGAATTTGTCTTCTTATTACTTATAGTTTTAGTCTTAGTTCTGACATTTGGAGCTACCGCTCAGTTCATTCTAACCTTCTGGAATCTTTTAAATATTTGAATGTAGTTCTTATGTTCCTGCTATAGTCTGCATTTCTAGTGTTTGTTAATTCCAGTATTCCTCAAATGACATAATTTGTAGAAGTGTTAATTGTTTTTTGATTCCCTGGTGGCTCAGACTGTAAAGCGTCTGCCCGCCATGCGGGGGGCCCGGGTTCGATCCTTGGGTCAGGAAGATCCCCTGGAGAAGGAAATAGCAACCCACTCCAGTATTCTTGCCTAGAAAATCCCATGGATGGAGGAGCCTCGTGGGCTACAGTCCATGGGGTTGCAAAGAGTCGGACACGACTGAGCGACTTCACTTTCAATTGTTTTTTGATAATCTCTGGATAACTCCAGTGTGTCAATATTTTTTGAAAATGTGGAGCCCAGCACAAAATTCAGTGTTTCGGATTTGGAGAGGAAAATGCACAGAACAATGGAAGTATACCTTTCCTTTTTTGATATTTATCTACAACTCAAGTTAATGTGAGTTATTTTAGCAGCCACATCCCATTATCTTATGATGGTCATTTTAAAACAAGAACTGCTCTTGTGTTAGGTCTCTCTCACTCTGAAACTGTACAGGTGACTTTTTGAGCCTTATTTGGGCTTTATATATCTCCCCAGAAAGTTGCATATTGTCTGTTACAATCCACTCTTCTAGCTCAATAAGAATTTTTAAGTTTATTGTTAATTATATCCAATAAATGGATCCATCCCTTAAGTTAGAGTCACCTATACTGTTAATAAAAATGCCTATCTGTTTAGTAAAAATGCCTTATGTGTTTTAATCAGATCACTGATAAAAATTGGAATAGGGTAGAGTGAAGTATATGTTTCAGCTGATATCAATGTATTATTCACTGTTTGGATATAGTTCATGCAGCTATCAGGCTTCTCTCGTAGCTCAATCTGTAAAGAATCTGTCTGCAATGCAGGAGACCTGGGTTTGATTCCTGGGTCAGGAAGATCCCCCGGAGAAGGAAATGGCAACCCACTCCAGTATTCTTGCCTGGAGAATCCCATGGATAGAGAGGCCTGGCAGGTTACAGTCCATGGGGTCACAAGATCAAATATGGCTTAGCAACTAAACCACGATGCAGCAATCAATCTCCTGAATTCTACTGTCATCCAGCCTCCATTTCTCCTAGAGAATCATAGGAAAATTGGTCATATTTCTTTCTGAAATTAATATCTACTCTGTGGATGTTATTCTTCATTACTAACATAGAGATTCTGTTACAAAGTAGATAAAATGGCATGATTTGTTCTCAGTGGTGCCATTGTAGCTGCTAGTAATTAATTTTATTTGAAAAGTGTCCATAAAACATCCATTTAAAAGTTTATTCTTAAAATTTTCCAAATATTGATAAGAGGAAGCAGAGAGGGTTGCAGGGACAAGGATACCTAGCAAAAACAACCATGAGAAGTTGGATCTACCTAAGGGCTCAATTCTAATTCCTACTGGTAGGAGAAGATTAATGTATACTTTATGCCTTAGCTTGAGCTGCTATGCAAATTGCCAAAGACTGAGTGACTTCAATATTTATCTCTCACAGTTCTGAAGGCTGGAAAGTCCAAAATCAAGACATTGGTAGATCCAGTGTCTGGAGAGGATCTGTTTCCTGGTTTGCAGAGTGCTGTCTTCTTTTTGTATCCTCACATGGTGATAAGCAGAGAGAGAGAAGGAACAAACTCTCTGGTCTCTTCTCATAAGTGTGCTAATTCCATTCATTCCACTCTCATAACCTCATCACACTCAAAGACCCCTTCTCCTAATAGGTTCACACCACAGGGTTAAGATTTCAATGTATGAATTTTGGGAGACACAATCATTCCGTTCATAACATCTTGAAAGATTGACTCTGAAAGGAAGCCTGACCCTGATAGATCCATTGCTGAGTTCTATGAGGAGCAGAAGTATAACAAAAAACCAGAGCAGGGAGATGGAAGCAAAGATAGGTAGAGCATATCATGCTAAAATTTTTATAGTCCACTTCCTCTCACATTTAAAAACTGGGGAGAATGTTGACTTTTCAGTTTTTCTGCACCTTATCCTGTTTTCTAAATATTTGCCAATAGCCATTTCAATTGTATGTGAATATTCTCTCCCTGCCCTTGCATACATTCACAAGCATGCCTGTGCTTGAGTCTTGGCTTTCTCTTATCATCTCCTTATCTACTTTAGACTCCTGTCCTCTGGTAACCAAGTTGTTCTTTCCTTTCCAATTTCAGCATTACTCTTTTTATTTATTTATTTATTTTTACTATTAGATGCATATCTTTTTTATTTTTCTTTTTTTTTTTAATTTTATTTTATTTTTAAACTTTACAATATTGTATTGGTTTTGCCAAATATCGAAGTGGAAACACGTGTATACCTGTGGCGGATTCATGTTGATATATGGCAAAACCAATACAATATTGTAAAGTTTAAAAATAAAATAAAATAAAATAAATAAAAAATAAAAAAGATAAAAGAAAAAAAAAAGAAGTGGAAACAAAATAGAAATTGAATAGCTTTACTTTTTCTCTGCTCTCATTGTCATTATATCATGTATCTTATACTTT
Source organism: Bubalus bubalis (assembly GCF_019923935.1). Classification (NCBI taxonomy): domain Eukaryota; kingdom Metazoa; phylum Chordata; class Mammalia; order Artiodactyla; family Bovidae; genus Bubalus; species Bubalus bubalis. The sequence continues at coordinate 44,220,654 of NC_059173.1, forward strand.
GAGGCTATAACTTCCCTTTTCCCAAGCACTTAAATAAAGCAAATGTTCAGTGTGCTAACTGTAGAAGATATGGAACTATTTTTTTTTTGGAACTGTTTTATCTATATTTTTTCATTCAATATGCAACAACCCAATGTAAAAGTATTATTATTTTCATTTTACAAATGTATAAACCAAAAATAAAAGAAATTAGGTATCTTTGTCAAAACCTCATAATTAAAAAAACAAGTCATACTTAGAATCAGGTCTGTCATAAAATCTTATTCTCATAAGCAATATATTCTATGATATCTTTTAAGAATTTCTAGTTTTTTATTTTAAAGCCTTACTGTAGGGCTTTAGCCATTCTAATTCAATCCTTATGCGAAGAATCAACTCCTTAGAAAAGACCCTGATGCTGGGAAAGATTGAAGGCAAGAAGGAGAAGAGGGCAGCAGAGGATGAGATGGTTAGATAGCATCACTGACTCAATGGACATGAATCTGAGCAAACTCCAGGAGATAGTGAAGAATAAGGGAGCCTGGCATGTTGCAGTCCTTGGGATCTCAAAGAATCACATGCAACTTAGTGACCGAACAACAACGACAATTATAATCTCCCCTCCCAGGTTTGTGATAATGTGTTTTGTCTGTTTTTGTCTGAGACCTTCCTTCCAATTTTTTAAATATATTTCTTTAAAAATCCAAGTTCATTGCATTTATCTATCAATAGATACATTATTTTCTTTTGTGGTCCTTTATTTAGATAGTATGGAGAAGGAAATGGCAACCCACTCCAGTGTTCTTGCCTGGAGAATCCCAGGGACGGCGGAGCCTGGTGGGCTGCCATCTATGGGATCACACAGAGTCGGACACGACTGAAGTGACTTAGCATTTAAATAGATTCTCAGGATTTAAAAATCAGGATGATTTTTAAAATTAGCTCATTCCACTTGAGCCACATATCTAAACGTTAGGAATTGATAACCTTTATAAATGACTTTAGGTCATCAAAGCAAATCTATACTCAGCTGGAGACAGTGCTCACTGTTTCACCCTAGTGCTCTTGTTGGCAAGATGCTTCATGGGTGTGGAAGCCATTCTGAAGACATCAAGTAAACAATGCTGAGCCTGTGATCAATTCCCCCAAAGACTGAAGACTGCATTTACTATAATCACACACAGAGTAGCACACATATAGATACACTTGTCACTCAAAATCACCTATTTACATGTACTAGTAAGACAAGCATGTGTCAGGATGATGCTAGTGCACTGATAATCACCTGGTTAATTCTGATCCCTGATAGTATCAGTTAGGGGGAATGGTGTAGAGGGAGTGATATATTGTACTTCATTTTTTAGATTTGAATTTGGGGTTGCTCCTTACCAGATTATTATTCAAACCTCACTTTCAGAATTTTCTGTGTTACCTAGGTAGAATTAGGTTTTATTTTTTTGGAATCTGATCTTTAATAAACTATTTTTAAATTAAAAAACACATAAATTTGTCACTTTTTACAAGATAGCATGATTCTGATGATTATAATTTTTCATTCAAATTAAAGTTTTCTTGTTCGAAGAGAACACAATTTTGCAAATATGATCAATAAACTTACTTGCTCTACCAATTTTTTTTTGTTTATACCTAAAAATAGAGGTTTTAACCTCTCCCTTTTAAATGGATTCAGTGGTTAGTAATTAGATTTAAATGTATAACTTTTCAGTTTTTCTATAGTTTTCTTGACAGTAACTCCTTGGGAAACCCGTATGCCTAGAGGTAGCTTTTTTCAAGCACTGTAACTTGTGTAGCACTTTAATTCCTTAATGTCCAAGTGTCCACTATGTATATAAAACGTGACTTTAGACATGGAAACAGATCTGAGCTGAAGCTCCTGCTTAGCATGAGCACTTGACCATCTGACTCTGAGCTGTGAACCAGGAATAGCGATACTTCTTACTTTACATAGTTTACTTAGGACTATACAAGAACTCCTTACTATAGTCTTACTATAAAGACATTACTTGTATAAAATCTGGCCTTGGATTCTGAGCACAACTGATTGCTGCGTTAGTCCCACGAAAGTTGTGCCATGTCTTTCTCACAGCCCACATCCAGTGTCTGCAAATCCCTTGCTCTGATATAACTCAGTAGAGAGCATCATGTTCCCAATCAGGTATAGAAAGACATACACAAAGGAACTTCTCATTGAGAGTGTGTCTCCTATGTAAATCAGCACATCTTGTTCATTAACACAGCTGAGGATAATCAGGCCACAGAGCCAAGAGCATATTGGAAGGGGTCCAGAAAGCTCCAAAGCCAGATAGATGGAAGCAGATTGGGATATGTCTGGAAATCAGAGTCTGCCTACTAAATACTACCTGCTCTCCCTGGAATCACTGACTGGGAAAAAAAAAAAAACAACAACACATTGCCCACCCTCTCCCCACCCCTGCTCAAGGAACTTTCAGATGAAGTCAGACAGAATTATCTCCTCTTGCTTTATGTAGATTATAGGAACATTCTCAAATAGCCAACGCTGCATGCAATTTATTTTGTCTTACCCTCTGTTCTTCTGAATGACACCACTTGGCAGGAGGTTTTGCCACTTTCAGAAGGTTCAGGGCCTTAGTGGGTAGCAGGCTTCCTCAGTGGAGATTTATCATGTAGAATAATTCATTGAGCCATATGTTCCAATGAATATATACAGAATGTTGTAAATACATCTACTGCATTTCTCATTTGCTACCAGAGGGAATCCATCTTTCACATTTTCCAGCAGAGCACTTGACTGCCGATGTTAGAAAATATTTTGCTTTAAGTTTTATTCTGACTCTTCCCTCTGGTATGATTTACCTGGTTTTTATTTTCTGCTAAAGTCTAAGCTTTATGTGAATATTTCATTTAGAAATGCCATAAACTGTTGGATATTCTTGGGCTGATAATTTCCACCAGAATAATCTCTCCTGGCATTTGCCTGTCATAGCAGATGCCACCTGTTTAAGCACTTGTTCCGTGTGATGCAGGAAAGGATTTTTTAACCCTGAGTTAAAGCAGCATAACAAGATGTTATTCTAATTGCTAGAGGCCTTTGATACAGATTCAGTCATAATCAGATAGTCTAGTCCATGTACCTCTTGTGTTTCCACTTTCCAGGCTGAGCTTGTGGTTGTTCCCTGTGAAACATGTTTAATATCAGTTATTTTAGCAAGATCACAAAGTAATGTCAGCTGAGCTCAAACTCAGTGTCTTAAGTTTTGATTAATGACTGGGAGCAGAGAGTTAATATTGGAGTGTGGATACTTTAGAGTTTGTCCTTGATAGGGTTGACTATTTTGGAGGGAAGCATAATAAAACATAAAGAAGGCTGAGTACTGAAGAATTGATGTTTTCAAATTGTGGTGCTGGAGAAGACTCTTGAGAGTCCGTTGGAATGCAAGCAAGGAGATCAAACTAGTCAATCCTTAAGGAAATTAACCCTGAATATTCATTGGAAGGACGGATGCTGAAGCTGAAGCTCAAATACTTTGGCCACCTGATGCAAAGAGCTGAGTCATTGGAAAAGACCTTGATATTAGGAAAGATTAAGGGCAGGAGGAGAAGGGGGCAACAGAGGATGAGATGGCTGGATGGCATCACTGACTCAGTGGACATGAATTTGAGCAAATTCCGGGAGACAGTGAAGGACAGGGAAAGAGTCGAATGTGGCTGCGACTAAACAACAGCCACAAATAATAAAACATAGTTTGGAACTGGGAAAAAATTAAGGAAGTAGACATGATTGTTTCTGTATCTATTTTGTATGGAATCCTGAAGGTAGTTTGTGAGCCACTAAAGATTGGTTGCTTCTCTCTGTTCCATATGTGTTTACAGTTTCAGTTTCCAAAACATGAATTTGGATGTTAGGACTGTTTTGAAGCCTAAAACATGGAGAACATTCTTATTACTTTGTTGTCTTCCTAGTACAAGATACTCTAATCTTCTTCACTTTTTCAACCTGCTTTATTGATCAAATGCTACTTCATTTTCCATTTAGGATAGATAGAAGAGGATAGATGGAGAAAGTTGCTGCTGCTGCTGCTGCTAAGTTGCTTCAGTCGGGTCTGACTCTGTGCGACCCCATAGATGGCAGCCCACCAGGCTCCCCCATTCCTGGGATTCTCCAGGCAAGAACACTGGAGTGGGTTGCCATTTCCTTCTCCAATGCATGAAAGTGAAAAGTGAAAGTGAAGTCGTTCAGTCCTGTCCAACTCTTAGCGACCCCATGGACTGCAGCCTACCAGGCTCCTCCGTCCATGGGATTTTCCAGGCAAGAGTACTGGAGTGGGATGCCATTGCCTTCTCCGTGGAGAAAGTTAAAGGGGAATAAAAAATAAGCGGGGAAACTATTAATGAATACCATGGATAAAATAAGCCAGTTGTCTTTTTTTTTTTTTTTTTTTCATTTTTACTACAGAACTTCAGTGATCTCTTAAAACCTTTTGGCCTTCAAATGGCAAGAGCTGCCAATGCTTTGGAGGAGATTGGATTCATATTGTAAATGAAGAGAAGGGAGAGAGTGGAGGCAAAGTGTAAACTGATTGTGGTTGGAGAGACAGCAACTTACATGTGAAACAAAATGTAGTTATTTGATTATGCATACCTCATTCTCACTTGAAAGCATGGAATAAAGACTGAACAACTGAATTAGAAATAAAATAGCTCTCAAGTAGATATAATTTTCTAATATAGCTGATAAAACATACCTTTTAATTTTCCACTTCTCCTGCTTCCTTCAGTTGTCTAATAAAGGAGATTTCCCTCCCATTCATATGTCCCCTGCAGTGATCTGTTAATAACCCAGATCAAAAATATGCTTGCTATTGGTCTACTACAATTGTGTGAAAGAAACTAGTGACAGCAGACACAGCTGCTACCAGAAAAGACAGTTTGTTGGCAGCCTGACAGTTGTTGACTGTTTGAGAGTTTAAGTACCAAGGCCCTGAATGCCCTGCAGTTATCCTATGGAAATACTGGAAATTCTCCAAGTTTAAGACACCAAGGATGTGACTGTCATGTCTGCCTGTGCCTTCTTTTATCAAATGTAGCTTTATCTTATCAAGTTAATGTCATTTCTGAGGCAGAAAAGAGGAACAAAAAGAATGTGCCTTCCAGAACACCAAATTCAAAATGGCACCTAGCTCTCTCATATCATGCTGTCTTTAGAATTGTCATTAATGATACAAGATCAGGAACTGGGAATTCGTTTTTAACATCCCTCTGCTGCTTCATTTAAACCAGTTACAAACATGCTTTCATCTCCATCTTGAAAATCCCAAGTGCTCAGCATAGTAAAAAAAAAATGTAAAACTTGCTTTACCACAGAATTTTACAAATATTCTTTATATAAATGTTTTTATTATTAAATAAGAAATTTTGTAATTTGTCAAATTATAGGAAGAATAAGAAAAGATTAACTTCTGCTTTAATTTAGAATTTGAGACCTAAAATTAAGACATTTATAGATATGTCTATAGTTCTTTCAATAGTTTTGTAGTGTAATTGGAAATACTATAATGCGAGTCTGCTTTACCAATCCTTTGTCAGTGGATTATGAGCAAAACCCATAGTCAGTAGTTGTTAGAATAATTTCTTTGTTCTGCTTCTGCATCGTCGTTTAGTTTCTTGCTGTATCTCAGATGGAATCAGGCTTTTTTGTGTTGTGCTGGTCTCTTTCTTGTAGAACAGAGTGCTACACTAATTGAAAAGAATTTTTAGTTTATTTGCATGCAATTGGTTAATGTTCGGTCTCTAGGACACATCAACTTGGACTGCACTAGCTATTTCTGTGTCTATTTGTTACTACACATAATTGCACGATGCTGGGGAGATAGTCCTTTATGCGCTCTTCAAAATGCATGAAAATGCCTCCAGAAAAAAATGTTTACTGCAGCTGCAATGGGGAGGATTTTTTTTTTAACCTCCCTGATGTTAGGAGAAAATAAGAATAACTTCTGATTAGATTTCTACCTGGGAGACTTTGCTTCATTACTCAAAAGATTTTTCTTTCTGTTTCCCACAATCAAATATCACACCACTCCTCCATATAGTACCTGGAGTTGAGAGGTTTCCTTGTAGCATCTTCATGATTTTGAAACATAAATGAATCCCTGTTGCATGTGAGTTTCATAGAGTACTACATTAAGCATCGTTGAGTAGCCCAAGAGCTAATTCTTGAAGCATTAATAGGATTTAAAAAGGTGAGAGTGTGAAAAAGAGGAGTTATAAGCCCATGAAATCTTTCCAACAAAACAGTTCATAAGTTCATAAGAGGTGTGTTGAAGATGATTGTTGAATGGTGAGCAATCTGTGTTAGATGGATTATAGCTGACTCTTGAACAACCTTGGTATGAATTGCAAATTCACTTCTACGTGGATTTTCCCACTAAATTAAAACTGTAGTATTGTATGATCCATAGTTGCTTGTACCTGTATGTGCAACTTTGGATATGGAGGACCTACTCTAAAGTTATATATGGATTTTCCACTGTGTAGTGTTGGTGCCTCTAACCCCTATTACTGTTCAAGGGTCAATTTATATATGCTTGACAAGTCAGAAAAGGGAAAGCACTAGATGGCTGGATGGTCTGTCATTAAAGGGCTGATTTTAGACTTTACTCAGTGCTTCAACTGGGGATTGTTCAGAATTATGTTAAAAAGATTCATCTAGTAGTGGTGTGAATGATGCATTTGAATAGCAAGGGGATTCTGCCTATCCCTTCTCTCAGAAAGGGAACCATCAGTTAGAAGTTTCTGTAAATTTTGTGACAGCTAGTAGGATGGTGACACTGGGATGGAAAGTAGGGGATACATATAAGAGGAAGCAGGAGTTCTCTGATGGTCCAGCAGTTATCTACCTTCCAATGCAGGGCTTGCTGGGTTGATCCCTGTTGGAGAGCTAAGACCCCACATGCCTCAGGGCATCTAAGCCCATGCACCCTGATCCTATGTACTGCAACTAAGACCTGACACAGCCAAATAAATGAATAAAAAATAATATTTAAAAAAATAGAAAAAGAGGGAACACAGAGGTCTCACTTTAGAAGTTTAACCATTTACTCATATCCACACAGTTTCCAGTGTCAGTGATAGAAAATTTAAAATAACCCTGAGCTTATTGTAGTGGAATATTTCCAGGAATAGACAAGATAACAGTGTAAAAATCCAAGGACAGAGATAAATAAATTTGCTTTTAAAATGCATTGTATTTGAAGTTCTAAGGAAAACATCTAGGTGAAAATATGAAACAGGCAGCTGGGGGCAAGAGCAGAATTGAGATCTGAAAGTGCATGGTGTGCGAATGAATGGGCTTTTCAGGGAGGGTAACAATATTTCTACACAAGAGCTGTTCATTAACTTTGATGGTTATTTGAATAACATGTTTTACAGGATTAAATCACTTTGGTTGGTCATGTCTCATTAAGTAACGCATCAGTAAGTGAGCACATGAAGAATGTGGGAAGGAGGAAAGGAACAAATAGCCATCTTTTGTTGGCTGGATGGCATCACTGACTCGATGGATGTGAATCTGAGTGAACTCCGGGAGTTGGTGATGGACAGGGAGGCCTGGCGTGCTGCGATTCATGGGGTCGCAAAGAGTCGGACACGACTGAGCGACTGAACTGAAATGAACGGATGGAATGAAATATGTTAGTTTTGAAGACCTTACTAAATTTTTAAAGAATAGTATCCCCAGTTTCACAGTTGGCTTGGAATCTGTTTGTCTGCTTTGGCTTGCTTATTTTTGTACTGTACTTGGTTTTACAGCAAAGAAGCTTCTACTCAGACTATTATTTAAACAGATTTTTTTGTTCTACATGAAGCCTATGATTCTGCATAAACTCCTCAAAATACTTTGATCTGGATTATATTTAACTGCTATATTTAATGAATTTTAAAAATTTAGTACTGTAAACTGAATTGCAACACAGTGTTCATATTTTAGCGTTGCCTTTTAGTTCTTTTTTTTCATATGAATACAGATAAATTTGGAAGTTAAAAAGATAAGTAGATGATAAAGTATTTGGTAATTGCCTAACATTCAGTATTTGGTAACTTTCTAAGATTCATTCAGTTTGACAGTTTAAATCCCCTAAATTATTGAAAGCATGAGATATTCAGAAATTACTGTTGTTTTCAAAATTATTTAAAAATTTTTCTTCTTCATTATTGAAGTATAATTGACAAATAAATGTGTATATATTTAAAGTATACAACATGATAATTTGATATAGATACATTATGAAATAATTACCATGATCATGTTAATTAACATATCTGTGACCTAACATAGTCACCATTGTGTGTGTGTGTGTGTGTGTGATAAGAATCTGGTAAGATCTGCTCTCAGCAAATGTCAATTATTTATACTGCTAAGTCACTTCAGTCGTGTCCGACTCTGTATGACCCCATAGACGGCAGCCCACCAGACTCCCCTGTCCTTGGGATTCTCCAGGCAAGAACACTAGAGTGGGTTGCCATTTCCTTCTCCAATGCATGAAAGTGAAAAGTGAAAGGGAAGTCGCTCAGTCATGTCCGACTCTTCGTGACCCCATGGACTGTAGCCTACCAGGCTCCTCCATCCATGGGATTTGTCAGGCAAGAGTACTGGAGTGGGGTGCCATTGCCTTCTCCGAATTATTTCTACAATACAGTATTATTAACTATAGTTACTATGCTGTTCATTAGATCCCCATTACTTACTTGTAAGTGAGGACTTGTGCCATTTGACTAGCACCTCCCTCATTTCCTCCATCCCTCAGTGCCTGATAACCACCATTCTACCTCTGTTTCCATGAATGTGACCTTTTCTTCTGTTAGATTCCACATATAAGTGAAATCACACAGGGTTTGTCTTTATCTAGCTACACTTAAAGTCCTCTAGGTTCATCCATGTTGTTGCAAATGGTAGGATTTTCTTCTTACTCATGACTAAATAATGTTTATATATGTATGTGTGTACTTGTATCTCATATCTTCTTAATATTTTCTTCTGTTGACAGACACTGAGATCATTTCCATATCTTGACTATTGTGAGTAATGCTGTAATGAACATGGCAGTAGAGAAATCTCTTTGAGATACTAATAGTGTTACTTTTGCATATATATCAGAAGTGGGATTGCTGGATCATATGGCAGTTCTATTTTTAATTTTTTGAAAAAGGACTATACTGTTTTCCATAATGGCTGCACCAATTTACGTTCCCATTAACAGTGTACAAGAGATCCCCTTTCTCCACATTCTTGCCAGCACTTGTTATTTCTTGCCTTTTTGATAAAAGCTATCCTAACAGATGCTAGGCGATAATGATTTGTTATTTTTAATTGTAAGACCTTGTTGAGGCTTGATTTAAGGGGGTGAATCTAATAATCCATTTCAGGAGAGGCAGACCTGTGTAAGACAAAACTTTTTAAAATAATTGACTTTCCAGAGGTACTCTGTGTAAAAGCAAAGTTCTGTCTAAACTTTTTCAGTTAAATAACTGGCATTAAATACCACCAGATTGGGATTTCTGTATTTAGCTACTAAACTAAATTGAGATGTGAAGCTTCGTAAAACGGTAAAAACAAAACAAAATAAACAAACCAAAAAACCTTCCTTAACCTGAACCTTTATTTGAAATATTTTTGACACTTTAAAAAAGTCCCTAAGCTTTTGAAAATTAATGCTTTGGCTCTTTTTCTCCCCCAAACAAGTGCCTTTGGGATAAACATTTGTGTTCTGTGCTAAATAAAAACCAAATGCAAAGCTGATGTATAGCACTTCTGAATAAGAGTGCAGAGTTATGCTTCTGCAATCCCCCTGTTGGGTGTCTGTCCTTGTCTGTTGGCTTATGCTTAGCAACCCACTTATATTTAGGTGATAGCTGTGTGTAACATCCTCAAGGAAAGTTCTGATTGATACAAAGAAGGAATGGTAATTGTGTAAGTGACAATCTCTTCAAAGGCTCAGGACTGGAGTTGCATACTGTAAGGTGTTAGGGGTTGTGACATGTTCCTCCTAGCCACTTCATGTTATAATGTTATGTCTCCTCACATGGTGGATTTACACCACATCCTTATAAGATTTTTTTTTCAACTTTCCTTTCCATTACAAGCTATGGTATAAATGAAAAATTGCTTTTAAACAGATTTGGGGCACAATACCATGCTTTCTACCCATGAATCAATCTGTGAATATACACAAAGGTTATCAAGGAGCTTCACAAATAGTCTCTTGCAAGAAAAGCCCTGTTTTAAGCAGGATTACTGTCAGGAAAGCTCACTAAATGCTGGGACTATCTGGGTTTTTATTTTTCTACTTAATATCTATAACTAGAAACTTTTGAACATAAAAATAGCAGTTATTCAGAGATGTTAAGAATATCATCATTAATTCAATTACTGTTTAATGTGATAATATTTTTTGAGAAAAAAACTATTATGATTATTATTTTAAATATAAATTTATTTATTTTAATTGGAGGCTAATTACAATATTGTATTGGTTTTGCCATACATCAACATGAATCTGCCATGGGTATACACGTGTTCCCCATCCTGAACCCCCTTCCCACCTCCTTCCCCATACCATCCCTCTGGGTCATCCCAGTGGACCAGCCCCGAGCATCCTGTATCATGCATCGAACCTGGACTGGCGATTCATTTCACATGTGATATTATACATGTTTCAATGCCATTCTCCCAAATCATCCCACCCTCGCCCTCTCCCACAGAGTCCATAAGACTGTTCTATATATCTGTGTCTCTTTTGCTGTCTCGCATAAAGGGTTATTGTTACCATCTTTCTAAATTCCATATATATGCGTTAGTGTACTGTATTGGTGTTTTTCTTTCTGGCTTACTTCACTCTGTATAATAGGCTCCAGTTTCATCCACCTCATTAAAACTGATTCAAATGTATTCTTTTTAATGGCTGAGTAATACTCCTTTGTGTATATGTACCACAGCTTTCTTATCCATTCATCTGCTGATGGACATCTAGGTTGCTTCCATGTCCTGGCTATTATAAACAGTGCTGCGATGAACATTGGGATACACGTGTCTCTTTCAATTCTGGTTTCCTTTGTGTGTACGCCCAGCAGTGGGATTGCTGGGTGGTATGGCAGTTCTATTTCCAGTTTTAGAAAAAAAACTATTATTTTTTAAAATTAATTTAATAATTTTAATTGGAGGATAATTTTAGTTTTATTGTTACATTTAAAATCTGGATTATTTTGTTATATATACTAATGTATAGATGAAAATAGGCCTCAGTATATAAATCATCAAATGTCTTTATTTTCATTCTTTATTATCTTTGTAAGGGAGAGAAAAATGTTTACATATTCAGAAATCATTAAGGAATTCAATATAATGAATACAGACTGTTACATTATTTATTGAAAAATCTTTCCATTTTCTACACTCACTTTGAAAGAGACAAAGTAGAAAGTACAACATTACACATTAGGAGCTTTACTAATAATACATGTACTCATGCTACATTATTGACTTGCCAGTATTTAAAATAATACTATGCTCAACTACTCTTCAATTACTAATTTCTATATTGAAGTACCAAAGGCAATAATTTTCCATCTTATAATACATTACTATTAATTTTTCAAATTTTCACTGATACTAATACCACCAGGTTAAATCCAGAGATAAACAAAAATTTTTCAGTAATTTGACTTAATCAACATAATACGTTGGGTTTGTGACAAAAAGTTTATACTTATTATTTTCTCACTTGCTATTTAAATTAAAAACTCAGTTTAGCTGCTGCCTTAGCTTAGCTCCCCTGGAAGAAGAACATGAGATGTGACCAGAGAGAGCCCAAAATGAGGTAGTTTACTCAGGAAATGTCCCAAGGGATCAGGAAGGAAGGGCACGAAGAGTGAAAGGGAAGAGGGAACAATACAAGGATGATTATGGGTGTAGACACAGTGAGGAGGGCCATTGTTCTTGTCCCATAGGAATTTGATGTGTCTCAGAACTCTCTGTCCAGGAAATCAAAACGGAAAGCATTTATCTCTTGGTTCCCATTTCTCATTAGTCAAAGATGAGTTCTTGGACAGAGGTTAATTCCCTTGTATTTCTGGATTGTACATGTATGAGTGCCAATGGGTTCCCACGGGTCTTCCTGAACTGTGGCATCAAAAGAGCCCTGGGGCAAGAAGCAAGAGGTGTGTGGTACATTAGGTGGGTGCTCTCAGGTTGTACGACTTCCCTGGTGGCTCAGACAGTAAAGCGTCTGTCTACAATGCGGGAGACCCGGGTTCGAGCCCTGGGTTGGGAAGATCCCCTGGAGAAGGAAATGGCAATCCACTCCAGTACTATTGCCTGGAAAATCCCATGGACAGAGGAGCCTGGTAGGCGGCAGTCTATGGGGTCGTAAAGAGTCGGACACAACTGAGCGACTTCAATCAATCATCTCAGGTTGTACTGGCAAGAAGTAGGTGGAAACCAGTTCTGGAATTGACCTCTAAGGCTGGGACGGGACTACTAGGTAAAGCCAGTAGGATTTAAGTGGTGTCTAACCCCATGGACAGAGGAGCCTGGCCTGCTACATTCCATGGGGTCACAAAGAGTTGGACACAGCTTAGCAACTGAACAACAGATTCAATACAGTTGTTTAGATACTATAACTGAGACTATGACTTTATAAATAACCTGCTGAGTTGCATATATATAAATCTAATTAAGATGCACATGTGAGCCATTTTATTGTATTTTCATATCATCTGCTGCCTCTTCCCTAAAGGTGGACAATTTCTGCCCCTGACTCTCTTCCTCTTTCATTTATGGTACTGCCCTAGCTATAAATCTAGTAGTGACCATGGTCTCTCTTCTCCAGTCCCCATATTCAACTGTTCACCAAGTCTCAAAGCTTTAAAGTGCATGCACGCTATTACCCAAATCTATTCTTTCCTGCCTATTTCTATTAATATAGCTCTCCTTGTTGTTATTTAGTTGCTAAGTTGTGTCCAACTCTTTGAGACCCAGTGGACTGTAGCCCACCAAGCTTCTCTGTTCATAGGATTTCCCAGGCAAGAATACTGGAGTGTGTTCCAGTTGCCTTCTCCAAGGTATCTTTCTGACCCAGGAATCAAACCTGCATTTCCTGCTTGGCAGGATGACTCTTTCTTTTACCACTGAACCACCTTGGAAGCTCATGGATCTCATTGGTGGCTGATTATTTGGGATATCTTTCTTCTTTGTTTGTGATGGTCTTGGGCAATTAGACATATAAAATTATTCATACTGTCTTTGTAAGCCTTGACAACTCACCATGATTAGTGAGGAAAGTAAAATCTCGTTTGGAGATTTCATTGAACAATATAATTATTAGAATATGCAAAAATCTTCTTCTATTGGGTTATAGGGAAATTGGTAGGATTGGAAAAATGAAATAAAACAAACGGCATGGAAAATGATTCTTACAGCATTTCGAGAAATTTGCAAAGTATACACTTCATATTTGTTCCTTCAATTAAGCCATGAACTATGTATTTCCTATATATGAAGTTTTCATTTCAGTGTGTTGATTAATAAACATTCAAACAGATGTCACATAACTTCTGAGGACTAAGATATTAAAAATATATAAAGAAGTCAACAAGAAAATTGTAGTTTTTACCAATTGCATGTTGAGTAAAGTATGATGAAAATAATATGTAAAGTTCTTAAGAAAAATTCTGTGTGCATTATTGGGGATAAGAATAGTGCCAGAGTGAAGTAAGCCAGAAAGAAAAACACCAATACAGTATACTAACGCATATATATGGAATTTAGAAAGATGGTAACAATAACCCTGTATACGAGACAGCAAAAGAGACACTGATGTATAGAACAGTCTTTTGGACTCTGTTGGAGAGGGAAAGGGTGGGATGATTTGGCAGAATGGCATTGAAACATGTGTAATATCATATATGAAACGAGTTGCCAGTCCAGGTTCGATGCACGATACTGGATGCTTGGGGCTGGTACACCTGGACGACCCAGAGGGATGGTATGGGGAGGGAGGAGGGAGGAGGGAGGAGGGTTCAGGATGGGGAACATGTGTATACCTGTGGCGGATTCATGTTCATATATGGCAAAACCAATACAATATTGTAAAGTTAAAAAATAAAAATAAAAAATAAAAAAAAAGAAAAAAGAAAAAAAAAGAAGAGTGCCCACTTTATAGAGTTATTTTGAGGATTAAATGAGTTAGTACATGCAAATTCCTTGGAGCAGTTTTGATATACATATATACAATTAATGTTTACAATTAACATATACAATTAATGTTTATTATTATATCACTTTTCCTATTTTAGCTAAATATTTAAATATTTTCCAAAGTTTTAATAAATTGACTAGAACATAAATGTTTGAAAATTAATCATGTGAATCTTGAAAAGGTCTTCCTCTTTTTTTTCAAATATGTAACTTGTCTAAAGCAGTCTTTTACTTTGCACATGTTCGTGAGTGGGTGTGTGTATGTGTGTGTGTGTGTGTGTGTAGTGAGAGGTTGCTCACAGAGCTATTTGCTATTTAATTAACAAAATTCTAGAGGAATACTCTTTGCTTTTTGTATTTCAGAACCTAAAATTGTTAGCAATTAATACAACGAGCCAGGTCGGTAGGTGCCCAATATGCTACTGGAGAAGAGTGGAGAAATAACTTAAGAAAGAATGAAAAGATGGAGCCAAAGCAAAAACAACACCCAGCTGTGGATATGAAGGGTAATGGAAGTAAAGTCTGATGCTGTAAAGAGCAATATTGTATAGGAATACAACCTGGAATGTTAGATCCATGATTCAAGGCAGATCGAAAGTGGTTAAACAGGGCTTTCCTTGGGCTTCCCTTGTGGCTGAGCTGGTAAAGAATCTGCCTGTAATGTTGGAGACCTGAGTTTGATCCCTAGGTTGGGAATATCCCCTGGAGAATGGAAAGGCTATCCAATCCAGTATTCTGGCTTGGAGAATTCCATGGACTAGTCCATGGGGTCGCAAAGAGTCAGATATGACTGAGCAAATTCCACTTTCACTTTCAAACAGGAGATGGCAAGAGTGAACATCAGCATTTTAGGAATCAGTGAACTAACATGAACTGGAATGGGTGGATTTAACTCAGATGACCATTATATCTACTACTTTTGGCAAGAATCCTTTAGAAGAAATGGAGTAGCCATCATAATCAACAAAAGAATCCAAACTGCAGTATTTGGATGCAATCTCAAAAACAACAGAATGCTCTCTGTTCATTTCCAAGGCAAACCATTCAATATCACAGTAATCCAAGTCTATGCCCTGACCAGTAATGCTAAAGAAGCTGAAGTTGAACAGTTCTATGAAGACCTACAAGACCTTCTAAAACTAACAATCAAAAAAGATGTCCTCTTCATTATAGGGGACTGGAGTGCAAAAGTAGGAAGTCAAGAGCTACCTGGAGCAAAAGGCAAATTTGGCCTTGGAGTACAAAACAAAGCAGGGCAAAGGCTAACAGAGTTTTGCCAAGAGAATGCACTGGTCATAGCAAACACCTTCTTCCAACAACACAAGAGAAGAGTCTACACATGTACATCATTAGATGGTCAATGCCGAAATCAGATTATATTCTTTGCAGCCAAAGATTGAGAAGCTCTATACAGTCAGCAAAAACAAGACAAGCAGCTGATTGTGTCTCAGATCATGCACTCCTTATTGCCAAAATCAGACCTAAATTGAAAAAGTAGGGAAACCATTAGATCATTCAGGTATGACCCAAATCGAATCCCTTACAATTATACAGTGGAAGTGACAAATAGATTCAAGGGATTATATCTGATGGACAGAGTGCCTGAAGAACTATGGACGGAGGTTCATGACATTGTACAGGAGGCAGTGATCAAAACCATCTGAAGAAAAAGAAATGCTAAAAGGCAAAATGGTTGTTTGAGGAGGCCTTACAAATAGCTGAGAAAAGAAGAGAAGCGAAAAGCAAAGGAGAAAAGGAAAGATATATCTATCTTAACGCAGAGTTCCAAAGAATAGCAAGGAGAGATAATAAAGCCTTCCTCAGTGATCAATGCAAAGAAATAGAGGAAAACAATAGAATGGGAAAGACTAGTGATCTCCTCTAGAAAATTCAAGATAGCAAGGGAATATTTCATGCAAAGATGGGCACAGTAAAGGACAGAATGGTATGGATTGAACAGAAGCAGAAGATATTAAGAAAAAGTGGCAAGAATACACAGAAGAACTATATAAAAAAGATCTTCATGACCCAGATAACCATGATAGTGTGACCACTCACCTAGAGCCAGACATCCTAGAATGTGAAGTCAGGTGGGCCTTAGGAAGCATCACTACAAACAAACCTAGTGGAGGTGATGGAGTTCTAGAGCTATTTCAAATCCTAAAAGATGATGCTGTGAAAGTGCTGCACTCAATAGGCCAGCAAATAGGAACACTCATCAGTGGTCACAGAACTGGAAAAAATCAGTTTTCATTCCAATCCTAAGGAAAGGCAATGCCAAAGAATGTTCAGACTACTGCACAATTGCACTCATCTCACATGCTAACAAGGTAATGCTCAAAATTCTCCAAACCAGGCTTGAACAGTACGTGAACCATGAACTTCCAGATATTCAAGCTGGATTCAGAAAAGGCAGAGGACCAGAGATCAAATTGCCAACATCAGCTGGATCATCGAAAAAGCAAGAGAGTTTCAGAAAAACATCTATTTCTGCTTTATTGACTATGCCAAAGCCTTTGACTGTGTGGATCTCAACAAACTGTGGAAAATTCTTCAAGAAATGCGAATACCAGACCACCTGACCTGCCTCAGAAATCTGTTTCCAGGTCAAGAAGCAACAGTTAAAACTGGACATGGAACAACAGACTGGTTCCAAATTGAGAAAAGAGTACGTCAAGGCTGTATATTGTCGCCCTGCTTATTTAACTTATATGCAGAGTACATCAACGAAATGCCAGTCTGAATGAAGCACAGGCTGGAATCAAGATTGCCGGGAGAAATATCAATAACTTCAGATATGCAGATGACACCACCCTTATGGGAGAAAGGGAAGAACTAAAGAGCCTCTTGATGAAAGTGAAAGAGGAGAGTGAAAAAATTGGCTTAAAACTCAACATTCAGAAATCTAAGATCATGGCATCCAGTCCCATCACTTCATGGCAAATAGATGGGGAAACAATGGAAACAGTGACAGACGTTATTTTTTTTGGCTCCCAGATCAGTGCAGATGGTGATTGCAGCCATAAAATGAAAAGACATTTTCTCCTTGGAAGAAAAGCTATGACCAACCTAGACAGCATATTAAAAAGCAGAGACCATACTTTGCCAACAAAGGTCCATCTAGTCAAGGCTATTGTTTTTCCAGTGGTCATGTATGGATGTGAGAGTTGGACTATAAAGAATGCTGAGCGCTGAAGAATTGATGCTTTCCAACTGTGATGTTGGAGAAGACTCTTGAGAGTCCCTTAGACTTCAAGGAGATCAAAGCAGTCAATCCTGAAAGAATCAGTCCTGAATATTCATTGGAAGGACTGATGCTGAAGCGGAAACTCCAATACTTTGGCCACCTGATGGGAAGAACTGACTTATTTGAAAAAATCCTGATGTTGGGAAAGATTGAAGGCAGGAGGGGAAGGGATGACAGAGGATGAGATGGTTCGATGGCATCGCCGACATGATGGACATGAGTTTGAGTAGGCTCCAGGAGTTGGTAATGGACAGGGAAGCCTGGCGTGCTGCAGTCCATTGGGTCACAAAGTGTCAGAAATGACTGACTCACTGAACTATACTGAATACAACAAGTACTCAATCCACTATAGTCACTCTAATGATTAAATTATAAAATATGATTCTTAATGGGGTAGACATTCTTTTTCTTCAATATTTTTTATAATTGGAATATTTTATATTTAGTTATGAGAAATTCTTTGTGTTTTCTAATTTATTGATATAATTATTTTCTAATTAAACATAATGCTGGTTGAAATATGATGTGTACTCAGTCGGTCTAATTCTGAGGCCCCATGAATTGTAGCCCACCACACTCCTCTGTCCATGGAATTTTCCAAGAATACTGGAGTGGGCTGCCATTTCCTTTTCCAGGGGATCTTCCTGACCCAGGATTGAACCTGCATCTCATGTGTCTCCTGTATTGGCAGGTGGATTCTTTAATACTGCGCTACTTGGGAAGCTTTGAAACTGGTTGAAAGGCATTAGATCAACTCCAGAACACCTTTACTGACACTTTGTAGGGAAAAAAAAAAAAGTTATGATAGTTGCAGTAAAATAAGGCCACTATTCAGTCATTGTCTGGGCAGCTGATTTCTTGAAGAAGACCGAGAACCTACCTGCCTTCCAGGACGTGACTCAAGTCATCTATTCTATTTAAGGTGAATTACTTTCACTTTCCTTTGGCTGGAAGACTCAGAGGGAAAAGGGTCACAATCATGCTCTGATGCTCAGTACTGCTTCTGCAGTCTTTTCATTGGCACAGGAACATAATACAATGGAGATATCAATCAATGCAGATCTCAGTCCAAAAAGCTTCCCTTGAAAATCAGATAACAGAAACACTTCATTCTAGCAGACTTTTCTACTTACCAGCAGACTGCAAAGGTTGATTGCCAAGGGTTTTGTAAATGAAAAGCCTCGCGCCCTTAATGCATCCAGGCAGGGGATAATTCTGAAGTGGAATTTAGCAAAAAACCATGTGAAACATCACAAAAGATTGTACTATGCCACACAGGTAGCTCCATGGAACATAATGTGTTATTCACCACTGATCGTATCACCTCCTGCCTGTCCATTCAACACGGAAGCCCAAACAAATAAATTCTTGCTTCTCTAAAAGAGTTTTCTGCTTTATTGTTTTCCAATTTTTACAATATCAGTTTAAAAAAAGAGTAATTACTTGGAGAAAAATGTGAAATAAAATTACTACATTTTTCATCATGACATTAACTTAAACATTTTTCAATAATAATTTGGAGCAGTTCAGGGCAGTGTGACCTCACAGTGGTGACGGGAGTCCTCACATTGGTCCCATTTCAGTTAACAGGAATTGTGAGTGTTATTCCATACAAAACATTTTGACAGTTTACCCCACAGAGTCTTGCACACTGTGGAAACAGGAGGTCATTGGTAAAACAACCTGGAAATAAAAGTTAATGTGACGAAATCCATATTTTGATAGGGAATCAACTTGGGAACAAAATAATATGCTGGGAGGCAAAATCTGGATGCTCAAATGGATCCTTGATTTTGTAAATACCTTGGGCTTGATAATTATCAGACACTATATTTGATATTGCCCACCAGAGTATGGTTTAAGCCCTTCCAGGGAAAAACAAAGAATAGCATAGCATGCTGTTCCTGAAATGCAGAATGAAGTTAAGAACTAGATGTTTGCTGGTCCAATTAAGATTTAAAGTTTAGTTATAACCAAAATGAAATTTTAGTAAAGAGTTATTGAAGACAAAACAAAGAAGTTAAAAAAAAAAAAGCAGAAGGAAAAACACTCTAAATTTCAGTTTTAGGTTGCTTTGCTGCTGCTCCTGCTAAGTTGCTTCAGTCTTGTCCAACTCTTTGAGATTGCATGGACTGTAGACTGCCAGGTTCCTCTGTCCACGGGATTCTCCAGGCAAGGATACTGGAGTGAGTTGTCATGCCCTCCTCCAGGAGATCTTCCTCCACCCAGGGATCAAACCCAGGTCTCTTATGGGAGCTCTTTACCACTAGCGCCACCAGGTTGGTTTAGAATTTCCATAAACAGCTTTAAATTGAGTTTTACTAAAGATGGTCGTCTTTGTTTTCTTGATTGAAGAACATTTTCAGTTTTAGATTTATAAATACAAATTATAATGATCAACTTATTTTTTCCATTTTACATAATCTATTTTCTTCCAGTTACTTTTAAATACACATATGTCTTCAGTATTTGTCCACTTATGAACCAGAAAATCACAAAAGATGAAAGAATATTGTCACTTGTTCTTTTAGAAAAACAGAGTAGTTCAGATTATTATCCCAAAATATTACTTGATGAAGTCCTTTCTGTCTAGTCACTAGGCAGACAAAAACACTGTATTTGTTTCTTTTTTGTCACCTACCAAGATTATTCACTCACCAGGCTTGAATCTGAGAAAATTCATATGGACTATTATCATCTGAAGGCTCATGGTCTAGGATTTTTCTTATATATAAGTTTCATCATCATCATTCTAGTCTAGCACAGCTGTTTGTCATTTTACATTCATCTTCTGATTCATCTAATAATTGTGAGTCATCATCCTCTGTCAATAGTCTTCTCTTGCCAGTATGAGCAGAAAATAAAATTTCTGAATTCTAAACTGAGTTCAGTGAAAGCTAAACGCAGACTACAAATACTGTCTCCAGGCTTCTTTCATCTTTTCTTGAAAACTAATGATGCAATACTTTGGTCAACTCAAAATGAAAAATTAAAGATGATGCAATAGTGATTTTTTTTTTACTGTTGCATCATTCTTCCAGATGATTCTATAGATTTTCTCTTATTAATCTTTCTTAGTATTGTTGACACTAATCAATGATAATTGATGAAGCAATTCTTACAATGATGAAATTGCAAGTTGTTTCAAGATAAAGTATGTTAGATTTATAGAAAGGTTGAATGGACATCTTTTATAATTGTGAGATAGAATGGATTTTATTCCATTAAAAATAGTACATTTTCCCTTTGTTCTTTGCAAGACTTTTAATGAAGAATAAGTGTCATGAAATAACGATCCTTACAAATAGAAATTCTCATCAAAGAAATTCGAAAGCTAAAATTTTGTTTAGTGGACCCTAATGATATATCAGAGAAGGCAATGGCACCAGTACTCTTGCCTGGAAAATCCCATGGATGGAGGAGCCTGGTGGGCTGCAGTCCATGGGGTCGCTAAGAGTCGGACAGGACTGAGCAACTTCACTTTCACTTTTCACTTTCATGCATTGGAGAAGGAAATGGCAACCCACTCCAGTGTTCTTGCCTGGAGAATCCCAGGGATGGGGGAGCCTGGTGGGCTGCCATCTATGGGGTCGCACAGAGTTGGACATGACTGAAGTGACTTAGCCGCAGCAGCAGCAATGATACATCAAGAGTTATGGGAGTCAAGATAAGGGGTCACTAGATTAT
The DNA here is from genome assembly GCF_019923935.1 of Bubalus bubalis. NCBI lineage: Eukaryota > Metazoa > Chordata > Mammalia > Artiodactyla > Bovidae > Bubalus > Bubalus bubalis. Next base: position 44,241,815 of record NC_059173.1, read on the forward strand.
GCTTCAATAGATGGCAAGATAAGGATTAACATTATTTTCCTCAAGAATGTTGCCTTAGACATTGCAGACAAAAAGGTATCCTTCATGATATGTTCTTATACTATCACGTAATTCTCCTTGGTACTCTCAATCACAGTTAATCAAAGTTAATTATTTGGCTAATGCCTGGGTATACTCCAGGCTTCCCAGGTGGCTCAGTGGGTAAAGAATCCACCTGCAATACAGGAGACTTTAAAGAGACATGGGTTTGACCCCTGGGTCAGGAAGATCTCCTGAAGATGGCAACTGGAGAATCTGGTTCTTGCCTGGAGAATGCTATGGGCAGAGGAGCCTGGCAGGCTACAGTCCATAGTATCTCAGAGTCAGACATGACTGAAGTGACCAAGCCAATATGCACATAGATATACGCCATCTGTCTGTAAATTACATGAGGGTAGGAACTTTATCCGGAGAAGGCAATGGCACCCCACTCCAGTACTCTTGCCTGGAAAATCCCATGGATGGAGGAGCCTGGTAGGCTGCAGTCCATGAGGTCACTAAGAGTCAGACACGACTGAGCAACTTCCCTTTCACTTCCAACTTTCATGCATTGGGGAAGGAAATGGCAACCCACTCCACTGTTTTTGCCTGGAGAATCCCAGGGACGGCGGAGCCTAGTGGGCTGCCGTCTCTGGGGTCGCACAGAGTCAGACACGACTGAAGCGACTTAGCAGCCGTAGCAGTAGCAGGAACTTTATCATGTTTTCATGATGGTATTCTCAACTACCTAATAGAGAACCTGACTCATACAAATTGCCTAGAAAGAACTAGTAAGTGAATGAAAGAAAAAAATAAATCTGTAAAGGCCATTTTGTTCACCTACACGGATAAGAGGTCACATAGTCTATTCTATTGTCACCTTCAGTAAAAGGGAACCTTTTTCCAAGGCAATCCATTTGCATTTCAGAAAGCTCAGACTGTTATAACGTTAGGCCGTATAGTTCTAGAGTTCTGGAACCAGACTACTGGATTTAAAAATCTGTCTATGACCCTCACTAGTGTGACTTTGGGCAAGCCATGTAACCCTTATATGGCTCAGGCTCCTGAACTGTAAGTTGGAAATAGTATCTTCTTATAGGAGTGTTGTAAGGATTAAATGACTTATTATGTACACCTATAAGAGTGTCTAGCTCTTAGTAGGCATTATATAAGCACTTGGCTATTACTATCATCATCATAATCAAGCGTATTATTATACTGACCTGAAATCAGAACACCTAGTACTTCTAACCATTGATTCTCATTCTATTCCTAGAGTCTCCCCAAAGCAATATCACCAATATAACAGTTATCCAACTGCATGGACGTTAGCTATTTTCTCCTCCTTAAACTGAATATCCTCCTTGTTTAAGTGTTTCTCAAAATATTAATGTTTTCTCTCTTGTTATTACTCTGGTCACCTGAGTCTAAATGCTTGACCATAATTTGGCTTCTTATAGTCCAGTGTTAGCATTGGTTGCAGTTCTCCAAGAATAGTCTAACCAGCTCATAAATGGGGCTGTTCCTGCCTTTGACCCAAACACTTTGTGTCCATCACCAAAGCTTGGGATTGAATTATTTATTTTGGCAGAAACAGCCCATTGTTGAATTTCAATAGAGTTAGTGTTATATAAAATATGCATTTTTGCCTCTTGTACAACTGAAAAGACATGTGTCTTCCACATTATAAACTCTCAAATTTTTAATCTAAGTAGATTATTTTCTATTTAATAATAAAATTATATATGTTTAGCAATTAAAATTTCATTTTTTTCATGTAGATCCTCTTTTTTAATATCAAAAGAAATTCATGTGATAGAAGTTCTTGTAACTTCTATTTTATAACTGAGGAGACTGGGATAAAGAAAGATCAGGTAACCTTCCCAGGAAAACATAACCAGTCATTGGCAGAACTATCACTATTAACACAAATAACTTTTTTCTTTACTCTATGACTTATGTTTCTGTAAATAGTTATTGTTATAATTCATATGATTAGATTTGGCATTGGCTAGATTTGATACCACTTTTGGATTTATCTCATCAACTTGGCAGTAGTGTCTTCCTCTTATGGATTATTAAAATGTTGAGCCAGCTAGTTAGGACAGCATAAATGTGGATTATAGCAGGATTTTTTTTTTTTAATTCAAGTATAGTTAACTTACAATGTATTAGTTTTTGGTCTGCAGCAAAATGATTCACATATATACACACATGTACACACACATTTTACAATGTATTAGTTTTTGGTCTGCAGCAAAATGATTCACATATATACACACATGTACATACACACATTTACTTTTCTATATTCTTTTCCATTGTAGTTTATTATGAGATACTCAATATGGTTTCCTCTGCTATACAGTAGATCCTTGTTGTTTCTCTAGTAGCTTGTCTCTGCTAATCCCAAACTCCTAATTTATCCCTCCTCTCCTGCCTTCCCCTCTAGTAACCATAAATTTGTTTCCTGTGTTTTCTGTTTCTGTTTTTTAAATAAGTTCTTTTGTATCGTATTTTAGATTTCATATATAAGTGGTATCATATATTTGTCTTTCTTGGACTTGTTTCACTTAGTATGATAAGGTGTAGGTCCATCTATGTTGCTGCAAATGGTATTATTCCATTCTTTTATGGTTGAGTAGTATTTCATGGTATATATGTACCACATCTTCTTTATCCATTCATGTTTAGGATGTTTAGGTTTCTTCCATGTCTTTTTTTTTCTTTACACATACATGTATTATTTTAAAATATTATTTTCCATTATTGTTTATTCTAGGAGACTGTACTATTTATACATGCACACATACATACATATATACATCGTTTTTATTCATTTATCTGTCAGTGGATATTTAGGTGGCTTCCATATCTTATCATAAATTGTGCTGCTGTCAACTTTGGCATGTATGTATCTTTCTGAGTTAGAGTTTTTTCCACATGATTAGTAGTTGGATTGTTGGATCATATGGCAATTATATTTTTAGTTTTTTAGAAGAGAACATCATACTATTTTCCACAGTGGCTATACTAGTCTAAATTCCCACCCACAGTTTAGGAAGTTTCCTTTGTCTATACCCTGTCCAGCATTTATTATTTGTAAACTTAATGATGGTCATTTTGACTGGTGTGAGTTGATACTTCACTGTAGTGTTGATTTGCATTTCTCCAATAATTAGCAATGTTGAACATCTTTTGGCCGTCTGTATGTCTTCTTTTCATACTGTTTATGGGGTTCTCATGGCAAGAATGCTGGAATGGTTTGCCTTTCCCAAGTGAAGGTGGAAGCAGTGACATTTTATCTTCTTGGGCTCCAAAACCCTGGTGGACAGTGACTGCAGCCATGAAACCAGATGATTGGCAATCAGATGATTGCCAACAAAGTTCCATATAGTCAAAGCTATGGTTTTTCTAGTAGTCTGTACAGATGTGAGAGTTGGACCATAAAGAAGGTACTGTGCACAAAAATTGATGCTTTTGAACTGTGGTGCTGGAGAAGAATCCTGAGAGTCCTTTGGACAGCAAGGAGATCAAACCAGTCAGTCCTAAAGGAAATCAACCCTGAATATTCATTGGAAGGACTGATGCTGAAGCTGAAGTTCCAATACTTTGACCACCTCATGTGAAGAGCCTACTCACTGGAAAAGACCCTGATGCTGGGAAAGATTTTTGGCAAAAGAAGAAGCAGGCAGCAGAAGATGAGATGGTTAGATCGCATCACCTACTCAATGGACATGAATATGAGCAAACTCTGGGAGACAGTTAGGGACAGGGAGGCCTGGAATGCTGCAGTCCAGTTCAGTTCAGTTCAGTTCAGTCACTCAGTCATGTCCGACTCTTTGTGACCCCATGAATCGCAGCACGCCAGGCCTCCCTGTCCATCACCAACTCCCGGAGATCATGCAAACTCACATCCACCGAGTCGGTGATGCCATTCAGCCTTCTCATCCTCTGTCATCCCCTTCTCCTCCTGCCCCAAGTCTCTCCCAGCATCAGAGTCTTTTCCAATGAGTCAACTCTTCACATGAGGTGGCCAAAGTATTGGAGTTTCAGCTTAGCATCATTCCTTCCAAAGAAATCCCAGGGCTGATCTCCTTCAGAATGGACTGGTTGGATCTCCTGGCAGTCAAGGGACTCTCAAGAGTCTTCTCCAACACCACAGTTCAAAAGCATCAATTCTTTGGTGCTCAGCTTTCTTCACAGTCCAACTCTGTCATCCATACATGACCACTGGAAAAACCATAGCCTTGACTAGATGGACCTTTGTTGGCAAAGTAATGTCTCTGCTTTTCAATATGCTATCTAGGTTGGTCATAACTTTGCTTCCAAGGAGTAAGCATCTTTTAATTTCATGGCTGCAGTCACCATCTGCAGTGATTTTGGAGCCCCCAAAGATAAAGTGTGACACTGTTTCCACTGTTTCCCCATCTATTTCCCACGAAGTGATGGGACCAGATGCCATGATCTTAGTTTTCTGAATGCTGAGCTTTAAGCCAACTTTTTCACTCTCCTCTTTCACTTTCATCAAGAGGCTTTTTAGTTCCTCTTCACTTTCTCCCATAATGGTGGTGTCATCTGCATATGTGAGGTTATTGATATTTCTCCTGGCAATCTTGATTCCAGCTTGTGCTTCTTCCAGCCCAGCGTTTCTATGATGTACTCTGCATAGAAGTTAAATAAGCAGGGTGACAATATACAGCCTTGACGTACTCCTTTTCCTATTTGGGTCACAAAGTCAGATACAACTTAGTGACCAAACAACAACAAAATGTCTTCATTGATGAAATGTGTATTTAGGTCTTCTATTTGTTTGGTTTCTGTTATTGAATTATACGAGCTGTTTGTATATTTTGGAAATTAAGCCCTTGTTGGTCTTTGCAAACTTGTTTTTGAGTCTCAGACTTTTTGAAATATCTTTTTATTAGACTATCAGGCCACTGTCCTAATATTTTTGAACTATTTGTAGTCTTAGTTCCAGAATTCTCAGAAATTCATAGTGATACTGTTTCTTCTCTTTCCTATTCCTAAATGGAGCCAACCTTGGGCAAAATTCTCATAGATTTGCTCAGATTGTGCTTAAACTAATTGGGAATATACAATTGCATTTTCCTCACATTTCCAAGCACATATATGGAGTGATAAATATGAATAAGAAATACGTGTAGTAGAGAGATGCTGTTTGGATGTTTCTGTTTGCATGTGGCGAAAGCTTATGAATAGACAAGCCATGTGGTCAGATTTTTAATAGTTCTTACACTGGCCTCAATTATTTGTCTGCTTATTAAAGAAAGTCATATTACAGGCTTCTTTGTGTCTGTGGACCTAAAATGTTTACCCTTTTTGTGCATATTCCATTAAATTCAATGTTCCCAAATATTATGTATACATTATTATTTTTTAAAGTATACATCATTAAATCCCACATCTCAAAGAAATTTTCTGCTGGGGTTCATTTCTGTTTCACCCATCCCTCTATTCACATTTTTTATATTACCATATCATATACCTTTAATTAGCTAGTGTCTTTTTATATATTCACATCACATTTTTGTAAGGTAGATAAAAGAAATTGGTCTCAAGTGATGGGATTTTTACTCGCTGTGTTTCAGCTTAAAACATACTTTTTCCCCACAAAAGCTGGTTTTATAAACATTTGCCAAGCTGGCAGCATAAAGAAAATTGCTGACACAACTTAACTGCATCTATAATCGTGCAAATGATATGACTGCATAGGGAGAGAAGAAGATAGAAGCAAAAATTGGGCTATATTTTCAAGTTAAGTCTCAGTGTGAAAAAAAAGAGACCAATGCCACTTATTTATAATTGAAGTTTTTGGAATATTTTTTCTTTGTTGATACTTGGCCAGAGTGCTTAAAATAGAGATATGTGTCTTATGGTATACCAAGTGGAACTGTGTATTATATGCCAGTAGGTTAAAGGTCTAATGATTTGAGAAGAGACAGAAAATGCTGTGGTCTGGAAAAATTTACCAAACATTACAGTGCCTTTCTCTATGGTGCCAGAGGGCTCATCATAATACCTACAAATTATATGTATTTTTAGGTTATTAGACTATTTTATCTGTTCTGTCAGACCTCAGTCTTTAGCATGATATTTATGAGCATGAACAATTTCTGCAGCTCCAGATATTTATCTGTATCTTTGCAATTTCCTATATTAGAATTATGGTTCTTATGAATAGCTATTTAAGTCAGGTATTCTTGTTTAGTAAATTACTGCTGCAGTATACAATATTCCTTTCTTCCCCATCAGTATATCTTTTGTTGGATCTATAGTCCTTATTAGATAGAACAACCGATCTAATCCCAGACTTGCCTGTTTCCACTTACCCGCCAAAGTGACTTTGTCATTTACCACTTCTAAAACCTTAGTTTTTAGGTCTCCAGAGTAACTAAATGAAACCCAATTATCTCTAAACTGATCTAATCTAACCACCAAGGATCAATACGCTGGGTTTCTGTCTGGTAATGCTACTATAACTAAAACTTTTTGAATACTTAATTGTTTGCCAGGCACTCTTCTTAGCACTTTACTTGTGTGAAGGCCTTTAGTATTTGTCAAAACTATGAGATGGGTATTGTAATTTTTCATTTTATAGGGAAGGAATATGAGACACAGAAAGGCTAAGGAAGTAGCTGTGGGTCACACAGCTTGGAAGTGGCAGAGCTGGAATTAGAATGCAGAAATCTGGATCCTGAACTTTCTTGCTTAGCAACTGTATCAGTATCCCTGTACCTAGCTTGTGGATAGATACCCTTCTTGTTGGAGCAGCCTTAGATAGGTTGTGAAGTAGACCATGTTACTTCTGCTTCTAAGGGTGTTTTCTTTCCTACATCAAGTTTGTCAAGTGCCTCATGGCACATGACATCCAGAGCTTGCCACTCTGAAACTTGTCCATGTCTGAAAGTAGTATGCACTAATTTTGTTTTCAACATTAAGTACTATTTCTTTAGAATTCTGCTTTATGTTGAAAAACTAATAAGCAAATTCAAAGCAGGGGCAAAACAACATGTTTAATGGCTACCTGTGTGATTAAACACTTGATTAACCCACTTCTGGGTTCAACTGATGCACACTGACAAGTTGAAAAATTTTTTTCATGTCCCTTTTTGCTGCCCAATAAAATCAGAAACGGATGCCTCTTCTAAAACATCCTGACTTTTCTTGGGATGTTTTAAATTTCATATGGATCTTTGGTACTGCATTGATATGTACCTTGAAAACAGAAGAATGTGATTTTAAAAATGCATTTCTTAGAATCATAATTAAAAATAAAGCTAAGAAATTTCCATTTTAAGTTACAATATCTTTGTAAAACGCCAAGATGGAAAACTTTATTAAAGTTATTTTACTGAACTAAGACCTAAGAGGAGTTACAGTTTAAACAAATTTAAGGTTCTTTGAGTCCTTGAGCCTTGCTAATTGCAAGCTCACTGAAACACAATGTTAATTTAAAAACTCTTGCAAAAGTGTTTGATTTATACTCTTCTTGTTTTGCCAAGTTTGTGGTTACATAATACTTTAGAGACAATTTTGAACTATTTGAACAAGGCTACTCTGAGATTATGTATAAACAATTTATTTATGTGTCATTATACTGTCCACACTATTTTCTCCTTTGCTCTTTATTTTTCCAGAGGATTATAGCAGATGTTTCAGATTTGGTGAGAAAGGTCAGGTTGTTCTCTTCTCTCAGTTGCCATTAGGAAGAATTCCAATGAAAATCTATTTGTAATAGTATGCTTAGACACAGTTGCATTTATACACTCGAAAATCAAGTTTACTTTCAGACAGTTATGGATGAAGTCATGGCTGCATTAGTTTAACTGTGAAGAGTAAAAGCTCTTGATCCACAGTAGAAATAAAAATTGCAGTGCTTCTTTAGGACCTTGTGCTCAGCTTCGATCTTGGCACTGTTCACACGACTCATATTTCCTATCTACTTGTCTATCCCTCCATTGTACTGGGAGTTCCTCAAGGCAGGCATCGTGTTTACACATGGGAGTATCTGCCTATCTCAGCACAGAAACTACACCACCACAATGTACTCATTCAATGTTTTTTTAAAGGAATGAATAAATAAGTGGATTAATTTTGTGCCATTTCAATGTATTTCGCCAAGTCACATTTATTTTTCTAGCAAACCACTGTTACCACATCATGGGTGGGCATTGCAAGATACATTCACAATCTGTTCTGTGTGTGTATGTGTGTAGAAGTAAAGCATAAATATTGAGAATTGAGAAGGATGGTAGTTTTGTAAAGGTATAATATTAAAATATGAGAACTGTAATATAATAATAAAATTATATGATAGATTTGTGTGGAGAGAGCAATTATTTAGGTTATAATTTTCTAAGAAATTACAGAAGAAAGGTATGATTTTATATGTACTAGTGAAGTCTTGCAGAAGGCAATGGCACCCCACTCCAGCACTCTTGCCTGGAAAATCCCATGGACGGAAGAGCCTGGTAAGCTGCAGTCCGTGGGGTCGCTAAGAGTCAGACATGACTGAGCGACTTCACTTTCACTTTTCACTTTCATACATTGGAGAAGGAAATGGCAACCCACTCCAGTGTTCTTGCCTGGAGAATCCCAGGGACAGGGGAGCCTGGTGAGCTGCCGTCTATGGGGTCGCACAAAGTCGGACACGACTGAAGCCACTTAGCAGCAGCAGCAGTGAAGTCTTGGTTTATTTTTCTGTTCTTTTTTTTTTTTTTTTTAAGTGACTTTTGAGTATTTTTACAAATTAGAGAAATCAATCTTTGAGGACCTGTTGTGTTTTGGGAGAGGTATAGCTAAGAAATCAATACCAATTAACTCTAAGGATGTGGTTCCAATGATTCTGTTGTCATAAAGATGCTCAGGAAGAAAATCATCTTCAGTTGGTCAAAGGGTTGATAACTCACTAACAGATTTATAGCTTGGAATTTCTGTGCCTTTTATTTAGCCTAACTTTAACTCAATTCAGTTCAGTTCAGTCGCTCAGTCATGTCCGACTCTTTGTGACCCCATGAACTGCAGCACGCCAGGCGACCCTGTCCATCACCAACTCCCAGAGTTTACCCAAACCCATGTCCATTGAGTCGGTGATGCCATCCAACCATCTCATCCTCTGTCGTCCACTTCTCCTCCCACCTTCAATCTTTCCCAGCATCAGGGTCTTTTCAAATGAGTCAGCTCTTTGCATCAGGTGGCCAAAGTACTGGAGTTTCAGCTTCAACATCAGGCCTTCCAATGAATACTCAGGACTGATCTCCTTTAGGATGGACTGGTTGGATCTCCTTGCAGTCCAAGGGACTTCGGCGCTCAACTTTCTTTATAGTCCAACTCTCACATCCATACATGACCACTGAAAAACGATAGCCTTGACTAGATGGACCTTTGTTGGCAAAGTAATGTCTCTGCTTTTCAATATGCTATCTAGGTTGGTCATAATTTTGCTTCCAAGGAGTAAGCGTCTTTTAATTTCATGGCTGCAATCACCATCTACAGTGATTTTGGAGCCCCAAAAAATAAAGTCTGACACTGTTTTTCCACTGTTTCCCCATCTATTTCCCATGAAGTGATGGGACCCGATGCCATGATCTTCGATTTCTGAATGTTGAGCTTTAAGCCAACTTTTGCACTCTCCTCTTTCATTTTCATCAAGAGGCTCTTTAGTTCTTCTTCACTTTCTGCCATAAGGGTGGTGTCATCTGCATACGTGAGGTTATTGATATTTCTCCCGGCAATCTTGATTCCAGCTTGTGCTTCTTCCAGCCCAGCATTTCTCATGATGTACTCTGCATATAAGTTAAATAAGCATGGTGACAGTATACAGCCTTGACGTCCTCCTTTTCCTATTTGGAACCAGTCTGCTGTTCCATGTCCAGTTCTAACTGTTGCTTTCTGACCTGCATACAGGTTTCTCAAGAGGCAGGTCAGGTGGTCTGGTATTCCCATCTCTTTCAGAATTTTCCACAGTTTATTGTGATCCACACAGTCAAAGGCTTTGGCATAGTCAGTAAAGCAGAAATAGATGTTTTTCTGGAACTCTCTTGCTTTTTGATGATCCAGTGGATGTTGGCAATTTGATCTCTGGTTCCTCTGCCTTTTCTAAAACCAGCTTGAACATCTGGAAGTTCACAGTTCATGTGTTGCTGAAGCCTGGCTTGGAGAATTTTGAGCATTACTTTACTAGCATGTGAGATGAGTGCAATTGTGCATTAGTTCAAGCATTCTTTGGCATTGCCTTTTTTGGAATTGGGATGAAAACTGACCCTTTCCAGTCCTGTGGCCACTGCTGAGTTTTCCAAATTTGCTGGCATATTGAGTGCAGCACTTTCACAGCATCATCTTATAGGATTTGAAATAGCTCGACTGGAATTTCATCACCTCCACTAGCTAAGCCTTATATCATCATCTTGCACAAGCTCTATACTTCCTATGAGTAAGTCATTTGTTGCAAAGGGAGGCAGCAATTTAAGCAGCCTACAGAAGATGTTTAGTTTAATGTATAAATTTTTATTTAGTTTTTTGTTAATAGAGGTAGTCCTTGCTATTATTCAGAATTCAGTGGGAATGACTGCTGGTGTGGAACAATGAATAGCATGGTCATTAATAGGAAAAATAATAAATCTTACTGACAATTCCCTAACAATTTTATGATCTTCAATAATATATTCTATCATTATTTGTATTTGTATTTAGTTTTTGTCTTTTTGAAAAAGAATTATTTATATTGGAGTATAGTTGATTAATGTCGTGTTAGTTCTAGGTATACAACTGATTCAGATATACATGTACATCTATTCTTTTTTCAAATTCTTATCCCATTTAGGTTATTACAGAATACTTTAATTGAATTTAGTTTTGAATCTTATCTTTCTCCACTACTAAGCAATGAACTCTTTGAAGGAAGAATCTTTATCTCAGTATCAGTAGTACTTAGCACAGTGCCTGATTGATTGAAAGGATGCTTGAGGTAAGATAGGACAAAAGTATAATTCCTATTGACAAACTGCTTAAAATTAAACTTGACTTTTGTCTAACACAATCATCTCTGGTCATCTGATTTTGGGTACTAATCAGTATGCTGGGCTGGCAGTGATCAAGGCTGCATTCTGTGATGCATTTCAGATCTTGTCAGGTCATCTTAAGGTGAGATCTATAAAAATTAAGGAGTTCTTAAAACCTGGAGTAGTTCAGACAAACCATGGATCATTGATTCTTGGTTACTTCCATAGAAATTCAGCGTGAGGGGTTTTGCCAAGTAAAATGGCATGTGTTACTCTTCTTTCATCTTAATCAATATCATGGTAAATTCTAATTCACAGATCACAGCTCCACTTGCCTTCATGCAGGTGAATTCTACAAGTATTATGTTAGCTCAATGATTATAAAATAACCACAATGATTGAAATTACAACACAGACATCTCAGCCATTATCACCTGACTGTTTTTAGTAGATAACCTAATCTTATTTATCTGATAAAGGACAACCTGGATTCCATGCATTTTGAAAAATATTTTATTGGAGTATAGTTGATTTACCATGTTGTGTTAGTTTCAGGTGCAGAACAAGGTGAATTAGTTATACATATGTGTGTGTGTATATATATATATATATATATTCCTGGAGAAGGAAATAGCAACCCACTCCAGTATTCTTGCCTGGACTATCCCATGGACAGAGGATCCTGGCAGGCTACAGTCCATGGGGTTGCAAAGAGTCGGACATGACTGACTGACTTCTCTTTCTTTCATATCTCCACTCTTTTAAAAAGATTCTTATCCCATGCATTTTTTTTTCCTGAGGAAAAATATTCATGCAGAAGTAGGCCTCAGAGGACTTCTATCACTAACACTTTTAATAGAAATGACCCCAAATCAGGGCTTTGGACAGTAATTCTGTATGAGATGATTATATCTCTGTGGTTTCTCAGCACCACTCCTGTCATAATTTTCTCTGCACTAGCCTGGCTCAGATTTTGAATATACATTTTTCAGGATCTCTTGCCAGCTGGCTTGCTGCTATGTCTATCATAGGGGATATTGTTAGAAAATCAAAAGGCTAGAAATTGGAAAAAACTTCCTGTTTTGGGCTTCAATGACATTGCAATTATTGGCAGTACCTGGGATTTTCTGGGAGTTTCTGTAGCAACAGTAATAGTGGAGTGATTCTGGACTCCAGAGTAGTAGCTTGGATAAAGAAAAAAAAAACAAAACTTTTCAGTAATTCCTACCCAGCTCCAGGTAGCTCATATTTGACAGATCTTGAACTGACTACAATAGCATCTCCAAAGTGGAATAGTAGGTGTAGACTAATGGGTTCTAGCCTAGAAGTTTTAACAGTCTTTGTCTAAAACTAGTCTAGTCAAGGCTATGGTTTTTCCAGTGGTCATGTATGGATATGAGAGTTGGACTATAAAGAAAGCTGAGCACCAAAGAATTGATGCTTTTGAACTGTGGTATTGGAGAAGACTCTTGAGAGTCCCTTGGACTGCAAGGAGATTAAAGCAGTCCATCCTAAAGGAAATCAGTCCTGAATATTCATTGGAAGGACTGATGTTGAAGCTGAAACTCCAACACTTTGGCCACTTGATGTGAAGAACTGACTTATTTGAAAAGACCCTGATGCTGGGAAAGATTGAAGGTGGGAGGAGAAGGGGATGAAAGAGGATGAGATGGTTGGATGGCATCACTGACTCAATGGACATGAGTTTGAGTAAACTCCCAGAGTTGGTGATGGACAGGGATGCCTGGCGTGTTGCAGTCCATGGGGTTGCAAAGAGTCTGACACAACTGAGTGACTGAACTAAATTGAGCTGATTTCAACTCCCCTTCTGCTTTTTTTCCATCTACCATCCAATATAACTCATTTCCTATATTAACGTCCCTCTGTGTGCTATACCTTGAGTGCATTATGTGTTTTTTTTTTTTTTTTTTTGAGAACACACTGTCCTTTTAGATATCTTTAGATATCTAGCCACTGAACAAAAAGTTACCCAGTACCACTGTGTACAATATCCACAAAGACATATGTACAAGTGTGGCTAAATTTCTGTTTGTTTTTGAGAATGAATCTCCAAATAAGCTATTGAGTCATACATACTGTAAATATAAAACCCAGATTCAATTACAGTATTTCTTGGTTCTCTCAATGATAATGCTTAACTTTCATCACTGTGTTGTGAGCCTCAGGGAATGGGAACTGTGTTTTTTTATTTCCAGAAATTAACTTAGTGGCACAGGGTCACTTGGAGACCCTTTTCCCTCCTGATCCATTCTCAGACTATAGCCAGTGTGCTATTTAGACTAAATCTCCTTTTTACTACATAAAATCACTGTGTCTCTTCACTGACCTTAGAATAAAATCCAAGTTTTTTACTGTGACTTGCCTGGATCATTAATTTTTGTGCATTGTTTACTTTTCTACCTTTATCTCTTGCTTCTTGATCAGACTCTTCAAACTTTTTTGGTCTACCGGGACTGAACAGTTTGACTTTGAAGGCCAGTGGGATTTGCTTACAGAACTTTCAAGGGACTAGGGAAACATATTCTTGGAGGGCACAGACCAAACCTTGTGCACACCAGGACCCAGGAGAAAGGGCTGTGACCCCATAAGAGACCCCCGACTTGCCTGTTAGTTTCCAGGAATCTCCAGCAAAGGCACAGGTTGCAAGCAAAGTCTGATTCTGTAAAGAACAATATGGCATAGGAACCTGGAATGTTAGGTCCATGAATCAAGGTAAATTGGAAGTGCTCAAACAGGAGATGGCAAGAGTGAATATCAACATTTTAGGAATCAGTGAACTAAAATGGACCGGAATGGGTGAATTTAATTCTGATGACCACTTATCTACTACTGTGAGCCATAGTGTTCAACACCATGCTTATTTAACTTATAGCAGAGTACATCATGCAGGATGCCAGACTGGATGAAGCACAAATTAGGATCAAGACTGCAGGGAGAACTATCAATAAACTTAAATATGCAGATGACACTACCCTTATGGCAGAAAGTGAAGAGGAAATAAAGAGCCTCTTGACGAAAGTGAAAGAGGAGAGTGAAATAGTTGGCTTAAAACTCAACATTCAAAAAACTAAGATCATGGCATCCGGTCCCATTACGTCATGTCAAATAGATGGGTAAACAGTGGAAACAGTGACAGACTTTATTTTCTTGGGCTCCAAAATCACTGCAGATGGTGACTGCAGCCATGAAATCAAAAGCTGCTTGCTCCTTGGAAGAAAAGCTATGACAAACCTAGACAGCATATTAAAAAGAAGAGACATTACTTTGCCAGCAAAGTTCTGTCTAGTAAAAGCTATGATTTTTTCAGTAGTTATGTATGGATATGAGAGTGGATCATAAAGAAAGGTGAGCATGGAAGAATTGCTGCTTTTGAACCATGGTGTTGGAGAAGACTCTTCAGAGTCCCTTGAATCACAAGGAGATCAAATCAGTCAATCCTATGAAATCAGTCCTGAATATTTATTGGAAGGCCTGAAGCTGAAGCTGAAGCTCCAACACTTTTCCCACCTGATGTGAAGAGCTGACTCATTGGAAAAGACCCTGATGCTGAAAAGATTGAAGGCAGGAGACGAGGACCACAGAAGATGAAATGATTTGATGGCATCACCAACTCGATGGACATGAATTTGAGCAAGCTCCGGGAGTTGGTGATGGACAGGGAAGCCTGACATGCTGCATTCCATGGTGTCACAAAGAGTTGGAAACAACTGAGCGACTGAACTGAACTGGATGGAACACCTTACAGTTCAGCCAAAGGCCCACACTGTTTCTTACCTCTGGGCACTGCCATATAGATGACCCTTTAAATATGAGCATTATCTTCTCTCATTTCACTCCTATTTTCCAATGTATTTTCTCTAAGTATGCCTTAGTTTTCAGCTTTTTAATTGTTGTTTTTTCTTCATACTTTCCCAAGTCCTCCAGTCTGGCTTAGAAACCTTTTAAAATACTCCCAGTGCATTCTTCTTCTCAGTTATTATAGTGTTTAACATACTGCTTTGCAATTTCCTGCTTAATTACATCACAGCATGTTCAATAGGACTTTTTGTTATGCAGGGATATCAGATAAATTCTTAAGTTGAAGAAGATCAGTACACCTGCATTCTAAAGATACCAGAAATCTGTTTCCAACCTTATCATGCTTTTCAGACTTTCCTGTAATCTCACTATCAACCCTACAAACATTTAACTAACCTGCCTAGAGAGGAGTCTAGACATACAGAGGAACTGGTTGCAAAGAAAGTCAATGAGGGATAATATGACGTAGACCCCAAGGAATTACTTTGGATTTTTATTTCTTATTTGGGAGAGAGGTAAAAGGGCATTCTCTCTCTCTCTTTTTTTGGCCAATTAAGAAAGTGTGATGTTTGAGTTTATGTGTCAACTTGGCTGGCCACAGTGCCCAGATATGTTGTCAAACATTATTATAAATATTTTTGTGAGGGTTTTTTTTTTATGAGATTAGCATTTAAATGGGTGGGTTTTGAGTAAACCAAATTGTCCTCTGTAATGTGAGTGAGTCTTACTAAATAAGTTGAAGGGCTGAATAGAAAGATAAACTGACCTTCTCCCAGCAAGAGGGAATTCTGCCAGCAGACAGCCTTCAGACTTGAACTGAAGCACTGGCCTTCCTGGGTCTCTAGCCTATTGACCTTTGGACCAGAACTGTACCATCAGCATTCCTGGGTCTCCAGACTGCCAACCCACGCTGCAGATTTTGGACTTGCTGGTAATACCATCAGAGAAGGCAATGGCAAACCACTCCAGTACTGTTGCCTGGAAAATCCTATGGACGGAGGAGCCTGGTAGATTTCAGTCCGTGGGGTCACGAAGAGTTGGACATGACTGAGCGACTTTACTTTCACTTTCCACTTTCATGCATTGAAGAAGGAAATGGCAACCCACTCCAGTGTTCTTGCCTGGAGAATCCCAGGGATGGGGGAGCCTGGTGGGCTGCCGTCTATGGGGTCGCACAGAGTCGGACACGACTGAAGCAACTTAGCAGCAGCAGGTGATACCATGCAAAGCCCTGTGGGGTTCCTGGGCACAAGGCCTTTCTGTATCCCCCATTTCTTTAATTATGGGAAACAGCCTTTATTCAGCCTCCATGACCTTCCCAGATTTCCAAGGGGTAGATTCAAGAAGTTGTTGATTAGAGAAGGGAGGGGATGTGAAACTAGGGACAAATAGTCAAGAGCAGCCTTCGGGCAAGGTCCCGTTTCCCCATGAACAAATACAGGCAACAATATATTTGAGCTATTTTGCAGACACTGAAATGCCCTCCAGGTGGGAGAAATTAATGATTAACAATGGTGTGCTGCCCACCAAGTACATAGACCACTCCACACCAGTTGAACCAGAAGGTTGATGATGCTGATTCCTACTTACCTCACCACCAACCCATCAGAAGAATGTCCACAAACTGATCCTCTTTGAACTATTACTATAAATATTCTTACTACTTTCCCCAAGTTTGGACACATGGTTTTGAGGGCATTAGCCCACTGTGGCCCCCTTTGTCTGGCAAAGCAATAAAGCTACACTTTTCTACCTCACCTAAAACTCTGTCTCCAAGATTCAAGTCAACACTGGTGTACAGAGAAGCTGAGCTTTTGGCATCCCCAACCTCCTTAATCACATGAAGCAATTACTTAAAATAGGTACATATAGATATATGTGTGTGTTGTTGTACAGTTGCTAAGTTGTGTCCAACTCCTTGTGACCCCACGGACTGCAGCATGCCAGACTTCCCTGTTCTTTACTATCTCTTGGAGTTTGCATAAACTCATGTTCATTGAGGCAGTGATGCCATCCAACCTTCTCACCCCCTTCTCTTCTTGCCCTCAATCTTTCCCAGCATTGGTGTCTTTTACAGTGAGTCGGCTCTTTGCATCAGGTAGTCAAAGTGTTGGAGCTTCAGCTTCAACATCAGTCCTTCCAATGAGTATTTAGGGTTGATTTCCTTTAGGATTGACTGGTTTGATCTCCTTACTGTCCAAGGGTCTCTCAAGAGTCTTCTCCAGCACCACAGTTCAAAAGCATCAAGTGTTTAGCATTCAGTCTTCTTTATGGTCCAACTCTCACATCCATACATGACTACTGGAAAAACCATATTTTTGATGATACAGACCTCTGTCACTAAAGTGATGCTTCTGCTCTTTAATATGCTTTCTACGTTTGTCAGCTTTTCTTCCAAGGAGCAAGCATCTTCTCATTTCATGGCTACCGTCACCATCCACAGTGATTTTGGAGCCCAAGAAAATAAAGTCTATCACTGTTTCCACTTTTCCCCCATCTATTTGCTGTGAAGTGTTGGGACTGGATGTCATGATCTTAATTTTTTGAATTTTGAGTTTTAAGCCAGCTTTTGAACTCTTCTTTCACTTCCTTCACTCTCTTTCACCCGTATCAAAGAGGTTCTTTAGTTCTTCGCTTTCTGCCATTAGAGTGGTATTATTTGCATATCTTAGGTTGCTGATATTTCTTCTGGCAATCTTGATTCCAGCTTGTGATTTATTCACCTGGCATTTCACATGATGTACTCTACATATAATTTAAATAAGCAGAGTGACGATATACAGCCTTGACGTATTCCTTTCCCTGTTTTGAACCAGTCCTTTGTTCCATGGCTGATTCTAACTGTTGCTTCTCGACCTGCATGCAGGTTTCTGAGGAGACAGGTAAGGTGGTCTGGTATTCCCATCTCTTTAAGAATTTTCCACAGTTTGTTGTGATCCATACAATCAAAGGCTTTAGCGTAGTCAGTGAAGCAGAAGTAGATGTGTGTGTGTGTGTGTGTGTGTATGTCACAATCAGCTATTGAGTCTATTTCTATGGAGAACCCTGATTAACACTATGATATATCAAGGTCTCACATGTATCTGGCAGCATAGGAGACAGATATTTCATTCATTGTTCAAGTGTTTGCTGTGCTTCAGTTGTGAGCTCACCCCAAAAGTAACAGAGTGGAGCACAGTGAGAGAGTCATTACCCAGAGATGTCCCATGGTTCCTGGAGATTAAGACCATTACTAAACAAAAGACCAACATGTACTGACTTCCTGGAGCATTCCAAAGGCAGTGTGTTTGTTGGCTGGAGTAGCCTGCTATGACAAGAGGAGTAGACAGGGCAGCAGTACTGCATGTGAAGCCCCTCCATTTGGTATGGTGAGTATGTATGGGGTTCCCGTGACCATGTAGACACTGTGGAAAAGAACCAGGTTCAAGAACTCCTTGAAAGCACCCTTCTCAAGGCATTATTCTAATGGAATAAGAAGATCCAGATAGTAGGAAGTAATGTGATAAACTATCAGGACACAGATCCTCACTCAATCTACACTTGTACATCCCTAAATGCCTGTCACACAGGATGCCTGCCATGCAGAGGTAGATCTTAACAGTGCCATCTAAACTATTTATTTATTTTTCTCTCTTTTTATTTTTCAAACTGAATGAACCAGAAGGACCATGATGAGAAGGAGGAAGAAAACACCCTCAACCCCCATAAGGTAGATCACTAGCCAAGGTCAGACTTGTCCAGTGGTATGATAGTATGACAGCTGTCTACTCTTGTGTTAGATACCATGAGGTTAGCCACCTGTGAAGTTCAGGGGCACAGTACACACAAGACTTCTCATCTCTTAAAATGTAACCAATTTTAAACTTAAGGGATTACCCAAACCACTCTCAATGTCAGTAATATGTTAGAAAGACTCAGGACTCACTGAAAGACATTAATAGTCACAGTTATAGCTTTTGTCCAGCTAAAGAATAATGGTTAGAATCAGCAATGAGAAAAAGAGCCTCAAGAAGAGGAAATATACCAAACGTGGAGATTCTGCCTCTTCCCATCGAGTCAGGACAACATTATTCTCTTGGCATTGATGTGTGACAGTAGGTGTGGAGTACTACCAGCCAGGGAATCTCACCTGAGCTATGTTTGGAATTTTAATTGGTGCTCCTTGGTTGACTGTGCACATGGCTAAATGTAATCTCCATCACCTCTCAAGGTAGAGTGGATACTGGGTGGCCCAAAGCCCCCATCATAAATCACTTGTTAGTCTGCTGGCCAAAGCCTCCAGGTAAATAAAGATAGTCTTCTGAGACATTATCTCCCGGATGAGACAAAGGCAATACCTCTCTCTTAGGGTAAGATTATATTCTTTACTACACAGATGTGAATTTTGATATAAGAGTTTCTGATTGGTGAATGGGGTATGTAGATAGAACATGTTTGAATAAAGGCATGCCTGGAAAGCAGTTTTTACATCTATTGAATTTAGAATTAAGACATACATGCATAACTGGATTATTCTCAACTAGAAATGAGCTCTGTGAAAACAGGGATGATATCTTTCTTGTCTCTGCAGCTCAGTACAGATACTATTAGTATAGGCTCTGAAGAAGTATTTGTCTAGTGAATGAATAAAAGAGGCTTCCATAGCTATTCAAATGGTAAAGAATCTGTCTGCAATGTGGGAGACCTGGGTTCAAGATCTCCTGGAGAAGAGAATGGCTACCCACTCCAGTAGTCTTGGGACTTCCCTAGTGGGAATGAATAAAGACCTATCATAAAACGCTAGGTAGACCATCACTGCCAAGCTATTCTGGTATGACGTAGGTACTCCTGATGATCATGATAAACTTATAAATGGTCAGAGCCTCAGTGACAAAGTCATTGCCTTCAGTCTAAATAGAATAAAGAGAAGGAAGACTATGGTATTCCATGCATTACCTTATTAGCCTTCTAGAGGTAGCAAAAATATTTAGGAGTAACTGCAGAGTTGCAGCAATTGCTTGTAAGTTTCAAGTGCAGTTTTGTCTCTTTTTTTTGCTTAAAATAATTTATGATCTGAGCCAAGCAGTTAATAACATAGGATTTATGTTTTGAAAGCTTCAAAAGACAGGTTATGATGCTCTGGAAGGATTCTTTAAGGAAAGCTTTAAGCCAGTATATGTGTGGTATGGCATGACAAATATCTTCCAAAGTACACAGAGTTCACCATTAGTTGCAATACTGACATATGGTAATATTGTTTGTGAAGTTTTAACAAAAATGATATTTTATGACTAAAATTCATGAATAATGCCTTTTCTTTTAAATAAACTTTTGATTTTAGAATAGTTTTACATTTATAGAAAAGTTGTGAAGATTGTACAAAGAATTCCCATACACTTTGCATCATTTTCCCTTATTATTATGGTCTTAGATTAATATGGCACACTCCTCATTAATGCACCAATATTGATATGTTAGTATTAATTAAAAAGTTTATACTTTATTCAGATTTCCTTCAGTTTTATCTAATATTCATTTTTAGTTTCAGAATCCCACATTACATTTAATCATCACATCTCTTGAGGCTCCTCTTGGCTGTGACAGTTTCTCAGACTTTCTTTTCTTTCCCTTTTTTTTTTTAAGTAGCTTCGACATTATGGTCCAATTATTTTGTAGAATGTCTCTCATCAAAAAAACAAAAAACACCATTTTTCTGATATTTTCTCATGATTAAACTATGGATAGGCATTTTTGGGAGAAAGACCACAGAGCTTAAGTGTGATTTTCATCACATCACAAAAAGGGTGCATGCTATCTGCGTAACTTATCACTGTTGACTTTTGTGACCTTGAACACTGACTTACAATGAGGATGGAAAGAAAGTCACTGTGCGGTGCACACTCAAGGAGTGACTTGTTTTTCACCTCTTAGAAGGTGGATTATCTACATAAATAATTGGGGATTTTTCTAGATGAGATATTTGTCTATATTCTTCCTTATAGTTAGTTAATTTTTTTAAAGTGCCTATTGAATTTGTTACAACATTGCATCTGTTTTATGTTTTGTTTTTGTTTGAGGCATATGAGATCTTAGCTCCCCCACCAGGGATCAAAACCTGCACCCCCTGCATTGGAAGGCCAAGTCTTAACCCCTGGACCAGCAGGAAAGTCCCTCAATTATTTATTAGTATCAGTATAAGCTCATGGATATTTTATTACACATTAAGTTATAATCCAATCCTACTTTGTTTGTTGCTCTAATTGTTTTATATTTGGAAATAGCAACCTCTTTCAGTTGCCTTCCACGTCCATTTGACATCTCTAACATGATGTTTTTTTTTTTGTTGTTGTTGAGCACTTCCTGAAATTTTGGCAGTACAAGAAATTCCATGGTCATCTTATATATTTATTGCGCCAGCTCTGGAGCAACAGGAAGCCCTAGTGGTTTATTGGAGAGTAGTATTAGAAACCAAGTCCTTTGTGCTAGGTGTTATTTTATTCTAATTTGTTCACTTCAGTTTCAGTTCAGTCACTCAGTTGTGTCTGATTCTTTGCGACCCCATGAATTACAGCACGCCAGGCCTCCCTGTCCACCACCAACTCCCGGAGTTCACTGAAACTCACGTCCATCAAGTCAGTGATGCCTGCCAGCCATCTCATCCTCTGTCATCCCCTTTTCCTCCTGCCCGCAATCCCTCCCAGCATCAGAGTCTTCTCCAATGAGTCAACTCTTCACATGAGGTGGCCAAAGTACTGGAGTTTCAGCTTTAGCATCATTCCTTCCAAAGAACACCCAGGACTGATCTCCTTTAGAATGGACTGGTTGGATCTCCTTGCAGTCTAAGGGACTCTCAAGAGTCTTCTCCAACACCACAGTTGAAAAGCATCAATTCTTCGGCACTCAGCCTTCTTCACAGTCCAACTCTCACATCCGTACATGACTACTGGAAAAACCATAGCCTTGACTAGACGGACGTGCAAGGAAATACACACAGACATGCAATAACCTCTTTATATATACATATCTATAAATATTTTTTTGTGTATCCAACTTCTATTCATATTAGGCCAAAGATGAGTTTGTCATATATTCAACACTAATCAATCCATTACATGTTTTGCTCAAGCCTTCTCTCCTTGCTTATAATCTCCCACTCCAAACTGAGAAACATGACTTACCTGCTGCCATCTATTTACTTAATTGTCCAATTCCAGTACTGTGGTTTTGGAATTGCTAACTCATACACCCATGGGAACAACTGTATTTATTAGATTATAGGACTTGTATATATACTCGTTATACCTATTTTCTTATAATTGCTACACTTCTACAAAGTTAAAAAGGTCAGCATGTTTTCCCTCAACCTCTTGAGTGAGATTATTTCATACATGTGTGATAGGATTACATTTGTTAGGCAGTTAAAGTAGGGAAAATGGAGTCCAAAATGGCAGCCAGAGGAGGTGGCTAAAAGAACCACACAGAGGACATATAAAGAAAAGAAAAAACCCGAGAATAAGGAAAACTGTATATCAGAAGTGAAGACTTCTGGCCAGAAAATGCACCCAACATAGCCCCTGCCCTGATTGATCTCAAGATCATGCCTCATTTGCATTGGATGCAACAAGTCAGGTCCCATGGACTGCCCAGGGGAGAGAACAAAGGATGTAAAAAGGGAAACTTAAAACCGGGTGGGACCACTCATGCTGGTGTTGGTCTGCTCTCACCTCTGGAGAATATACTGCTTACTGCTTGCTCAATAAACCTTGCCTGCCTGAGCTGTTCTGGTCTGCCATTTCAATTCTTTGCTACAGCACGACAAGAACCAAGGGAGAGAAAATTGGCCTAACAGATCCTTTTGTTATAGTTCATCCTGGAATACCAGGAATTTCTAAATGAGTTTGCCTATGTTGTGTACATAACATTGTACTATTTGTGCTTTAAATTTCTAAGGGTTTTACAAATGCCTAGTATCATATAACCAATATTACAATATAATACAGAATAGTTTACTCCCCCACCACCCCCTGCCAAATCCCATGTGCTTCACTTACTCAATCTTCCTCTTCCCCCAACTCTTATTTCATCTATGTTTAAGCCAGTTCTGTTTTATTTTTCCATAATGCCATATAAATGGGATTATATAGTTTGTAGTCTAATCAGACTTGCTTCTTCTACCTAGAAATATCTATTTAAGGGTTGTTGTTGTTCAGTTGCTCAGTCATGTCCAACTCTTTGCAGCCACATGGACTGCAGCATGTTAGGCTTCCATGTTCTTCACCATCTCCTGAAGCATGCTCAAATTCATGTCCATTGAGTTGGTGATGCCATCCAACCATTTCATCCTCTGTTGTCCTGTTCTCCTCTTGCCTTCAATCTTTCCCAGCATTAGGGTCTTTTCTAATGAGTTGACTCTTTGCATCAGGTGGCCAAAGTATTGGAGCTTCAGCTTCAGCATTAGTCCTTCCAATGAATATTCAGAGCTGATTTCCTTTAGGATTGACTGGTTGGATCTCCTTACTGTCCAAGGGACTCTCGAGAGTCTTCAACACCACAATTCAAAAGCATCAGTCCTTCAGCACTCAGCCTTCTTTATTGTCCAACTCTCATATCTATACATGACTCCTGGAAAAACCAGAGGTTTGACTAGACGGACCTTTGTTGGCAAAGTAATGTCTCTGCTTGTCATAGCTCTTCTTCCAAGGAATAAGCATCTTTTAATTTCATGGCTGCAGTCACCATCTGCAGTGATTTTGGAGCCCAAGAAAATAAAGTCTGTCACTGTTTCCAATGTTTCCCAATCTATGTGCCATGAAGTGATGGGACTGGATGCCATGATCTTAGTTCTTTGAATGTTGAGGTTTTTTTTCCCTTCAATTTATTTTTCTTTTGTTAGTTAATTTATTTTAATTGGAGGCTAATTACTTTACAATATTGTGGTGTTTTTTCCCATATATCAACATGAATCAGCCACAGGTATACATGTGTCCCCCCATCCTGAACCCTCCTCCCACTTCCATCCCTACCCTATCTCTCTGGGTTGTCCCAGAGCATCAGCTTTGAGTGCCCTGTTTCATGCATCAAACTTGCACTAGTCATCTATTTTACATATGCTAATATACATGTTTCAATGCTATTCTCTCAAATCATCCCACCCTCGCCTTCTCCCACATAGTCCAAAAGACTTTTCTTTACATCTTGCTGTCTGGCTGTCTTGCATATAAGATCATCATTACCATCTGTCTAAATTCCATATATATGCATTAATATACTGTATTGATGTTTCTCTTTCTGACTTACTTCACTCTGTATAATAGGTGGCAGTTTCATCCACCTCATTAGAACTGACTCAAATGTGTACTTTATTTGTAGCTGAGTAATATTGCAGCCAGAGAAGGCAATGGCACCCCACTCCAGTACTTTTGCCTGGAAAATCCCATGGATGGAGGAGCCTGGTAGGCTGCAATCCATGGGCTCGCTAAGAGTCGGACACGACTGAGTGACTTCCATTTCACTTTTCACTTTCACGCACTGGAGAAAGAGATGGCAACCCACTCCAGTGTTCTTGCCTGGGGAATCCCAGGGACGGGGGAGCCTGGTGGCTGCTGTCTATGGGGTCGCACAGAGTTGGACACGACTGAAGTGACTTAGCATAGCATAGCAATATTGCAGCCATGAAATTAAAAGACGTTTACTCCTTGGAAGGAAAGTTATGACCAACCTAGATAGCATATTGAAAAGCAGAGACATTACTTTGCCAACAAAGGTCCGTCTAATCAAGGCTATGGTTTTTCCAGTGGTCATGTATGGATGTGAGAGTTGGACTGTGAAGAAGGCTGAGCACCGAAGAATTGATGCTTTTGAACTGTGGTGTTGGAGAAGACTCTTGAGAGTCCCTTGGACTGCAAGGAGATCCAACCAGTCCATTCTGAAGGAGATCAGCCCTGGGATTTCTTTGGAAGGAATGATGCTAAAGCTGAAACTCCAGTACTTTGGCCACCTCATGCGAAGAGTTGACTCATTGGAGAAGACTCTGATGCTGGGAGGGATTGGGGGCAGGAGGAGAAGGGGACGACAGAGGATGAGATGGCTGGATGGCATCACTGACTCAATGGACATGAGTCTGAGTGAACTCCAGGAGTTGGTGATGGACAGGGAGGCCTGGCGTGCTGCGATTCATGGGGTCGCAAAGGGTCGGACACGACTGAGTGACTGAACTGAACTGAATATTCCATTGTGAATATGTACCACAACTTCCTTATCCATGGACATTTAGGTTGTTTCCATGTCCTAGCTATTGTAAACAGAGCTGCAATGAACACTGGGATATGTGTGTCTCTTTCAGTTCTGGTTTCCTCAGTTTGTATGCTCAGCAGTGGGATTGCTGAGTCATATGGCAGTTCCATTTCCAGTTTTTTAAGGTTTAATCTCCACACTGTTTTCCATAGTGGCTCTACTAGTTTGCACTCCCACCAACAGTGTAGGAGGGTTCCTTTTTCTTCACAGCCTCTCTGGTATTTATTGTTTGTAGATTTTTTGATAGCAGCCATTCAGACCTGCATGAGATGGTACCTCATTGTGGTTTTGATTTGCATTTCTCTGATAATGAGTGATGTTGAGCATCTTTTCATATGTTTGTTAGCCATTTGTATGTCTTTGGAGAAATGTCTGTTTAGTTCGTTGGCCCACTTTTTGATTGGGTCGTTTACTTTTCTAATATTGAGCTGCATGACCTGCTTGTATATTTTGGAGATTAATTCTTTGTCGATTGTTTTGTTTGCTATTATTATTCTCCCATTCTGAAGGCTGTCTTTTCATCTTGTTTATAGTTTCCTTTGTTGTGCAAAAGCTTTATGTTTAATTAGGTCCCATTTGTTTATTTTTGTTTTTATTTCCATTACTCTGACAGGTGGGTCATAGAGGATCTTGCTGTGATTTATATAAGAGAATGTTCTGCCTATGTTTTCCTCTAAGAGTTTTATAGTTTATGGCCTTACATTTAGATCTTTAATCCATTTTAAGTTTATTTTTGTGTATTATGTTAGAAAGTGTCTAGTTTCATTCTTTTACAGGTGGTTGACCAGTTTTCCCAGCTCTCATATCTATACATGACTTACTTGTTAAAGAGATTGTTTTTTCTCCATAGTATATTTTTGCCTCCTTTGTCAATGATAAGGTGTCCATAGGTGCATGGATTTATCTCTGGGTTTTGTGATTTGTTCCATTGATTGATTTTTTTTTTAATTTAAATTTATTTATTTTAATTAGAGGCTAATTACTTTACAATATTGTATTGGTTTTCGGTCTTTGTGCCAGTACCATACTGTCTTGATGACTGTAGCTTTGTAATATAGTTTGAAGTCAGGAAGCTTGATTCTTCCAGTTCCATTCTTTCTCTAGATTGCTTTGGCTATTTGAGATTTTTTTTGTGCTTCCATAGAAATTGTGAAATTATTTGTTCTAGTTATGTGAAAAATATTGCTTGTAATTTGATAGGGATTGCATTGAATCTATAGATTGCTTTGTGTGGTTTACTCATTTTCACTCTATTGATTCTTCCAATCCATGAACATGGTATATTTCTCCATCTATTCGTGTCCTCTTTGATTTCTTTCATCAGTGTTTTATAGTTTTATATACATAGGTCTTTTGTTTCTTTAGGTAAATTTATTCCTCAGTATTTTATTCTTTTCATTGCAATGGTGAATTGGATTGTTTCCTTAATTTCTATTTCTGTTATTTCATTGTTAGTGTATAGAAATGCAAGAAATTTCTGTGTATGTATTTTATATCCTGCAGCTTTACTATATTCATTAATTAGCTCTAGTAATATTCTGGTGGTGTCTTTTGGGTTTTCTATGTAGAGGACATGTCATCTGCAAACAGTGAGAGTTTTACTTCTTTTCCAATCTGATTTCCTTTTATTTCTTTTTCTTCTCTGATTGCTATGGCTAGGACTTACAAAACTACATTGAATAGTAGTGGTGAGTGTGGGCACCCTTGTCTTATTCCTGATTTTAGAGGTAATCCTTTCAATTGTTTGCCATTGAGGATAATGTTTGCTGTGAGTTTGTCATATATGGCTTTTATTATGTTGAGGTATGTTCCTTTCATGCCTGCTCTGAAGAGTTTTTTTTTTTTTTTTTTAAATCATAAATGGGTATTGAATTTTGTCAAAGGCTTTCTCTGCATCTATTCGGATAATCATATGGCTTTTATCTATCAATTTTTTAATATGGTGTATCACACTGATTTGTGAATATTGAAGAATCCTTGCATCCCTGGGATAAAGCCCACTTGGCCATGATGTATAATCTTTTTAAGATGTTGTTGGATTCTGTTTGCTAGAATTCTGTTAAGGATATTTGCATCTATGTTCATCAGTGATATTTGCATGTAGTTTTCTTTTTTTGTAGCATCTTTTTCTGATTTTGGTATTAGGATGATGGTGGCCTCATAGAGTGAGTCTTGGAGTTTACCTTCCTCTGCCATTTTCTGGAAGAGTTTAAGTAGGATAGGTGTTAGCTCATCTCTAAATTTTTGATAGAATTCACCTCTGAAGCCATGTGGTCCTGGGTTTTTGTTTGTTGGAAGATTTTTGATTACAGTTTTGATTTCTGTGCTTGTGATAGGTGTGTTAAGATTTTTGTTTCTTCCTGGTTCAGTTTAGGAAGGTTATACTTTTCTAAGAATTTTTTCATTTCTTCTAAGTTGTCAATTTTATTGGCATATAATTGCTGATAGTATACTCTGATGATCTTTTGTTTCTCTGTCTTATCTGTTGTGATTTCTCTATTTTCATTTCTAATGTTATTGATTTGATTCTTCTCCCTTTTTCTCTTGATGAGAGAAAATGGCTAATGGTTTGTCTATTTTATTCATGTTCTCAAAGAACCAGCTTTCAGTTTTGTTGATTTGTGCTATATTCTACTTCATTTCTTTTTCATTTATTTCTGTTTTGATTTTTATGATATCTTTCCTTCTACTAACTTTGGGGTTCTTTTGTTCTTTTTCTAGTTGCTTTAGGTGTAAAGTTTGGTTGTTTATTTGATGTTTCTCTACTTTCTTTAGATAGGCTTATATTGCTATGAGCTTCCCTCTTAGCACTGCTTTTACTGAATCCCATCGGTTTTGGGTTGTTGTGTTTTCATTTTCATTTGTTTCTATGCATATTTTGATTTCCTTTTTGATTTCTTCCATGATCTGTTGGTTAATTAGGACTGAGTTACCTTCTATATGTTTGCATTTTTAATAGTTTTTCTTCCTGTTGCTGCTGCTGCTGCTGCTAAGTCGTGTCAGTTGTGTCCGACTCTGTAGGACCCCCATAGACGGCAGCCCACCAGGATACCCTGTCCCTGCGATTCTCCAGGCAAGAACACTGGAGTGGGTTGCCATTTCCTCTCCAATGCATGAAAGTGAAAAGTAAAAGTGAAGTCGCTCAGTCGTGTCCGACTCTTAGAGACCCCATGGACTGCAGCCTACCAGGCTCCTCCATCCATGGGATTTTCCAGGCAAGAGTACTGGAATGGGTAGACAGTGCCTTCTAATCTTACCACATTTGATCAGAAAAGATTCTTGGAATGATTTCAGCTTTTAAAATTTACCATGGCTAGACTTATGACTTAGAATGTGATCTATCCTGGAGAATGTTCTGTGTGCACTTGAGAAAAAGGTGAAATCCATTGTTTTGGGGTAACATGCCCTATGGATATCAATTAGGTCTGACTGGTTTGTTGGATCATTTAAAGCTTGTGTTTTCTTGCTACTTTTCTGCTTCATTGATCTATCCATAGGTGTGAGGGGGTATTAAAGTCCCCCACTATTGTTGTGTTATTGCTAATTTCCTGTTCCATATTTGTTAGCATTTGCCTTATGTATTGAGGTGTTCCTATTTTGGGTGCATATATATTTATAATTGTTATATCTTCTTCTTGGATTGATCCTTTGATCATTATGTAGTGTCCTTCTTTGTCTCTTATCACAGTCTTTATTTCAAAGTCTATTTTATCTGATATGAATATTGCTACTCCTGCTTTCTTATGGTCATTTGCATGAAATCTTTTTCCAGCCCCCCACTTTCAGTCTTTATGTGTCCCTAGGTTTTAGGTGGGTCTCTTGTAGACAGCATATACATGGGTCTTGTTTTTGTATCCATTTGATCAGTCTTTGTCTTTTGATTGGAGCATTTAACCCATTACATTTAAGGCAATTATTGATAAGTATAATCCTGTTACCATTTGCTTTGTTGTTTTGGCTTTGTTTTTATAAATCTTTTCTGTTTCCTGTCTAGAGAAGTTCCTTTAGCATTTGTTGAAGAGCTGGTTTGTTGGTGTTGAATTCTCTTAGCTTTTGTTTGTCTGTAAAGCTTTTGCTTTCTCCTTCATATTTGAATGAGATCCTTGCTGGCTAGAGTAATCTTAGTTGTAGGTTTTTCTCTTTCATTGTTTTAAGTATGTCCTGTCCTTCCCTTCTGGCCTGAAGAGTTTCTATTGAAAGATCACCTGTTATCCTTATGGGGATCCCCTTGTGTGTTATTTGTTGCTTTTCCCTTGCTGCTTTTAACATTTTTTGTGTGTGTGTTTGATCTTTGTTAGTTTGATTAACTTGTGTCTCGGGGTGTTTTGCCTTGGGTTTACGCTGTTTGGGACGCTCTGGGTTTCTTGGACGTGGGTGGCTGTTTCCTTCCCCACATTAGGGAAGTTTTCGACTATTATCTCCTCAAGTATTTTCTCATGACTTTTCTTTTTGTCTTCTTCTTTTGGCACATCTATGATTGGAATGTTGGGGTGTTTAACATTGTCCCAAAGATCTCTGAGGTTGTCCTCATTTCTTTTAATTCTTTTTTCTTTTTTCCTCTCTGCTTCATATATTTCCACCATTCTATCTTCCACCTATCTTATCCTATCTTCTGCCTCAGTTATTCTACTGTTGGTTCCCTCCAAAGTGCTTTTAATCTCAGTTACTGCACTGTTTGTTATCAATTGAATTTTCTTTGTTTCTTCTAGGTCTTTGTTAAACATTTCTTGCATTGTCTTAATCTTTGTCTGTGATCTATTTGTCTGTAATTCCATTTTGTCTTCAAGATTTTGGATCATCTTTACTGTCAGTATTCTCAATTCTTTTTCAGGTAGACTCCCTAGCTCCTCCTCTTTTGTTTGGTTTGTGGGTTTTTATCCAGTTCCTTCACCTGCTGAATATTTCTCTGACTTTTCATTTTTTTTAGATTGCTGTGTTTTGAGTGCCCATTCTGTAGACTGGAAGTTCATGCATCCTCTTAATTATGGAATGTGCTCCCTATGGGTGGGATTGAACCAGTGGTTTGTCAAGGTTTCCTGGTTGGGGGTGCTTGCATCTGTGTTTTGGTGTGTGGAGCTGGATCTCTTCTCTCTGGAGTGAAATGAAGTGTCCAGTAGTGAATTTTGGGGAGTCTATGGGTTTGGGATGGCTTTGGGCAGCCCATATTTTAATGTTCAGGGTCATGTTCCTGTTTTGCTGGAAAATTTTCATGGTGTCTCTTGCATTGAACTTGTTGGCTCCTGGGTATAAGTTGGTTTCAATGTTGGTATGAAGACTTTTGGGTGAGCTCTTGTCTATTAATGTTCCCTGGTTTCAGGAGTTCTCTGATATTCTAAAGTTCTGGGTTTAAGCCTCCTGCTTTTGGCTTTTGGGCCTTCTTTTACAGTAGCCTTAAGGCTTCTCCATCCATACAGCACAGAAGATAAAGCCCCTAGGTTAATGATGAAAGAATTCTCCACAGCCAGGAACACCTAGAGAGATTCCCTGAGTTGTATGGAGAAGAGAAGAGGGAGGATGGACATAGAGGTGACCAGGAGGAAAAAAGGAGTCGTCAAAAGAGGATAGAACAATCTAGCCAGTAGTCAAACCCCTAAGTGCTCTCTACAGCCCAGAACACCCAGGGAGATTCACAGAGTTATGTAGAAAGAGAAGAGGGAGAAGGGGGATAGAGGTGACCTGGAGAAGAAAAGGGAGAGTCAAAAGGGGAGAGAGTATTCAAGCCAGTAATCAAATCCCTGAGTGAAAATGGATACTGAAGATTAGATTCTTGAAGGTACAAAATTGATAACAAATATCAAATACCTAATATTAAAAACCTAAAATAGAGGTTAGACCCTCAAAAATACAGTATAAAATTTACAAAACAAAATTAATCACAAAAATTGAAATATATGGAATTTGTTTTTAAAAAATAGGGTGTTTTTTCTTTTTTTTGGAAATGTAGTAGTAGACTATAAAGATGAAAGTTAAAGAAGTCATAAAGAACTAAATTGTTTTTTTAAATTAAAAAGTGATAATAGTAAAATTATCTCTAGGAATTTCTTTGGAGCTGTTTTGGGCAGTGTGGGTTCAGTTCGATGTCAGATTGTCCCTTGTTCCAGCCTGTACTTGTTCTCAAGTTCTATAGGTGCCCCTCAAATGCACAGTCTCAGCATTAACTGCAGGGTTTTAATCTGTTATACCTGTTACTTCCAGAGTGGTTTCCTCTTTGTTTTTTTTTTTTGGCTCCCTCTGACTGCAAGTCTCTTCAGTGTCTAATTTCCACCCTGACACAAGGGGGCAAAGGTGGCCACTTATTTAGGCTCACTTGTTCAGTTGTGTTGTGGGGAGGCAGGAACACTGTAAACAAATACCACTGGCATGCATGGGGAGTTCTCATAGTGGATGGACCACACTGGGTTTGCCACAGGCAAATTGCCACTGCCAAGGCAGTGTGTATTTCCTGGGTCCACACTGCTCAGGCTCCAGGGTTCTCTGCAAGGGTACTGTCCCAAGTGGGCCCTGCATTTCATGCACATCCCAGGTCTAAGTGACTCAGGTTCTTGGTTCTCCTCAGGGGCACAGACCGGATTGGCTGTGCATTTTGTGCCCTTCCCAGGATGGAGCATCTCAGGTGACCTGGTGCTTGGTGAGTGCACTGTCTCAGGTGGGCTGTGCATCTTATACACCTCCCCAGTCCCAGCTGCTTGGTCTCCCAGGTGTGCTATGAGAGCACAGTTCCAGGTGTGCTGTGTGTCTCCTCTGGGGAGCTGATCTCAGGCTGTGACACTCCTGGCTGATGTGAACTGTTCAGGATCCCAGGAAAACGTGATTAGCAGCTGGGAACCTGCTCACAGTTTGGTGGAAGATGGGGTCTCTGGGGCCGAGATTGCAGCAGCCCCTTTCCTTCCAGCACTGGCTGTCACACACCTGCCTCTCTGCCTCTGGGGAGAGAGGGCCCTTTATGGCAGTTCTCCTTTGGTATTCACTTAATCCTTTGTTCTGTGAGTGCACCAGGGGTCACTGTGTGGTGTTAGAGCCTTTCATGTGGTGTTAGAGCCTAAGGACCAATG
The DNA here is from genome assembly GCF_019923935.1 of Bubalus bubalis. Lineage (NCBI taxonomy): Eukaryota > Metazoa > Chordata > Mammalia > Artiodactyla > Bovidae > Bubalus > Bubalus bubalis. The sequence goes on from NC_059173.1 coordinate 44,274,000, forward strand.
ATGCAGCCTGCTCCTCCCCGCCCAGCCCCCACTCTCTGGTGGTGGACACATCTGTGCCTCTTCTCTGTCTCTGCTTGTAGTTGCGGTGAGCTGCACATTCTGTAGAGTTTTTTCCTTCTCCTGGTTATGTTGCCCTCTGAGATTCCAAAATTCCCCATAGACATGCCTATGAGAGGGTTTTCTACTGTGTGAAAACGTCTCCTCCTTCATGACTCCCTCTCCAGGATGGGTCTCCATCCCTAAATCTTTTGTCTTTGTTTCCATCTTTTATATTTTGTCCTATCTCCTTTTGAAGAGATTGGACTGCCTTTCTAGGTGTCTGATGTCCCCTGCCAGTGTTTAGAAGTTGTTTTGTGGAAGTTGCTCAACATTCAAATGATCGTTTGATGAATTTGTGGCGGAGAAAGTGGTCTCCTTGTCCTATTCCTCCACCATCTTGGGAAATGAATGTTGAGTTTTAATCTAGCCTTTTCACTCTCCTCTTTCACCTTCATCAAGAGACTCTTTAGTTCCTCTTCACTTTCTGCCATAAGGGTGGTATTATCTGCATATTGGAGGTTACTGATATTTCTCCTGGTAATCTTGATTTGGCTTCCATCCAGCCCAGCATTTCACATGATGTACTCTGCACTTAAGTTAAATAAGCAAGATTACAATATACAGCCTTGATGTATTCCTTTTCCAATTTGGTACCAATCCATTGTTCCATGTCCAATTCTAACTGTTACTGCTTGACCTGCATACAGATTTCTCAGGAAGCAGGTAAGGGGGTCTGGTATTTCCATCTCATTAAGAATTTTCCACAGTTTGTTGTGATCCACACAGTCAAAGGCTTTAGCATAGCCAGTGAAGCAGAAGTAGATGTTTTTCTAGAATCCTCTTGCTTTTTCTATGATACAATGGATGTTGGTAATTTGATCTCTGGTTCCTCTGCTTTTTCTAAATCCAGCTTGAATATCTGGAGTTTCTTGGTTCATGTACTGTTGAAGCCTAATTTGGAGAATTTTGAGCATTATTTTGCTAGCATGTGAGATGAGTGCAATTGTGTGATAATTTGAACATTCTTTGGCATTGCCTTTCTTTGGGATTGGAATGAAAAGCAACCTTTTCCAGTCCTGTGGCCACTGCTGAGTTTTCCAAATTAGCTGATACATTGAGTGTAGCACTTTCACAGCATCGTCTTTTAGGATTTGAAATAACTCAGCTGGAATTCCATCACCTCCATTAGCTTTGCTCGTAGTGATGCTTCCTAAGGCCCGCTTGGCCTCTCATTCCAATATGTCTGGGTCTAGGTGATTGATCACACCATTGTGATTATCTGGGTCATTAAGTTTCTTTTTTTTTTTTTTTTTTAATAGTTCTTCTGTGTATTCTTGCCACCTCTTATTATTATCTTCTGTTTCTGTTGGGTCCACACCATTTCTGTCCTCTATTGTGCCCATCTTTGCATGAAATATTCCCTTGGTATCTAATTTTCTTGAAGGGATCTCTAGTCTTTCCCATTCTATTGTTTTCCTCTATTTCTTTGGATTGATCACTTAGGAACGCTTTCTTACCTCTCCTTGCTATTTTTTGGAACTCTCCATTCAGATGGGTATATCTTTTGTTTTCTCCTTTACCTTTCACTTTTCTTTTTTCAGTGATTTCCAAGGCCTCCTGAGACATTTTGCCTTTTTAATTTTCTTTTGGATGCTATTTCATATTTAATAGTACTCCCTTTTTATGTATTTATTCCACACAAAGTCTCTAGATTTTATTCTATCTGTATTTAGGAAGAAATTTTATATTAGGGGACATAAACTAGCTCAAAGAAATGTAAAATACTGTGAGATTCAGCCTATGCTGACTTTCTTCTCTTTGCCATTGCAAGTCTACTTTTCACATTTCTTCCTTGTATTCTAATCCTGTAAAGCTGACTTTTGTGAAATTCATTGATGGGCTCCTTTGCCCTCTGATTTTGATTAGATTAAGCCAATGGGGATATAAGGGTGATCTGTTTGGGACTTCTGTCACTCCATTGATCGCCAGTGTTGATTCAGCTGATCTGGCTGCCTAGGTGGGTGTCCCCTCCCTCCCTCACCACTCCATGTGCATCCTTCCTGAAGCTGCATGCTCAGTCAAAGAGGACGACCATCCCCAATAGAGGAGGACTGGTCTTCAGTCAAGGGTATATGAGTAGCTGCACTCCCCTGCTTGTGCCTCCAAAGAAGCTCTCAAGATTAAGCCAATGGATATTCCTGCAGAAGATAAAGTTGGAGAGCAAAGCTATGATTTTATACCCTTTTTTCCTCTCTGCTTAGCAAGCATCCTGGTTACATGTCTTAAAGGTCACAGTTCTATTCAAGGTGGAGCTGACCACAGAATTTGTCATTCTGGTTTCTAGTAATCATCTTATTCCCTTTTCTCCTTGGACCTAATGGTAGTAAGAAGATAATGGTATTGCATTAGCTCTTCTGGTGTCCCTAAATCCATGCCCAACCTTTTGTAAATAATGAGTGATATACATGAGATTTTGCTTAGTCTGACTCTCTGCAATCCCATGGACTGTCACTTGACAGGCTCCTCTGTCCATGGAACATTCCAGTCTAGAAAACTGGATCAGGTTTCAATTTCCTACTCCAGGGGATCTTCCTGATGCAGAGATTGAACCCACATCTCTTGCATAGTCAGGTAGATTCTTTAGTGCTAGCCACCTGGGAATAAATCCTTTATTAAATTCTTTTTGAATCATGCTATTTTGAAACTACCATATCATTACTTTTGGGATCCTAACTGATATGTAACCTGATCCAGGCTTTTTTTCATGAACACTCAGACTTGACTTCATTAAACATACCTCCTGAAAAAATATAGGAAGATACCGTGTTTTACCCCATACAGCTATGCATGGACTTCACTTCCTCCTTCCTGCACGCAGAGATTCAGGATCAGGGCACTAGAATACTAAAGTCCCACCTCAGGCTTTGTCCTTGTAGCACCTTGGTTAAAGTTACTCACTAGTTCTCTGTCATTTTTTTCCCCCTCTGATTTTTAATGAGAGAAATTCCTTCGTGCTTGAGGCATATTTTAAATCCTCAGGATTAAATATCATGAATGGCTGAGGTTCTTGTCCAATTAATAGATTTGAATTATATATAAAAAAAAACTTAATAGGTAAAGGATAGAATATCTAGCTTGCTATTCTCTGCCTTAAGATTTGAATTGCCTATCTCTGTAGCCAGGGAATATAAACCCATACTCAAAATTTTTACTTATCTCAGTAAAGTCAAATCACTATCTACTCCACAGTAGAAGGCTTCCAATGAAATAGACCTGCCAAGAGTTGGTTGAATCATCTTTTCCTCATAGGTGTCATATCAAGTGCTCAGCTTAATTTTTCCCTGTTGGAATGTTGGGCAGTAGCAATATTTAGACAAGGCTTTGTTATGAGGAGCAGTGCTGTGAAGCCCATGGATAGCTTCTATCTTCACCATCATGGTCCTGCTATTCACTGGTCATTATTCAAACACTACGGTGGCTGAAGAGTAGTACTCCATAGGAGAGAGCATCAGGTTGACTTTGTTGGAGAGAGCTTTCATTATAATTGATTTCTTTTCTTCATAGAATTAACACAAGACACACAGATCTGCATATTTTGTGCTCATTTTCATCATACACATTTACCCTAAAACTTTTTACCCCATAATTTTCAGCCTTTTTTTTTTTTTTTTTTATCAAGTCCTGGTTAGCTGGACAAGCCATTCACCTCTGCCCAGATTAAATATTTATACTTCTGGCTACCTTACTCTCTGCATTTGAAATTAATATTTAAGTGTCTTCCCACTGGAGCTCTGCCCACAAGGCAGATTCTTATTTACCCCACAGACTCTTCACATGATGTCTTCACATATCAAGACTACTTCTAGCATCACTGGGCTCCTGAATCCAGGCAGCTTCCTTGAGCTTCAGACTCCTCTATTATTGTGGGCAATTCTTTAATTTTTAGCTTTCAAATTCACTATGTGTGCTCTGTGATGACCTAGAGGTGTGGGATGGGGGTGAGGTGGGAGGGAGGCTCAAGAAGGAGGGGACATATGTATACTTATAGCTGATTCATTCTGTTGTACAGCAGAAACTAACATAGCAGTGTAAAATAACTATACTTCAAGTAAAAAATTAAACAAACAAACAAACAAATTCACCATATAAAATGGGTAAAGCAACTGTCTCTCAAAATCCAAATTAATACGGTTTCCAAATCCCATTACATTGTGTTTACATTGATTACATTGTGCTATGCCTCTTTTTGAGTTGTAGAAAGTTTGAATTATATCAATTTACCTTTTACTTGCCTGTGGCTCAGATGGTAAAGAATCTGCCTGCAATGCAGGAGAGCCGGGTTCAATCCCTGGTTCAGAAAGATCCTCTGGAGAAGAAAACGGCAATCCACTCCAGTATTCTTGCCTGGAGAATCCCATGGACAGAAGAGCCTGGTAGGCCACAGTCAATGGGGTTGCAAAGAGTTGGACACAATTGAGCGACTAACACTAATACTACTTCCTTTTACTTTAGATATAGTGTCTTATGCTTCAGGCCATTGTAATTCTAAAATCTAAACTGATATTGTAGGCTCCTGAAGGTTTGTGGCATTAAGTTTTTTTACCCTTCTTCATGTACGGTGTCTTATTAGGACAGTACTATTGGTATGGTGTCAATATAGTGGGCATAGTGTGTGAAACCTTTCACTTTTCACTTTCATGCATTGAGGAAGGAAATGGCAACCCACTCCAGTGTTCTTGCCTGGAGAATCCCAGGGACGGGGCAGCCTGATGGGCTGCCGTCTATGGGGTCATACAGAGTTGGACACGACTGAAGTGACTTAGCAGCAGCAGCAGCAGTGTGTGAAACTAAAAGAGAGCATTCCTGCAGACCATACTGTGACAAAGAACCATAGTTAACATAGTCCTAAGGCATTTCTGTGAATGTGTAAGGCTATCCTTGCTGTGTAAATGGGAATTTATTCCAATCCTCACTTTTGCTGTGCATCAGGAAAATGACATTGGTCATGTTAATATCACTACTAAGTATGATCTGTTGATGTGCTGCTTTAAATATCCATAGCTGGCAAAACAGTTATGATTGAGGCCATCAAGTAGTTAAGCATATAACAAATAACTCGCCATTATTTACATATTCCTCCTTTATCTTTGTAGAAATCTAATAGATTAACTGAATAGTTCTATGATGTGTGCCATCAACCTGTATCCTCAGGACTTTGATGATGGCACTGAATTCTGTAATTTTTTTCGATTTGAGTTATCATTTCTTTTTTTTTTTTTAATTTTATTTTATTTTTAAACTTTACAAAATTGTATTAGTTTTGCCAAATATCAAAATGAATCCGCCTCAGGTATACATGTGTTCCCCATCCTGAACCCTCCTCCCTCCTCCCTCCCCATACCATCCCTCTGGGTCGTCCCAGTGCACTAGCCCCAAGCATCCAGTATTGTGCATCGAACCTGGACTGGCAACTCATTTCATACATGATATTTTACATGTTTCAATGTCATTCTCCCAAATCTTCCCACCCTCTCCTTCTCCCACAGAGTCCATAATATTGTTCTATACATCAGTGTCTCTTTTGCTGTCTCGTACACAGGGTTATCGTTACCATCTTTCTAAATTCCATATATATGCGTTAGTATACTGTATTGGTGTTTTTCTTTCTGGCTTACTTCATTCTGTATAATAGGCTCCAGTTTCATCCACCTCATTAGAACTGATTCAAATGTATTCTTTTTAATGGCTGAGTAATACTCCATTGTGTATATGTACCATAGCTTTCTTATCCATTCATCTGCTGATGGACATCTAGGTTGCTTCCATGTCCTGGCTATTATAAACAGTGCTGCGATGAACATTGGGGTACTCGTGTCTCTTTCCCTTCTGGTTTCCTCAGTGTGTATGCCCAGCAGTACTGCCGTGGTTGTTGGGGAGGTTGGGTTTCAGGAATTTCTGTTTAATTCTTCCTAATATAATGAGCCCTGCAGTACAAATGTGAATACAAAATCAATGTGAGTTTGGTCTACTTCTAAGTATGCATGTGTGCTAAGTCGCTTCAGTCATGTTCAACTCTTTGAGACCCTCTGGACTGTAGCCTGCCAGGCCCCTCTGTCCATAGGATTCTCAGGCAAGAATACTGGAGTGGGCTGCCATGCCCTCCTCTGGGGGATCTTCCCAACCCAGGGATCAAACCCAGGTGTCTTATGTCTCCTGCATTAGTGGCAGGTTCTTTATCAGTAGTGCCACCTGGGAAGCTTCGAAGGATATCGGTCTGAAATACATGTTCAGTAACTGGAAAATAATGTCAGGCTGTGTTTGGGCCCATCTTGTTCTTCATGAGTTAGATGTGGACTAGGACTCTGTCTTCATTTGCCGTCTGTAAGCTCCCATCCTAAGCCAGAGACAGTGTTGGTGGTTTGGACCTCCTGATATTAGTGTGTTACCTCAGACATTGGAATGTGCTTAACTTATTTTGTAACTGTAATTCTTGTCTCCAGTTCATTGTTGTGAAATGGAAGAATTATATACTTGCAATCACATTGTACGGGTGTTCCTCAGAGGGAATGGACCTTCCCTTTAGTTAATGAATTCTGAATCTATAAACTGACTTAGATACGGAGCTGGTTCAGATCAGTCACTCAGTCGTGTCCAACTCTTTGAGACCCCATGAATCACAGCACGCCAGGCCTCCCTGTCCATCACCAACTCCCGGAGTTCACTGAGACTCATGTCCATTGAGTCAGTGATGCCATCCAGCCATCTCATCCTCTGTCATCCCCTTCTCCTCTTGCCCCCAATCCCTCCCAGCATCAGAGTCTTTTCCAATGAGTCAACTCTTCGCATGAGGTGGCCAAAGTATTGGAGTTTCAGCTTTAGCATCATTCCTTCCAAAGAAATCCCAGGACTGATCTCCTTTAGAATGGACTGGTTGGATCTCCTTGCAGTCCAAGGGACTCTCAAGAGTCTTCTCCAACACCACAGTTCAAAAGCATCAATTCTTCAGCACTCAGCCTTCTTCACAGTCCAACTCTCACATCCATCCATTACCACAAGAAAAACCATAGCCTTGACTAGATGAACCTTTGTTGGCAAAGTAATGTCTCTGCTTTTGAATATGCTATCTAGGTTGGTCATTTTCAACTGGGGTAGTTGTTGTGAATCATCTGATCACTGGCTCTTGATTTTTATGTCCCTGTTCATTAAGTCGAGCTTTCCAGGTGGCTCAATGGTAAATAATTCACCTGCCAGTGCAGGAGACACAGGTTTGATCCCTGGGTCTGGAAAATCCCCTGGAGGAAGCAATGGCCACCAACTCCAGTATTCTTGCCTGGAGAAGTCCATGGACAGAGGAGCCTGCTGGGCTACAGTCCATGAGGTCTCAAAGAGTCGGACATGACTTAGCAACTGAGCTAACACCCATTAAGCTTTCAAGCTATTTTCCCCTTGGAGCATCATGATATATTAACTGTCACTACAGATAACTTAGGTCAAGATATTCTGATTGCTAGTCTAGCCTTAATGCCAATTTGAAAATTATGTTCACATTGCCTCAAGTGGTTAAGTTCTGCCAGCACTCACACTTAGGAGCTTTAACATTATCACTAATTTAGGGGAGCTCATTTTAATGTCAGTGTTTCCTGCTTAACGCCAGCCTGCATAGAACAGCTTCTGCTAAAGATACCAGTGCTTTCCTATGAAATCCTTATTGCATTAATAAAGGAATGTCTTCTAGGTCTTCTTGGAGGATATAGCCTAGTGGTTGATTTTCAGATCTTACATATTATATCCATTCTAACAATCCCACTTTTCTGTGCCTTCTGATCTTTTCTTTACAACTATGTTAAAGACAATTATGGAATTCCCAACTTGTTAAAGTAAGGTATTTTCAAGTCTAGGCATGAGGAAGCCATCTCAGCAAACTGTCAGGATCAACTCTAAGAGTCCATACAAGGGAGGCATTTTGTCTCCAATAAGTGGACATGATGAAGAAGGCAATGGCATCCCACTCCAGTACTCTTGCCTAGAAAATCCCATGGATGGAGGAGCCTGGTAGGCTGCAGTCCATGGGGTTGCTAAGAGTCGGACACGACTGAGTGACTTCACTTTCACTTTTCGCTTTCCTGCATTGGAGAAGGAAATGGCAGCCCACTCCAGTGTTCTTGCCTGGAGAATCCCAGGGACAGGGGAGCCTGGTGGGCTGCCATCTATGGGGTCGCACAGAGTCGGACACGACTGAAGCGACTTAGCAGCAGCAGCAGCAAGTGGACATGAACTACTTCTTCTGGCCAGGAGAGTGCGATTTGAGGCTGAAGATTTTCAGAATGCTCCACCTAAATGTCCCCATCCCAGGTAGAAGCTTCCCATTATTTTTCTTTAGAGCCCATAATCTGACACAGAAGATCTTTGAGAATATACTTTAGTCTCCTTTGTAGCTCTATCACTTTTATAATTAGTTCCCAAGACTGTTTTCCTGCATATTGCACCCTGAAGCTGCAGAAGATGAAATTATTCTGAAGCTATATAGAAACTTACTAGCTTTGATAATATTCCTTTAGCTGGCAATTAGCTATCCTGAACTTGTCTTCTTTCAGCAAGGCCTCCAAGCCATGAAGGGCAGCTGTCCTGTATCACAATTCTCTCAATTATTATTGCTCTCATATGAATCACATGATACTTTATTCATTGTGATACCACTCATTCTAGTGGAATTCCTTACATATCACAAGAGTGTCTTAAGACAGTGTGATTATCTATTTCAAAAATCCCACCTTGAGGACCAGTTTGGTATAGCCCCTCTTGTTACCAATTGTTTTAGCTCTGGATTTTCTAGTAAAATAGCCTGAGGTAAAGCATTCAGAGTTAAACATTGATTAATTAGCTAGTTAATTAATTAGACTTTTCAATCTCAGAGCAGTAAGAGTGAGGGGGGAAAAAGAAGATAAACATCAAATACAATCTAGTGTATGACTGAGTGGTCATATTGTTTTATAGGAAAAACACTATACACTCCGTTGCTTGATCACATATGATATCTCTGGAGAGGTAGTATGATATTCATGTAATTTTCATAAGTTCATTGTGGGGGAGGGAGACTGAAGACTTTATCTATTGGCTCCATCTTGTCTTTGTCTCTCAATGGTCATTAATTCCCTTACACTTGTAAATTATGCTTCCCATTGTCTTTGAGAAGTCAGGGATTTAATGCCATGTGTTATAGCTCCTCAACTGAGCATAGAAATGGGGGTAGTCAAATAAATCCTCCTTGGATTTATTCAGATAAGACTTGGGCACTGCAGCTGGCATGACACAGGCAGGTCTGTAACCCAGCTCTAGTTACTCTGGTTTCCATCTCCTTGTGTGATAATAGCTAGGGCTTTTCATTGAGCAAGTATCAGAGGGTACTGATTGCCCGTGGGAATGAGGAAATCTCTGTATATATGTAAATTGCATCTCATACAATACTGAAATAGAAAACTATTAAGAAAATTAATCAATGCAAAACTACTGTAACAAAGAATTATTTCTTTCCCATCTCTTTCAATACTACATCTTTCCTAAATTTAGCTAATAAATTATCTATTTATTGCATATCTTGTACCAGGTATTCTGATAAACTGTTTATGCATATTATCCCATTTCATTTTTTAAACAGTGTAAGAAAGACCCTACTATTGCCTCCTTTCTAAATAGAATAAAATTAAGACTTGGATGAAGGAACATGCCCAAATTTATATAGCTAGGAAACAGTGGAGCTAGAGAAAATTCCAACCTAGCTAGTGGGCCTCCAGATAGTCTTTTTGGCAGAGATATGAGCAGTGCACAGTGGTTCTTATAGATCTTTTTCACCTTTTGCAGTTTTCATCTTTATCTTGGTATAAAACCTTGGGGGGATCTAGAAAACCTCAAGATAATAAGTTATATACTATTACTAATAATACGTGTGTATGTGTCTGCTCAGTTGTCTCTGATTCCTTGTGACCCCATGGACTACAGTCTGTCAGGCTCCTAGGTACATGGGATTTTCCCAGCAAGAATACTGGAGTGGGTTGCCATTTCATTCTCTAGGGGATCTTCCCTACCCAGGGATTGAACTCGCATCTCCTGCATCTCCTGTATTGGCAAGTGAATTCTTTACCACTGAGCCATCTAGGAAACCCCTTATACAGTACTATAGCATGGTAAAATTAAGATAACAGTATTACTTACATCATAGTTATGATTATAAAATTGTGGCAAATAAATAAATTAATCCAAGAGAAAAACTTAGTTTATTTCTGGTAAATTGTTAAGAGTGCAATACCAGTTAGCTATTACTGCTCTTATTGTTGCCATTATTATTAGTATTAAAGTTGGCCATTTCTCTTACAAAAATCTAAGCATGATATATTAGATGGAAGATAAATTAAGGTCACTCAGAAAGATTGATACTTCTTATACTTAGTGATTAATATAAGCAAATTATCAATATTTCAGCCCTAAGACAGGGCATCATCTTATCCTGTCTGTTCCATTCCTAGTTATCCTAACTTGCTTCTATTATTATTATTATTTTCCCTGAATCCTAAATTTTCTTGACTCCATTTCAGAGCATCTTATCCTCTGGCCTTGAGCTTTCTCTCGGTTCCCATCATAACACCTGCTTTCTGGAGGGCCTTACTGCTTGCATGAAATTGGGGACTCAATCCTGACTCATGTGGCCCATCTGAACATAACCCTGATTTGTACTAGCTCTTGGCTTGGCTCACCTCTTTTGAGGTTTTCTTCTATGCATTCCATGCACTCACATACTGTTCTTTTCCTTTGTGATCCTGAGATCAGCAAAAAGAATCACTCAGTCCTTCTTCAGGCCTTTACTGTACACCCACACTTTGCACTTCAGAGGTCTCTTCCTATTTTGTCAAGTGAGTAAAACAAGTTTTGGGGAAAAATTGTACTTATTTCATGGAATCTTGAATTTAGATCTGCACAGGCTCTTCTCCGGAGGCCTGGCGTGCTGCGATTCATGGGGTCGCAGAGTCAGACACGACTGAGCGACTGATCTGATCTGATTTGAGGCTCTTCTCGGTCATTTCTTCATGCTCAGCAAGTTATCTAGGAACAAAGACCTTGGTTGGACTCTCAGTGGGATTGTCAGACTTAGCAGATAAAAATATGGGACTCACAATTAAATGTGAATTTCAGATAAATGAAAAATTTTCAAAGCATAAAGTAGATCCAACCATTGCTGGAGACATACCTATATTAAGAAATTATTTGTTGATTATCTGAAATTCAGATTTAACTGGAGTCCTATATTGTATCTGGTGACCTTATCACAGAATGGCACCTTCTGTCACATTTATCTCTAGAGACAATCATTTAGGTCCCTGTTACCTGACAGTAATTGAAAAATAGTCATTTTTCCTATAACTTATTTTTATCTTGATCTCGACTTTCTATCTTCTTAGGGTGAAACTATCCTAGGGTGACCTTACATCTTGTTTGTGTGGAAGGTCTCACTTTACTTCTGTTGTCTTGACATAATTGCTAACAATTCTTTTTCCCTTTCAGAAATGTCTTGGTTTGGATGATAAATGATATAGTCACAGATGCTTCATTCCACCCTTGAATTCCTGCTGACCCTATTAATAAGTAAGTTTTCAGCTTCTTTCACTCAAAGCCACACTCTAATCTCCAGGAGGTGCTACCATTCTGATGAACCCTTACTTCACTTCCACAAAGCACCAGGTTATACCATGCTGCTTAAGCTAACACAGACAGATAAATGACTCCTGAACAACTATTATTAATTATAGTATAACTTTCTGTACTTGTTACCATGTTTACAGAGAACAGCAGAATTGAGCAAATGTTTGATGAATTCTGTAAATATGAGAGATTAACACAGATGTCAGGAAAAAAATATGCAAATGTTATTTGTTTGAAGGTATTTAGGCAAAATGCACTTCCTTTGTAATACACGAGGAAGATTATATTTATGTATGGTATATAGCAACAATTGATTAGACTATATTTTTAGAGTGATTGTGCAGAAGTAAAATAATTTTCTGTATATTGCCTTAGGTCACTATTTCCATTTCACAGTGTTGATTAGACACCATTCTTATATCAAAAAATAAAATATTCAGTCAAAAATAAAGTTGCAATTTTATTCCTATGAAATGTCAAATAACTTGAATGATTGATTTCTCCTCTTGATTTATCCATTTATATTTTATATTCAGGTGTATTTGTGTTTGAGAAAAGTCTTATAGACATAGACTATTTATTCACTTCCATAGCAATGTGCTGCTGAGTCAGAATCATCCTTTTATAAGCATCACATAAATACAGTCAGACTGCATCAGAAACCAAAATAACTGTCTCTATGTTTTAACAAAATAATGAGGGAAAAATACTGCTCTTAGTTAATGTGATTTTTTTTTCTACATGTATTGATTTCATATAAGCCAAAATATAAAGAGTGTTCAAAACAGAAGGAAAAAGAGCATCTCTCAGTAAGAAATCATATTTAAAAATATTTATTTCTAAATGTCTTTCACTTAAATATTAAAAAAAAGTTATTTAGAATTTACTAGAGGAAAACAAACATGTAATTATATTTCTTTTATGTTAACTCAACCAATATAAATGCATTATTATATCTTAGCAACCATGATTGGATTTTATTTTTAGATAGTAAAATAATAGTTGTCTTAATCTAAATCAAAGGCTTTTCAGGAAAACTTAATTTGAAATACTGCTGCTAATTTCATCAGTATTTTAATGACCTCCAAGGAAAACAGCAAATGGTTTCTGAATATTTAGAAATGATGTAGATATTTCAAGAAGAAAAATGGAAATAAAAATTTTAAAAGTATGGTGTCATAGTTACTTCATTAGTGTGAGAAGGCATCAGTAAGAAAATTTCCAGTGAATTCAAAATGATCTTGTGAGGAGCAAGCATTAAGGTCACCCTGACCATAGTGTGGAGAATGACTAAGATGGATTCAAAGGCAGGAGCACAGAGATAAAATTATTAATATTAAATATACCCAGTCTTTTTGTATATCAGGTTTTTTTTTTTTTTTTTAATATCAGTTACACTCAATAAAGGGGCTTCCCTGGTAGCTCAGCTGGTAAAGAATCTGCCTGCAATGTGGGAGACCTGGGTTCAATCCCTGGCTTGGGAAGAAGATCCCCTGGAGGAGGATCTCAGTATTCTTGCCTGGAGAATCCTCATGGACAAAGGAGCCTGGGAACTGTACTCCGTGGGGTCACAAAGAGTAGGACATGACTGGGCGACCAAACACAGCACAGCACATACTCAATAAAACTGTCTTTAAAAACATAAAAGAGGACCACTGCAGTAATTCTAGTGGAATATGGTTTTGTTTTGTAGCAGAATAACCTTGGGAATGAAGATAGAAAATGATTAGATTAGACAAATATTTTTAGAGACAGAATTTATGAATGTTGTTGAATGATTGCGTAAAGAGCAGGGAGTGTAGGGAATGCTGAAGAACGAAGAAAGGCTTCTAGATTTCTGAAATAAGCAGCAAAAGGATGCTAGTATCATTTGTGAAGAAGCAGAAGCCAGGAGGAGGTACACATTCCTGGGGGTAGGAATCAAGAGCTCACTTTTGGACGAAGTAGATTTGTCATATCGTTGATCTTGCTAACAGAATGGTTGGTTGGGCCTCAACATATACATGGTCATTTACATCATGGGGACTGATGAGATCACCTGGGGAGAGAATAGTGACAGAGGAGAGGTGACAGCCATGGCCAGATTCTGAGGAGGGTAGTGTTTAGATGTTAGGAAGGGAGGAATGGATAATATAGAAGAGAGGTCAGGATGGTTTGGCGAATCCCTAGAGAATGTGATGAATATAGAGAAGAGGTTGGAGGGCTTCAAAATCCAAAAATCCATCTGGGGAAGTTTTGTAAGATATGAAAGGGCTATATGAATTCTTTGGACTCAGAAATTTGAAGATAATGGTGAACTTAGCAGTAGCAGTGTTGGTGGACAGTTTGGCTAGAAACCAGACCGGAGCAGCTGGAGTACGGGCGTGAGGGGACGAGGAGGATGCTGTGTGCATATGAAGCACGGGAAGTGGTGTCATAGCTGTGCGGCAAGAGCGCAAAGGTCTGAGAGCTCACAGAAGGCTGCACAGCCAAGGAGGTGACAGGAATGTTTTGTGTTAGTACAGGAGCCTCGCCTGTGGCTTTATGTTCTGAAATATATTCATTTAAAACATGTTTACATGGCGTTCTTTAATGTGTTACACATTGCCTGCCTTCTTCCACTGAGGGTACAGAGGGTAATATAACTTTTGTCACAATAACTGCCTCTTTCTTTTCTTTAACATACTCCAGGTCTTAAGAGTGAATGAAGGACACAACGTGTATTTGCAATGGTTTCAGACATCTGTGCTTTAGATTTCCTTGACATATCCTCTTGTGTGTATGCATGTGGGTGTGAGAGATAGAGAGGAAAGTGCAAACTCTAACTCAAATCTATGCTTGTCAGCCTCCAAATGCCATGCTCTCTTCACTATGCGAGTCCAGTCCATTTCTCTAACTAGTAACAAGACCTATCTATTCATTCAATAAGTATTTTTGATTATTTTTGAAAATAACAAAATAATCATGACAGATAACCTATATAAAAGCTAATTTATGGTGACAGGTAATGTTTTAAGAACTTTACATATATTATTTCATTTAATCCTCACAACAATCATAAAGGATCCCATTTTATATGGAGAAATTGAGACTTGGAATGACTACATAAATGTTTAGAGGTTTCACATCTAGGGAGTGTTGAAATCAGGTTTCCAACCAGGCGACTTTGCTCCAGGGCTCTTTAAAATATTACTAAAATGGAAATTTTGACAGGCAGAGGAAAAGGAAACACAGTCAGAAAGTCATTATTAGTTGAGTTTGGTAAACTGGGAGAGGTAAGCCAAGAAGCTGCAGAGGGAGGTAACTCGCATTTCATCATTGACCTTTTAAGCCCTGGACAGGGGTTTGGATTTTAATCCAAGCAATGGCAATGCCTTGATGAATTCCGAGCAGTCAGTGATGAGATTTGCTTCTAATCTGTGGTTGGCATTGAGCATAAAAAGTGAGCAGGTTCTGTAGAAGCATAATTCAGATAAGCTTTGTAACCACTATTACAGACATGGAGGCTTTTCTTGTCCTCCCTCTTAAACTCTCTCACTGCATGATGTCTTGGATAAAATAATGATTATGACTCCAACAATAACAAATAAAGCTACACCCTCAGAAGCAGTTAATGATGATAAGCAGAAACTTGAAGGGAGAAAAGTAAAAGAAATCCCTACACAAAGTCAACTGATATCATATATTATGAAGTTGGGCTTTTTAAAAAAAAAATTCTTCTTAGGTTCTAAATAAATGTTTCACGAATATGTTCAAATGCAACTCCTTTGGTGAAAACCTTCTTCACTTCACATTCAGCATTAGTTTCTTCATCTTATGTTTTCTCATAACAATCTATTTGACTTCTGTTTAACCAATTATCCTGTACTATCATTTGTCTGTTTACATGTATATCGCAGTTTGTTTCAGCAAAGATTTGTGTTGCCCTTTTAGTTAAGTCATTATGCTAGGTCCCCATATCACATACGAAGTGATTTAGAGGCCTACAGTCAACACTGAGTTATTGTAAACGGGAGCTGCAGATCTTTTAAATTTGTTATCTAGCAAAACCCTACTATAGTATATATGAGAAAGTCGAACTCTTTCTTATCCTCACTTGATGCACAATTTTTAGAAATATTTAATGCAGTATTTTATCTTGTTGGTCAAATCTTGAATAATTCTGGAGCCAAGGTTCATAAAGACAGTATAGTTATAAATAAATGCATGTTTAAAAGGGCAAATATGTCTTGACCTTTAAAATGCAAATCCCTGAATTTTGAAAAGGAAGACAAGTTTTAAATTGTATTTTATCAGATAGATATAGCCTGTCAGTAAATTGATGGCCAAATAAGCCCTTCTACCCTTACAAAATTGGCAACGAAGAATAGTGCCTGTGTGTTGATTGTCTTCTATGGAAAGCATGGTTATATTTCTGACTAGGTTAAGTGAAACTTAAGAGTACCTGATTATAATACTCGGGAAAAAGGGGCTTGTCTACTTACAAAGTTAAATTGAAGCATGTTGAGTCTTCAGTTACAAGTGTTGACATTTAAAATGCAATCCTAGAAAATG
This sequence comes from Bubalus bubalis, assembly GCF_019923935.1. NCBI lineage: Eukaryota > Metazoa > Chordata > Mammalia > Artiodactyla > Bovidae > Bubalus > Bubalus bubalis. The sequence goes on from NC_059173.1 coordinate 44,290,263, forward strand.
TTTGTGGTATAAGTGATTTGAGGATGAGAATACCTTAATGAATATGCCATTACATAATATATATAGAGAAAAATGGATTAGTGACCAATCTGCCAGTGAGTCTTGAGAATGATTCATCTGTTATGAAAAAGACTAACTCTGAAGACACAGAATCAACTTGAGATGTTGAGGAGCATTTATTCCATTATGACATTTATTCAGAAGCAATTCTACAGAGGCAGAAGAAACTAAGTGTTCAAAATTCTGATTTTTAAATTTCAGTTTTATTCAGTTGCTTCATCAAAGTTAAATTTGTGTGTACATAAGGAGCATCTCCTGTGGAATAGAACTTTGTTTTGGATTTTGTGTCAGGGGATTTTTATTGAAGAAAGAAACCTTTGGGTTTGACTTTTGGAATCTAATTCAGTCTACATGGCTTAAACTTACGGGTATAGATGATATAAAGTAGATTGTTTTATAGGCTATCCTTGTGGCTCAGTGGTAAAGAATCTGCCTGCATACAGGAAACCTGGGTTCGATCCCTCGTGGGTCAGGAAGATCTGGAGCAGGGCATGACAACCCACTCCAACACTCTTGCCTAGAAAAATCCCATGGACAGAGGAGCCTGGTGGGCTATGGTCTATACGGTTGCACAGAATTGGACAGGCCTGAAGTGACTAAGCAGCAGCAGCAGATTGTTTTATATAGTTAATACATTAAACAATTTTACTTCCCACTCATGGTTGCTGTTCAGTTGCTCAGTCATGTCCGACTCTTTGTGACCCCATGGACTGTAGCATGCCAGGCTTCCCTGTCCTTCACTATCTCCTGGAGTTTGTTCACACTCATGTTCATTGAATCGATGATGCCATCCAACCATCTCATCCTCTGTCACCCCCTTCTCCTTATGCCCTCAATCTTTCCAGGCATCAGTGTCTTTTCCCATGAATCGGCTCTCATAAGGGACTGTTTTATGGCTGTAGGACTTGGACACTGTCTTTAGTGTTTTTAGATTTTTTCCCTTTTGTATTCCAGAGGTTTGAGATTTAGAAGGCAGTGTTCTGGGTAACCAGGGCATTATTAAATAGTTAATAATTTGATAGTCAAAATTACTGTGAAAAATATCCGAGTCCTCTACTAATTTTAAAAGTAAACTATATTTTCAGTTGTCAGAGACTTTAACATTTCTAAGATATTGATTAGATGCTTGAAAAAGACTAAGAAAAATAATACAGGTTTGGCAAATTGCTATGTGCAGTTTCATAAGCAATGAACAAAAAAACATAGGCATTTTCACCCATCTTTGGACAGATGGTGAATGGCAACAGCAGAGATTTCAAATATAGATGTAGCACATATATATTGCAAACAGCTGTAATAGCTAAAATACATGCCAGAAGACTTAATCATTCTGGAATTTTTTCCAATACATGCTAGCATTCAAAAATAGACTTCTCTTTCCTACAATTGCTATAGAATTCTTTGAAATAGGCAAGTGCATCTATGATATAGGAACTTTGCTGTGTGCTGATTAGGCTGTGTTTTCAAGGCTCCTTGACAACTAGTTGATTAGCAAAATTCTCATTAGTTATGATTTGGTATGCATAACTCATGACCAATATGACTTCTTGTTTTTGCTACCAAGTTGGCTGAATCAAGTCTTTTGTTATGTGTAGACCTTGCCAGTACAAAATAGCTGGATGAAAACCAATGAGTTGAATAAACTGCAGATTTTCTATTTGTCTCTCTGTCATCTGGTAGAAAGTATAACTAAGATTCTAAGAATACATATATATATTAAGTAATTTAAGCATTAGTTGCTCAGTTGTGCCCGACTCTTTACGACCCCATAGACTGCAGCCCACCAGGCTCCACTGTCCATGAGGTTTTCCAGGCAAGAATACTGGAGTGGGTTGCCATTTCCTTCTCCTATATATATATATATATATATATATATATATATATATATATTTAACTGGCATTGCTCTTACATTATAATTTGAAATTAAAAAAAATTCTCAGTATGTGTTGCTCAGTTGGAAGGATCCTTATTTTGTTTGGAATGAGAGGAGTAACAATGAGTTTCTCAGAAGACATAACAAAATGTATACATCACTTAAAAATTCTGGAAAAAATTTATCAACAAAGTCAAGACTAAAGTTCTTAGATTATAGACACTGTTAGCTTTTCTGGAGTCATTGCTGTAACTTAATTATAAAAGAAGAGGATTCCTAGGTCAGCTGATAGCAATTTGGTAGCAGAGTATGGGAGAAGGTATCTGGGTTGGAGTCCGTGAATCTGGGTTCCTCCTATCTGACATGTGTGACCCTGTATGAATTTCACCAAGTATTCTTATCAGTGAATTGGGGATAATGAAAATATTACCTTACTTAGAAAGGATTAAAGGAGTCGATGGGTGTTAAATGAACTTTGTGAACTCCAAAGTGATATTCAAATGCTGGTTTATGGGCCAGAAGGAGCTTGAATGGTCCTGCTGCCCTTGATCACCTTCCCACGGGCTGACACCGGGCTGCCACACTGGTCTGGACACTGGCCGGTGGGAGCCTAAAATAAACAAACAAAAAACTTGTTTATGCATTCCTTAGGGGACATGAGTCACCATTATTTCTCATTTCTCAGAATTTGCTGACATTTCAAGTAGATAAGAACTCTGGCTAGATATTGTTGATATTCCCTTTTCTTTCTTTTTTTAAAAATTTTATTTTATTTTTAAACTTTACAAAATTGTATTCGTTTTTCCAAATATCAAAATGAATCCACCACAGGTCAAATAATTTCTTATTCTGCTCACTCCATGACTAATGCTTTTATGTACACATTCTTCTTTCTTATTTTACATCTCCTGACCATACCCCAGTCATATTACTATCAAGTACCATCTTTATCATCTCAACAACCTCAAGATTTTAGGAAAACAAAAAATCTATGGCTTTTAATCATTAAAAAGATAATGACTCATTCAAGGATGGATATAAAGGGCCAAACATTAATAGGAAAAGATAATGGTTGTTCTAAACCCAGCATTTTGAGGCTTATATCTCTATGGCTACAAATTAAATTATGTGAGGTAGTTATTATTTAAACAATACAGCTTTACTGTGTAGTATTGCTTTAGACAAATTCAAAAAGATAGACCTAAAGGGTATAGTGCTGCAAAAATGGAAATCATTAAATGTATTAGAATTTTAAATATAGAGTCATTTCTTCCATAATGGTGGTACATGTGTTCTTAAAAATAAATGGAATTTCATTTTTTGAATTTCCATTTATTTTTAAGAACACATGTACCACCATTATGGAAGAAATTCATGAAAAAGATAGTATTGCAGTGGACCTCAAATTCTAAATGATTTTATAGGGGAAAAGACTTCATAAAAACTTAAAGTACTAAAACATCTTACTCTAAGTGTATTACTTAGATTCCAAATAATATAAAGTAATGATAGAGTAGATATAGATAAGCATTGCAATTTATTTCAGAAAAAAAGGCATTAAGTTTGCTTGGTATGAATGTGTGTGCTCAGTTGCTCAGTTGTATCTGACTCTTTTGAGACCCCATGGACTGTAGCCTGCCAGGCTCCTCTGACCATGGAATTCTCCAGGCTAGAATACTGGAGTGAGTTGCCATTTCCTCCTCCAGGGGATCTTCCCAAACCAGGGATCAAACCCACGTCTCTTACATCTCCTGCATTGGCAGGCAGGTTCTTTAGTACTGAGCCACGGAGGAAGCCCAAATGCAGTGAAGTGTGATATTTGTAGTATCTTTAAGAAATGGAAGGAAGGACATCATTATTATGAAGGTAAAATTTGTGTCACTAAAGTGACACATATACTTATTGCTTGGTCCTGCAGATGAGACTGGCTGCTGAGTAGTGCCTTTCTTTCTGTGGCAGCGTTATGTCTGCACCCTCAGTCTTCCATAGCACACTTCAGTCCCCTTAGAACAGACGATGGCTGTAGTGTATCCATCTCTTGTTTTAATTATTCTTCCATTTTGTCCTGATGGCGCAGGCCATGGATTTCCTTAGGTCTGTTCCTTTGGAGCTGCAACATTCACTTTCATTTCTTTCAAAAGTTTTTCTTACTTTCACTTTTCAATATCTAAGCCCCTCTGATCTTTATCATATTTAGATTGTGTTTTTTAATACTTTTAACGGGAAAAGTACATAAACCCAGGAGTATAGCATAATATATACTTACAGTGCAATACATATGGTAAAGAAATTAAGGAAGAATATAAGGTATACGAATATTTTGTGTATTCCACAGCAGATTATTGTGTTCAAATGAATAGTGTGTTTCTCTCTCATCCATTATTCTTTGGAGTAGAAAGTATAGCCCCTTGTAAAAAAAATTAGCGTGAGTTAACATGGTTTTCTGTTTTGCTGGTTTTATCCATCTATTTATCCTCAGCATATTAACAAATTCAGCCATTACAGATAAAATAGAAAGAAAAACAGTACTGTTTTCTAAAGCATACGATTCTGTAAGTTGAATGTGATTGATTGTAAAGGAAAACCATGCATCATTTAAGAAGTTGTACTAAAATATTTCATTTAATGATTTATCAACAACTCCCTGTTCTGTCCCTGCAGAAGTTGAGATCAAAATCCTCTCTGAGTAAGATGGGTTGGTAAGAAAGTTATATGTGGTTGAGGGTTCTAAGAAGATCTGTGCCATGATACTAAAGGAGTCAGTTCCTAGGCAAGTTGATAGGGACTCTAGGGGTCCCCAAGGAGAGAGGGGTCTGGAATTCCCAAGGAGGAAGAAAGGACACGCTTTTTTTTTTTCTTTCTCCACATTCCTTAGGATTATTTAACAATAATGTATCCTGCCTAAGGACAGTCTTTGGATTCAACCTTTTGTTATCTTAAGATGTTAATTATGGGAGTAGACCTGGTCTTTACAAGGATGTATCTTGCCTGAGGACAGTGTTACCTTAAGATGTAAATTATGGGAGTGGGTCTGATGAGGTCTTTGCAACCTCCAGACATTCTTTGGATTATATAACCTCATTGTTAACACTAGCAAGCGGGTACTCTTTCTGCCCCCTTCTGATGTCTATGTCAGAAGCTTTCTCTGGGGGCTCGTCCGGGATCCTTCAGGACAAGGTAAGGAAGCTTGGAGCTTTAGTTCTTTGTTCTCTTAGCGAACACGTTTTCTGCCGTACTAACTCTACCGTGTGCTTGTGTGAATGAATGGCAGGCCCTGCGTGAAGCAAGTAAGGCGCCCTGCTCTGCGGTTCCACAGTGATCTCATACGGCTTATGACAGAAACCTGTCAGGGCATTATACCGACCTGCCAATGCCAAGAGGCACCCAATGTCTCCTTCGGGAACCGACCAGAAATGGGCAAAACGTGTGGACCAAACTCTCCTTTCTTGGTCAAACTTTTCGGTCTCTTTGACCATTTCATAACTCCTTGGGAATTAGAAGTACTAACCTAATCTATCAGATCATAGACTTTCAAGGGACTTGTGATCTATACTGTTACTGTATACTGTGGCTTAGGTCCCAAACTTGGATTGGTAGTCAAGAAAGCGCCTAGCCTCGCTAGGAATCGAAAGTTCGGAAGCTAGATGGAGCTCTAACTCCCAGAACATCTCTGAGGTTAAAGGTTACTCAGATTGGGACTGCAATGGGTTTTTTTCCCTTTGGTAACTCCGGCTCTTAGTGAATCAGAGGAGGCTGTTATACTGGTGTGGTGATGCTTGGAAAGAACATCTGTTTTATGTTCGCGTCGGTCTTATTGTGGTCAGGAAATACTCAGGGTCGTGCACAGGCACTCAGGTGACGAATGTTTCCCCCAATAGTCTTAGCTTGGGAGGCATTCCGGAAGGTTACTCTGATTCACCCTGGGTGACATCAGAGGCAAGCAAGGTTAAAGGTGAAGAGCTGGACGTCAAGTAGGGATGCTATCAAGTCTACCCCTGGTACATCCCCACCCCATCTCGGTGGTAGAACTGGGAGGGATGAGTATGGCGCCTGCGTCAGTAAGGGACAGACTAAATCCGACCAGGAAGGAAAAGCTTTTGGTGTAACGTCTGTCTACACCCCCATCTAGAGCAGGGAGGGATGCCTCCAGAAAAAATGCTGCTGGTCACTTTTTTTCTCTCTTACAGATGGGAGCTAACAATTCCAGCCTCACTTCTTTGAACTGTATCCTAAAAAACTGGGATAGATTTGATCCCCAGGGCTTAAAAGAAGACACACCTGGTCTTCCTATGTGATACTGCATGGCCACGGTATCCATTGGAGGACGGCGAATGGTGGCCAGTTGGAGGGTCTCTTAAGTATAATACTATTCTACAATTAGACCGGTTCTGTAAGGAACAAGGGAAATGGGTAGAAGTAGCATATGTGTTGCCCTTTTTCTCTCTGCGAAATATGCCAGACTTATGTCCTAAGGGTATAGATTTGGGCATGAAATCTTCAGCTCCCTCCTGTCCTCTTACTCTGCCCCCATGCTGGGGACTCCAAACTGGGATTCAAACTGCCCACATGGAGGTCCAAACTACTCCTCTCTCAGTACGACCTCAGACTACTCTGGTTTCAGTAGAAACTCAGACCATCGAAGATGAGATGGAGGACAGGAGACAAAGAGAAGAGGAAAAACAGGTTTCTCCAATCTATCCCTGGGATCATATGCGCAGAGCAGCCAGAGAGACTGAGGAACAGTCACACAAGCTGTTGCCTCTTTATGAAACACCCACCAGGAGAAATAATCAGTCTGTGAGAGTTAATAAGCCTTTTTCTTATCAAGAAATACAAAGAATCAAGGAGGATCTGGGAGACTATTTAGAGGACCCAGAAAAATATATTAGAGCTTTTAAAGGTGTTACTCTGCTTTATGACCTCACTTGGAAGGATGTGATCTTGGGACAAACGCTGACTCCTGAGTCAGAGTCGAGTTTTGAGAAAAGCGGTTGCTTTTATGGAGATGAGTGGCTTGGTAATGAATCAGTAGGAAAGAGGGAGAACGAGATAGCGGCCCTCCCCACTGGGAATCAGGCGGTCCCAACTATAGAATCAGACTGGGACTACAACACAGCTAAAGAAAGATGGAATCAGAGTCATTTTGTTAGATGTATTCTTGAAGGACTTAGGCAGGCGCGTTCTAAGTCTTTAAACTATGGCAAATTGGCAGATATAGAACAGGAAGAGAAAAAAGCTCCTGGTAGATTCCTAGATAGACTGAGAGAAGGCCTTCGCAGATTCACTGAGATTGATCCTGAAAGTGAAGGGGGAAAAGTGATCTTAAAGGATAGATTTCTCACTCAGTTGGCTCCAAATATCCACGGTAAGCTATTAAAACAGGCGTATGGACCAAATCAGTCTTTAGATACTCTGTTACAACTGGCTCAGACAGTCTATTATGGTAGGGAATATGAGGAAAAGAAAGAAAGGCAAAAAAAGACAAAGGAAAAGGCAGAAGCCTTCGCCATGGCTATGAAAAACGTTCTTAAACAGCCTGAGAAAAATGCCCAGAGGGGCCCAGGTGAAAAGGGATGGGCTTGCTACTACTACTGTGGAAAGGAGGGGCACCTCAAGCGGGATTGCCCTCAGGCATTTAAGCCGCCCCCGGCTCCATGTCCGGTCTGCAAAGGACCACACTGGAAGAGAGACTGCCCCCAGAGGCGTAGGTCTCCGGACTCTCAAAACAATCAGGACTGAAGGTGCCCGGGGGTCCCCACACAAGCTCCCGACCTAATTACACCTGAGGAACCCCAGGTATTAATAATTGTGGGGGGCCAATCCGTTGATTTCCTTTTAGATACTGGGGCAACTTATTCTGTGCTTACTGAAGCCCCTGGCCCACTTTCTTCCCGATCCGCTTCCGTAATGAGACTGTCTGGACGAGCCGAAAGGTATTATTTCAGTTATTCTTTATCTTGCAACTGGGATTCTGTGCTTTTTTCACACGAGTTTCTGATTGTGCCAGAATCTCCCTCACCCCTTTTGGGAAAGGACATACTGAGCAAGGTCCATGCCTCTGTTTTCATGAATATGGAGCCCTCCCTTTCTCTCCCTTTAGTTGAACAAAATGTAAATCCTAGAGTATGGGCTGATGGAAAATCTGTGGGTCGAACACAAAATGCTATTCCTGTAGTTGTTAAACTCAAAGACCCACACGTATTTCCACATAAGAAGCAGTATCCACTGAAACCTGAAGTTAAGGAAGGGTTAAAACCCATCATCGAAAATTTAAAGGAACAGGGACTATTAATTTCCTGTAACAGTCCTTGCAACACTCCTATTTTGGGTATAAAGAAATCGAATGGTAAATGGAGACTAGTTCAAGATTTACGAATAATAAATGAAGCTGTAGTTCCTTTACACCCCGTGGTGCCTAATCCTTATACTCTATTGTCTGAAAATCCCTGAACAGGCCAAATATTTCTCAGTAATTGATTTAAAGGATGCTTTCTATTCAGTGCCTTTGGCGGAAGAAAGTCAATTCCTATTTGCCTTTGAAGACCCTACGCAGCCAGCTTCTCAGTTAACCTGGACAGTTTTGCCCCAGGGATTTTGTGACAGTCCTCACTTATTCGGACAAAGTTTGTCACGGGATCTACAAAACTTTAATAGCTCTGAAGCAGTGGTGTTACAATATGTAGATGATATATTTTGCTCTGTGCTGAGACAGAGGAAGCTTGTTCGCAAGCCTCAAAAGATTTCTTAAACTTTCTGGCAGACTGTGGTTACAAGGCATCAAGAGAAAAGGCTCAGCTTTGTCAACAATCGGTTAGATATCTGGGCCTAATCATATCAGAAGGGACTAGGGCCATAGGCCCTGAGAGAATTAAACCTATACTAAATCACCCCCTACCTATGGCTTTAAGACAATTGAGAGGATTTGGGGGAATCACAGGTTACTGTCGCATTTAGATTCCGGGTTAGGGAAAACTTGCCCGGCCTTTATATAAACTTATAGCTGAAACTCAGCAGGCCCAAACCGACAAACTGGTTTGGTCTCCAGAAACTCAAAAGGCTTTTAAGGTTCTTCAGACTGCTCTCCTGCAAGCTCCAGCTCTGAGCTTGCCCCCAGGGTCAGAATTTAATTTGTTTGTCACTGAAAGAAAAGGTGTGGCATTGGGAGTTTTGACACAACCCCGAGGGCCTCACCAGCAACCTATTGCTTATCTAAGCAGAGAATTAGATGTAGTTGGGCAGCGGCTTTATTAGCACCTGAAGCTTTAAAAATAATTAATGGACAAAACCTTACTGTACTGACTTCTCATGATGTGAGTGGAATCTTAAATTCTAAGGTTAATATTTGGATGACAGACAGTAGGCTTCTTAAGTATCAGTCATTGTTGTTAGAAGGACCAGTAACTAAGCTTAAAGTTTGTAGAAATTTAAATCCTGCCACTTTCTTTCCTGAGAAGGAAAATGAAACACCTGATCACGATTGTTCTCAATTCCTAACTTTAAACTATGCAGCTTGGGAGGATCTAAAAGATAAACTGCTGGGTCTGCGGAGTGCTCCCCTCTTCGTCAGTGGAAGGCTTCCCGTGGTGGACATCCCCACTTCAAAGAAAAGACTTTCTCCAAGTCTGTGAATACCTTCGACAACAATCACATGCGATGCCTCTTCTTCATCTGATGACATTTACTAACCCTAAAATGGACTGGTGCAACACTTTGCACTTTAACTATGGACATAATGTGACTTTTAATTATGATTCTGAATGTTGTGTTTTTGCTGTTTGCTCCCTGCATCTGTAACTGTATAACTGGATTTGTTTCTAGCCGCATGAAAGCTTTTAAGTTACAAATGGTTGCTCAAACTCCTGCTACTGCTGTAGCTTCCTCCAGCTACTATTTGGGGCCCCTGGATCAGATATCCTCAATATGAGGATTAGGAGAATATGTTACCTCACCAATTTAGGGACAACACCCCTTGTCAGCTCGGAAGTAGTTATGGAATGAGAACGACGCCCCTTTTCCCTAGGCAACATAATTCTCCTAAAAGAAAAGGGGGGAATGAGAGAGTCAGTTCCTAGGCAAGTTGATAGGGACTCTAGGGGTCCCCAAGGAGAGAGGGGTCTGGAATTCTCAAGGAGGAAGAAAGGACATGCTTTTTTTTTTTCTTTCTCCACATTCCTTAGGATTATTTAACAATAATGTATCCTGCCTAAGGACAGTCTTTGGATTCAACCTTTTGTTATCTTAAAATGTTAATTATGGGAGTAGACCTGGTCTTTACAAGGATGTATCTTGCCTGAGGACAGTGTTACCTTAAGATGTAAATTATGCTGGGACGACCCAGAGGGATGGAATGGGGAGGGAGGAGGGAGGAGGGTTCAGGATGGGGAACACATGTATACCTGTGGCGGATTCATTTTGATATTTGGCAAATCTAATACAGTTATGTTAAGTTTAAAAAAAAAAAAAAAAGATGTAAATTATGGGAGTGGGTCTGATGAGGTCTTTGCAACCTCGACATTCTTTGGATTATATAACCTCATTGTTAACACTAGCAAGCGGGTACTCTTTCTGCCCCCTTCTGATGCCTATGTCAGAAGCTTTCTCTAGCTCCCTTATACTTTAATAAAACTTTATTACACAAAAGCTCTGAGCGATCAAGCCTCGTCTCTGGCCCCAGATTGAATTCTTCTCCTCCGGGGGCCAAGAATCCCGGTGTATTCGCGTGATTCAACAACAACCTTTCAATACCTACTCCTTTCCTGGTACACACTTGATAAGGGAGAAAGAGATGACGCCAACTATATGTGTGTATCTAAAAATAATAGTGAATCTGTTCCAATTTTCATTTAGAAACCTAGAAGCACTATGACATGAGAGCCAAGGGGCAATCCCAGGTAGTCCCATCAAATACTGTAACCTCAAATAATCATGGAAGAACACCTAAGTATGTATCTGCTCCTGGGAAGGTGCCATGGAGTGAGAGGCAGTAGACCTCACATGCACGTGTGGCTGATGTGAAGTCTTGGTGGTGGATGATGGCATGGACTGTATGGCCAGGGAGTAGACATCTCAACTGATTCAGGGAAGCAGATAACTCAGTTGATGACAGTTTGGAGGAGGTGATGACAGCAGACTCCAGATGCCGTGATGTTTATGTTTCAGTGGGTACCTGACAGGGAATGAGCTACCTTCCTCTATTGTTGTTTATTCATTGAAAAACCAAACATTTGTTCAGTTCTAGACACTATCTGTGTTGTAGGCACTGTCAGAAAGTACCTAATCTATATTAGCCTTCAAACTCCATCCTAGAGAGAAAGAATTAACTTTCTGTTTTTGCAGCATGCCATACATTACACACAATTACTTGGTCCCTTCTATGAGAATGTGTTCTCCAATAGAGGATCAAGCATTCCTAATACTTATTACAAAATTTATCACACAGCAGGCACCCAATGATAATTGATTGAAGCAAACTAATGACTCAGAAATAATGAAACTCTAGAAACAGACATGAATTATAGAAAAATAAAATCTTATTTGTATATCTGAGTTAATGAGTGGAAGATTACTATCTTCAAGAGTCAAATAAGACTATTAAGTCATAAAATTATCTTTGTGTATCTAAAGTAAGATGGCCAGTGAATAAAGGTAGAAAACTTTTCTATGTGTGTCTACCTAGGGTTAGGGGACAACTTACCTCAACATACATAAATCTGTGGGATGATATCTTTGTTTGATGTTAGAGGTGGGAAGATGTGGTGTGTGTGTAGCAGTTTAGTGAGGAGGAGCATAATTAATATAGGTGGTCTTGACTGTTGTCTAGACCTCTGCCACCTATTATAATCATTGCTATATGTAGCTATCAAGTACTCTGCTGCTAAGTCGCTTCAGTTGTGTCCGACTCTGTGTGACCCCATAGACAGAAGCCCACCAGGCTCCCCCGTTCCCGGGATTCTTCAGGCAAGGACACTGGAGTGGATTGCCATTTCCTTCCCCAATGCAGGAAAGTGAAAAGTCAAAGTGAAGTCGTTCATTTGTGCCTGACTCGCAGCGACCCCATGGACCGCAGCCCACCAGGCTCCTCCGTCCATGGGATTTTCCAGGCAAGAGTACGGGAGTGGGTTGCCATTGCCTTCTCCGATCAAGTACTCTACGAGTATCTAATCCAAATGAAACTATGCTGCAAGTGTAAAATTTACACTGGATTTAAAAACTTATTAATAGTACAAAAATACTAAATATTTCAATTTTTAAAATGTCCTTACATGTTAAGGTAATATGCATATATTTGTTTAAATAAGTATATTTCTAAATTAACTTCAGCTTATTCTACTTTTGACTACTAGAAATTTAAATATTATATGTGTGACTTGCATTTTAATTCTACTGGGCACTGAACAGAATGGTCTAGAACATTTTGCTCAGACACATTGACTTTGCTTAGCTTTGTACCTCAGACAAGAATGTATCCCTGTTGCTTGATCTGACAGTGTTGCTCCAGTAACTGCATACCTCCAGTTTGACCTTCTTTTGCTCTGGGGACAAATGAACTTATGTGGACATATCATCTAATTATTGCAGATAAGCTCTGATTACTTCAGGAGTTCACCATTTCTAGATAACAGCTCAAAAAATTAATTGAATGATAAAGTTTACAGTTTATATCTAGGAATTATATATGTTTATTCTTTAAGTTACTTATTGTCACATTGGTAAATATGCATTTTCTGTATTGAACATACAATTAGCAATGAACTCACCAAAAGACAGGTGTTTATTTTCCCTTGGCTTTTTCTTTTTCTATTTTTTAGCAAATGAAACCTCAGTTTCAGAGAGAACCATACATGGGTTAGGTATATTATAGTTAATGTAGAAGGTATTCACTTCTTCATGGTTTCAATGGCAAAAGTAAGCAAATGGGGGTGTGTATAAAGATAGGACTGTAGATACCATAAGAAGTATAATTAATTCAGACATTCATAAAAGAAAAAAATTTTAACTATTGCAGGCAGGGCAGAAGCATAGCCTCTTGAATGGCTGAACTGCTTTGTGTCTGATGCTATCTATCCAGAAGTAGTTGAAAGGATAATTTCAAGAATTACATGACTAACACGCACATTTGAAAATTCTATTTAGGAAAAAAGAATTATATTCACCCAGGTCACCTAAATAGGCAGATGATACTAATCAAATCACTTGAATAATTACTGTAATTTCCACATCTTTGAATTTATTTAGTGAAAGTTGTGTAACAAGAAGATTATATCTGTAGAGAGGTATCTGGTGTAACAATGTTCGTTTTAGTAAAGATGAAAACTAAAGAGGTGAAGTTCAATGTTGCACAATGACTAAATGGAACCTAGATTAAAACTAAGGTTTTCTGGTCTTCAGATTTTTCCTCAGTAGAATCTAAAGGCAGGAAAAATTTCCAAATGTCATCTAATAATCTCCACTGCTCCAAGGTCCAAGTTATGTTAGAAAGAATAATTTCTTATTAACTATTATTTTTCTCTTTGGGCACTGATATGATGGTTTGTACAATTAGAAACAGTCCAAAAATATTAAAAGAAAAAATTTTTTTCCAGGCAACAGTGTCTCTATTCATTTTATATCCCATTAGCTAATTCCTCCGTTGCAAAATGTATTGGAACCAAATTTTTGTCACATAGATGGTATGAGGTCAGTTTTTTCAATGCATATAATAGAATTACAGAAACAAACAAGTCTTGAATTCTAAATTTTATTAGCAATTTTCACTTGGTTGACTCTGGTTTTTATTTTACTTATCAGTGAATACTTTTTCTGTAATAGAGATTGTTTTTATATTGCTTCATTAATAATTTCTCACTTTCTTTTAATATATACTATAACCTTACAATTTTCTCAAGTCATTGATATGACAAACAATGGCTATTATTGTCTATTTATCCATTTGTGAACTTTTGATTGCTATGTGTCTCACTGTGTTCCTCCTTGGGTTTATCATGCCTGGGGCTCTGTGCTTCCTGAACTTTGTTGATGGCCATTTCCTTTCCTATGTTAGGGAAGTTTTCAGCTATCAATTCTTCAAATATTTTCTCAGGTCGTTTCTCTCTTCTCCTTCTGGGACCCCTACACTGTGAATGTTGGTGAATTTAATGTTGTCCCAGAAGTCTCTCATTAAAACTCTTACTAAAGTTTTAATTCTTATGATTCTATTCATATTTTCTCATAAGCCTTCTTTCTGATTTAGTTTTCTATTTGGCTTTATAGTTTTCCTTTTTCTTTCCTTCCCTGATCCTAGGAGTCAGTGTATTTGTTGTCATTGTCAATAGAACATTGACATAGAAGAGAAAAGGAATATAATTGCCTGAATTTGCCTTAATGTTTGCTCTGAGAATCAGGTAATTTATTTCTGCTTGCCAAATATACTAGCTTCTTATTTTGTCCAGACACTGTGTTTGATATGAGAAGGTATAAATGTGAATGATGCTATACAAAACTACAGATTTGTGATGGAAAAACATAATCTGCATTTTCTTTCCAGAGACTAAAAAAACCATAACTCATGTTTTTAATTTCATTTTAGAAATATCCAAACAATTCTCTTAGAACGCAAAGTGAATAGTATTCTTACTTTAAAGATAGCTTTGTGCATTAATACTTAACATTTCCCCCCAGTTTTACTGAAAAATAATTGACATACATCACTGTGTAAGTTTAAGGCCTACAGCATAATGATTTGATTTACATTTGTGAAGTGATAGGGTCAACTAACATCTGTTGAGTAACATCTCATAAAGTATAAAAAGAAGAAAAGAAATTAAAAAAAACTTTCTGATGAGAACTCATAAGATTTACTCTCAACAATTTTTCTGTATAGCATATAGCAATATTAACTATGGTCATACTGTTGTGCATTTATTTCCTAGTACTAATTTATCTTATAACAGGACTGTTACATGTCTTGGCCATCTTTCTCCAATTTTCCTTCTCCTACCCTACTCATCTGACAACCACATATCTGATCTTTTTCTGTGAGTTTGTTTTTGTTTTTAGATTCCACAAAAAGTGAGATCATACAATATTTGTATTTCTGACTTATTTCACTTCACATAATATTTTCAGGGTTCATCTATGTTTTTACAAATTGTAGAATTTCCTTATTTTTTTTTTTTTTTTTTTTAATTTTATTTTATTTTTAAACTTTACATAACTGTATTAGATTTGCCAAATATCAAAATGAATCCGCCACAGGTTTACATGTGTTCCCCATCCTGAACCCTCCTCCCTCCTCCCTCCCCATTCCATCCCTCTGGGTCGTCCCAGTGCATCAGCCCCAAGCATCCAGTATCGTGCATCGAACCTGGACTGGCAACTTGTTTCATACATGATATTTTACATGTTTCAATGCCATTCTCCCAAATCTTCCCACCCTCTCCCTCTCCCACAGAGTCCATAAGATTGTTCTATACATCAGTGTCTCTTTTGCTGTCTCGTACACAGGGTTATTGTTACCATCTTTCTAAATTCCATATATATGCGTTAGTATACTGTATCGGTGTTTTTCTTTCTGGCTTACTTCACTCTGTATAATAGGCTCCAGTTTCATCCACCTCATTAGAACTGCTTCAAATGTATTCTTTTTAATGGCTGAATAATACTCCATTGTGTATATGTACCACAGCTTTCTTATCCATTCATCTGTTGATGGGCATCTAGGTTGCTTCCATGTCCTGGCTATTATAAACAGTGCTGCGATGAACATTGGGGTACTCGTGTCTCTTTCCCTTCTGGTTTTCTCAGTGTGTATGCCCAGCAGTGGGATTGCTGGATCATAAGGCATGTCTATTTCCAGTTTTTTAAGGAATCTCCACACTGTTCTCCATAGTGGTCCTTATTTTTTTTTATAGCTGAGTAATAGCCCATTATGTGTGTATATTTGTGTGTTTATATGTGTGTGTGTCTACACCATAGGGGCTTCCCTGGTAGCTCATCTGGTAAAAAGTCTGCTTGTAATGCAGGAGACCCTGGGTCAATTTCTGGGTCGGGAAGGTATGTATATACACACTGTAACTTCTTCATCCATCAACAGATACTTAGGTTGTTTCCATGTCTACTGTAAATAATGCTGCTATGTACATTGGGGTGCAGATATCTTTTAGAGTTAATGTCTCTGTTTTATTTGAATATGTTACCAGAAGTGGAATTGCTAGGCCAGGTGGTCATTCTTACATTCCAACAACATTGCAAGGGTTCCTTTTCTCCATATCCATACTAGCATTTGTTATCAGTTTTTTGATGATGGACTTTCCAACAGGCATATAGTAATACATCCCATTATGGTTAAATTTTCATTGCTCTGATGACTGTATTTTCATGTACCCATTGCCATTTAATATATATTCTTTGGAAAAATGTCTATTCAGGTCGTTTGCCGTGATTTTTTGCGCATGAATGGTATGAGTTTTTAATATATTTTTGATATCAACTCCTTATCAGAAATATGGCTTTAAAATATTTTTTATTGTTCTGTAAGTCTTCTTTTCCTTTTGATGATGGCTTCTTTCGCTGTACATAAGCTTTTTAGTTTGATGTAGTCCCATTTATTTTGATTTTGTTGTTTATGCTTTGTGTTTTCAGTTCAGTTACTATGTTGTAAAATTTTGCTTTTTTTTTTTTTTTTTTTGGTTTCTATTGCTTTGTCAATCGTTTCATTTTTTTGTTTTCTTAATCTCATTTTGTTGTCTTTAAGCATTCTTGTAGGTCATTAAACTTCTTTATGAGGGTTATTCTCAATTCATTGTCTGATAGTTCATAGATTTCCATTTCTTTGAGTGCGTGTGTGCGTGCGAAGTCATTTCAGTCGTCTCTGACTCTGTGTGACCCCGTGAACTGCAGCCTGCCAGGCTCCTCCGTCCATGGGATTCTCCAGGCAAGGATACTGGAGTGGATTGCCATGCCCTTCTCTAGGGGATCTTCACCATCCAGGGATCGAAACAGTGCCTGCTATGCCTAACCTCATTAGCAGGCAGGTTCTTTACCACTAGAGCCACCTGGAAAGCCCTCCATTTCTTTAAGATCAGTAGTTCAGTTCAGTTCAGTCACTCAGTCGTGTCTGACTCTTTGCATCCACATGGACTGCAGCACGCCAGGCTTCCCTGTCCATCACCAACTCATGGAACTTGCTCAAACTCATGTCCATCAAGTCGGTGAGGCCATCCAACCATCTCATCCTCTGTCTTCCCCTTCTCTTCCTGCCTTCAATTTTCCCCAGCATCAGGGTCTTTTCCAATGAGTCAGTAATTCTCATCAGGTGGCCAAAGAATTGGAGCTTCAGCTTCAGCATCAGTCCTTCCAATGAATATTCGGGACTGATTTCCTTTTGGATCGGCTGGTTGGATCTCCTTGCAGTCCAAGGGACTCTCAAGAATCTTCTCCAACACCGCAGTTCAAAAGCATCAATTCTTCAGCACTCAGCTTTCTTTATAGTTCAACTCTCACATCTATACGTGACTACTGGAAAAAACATATCTTTGACTAGATAAACCTTTGTTGGCAAAGCAATGTCTCTGCTTTTTAATATGCTGTCTAGGCTTGTCAAAGCTGTTCTTCCAAGATAAGTTATTAAAGCTTAATTAGTCTCATTTGATGGGCTTCCCAGTTGGCATTAGTGGTGAAGAATCTACCTGCCAGTGCAGGAGACATAAGAAACGTGAGTGTGATCTTTGGATCCGGCATATTCCCTGGAGGAGAAAATGACAACCCACTCCACTATTCTCTCCTGGATAATCCCATGGACAGAGGAGTCTGGAGGGCTGCAGTCCATGAGGTTGCAAAGACTCAGACACCATTGAGCTTCTGAGCACACAGTCTCCTTTGGTGGTGTCATATTTACCTCGCTTTTCATGATCCTTGGTTCCTTACATCGATATCTGTATACTTGAGCAATGGGGTTCCTTTTCCAGACTTTATAGGTTTGCTTTGGCAGAAATGAATCTTCAGCAATCAATTCAGTTTGGGTGTTTCTGATATTGTCACTAGGAAGGTGGGGTCTACTATTATGGTCTGTATTTTGGTGAAGCAAATCATTCAAACTCAGGGATAGAGGATTGAGAGTGTGCCACTGGCTGAGAACAGTTGGGCAGGACTGATGGCTCAGTTCCCTCTCACAGCGAGGCTGAGGCTGTGGTGTGAACTTGGCCATTGCTTGGATTCTCTGGACAGGCTCACTAGAAGGTTGAGACTGAGCACTATATTCAGCTGTAGAAGGAGCTGTGAATTAGATTCTCTCCCCTAACAGAGCAGCAAGATTAAGATTGTTTGTTTGGGGACCCAAATCATGGAAGAGTGTGCACTGAATTCCTGGGTCAGGTGAGGCCACTGGTTTTGCTGTGCAGATGGGGAAAGCCATGGGCTGTGGTCTTGGCTCAAGTGCCACTGTAACCAGGACTGTTGAATATGCGGTTCCCCATGTGCTCTGGTAAGCTTCCCTAATTAGGCATGCCTGAAACCATATTTAGTAATGAGCTGGGCTACAAATCAGTTTCCCTGTCCAGGTACAATAGAAGAAGCAGCTTTAAAACTGGAAAAGCTCCTGGTTGTTTTGACTCAAGCTGACCTGTGCCCCAAATTCCCTTGCTGATCAAATCCCCTGGTTTTGTTCTAACTATCGTCTCTGGTTGCCCTTTTTTGGCTTGAGTACTGTTTGGCTGCACAGACAGATTCCACATGTTCTTGCCAGCCCTTCTGGTCATGGTGCCAGGAGCCACAGAGGGTAAGTGGAGCTCTGTCTCAGCTTCCTTACCTGGGTGGGAAGGAGAGGGCCCAATCTAAGGCAACTCTCAATTTCACAGATAGGTTCTCTGGGTAGGAAAGGTTCAAGAGTTACCCTCAGCCTTGGCTATAAATGATTTCCCCTGCACATGTGTAGCATGAAAATTCTCCATACCCAGTACTGGCTCTGCTCTGGGAGTGATTGGTTTTGCCCACCTGCCTTTGTGCCTGAGCACCACTGGGCTGAACACTTTCGTGGTGTTCTCACCAGCCCCTCTGACCAGGCAGGGTGTGACTTAGTGCCTTGCCTGCACATGGGCTCCAGGGATGGCAGCACTCCTTCTTTGAGAATCTGAACCAAGCAGATCTGCTCCCTACTGCGTCTCTTGGTCAGAGTGCGCTGCCAAGCTGGTTTTGCAGATGAGCAAATTTGTGGATTGGGATAACTACTCGCACACTGCAAGTACAAACTCAGTCTGTAAACATCCCTGTGCTGGTTGTTGCAAGCCCCTCTTCCTTTCTCTGTAATGGTCAGATTCCCGGTTGAGCCCTACAGATTCCCATGTAATCCTCTGTGGGCTAAGATCTGAGTAGTGATTCCCACAAAGCAGGGGGAGGGCCAAGTGTTCCCCTGGGGTCTCTTTTCTTCTTGGAGGAGCCAGACACTCTGAGGAGACCTCTCTGTGCAGTGCTGTGATGAACCAGGGAGGAGGCAAGGTGGTCAACATAACCTTCTAATGTAGTCTGTAGTCTTGTTCTTGAATAATTTTTAGTCCCTCTTGTGACAGGGAGTGAAGTCAGGAACAATCTATGTTACTGCCTTGGTGACATCACTCAAAACACACACACATATTTCCCCACTCTACTTTTCAACTTCCAGTTTGTGAAGAACACTGATCATTCCAATAACTTACACTAAGAAAACCATTGCAGCTAAATGTTTATCTTATACTTTATAAAGCAAGTATGAATGAATAAAAGAAAGCATGGAAATTTATTTATGGAATTTACATGGAAAACACTTAAAAATGTGTGATTTATACTTAAAAGTCACCACAAAGACTGAACGTGCTATTCAGGAATTATTCAACACTTTCACCCTAAATATAATTTTCTCTTTTTAAAAATGAAAGACATTTTGATCTGCAGTCAGGTATGAGATGTTTTGTTTTGTATTAAATGATCACTGTTCCGTGCAGGTAAAAGATAAATGGCCAAAGAAGGGAAGAGTAACTTTTATGACTCCCCTTTTAAATGAAGGTTGCACTGAGTCAGCTTAGAAACTGCTCAAATGTGGAATGGAGTTTTCCATCTCTATCCTAAATTTTCGTTTTACCCCTGATAAATCAAACCATAATTGTATAGAGTTGTTGATAACCAAAGATTAAAATTAGATTTTCTAGTTTTGCTTCCCAAAGATACACACACATACACACACTCACTCACACACACACACATATGTGTATATGTGTATGTATCTAATATCTGTTTTATTGAAATATTAGTATTTAGATGAAATATTACATAGCCAGTAAATGGATTAAGTTTTGGCTATGGTTATATCTGTTTACATAGAAAGAAATGGATAACTTGGATACCTTAAATGGATATTTCATTAACTTTTTTATAGTATACGCAATAGCTAAATAGTAATAGCCACAGTATCCTTTTACAGATTACAGATAATGCCGTTTCATACTTTTATACAGCAAGTAGCAGACTCTGTGGTTCATCCCTCTGGGGATTATGTTTTACTTCAGACTTCAATTAGACAGTTCTGTTGGGACCCAAGATATAACATTTCCCTTCTTGGCCTTCAGAGCAAAATGAGGCAAGTAGGCAGGAAATGCAGAGTGCCTAACCTAGGCTGGAAAATCTGTCAGATCACTCACTGGTCATAAGTAACCAGTTGCAGTCACTTTTGAGAGCAGAAAGGAAACCAGGGTCTCCTTAGAAGTATGGTTGGTAAAAACTCAGATTCTATAGTGAAATATAAGCAATTATCTTTAGGAGAAATGATTTTTTTCAAGTAATAAGGTCACTGATACACTAATGAAGTGACATACTAACGCAGATAAAGGTGGGACAAAATGCTATTGAGAATAAAATGAAAATTAAAAAGTATAAGTGGAAAAATCCAAACCAAACCAATAGATTTTTAGCTAAATTCTTTAGCTGAAATAAGGAGTTTCATTACATCTTTATGAATAGAGATAGGGTATTTATTTTATAACCCCATCTTCATTATATTGAGTTTTATATAATTATGCTAAAGCTAAGTGGTTAAGTGTATGGTAAACTATGTGTGGTTTTCATTTCATAAAAGGGTTTCAATCACTCCTGTACCTCCATAAAATCCTGAATCAAACAGCTCTCTAGAGATGGAGTGGGGCCAAATAACTATAGCAATTTCCAACAGATGGCCAGTTAGGTCTGAGTTACTGAGAGAACTTATATCTTTTAGCACTGAGCCCCATTTATTATTTCCTTTTAACCTTTGTGGAGCCAATCAAATTAAATATTTGACACAGAAGTCTTTAAAGCAAAACCATTTATTGGATGGAAGCAATCAAAACAGGAAAGGGAAGATAGCCCTTCTGGGATCCAGAGATATGGCACTTTTCAGAGCAGAGGTGTCTCTAGGTTTCACACAAGAAAACAGTAAATAAGTTACAACAAATTTGTCTTTGATTAGTTGTGGTTGCCTGACCAGCCTGGGTTTCCATGGTGATCTTCCAGAGACAATATGTGAGAGTGGAAATGGGTTTCATTTTAGTATCAAGGGACCCTTTTTCTGTGATTACCTCAAACTGCTCAGCAGCTCACCTGGGCTCCGTGTATAGAATGGAGTAAAGTGTCAAATTGGCCACTTTATCCATTTGCCCTAATTGGAAATGCTCTGCCTGTGTCCCTTTGGGTCTTGTTTTTGCTTTGTGTTCATTGGATGAAGTTACTTGACCTTTTTCGTGTTGACTTGATGTAGATCTTTGCACACACACGACTCTCCAACACACAATTTTACCCAAACAGGGTTCCTTGACCTTTATTATATCCAGGGAAGATTTCTGGGCTGTCTTTATCTCCTTCTGGTTCATTAAACTATTATGAGACAGGCCAAAACATGTAATGTTTGACCAACAAAATTATTTAATTCATCTTTTTTGATTAGATAATTCACACAGTATATACGGGGCTTCCCAGGTAGCTCAGCGGTAAAGAAGCCACCTGCTGATGCAGGGCACATGGGTTCAATCCGAGTTGGGAAGATCCCCTGGAGTAGGAAATGACAACCAGCTCCAATATTCTTGCCTGGAAAATTCAATGGACAGAGGAATTTGGCAGGCTGCAGTCCATGGGGGTCACAAAGAGTCAGATACAACTGAGCAACTCAGCACCCACATATGCAGCATATGCACATTTCAAAAGGCATAAACATGTGTACACTGGAAAGCATATTATCTTTCTCTCATTCCCATAACTCAGTTTCCCATGTTCCCCCTTCAAGAGCAGGTTCTGTTATAAAGTGATATGTCATTTATAACTTCATCCATGATTTTCCTGAGACCCTATCAACTTTCTTTTCTTTCTCTACCATCCTCTCTCCTTGTTTGCTTCCTTCCTTCCTTCTGCAGCATTCTCTCCTCGCTGCTCTGCAACTTGATTTTTGTTTAATTTAGCATTATATCTTGGACATTATTCCTTATCAGTTTAGAAAATAGCCTAATGTTTTTAATGGACACTTTATTATCTTGTTTAGATATACTTTAAAAGTATTTATCCAGTTTATAACTGATACTCATTTATGTTATTGTCAATATTTTGTTTTACAAATAATGCAGCAGCGAATATTTCTATACGTGTGTTTTATAGCTTCTGTACCTCTAGAGATAAAATGCAGTAGTCAGTATATTTATACTACCTTCTACCTTCTTTTCTCTTCTCCCAGCTCTTTAAATTTCTAACATTTCTCAATACTGGATTTATAATAGTTACATTTGTTTCTGTAATAATAACCTGTCTGTTTGTTCTAGTCTTAGTCTTATGTTTTAACAGACTTGGTGCTCACCATCAATTCTTTTGAAAGTTTCTTCATTCATTTCTTATTTGGCTGAAGTTGGTCCTTTAGTAGTTCTTCAAGAAGGCATCTTGAGAACTGTATTCCCTGAGGTATTGTGCATTTCGTGTTGTCTATATTTGAATAACAGTATGAATACTGCTTAAATTATTTTCTCACACTTTGCTGATCTCTTCAAAAGACTTAATTGCTCACTACATTTTAGAATTGGATTTTGCCATACAAGGACTTCCCTGGTGGCTCAGACGGAAAAGCGTCTATCCACAATGTGGGAGACCCGGGTTCAAGCCCTGGGTTGGGAAGATCCCCTGGAGAAGGAAATGGCAATCCACTCCAGTACTATTGCCTGGAAAATCCCATGAACTGAGGAGCCTGGTAGGCTACAGTCCATGGGGTCGAAAAGAGTCGGACACGACTGAGCGACTTCACTTTCACTTTCATACAGAAGGAAGTTTGATACCGGTTTTATTTATTTCTGATTTAAGTGACTTGATCTTTTATTCTGGATGTCCAAAGAATTCTTTCCTTATCTTTGATATCCAATGAATCTGTGTCTTTGTATCATTCTCTATCAATCATTTAGTTTCGTTTGTTTATTATTGGTAGAATATGCTATACTCTTTGAACCTGTAAATTTAAATCCCTTTTTCTTTCAGTAAAGTTTCTTGAATTTTATTTTTGTATATTTGTTCTCTTTATCGCTTAATATTTTTTTCTTGGGGACTCCAACTATTCAAATGTAATGTATATCTTTTGCATTTTCTCAACACGTATCATTTGTTATTATTCCTTTTATCATTTTCTTAATCCTTTGCCTTGCTTATCTTTTACTCTGTTTTCACAATTGTCTGATATCCTTCTTGCTATCCCCAAAGTGGCTTTCATTTCCATGATAAGCTTAGTTTTTATATACCCCTTTCCTAAATTGTGCCACCTTTTTTTTTTTCTAAGTTGTCTTCTCATTCAGGTATTCAATGGAATATATATATGAAACAAGGCACAATTATATGTGCCAGATCACTATTATACAGGCAAAGGATAGAGTAAAAGGAGACAAAGTTTATCCTCCCACAGAGCTTACATTATAGCCTTGACTCTGTTTTATATATGCAATTGTGTGTGTGTGCATGCTCAGTCCTCTTTGTGACTCCAGGGACTGTAGCCCACCAGGCTACTCTGCCCATGGAATTCTCCAGGCAAGAATACAGGAGTGGGTTGCCATTCCCTTCTCCAGGGGATCTTCCTGACCCAGGGATTGAACCCAGGTCTCCTGCATTGCAGGCAACCTCTTTACCATCTGAGCCACGAGGGAAGCCCATATATGTGATTACTTCATTGGATTTCTGTAAAATTCACTACAGTATTTTTGTTTGATTTATGAAAAGTAATTCTTTTGAGTACAGATTTTCTACCATCTGTTTTCCATTTAACTTTTTGGTAGCCTCATTGTAGACCCTATGTCTGTTATGGGTTCTTTTTATTGCTCATCTTTGAATGACATCATTCATTCCTTCTAGACCAATTATTTATATGATGTTTTTTTGGATGGGTGAGAGTTATTAGAGCCATGTTTTAGTTGAGGGGTCAGCAAACTGTAATTTTAATGTGGTCCATATCCTTGTTTTGTACAGTCTGTGAACTAGGAATGTATTTCATATTTTTAATGAATTGGAAGCAAAAGGAGGAGGAGGGAGTTGTTGCAGAGACTGTATGTGGCCCACAAAGCATAAAATATTCATTATCTCATCCTTTGCAGAAAATGTTAGCCAGTTCCTATTTCATGCTAGCAATGGTTCTTATCATAAAACAAAATAATGTGTTAATGAGTTTGTTAGCCTTCATTTATTCCAGGAAATTGACATTACCAGTGCAAAGGAGCTCTCATGAATCTCTTTACTCTAGCTTGCCTCAGAAACTGTCCACTTCCTTCAAATATGGCTCTGTGTGTGTGTGTGGTGTGTATGGATGTATCTGCATATGATTTATCATTCACCTTTATATTCTATACCCTGTTTTTAGAGACAGTGATAGAATTTGTCAAAAAATATTTTGCTACCAGCACATATATAATTTTCATTTGTGGAGATGAAAGATTATTGATATTGCTTACAAGTATATGTCGCTTGCCTTGGAAAATAGTGCTCTGATGCCCTTCTCTGAGTCCTGAAGCCAAGGATGTATTCTCAGGGATTGTTCCTACACTTCTTTTGTATTTTTTCTACATTTTCCAGCTTTCACTCATGTATTGTGATTTATTTCCAGCTTTCACTCATTTATTGTGATTCCCTGGTAGCTCAGACGGTAAAGCGTCTGCCTACAAGGCGGGAGAACTGGGTTCGATCCCTGGGTCGGGAAGATCTCCTGGAGAAGGCAATGGCAACCCACTCCAGTACTCTTGCCTGGAAAATCCCTTGGACCAAGGAGCCTGGTAGGCTAAAGTCCATGGGGTTGCAAAGAGTCGGGCGCGACTGAGCGACTTCACTTCACTTAATTGTGATTTAACTTACAAATATTAAATCAAAGGCAGACAACGGGTTTCTATTTCTTTTCTTTTCTTTTTTTTTTTAGGTATAGTTATTTTATTTTATTTATTTTTTATTTTTTTTTAATTTTATTTTTAAATTTTACATAATTGTGTTAGTTTTGCCTATTTCTTATTCTCTTAGTTGTTTCCATATGATTACTCAAAGAAGAAGAGGAAAATATCTACCTTAGTGATCATATTTTAAATAAAATCTCTACATTTCTATAAACATGCAAAACCTTTACCTTGGAATATGTTATCAGAAAACTTTCAGGAATAAAGATAGTAAAGTGAAATAGTAAGGATGATAGGAATGCCAGTGTAAGTTGATATTACTGTGAATAAACAGTAAATGCTTATCAGACTGCCTCACAAATATCTAACCAGAACATAATGCTATTGTTGCACATATGGCAAATCCTTCAGAGCCCTATATGGTTGGTTGATTAAATTCCACTTAATGATTTAAGTGACGGGAAGGAAGACTTAAGGAATATGTGAATGCCTTGTCAGAGTTGGAGAGACTTGTTCTGCAGATCAGCAAGCCGTCGGTGCCGACACTGTATAACGCACTGTGCTAGGTGCCACTTCACTCTGTACTTGTCATCAAGCAGATCATTATGCCACCAAAGGCAAGAGGAAACGGTTTCAACTAGAGCTGTAATTGATATAAAATGAATCGCTTAGTGTGAGAGTTTCAAAAGAAGGACATATACATGGAAAACTCTGTACAAGCAATCCGCTTTCATCTGCAGTTTTGTTTTCTTTGGTTACTGTTAATAGCAATCATCTGTGATCTGAAAATATGAAAAGGAAAATTCCAGGAATAAACAATTCATAAGTTTTTAATTGTGTGTCATGCTGAGCTGTATGAGCAAATTTTGTGCTGTCTTGCTCAGGATGTGGATCATTCCTTTTTCTAGCATATCCTGCCTGTTAGGCACTTAATAGATATCTCAGTTATCAGATTGACTGTGGTATTACAGTGCTTCTTCAAGGAGCCCTTATTTCACTTAATAATGGCCCCAAAGTGCAGAAATATAGAAGCTGACTGCCTATCAGTAATTATTTTAAACACAAATGGATTAAATTCTCCAAAGTGCTTCCTTTAATTGAAAAGGTTAAAGTTCTCAACTTAATAAGGAAAGAAAAAAGTACTGTATGCTGAGGTCGCTATGATCTGTGGTAAGAATGAATCTTCTATCCATGGAATTAAAGAAAGGAAAAAAATTCATGCTAGTTTGGCTCTTTTGTTCCATAGACTGCAAAAGTTAGGGTCATAGTAAATAAGTGCTTTTTTAAGATGGAAAATGGATTGCATTTATACAGTAGGATATTTGGAGAGAGAATGAAACTATATTCACATTACTTTTGATATAGTATACGCCTATACTTACCCTACTTTATTATTAGTTATTGTTTTTAATATCTTACTATGCCTAATTTATAAATTAAACTTTATCACAGTTGTATTTGTATATGAAAAAAAAAACATATATAGGAATTGATACTGTCCATGATTTCAGTTATCTACTAGGGGTCTTGCAACATATCCCTGTAGATAAAGGGGGACTGCTGTATTTGAAGTAATGAGGACCTTGGGAGAAAATAAGATAGTGAAGTATCATGACCACTAACTTTTCTTCTAAGACTCTTGACACATAGGGTGAAAAATTAAGATAGCTAGATGACTCCATTCAAAAGTGTAAATGAGAAAAAGAATGAGATTAACTTCATAATGGAAGTTTGTTTTACTTCTTCTTCACACACATTAACCTATGCAGTGAAGTTAAAATCCTTTAAAGTTCAGATAGTGGATCTTATTTGAAATCAACTGGACTTAGCTTAATTTTCAATATTTTGCAGTTGCAACGTGTTTCCAATATAATTAAAAAGTAAGTTTGTTCTGCAACGAACAATGGGATACATGTATCTTTTCCAATTTTGGTTCTATATTCTGTCTCCCACCCTCATTTTCATGAAGGACATGAATTTTGGTTTTTAAATTTGCATAGTAACATTTACTTCTTTTCTGCTCCATGAAGGAATATAATTAAAACAGTGAAAAGCATTAAGCTGATGGTTCATAATGCACTAATTCATGATAGTGTATTAGCATTCTGATTAAAATAAACTACCTAATGAAACTGGAGAAAGATTTCATTCTCACCCTTCTCATTATATGTATGGTGAGTTCTGTGATTCAGGCGATGTTGCAGCAGAGAGGCTATCGTAAGTGAATGCTGCTTAGGAAGCTATTCAACGGGAGTTTTTAAACAGCTGTTCCCAAGCTTCATTAAGACTCATTATGAGTTGTCATGTAATGGAGAACTTATATTTTTTGATGATCTCTGCATACCAGTAAAGATAAAAGTATGTCTTAAGGCAGAACTAAAAAGAACAGAAGTTGGTACATATTAAAAATAGATTACTAAAATGCCCTAGTTAGCTGGCACAGACCTTAAAAGCTCAGTACAATCATTCAGATTTAAAGGGAAAGATAAAAAGTGACTAAATTCACTGAGCTTTTAATACATCAACTGTTATATTTTAGGGGAAAAGCTCTATTCTTTTATATGAAAGCTACCTGGGGGCCCCAAAGATTGATCTGCACCTCTTATGATGGGAATTGAGAGAGCTGGCATGGTCACAGCTGAGAAGGGGCATTCTGATGGCTTTTCTAATTGCTACCTTGGTTTCAAGTGCAGGTTAAGAGTAGTATCTTCCCTCCATGCATCACACTCAAGACACCTTTCTCACACCACTCAAAGTTAAAGGTAATCTCAGTTCTTGGTTGAAACATGAGCATCATTGATACATCTAGATCTTTATTCACAAGGACCTCCAGAATGAATATATACATAGAATGGACTCAGAAAACATATTTTGGGGAGCAGGAGATAAAGGGTGTTGGTTTGAAGTTTCAGAGCTGTTTTTGCAGAGCAAGCACACTTTTTTTTTTTTTAACTTACATTGTCAATAAAAGCAGTTAAAAATTTAAAGGGATGTCTTTATAGTTCATGAAAAGTAAGAAAACATTAAGTATACACATCAAATGTTAAAACTGTAAGAATTTGAGCATTATACAAGGGATAATGAAAATTAAAGATGGTCACTTCAGCACCAAAACCATTGCCTAGAACTGCCATTCTTCCATCAAATGTAGCGCTTTCTCACAAGCACTGTCACCAGGAAGAATCCTGTCAGGGCCATCTGTGTGTATCCAAGGTCCCTAAAAATAGGGCCATCTGTGTGTCAAGGTCTCCATGGCTCAATGTCAACTGCAGCCTTCATTCTCATACTCAGTCACGCTCATCCAGAACTCAATATCCCTTAGAAAAACCAAGAAAATGCCAAGCACGTGGCTTCCCTTTTGATTAGTTGTTTTCTTTTGTGAGAAAGGAGATAGTGTTTAGCAGGTACATTGCACCCTTGTCAGTAACAAACAGAAGACCAGATTGCCATAAAGTTCAAGAACTGGGGCTGCTCAGAGAAAATGTTGCTTCATGACAGAGAGCCAGACATGAAAGTAGTTTAGGGAAAGTGCTTTGGAAGTTAAGAAATACAAGTTTACGTAAGTACAAATGCTGCAGAAAGCTGAGGATGAGGGTACCATCTAAGAAAGCTTGCAGAGGCAGAGTAAGATAAAGCTAGATCTGTGTACTCAGTATTGTAGGAAAAGTGTAATGTCTCTTTTACTCAAGATTAGTGTAAAAAGGGAGAAAGTTGGTGTTGGGTGAAGAACATGGCTCCCTGTTAAAGAGCAAGCTGAATAAAGTGAGAGTGGGTAAGGAGAAAAGATTATTTTTCTCTGTTCTTGAAATGTGCTCATATTGTAACCATTTTGTTTTTGAAAAAATTTCCAAGGTAACTGATTATCTTTTTCAGTTGTTGCAAACCAAATTACTGAAGAGCTTTATATTTGATAGTCTTTAAACTGACATCTTGATATTGCCAGTAGGTGTATTAAGTGTTGGAGGACACAGGAGAATTTAAGGAGCATTTATGAGCATTTGCCTATTTAATGCACTGAGGAGTTATCCAGGAAGTATAGCAGCTTCTTATAGGAAAGTTCTAATTCCTGTTGAGACCACTCACAGATTAATTTGACATGGCAAGTGGCAATATTATTGTTTACCTAATCCCAGTGGTGGCTCAGATGGTAAAGAGCCTGCCTACAATGTGGGAGACCTGAGTTCGATCCCTGGGTAGGTAAGATCCTCTGGAGAAGGAAATGGCAACCCACTCCAGTACTCTTGCATGGAAAATCCGATGGATGGAGGAACCTGGTAAGCTACAGTCCATGAGGTAGCAAAGAGTCAGACAGGACTGAGTGACTAAACTTTCACTTTTACTTTCAATCCCAGTGCAGCAAATCTAATGTTCTCCCTTAAATAGGCTTTCTTTTCTTTCTCTCATCACTATAGAACTTTGAATGGTATCTGCTTTCAAATCATGTTTTGAATGATTTGAAGCATCAATTATGCTTTCAAATGCTGCTTATATTACAACTCACTGAAGAAGGTAGGGCCAGAATTACAATTCTCATTTTATAGTTGAGGATACAGGTAAAGCAGGGCTTCCCAGGTGGCTCAGTGGTAATGAATCTGCCAACTAATGTGGGGGATGGAGGAAACATAGGTTTGATCCCTGGGTCGGGAAGATACTCTGGACGAGGAAATGGCAACCCACTCCAGTATTCTTACCTGGACAGAGGAGCCTGGGGGGCTGCAGTCCATGGGGTCACAACTTGTCAGACACAACTGAGTGAATGAGCATGCCACAGCACAGGTCAAGGAGGCTATGGAAACTGACCAGGCTATGCAGCTGGTTAGCAGTTGACCTAGAACTTCAACACAGGTGTCCTGAATCTAATCTTGAAAGCAGGTCCTTTCCAGGAGAACACACTGCTACACACCTAATTTTAAAAGAGGGGATTCCTGAGGAAAAAAATGATCTGCTTTTGGTCAATCCATTTTCTAGGATTCCTGGGGAGATTTTTGAGATCAAGTCTAGAATGACAATAATTAATTCTTGCCAACTGAGAAGACATATTTTGGAAGTTCCTGCAGCTGTTATTATTTTTTGTAGTTGTATTTTATTTTTTCAATATTTTTATGACAAAGAAATTGCCTCTTAAATATGCAGTGCTTTTAATAGTAATGAAATATCTGTATGACTAGCTCAATATGTGAAAGGATGATAGGCAATTTAACTTGGCTGTGTAGGCTCTGCTTGTATCTTGTAATGGATAGTACCACCTTAGTTTTATGCCACATTTCTCAATATTGCTGAGGTTTAACAAACTGTGCATGGCTATGTGAACAACCTGTTCTCCCCATGAAAGATGGCAAACATGCTGTGATGAAAATACTGTGCAATCATTTTTCAGAATGGATCCTCTCTATTCTGGATACAGCTACTAAAATAAGAATGGAACAAAACAGACAGGGATTTGTTAAAGTAAAATGGGACTCAGATGCTAAGAGGTCATAGTCTTTCGTTGTATATTCTTGTAAGCTTATTCCTCAAGGTTGACATACAGGATTTTTGTTTCTTGAATAAGTAGCAGTTAAAATAACTTGTCTTTCTTATATATCATGCCTGTGTTTCCTTCTTGTATTTCTGATGTAATTCAGACTTCCATTTTGGTAATTCTTGAGTTCAAAAGGAGATGGGATTCACATAAATATCACTTAAAATATAGTCCGTCATGGGCTATTCACTGGAATAGGTTTTATGTCCTCTCTGTATTATTTGACTCACCATCAAAGGTACAGTTTGTTCTCTGTATTTTCAATTTAGTGTATCCTGAGTATTACATGGTGTGTTAATTTGAAATATGAGTACGATAGGGTATGGCAGGAACCACAGTATTTAATGTGAATAAATTGGAGTCTTAGGCCCGTGAGTCAGACCAGCCTTTGCCAAGATGTATTCAGCAGAACATAAATCTTATAGTATAAAGAGGGTGGGTAGGGATGAGAAGGAGGAAGGATATTTGAGAAATGCTATATGCCTCTCTTTGGAATTAGTAATTTATTAGCATTTTAATGGCCTTGAGAATTCCTACAGTAGATAATTTTATTTAACTTTGTTTAATTCAGTGTTTCTCAAATTTATTTGTCAATCATAAATATTTCATTGGATTTTTATTATAGGCCAAGGTTTCTTGAAGAAAAACATGTAAAAATCCTTGCCCCTATGGAGCTCACATTCAAGTGGGGGACACAGATAGTAACAAATAAGCATATAAGGTAAAAAATAACAAATAAACGTGCAAAGCGCTATGGAGATTAAAAGCAGAGAGAGGGGATGAAGGGAGTGATAGTCAAGGAAAAAGGTTGGCATTTATTTGACTAGAGAATCTGTGTTGTAAATGAGTAATACTTCTTAAGGACTCAAGAACTACAGTCTACAGAAAACGCTATGAGAACCAGAGTTGGATCCTCCGTCAGGACCTTGGACAGCTCATTTTCTAGCTACATGTCTCCTATTTCTTTATATAACCTGATTTCTTTAAAAAGTACCCTATATCCCAAATGTATTTTTCTGAATTTGTCCGACAATAGCTGTGATTTATGAGCTCGTGCTGATACTGTACTTAAACCTTTAATACAAGCTTTGTCCTTTGAGGGAATAAAATAGATGACCAAAAATCAGATTAATAACCACTAGATGTCGGTGTTATCATTGGGTAACAGAAATGATCTTAAATCTCCTTAGCAGGCATGGTTGACCTAGATACTTTACTGCATAAGTAGATATTAAAAAATACCTTCTAAGTTTATTATAATCTAGCTGCATAACTTTTTTCAAGCAGTTCCTAGATGATAAAGACAAATATAATTCAGAACAAGATTTAAAGAAAACATAAGAATGTTGGCATATACCTATTGACCAAGCTGAACAATGAATTGTGACACATTTTGTTTACATTTCCTCAATGAAACCTTTACTGAGCAATTATTATGTGTCAGGTTCTCGACTAGGCACCAGCAAAGATAAAATTAATAAGCTAATGTTCCACAAAGCAAGAATAGTTAACAATATGCTGTCGATTATATTGGTTAATATAGAAGGTTAATACATTTATGAAAACAGAGTAAGAAGGATGGAGATAGAGTGGTATAACTAGCTTTATAGACAATTCAGTGGCAATAAGAAGGATTGATTTGCAGGGGGACAATCTGGGGTCATGGAGACCTTAGGAGATGTAGTTGGCAAATATTTATACTGACTTATTTCAAAGACATATTAGAAGCCATAGGGTAGTAGCTCCATCAACATCCATCATCAACTCTGCAAATCTACCTGCATCTTGACCATTCTTCTTTCCTCTCCTCCTGTGGCATAGATACTTCTTTTTCTGTGTAAGGCTAACATGTCTATCTGTCCTTCAGACCTCCATCAGGGGACTTGGTGGTACTGAACATCCTTAACCTTCACTATCTTCCTCTCTCTCAAGTTTCTTCCCTTCAGGATTTACATATGCTCTGTTATCACCAATCCTAAAAAATAAAACAAAACAAGCTAATCAACCCTCCAATCCATGAACATTCACTGTTCACACAAAATTCTTACAGCTGTCACCTAAAAGAATTGATTACACTTCCCATTCACTCACTCCTCAACCAGCACTCCTCTGTCCATACAAACTGCTCCCACCTCTGGTTACCAAAGACCTCTGCATCTCCGAGTTCAGTGGGTGCTTTTGTCCTTTACTTTGATGACTTCAGACCATCTGCCACTCCATACTATCATTTTTCACAACACCACATTTTCCTGGTGTGTCTCTCTAATTATTAGCACTGCTTGCCAGATACTTCATTGCCTTTTTTTCCCCTCTCAGATACTGATTTGGTTTAGGTTCTCCACTACCCCAACACCCATTCTCACCCCCTGCACTTCATCCACAGGTCATGCTTATCTGCTTTCATGGCTAGCTATTTTACTTATATGCCAAATACTCTGAAATCTTTGCTTTCAGCCCAGTTTTCCCTCATTTTTCTCCTAGTGTCTTCAGATCCAGCATATTAAAAACTAGCATCATTTTCTTTTAAAACTTGCTTCTTAATGCATTCTAATTTTCCTGTTGTTCAATTTAGAAAGTGTGACATCACTTTTGATTTTTCCTTCTTCTTCTATGACTATATTCAATAGATGCACATACATTTAAACTTATTTTTTGAGTGCCACTATGTGCCAAAAGCTCTGAACATGGTGGCGAACAAGACATACAGAGCCCTGACTTCATTGAGCTTACAGCTGAGTGGAAGAAGCAGAGAATAAATATGAGAGTTGCTGCGGCTGCTAAGTCACTTCAGTCGTGTCTGACTCCGCGACCCCATAGACGTAAGTCATAGTTAACAAGTTATGATAGATATTTTGAAAAGATATCTGTGAATAAAAATATTGTGTCTAACATTAAACAAGGTGTTTAAAACTGAGACCTCAAGGATAGTAATAAATCAGTTATTAAAATTGGGAAAATATTGTTTCAGACAGAGAGGAAAAACATGTGTGAAGGCATTGAGGTAGAAAAGTATTTGTCAGAAGGCTGATATAAAATCTTAAACCTGCTTATATCTGTCTTTGTTTAAACCTCTAACTGCTCAATATGGTTAGTGAAGCCCCTTAGGGTTGTGCGCCTGACTTGTCCTAGCCCCACTTCTTGCTCTGCCCCTTCAGTCTGTCTATATTACATGGGGTTTGTTTGCTTCTCTCAATAAGCTAAGCTCTCTCTAGCTTCGTAACTTCTGGCAAAATTTTTCCTTTGCTGCTGATCTTCTTCTCATTAGCCTCTTTCCTTTATTTGGCTGGTTGAGACTCATTCTTTAGGTCTTCTCAGGGGCTGGTCTTGCTTGATTTACTGCTCCACCCCATCTCCTAGTAGGAGACTATTTCAAAGAAGCCCCTATGCTCCTCTTTCATAACTAGTTTTGCTCTGTGCTGTGCTTACTTGCTCAGTCATGTCCAGCTCTTTGCCACCGCATGGACTGTAGCCTGCCAGGCTCCTCTGTTCATGGGGATGCTCCAGGCAAGAATACTGGAATATGTTGCCATGACCTCCTCCAGGGGATCTTCCCAACCCAGGGATCAACCCAGGTCTCCTACAATGCAGGTGTATTCTTTACTATATGAATCATCAGGGAAGCCCAGCTTTGCTCTAGTTTAGTGTTAATCTTCTATGCCAAACTATATGCTCAATGAGGACAGGAACTTGGTAATTTTTTTAACCCTTTATCTTCAGTGCCTAGTACTATACATCCATTTTATAAGCGCTGAATAAAACATTTGTTGGTGAATGAATGAGTAAAATGAATGAAGGAAAGGATATTTAAAGAGAGGCAGATGTCAGGGGTCAGATGATCACCCACAGATGCTACCCTTATTGATGGACAAGTTCATGCAGGAAAGATACATGAATCAGCTTGAGAAATTGTGGATTTTAGTTTAGGAGTCACAATCTTCATGTGTAATAGTCTCATAAGAAAAAAAAAAAAGAACTCATTTGACGTCCCCATCTTTCCTCATCCCCTGTTTCATCTCTACTGCTCTTCTTGGAGAAAAACTCCTCAAAACAGCTATCACAATCTTCCCCACTTCTGTTGTTCATTTATCCCATTTCAATGAGTATTTTGTCTCCAGCACTCAACAGGACCTGCTCTTATCACTGTCTCTAATAGTCTGTTTGTTTCAAACCCAGTACCCAATCCATCTTACTTAGGAGCACTGATACTGTTCATCCTTCCTTCTTTCTGGAAAAACTTTCTTCTTTGATCTTTCAATTTTCTTCAAACCACCCTGTTCTTCACCCTTTTGCTAGATTTTACTCCACTTCCCAAACATTAATAAAGCAGAAGTAGATGTCTTTCTGAAACTCTTTTGCTTTTTTGATGATCCATCGGATGCTGGCAATTTGATCTCTGGTTTCTCTGCCTTTTCTAAATCCGTCTTAACATCTGGAAGTTCATGATTCACTTACTGTGGAAGCCTTGCTTGGAGAATTTTGAGTATTACTTTGCTAGGGTGTGAGATGAGTGCAATTGTGCAGTAGTTTGAACATTCTTTGGCATGGCCTTTTTTTGAGATTGGAATGAAAACTGACCTTTTCCAGTCCTGTGTCCACTGCTGAGTTTTCCAAACTTGCTGGCATATTGAGTGCAGCACTTTAACAGCATCATTCTACTTCTGCTTTATTGACTAGGCCAAAGCCTTTGACTATGTAGATCACAACAAACTGTGGAAAATTCTTAAAGAGATGGGAGTACCAGACCATGTTATCTGCCTCCAGATATATCTGTATGCAGGTCAAGAAGCAAGAGTTAGAATTGGACATGGAACAGCAGACTGGTTCCAAATTGGGAAAGGTGCATGTCAAGGCTGTGTATTGTCACCCTGCTTACTGGAGTGGAGTGCCATTGTGTACTCTGCATATAAGTTAAATAAGCAGGGTGACAATATACAGCCTTGATGTACTCCTTTTCCTATTTGGAACCAGTCTGTTGTTCCATGTCCAGTTCTAATTGTTGCTTCCTGACCTGTATAGAGGTTTCTCAAGAGGCAGATCAGGTGGTCTGGTATTCCCATCTCTTTCAGAATTTTCCACAGTTTATTGTGATCCACACAGTCAAAGGCTTTGGCATAGTCAATAAAGCAGAAATAGAAGTTTTTTTGGAACTCTTTTCCAAAAGAGTGTGAGATGAGTGCAATTTAGAAAGCATCTATTCCCTGGTGAGTTCCAGTTTGACATGAGTATCCCTGGTCTCAGTCACAAGCCTCAGATTCACCTATTCAGTTTTCTACTTTACATCTGCACTTAGATGCTAATTAGACATCTCAAATGTTACACAGCAAAGACTGTCGAATTTCCTTCCTCCAGAAGTCTTTCTCATTTCGGTAAATACAATTCTTTCTGCCAGTTGCCTAATTCAAAGATCCTAAATTCTTGATTCTTCTCTTGCTCTCACATCCCACATTCCATCTATCCCAGTCCTAAATGCTGTGATTTTGAAATATGTCTCCTTACCACACTGCTCTCCACCAATGACAAAGTAGGCTAACCAGTCCCTTGATTCTATCCATGTTCCATAAAACCTATTTCTGTGCGGTAACCAGGGTTATTTTTTTGTAAATTTTACTAGATCATATTACTTCTGTTTGCAAAATCCTCCAATGGCATTTCATCTCACTCTGCCCTTACCCTGGCTTTCAAGGCCTTATGTGATCTGTCCCCAGTCCTGCCTTTCTGAGTTTATCTCATTCTGTTTTCCTCCTTGGCAAAATGTATTCTCACCACACTGACTTCTTTGCTTTCCTTCGGTACTCCAGGACAGCTGCCACTCTAGACCCTTTGCATGGTCTGGTCTTTATCTGGGAACACTCTTTGTCCCTGTGTTTAACATGGCTCACTCCTTCCTTTAAGTCTCTGTTGAAATGTTACTTTATCTGAGAGTCTTTCTATTAGCACCTCATCAAAAATAGAATCTTCCCTCCCTTTCTGTCCTACCCACCTTAACGTCATAATACTTAACCATATTTGACTCTTGATGCATTTCTTTAGTTCAGATAGTATGCACGTAATGGGCACATAAATGAATTCAATCAGAATTCTAACTAGATTTTAGACTTATGGTTTAGATTGACAGCCTATTCTGTTTCCTTCTACATGATTCAAGCAAGGCAAAGAACTGAGGGCTTTTTTTTTTTTTTTTTTTTGATAATATGTGTCTTGTTCTTTGGATGGCAGGTCAATTCCTAAGAATAATTGATTATATGATAGGATTATGTGGTTCCTCTTTTTGCTAAAAATTTATACTCTTTTTTCCTTGTCTGTTCTTGTGCTCTTACCTTAGGTTACCTTGATTATTCACATTTTAAATGGATGGGCTCATTCTTCTTATTCTTTCAGCTTAGGGCTCCTTTAAAGTTTATATGCATAAAGAAAGAGCAGCAGCACTATCAGTAACTTAGTTTTCTAAGCCAGTCTGATTCTTTTAGAAAAATTCTAAAAGGGTTTACCTCACTTTTTAACCTCATAACATTTTCAAAACAACATAACATAGCAAAAATAATTTGTAAAGAGTTATGCAGTAATTTCCCAACACCTCTCAACACCATGTGCCAGCTGGTGCTCTCAGGGTGAATGGCTGGGTAATGGCTCAGTTCCCAGGGAGAAGGAAATGAATATCTAAGCAAGTTTTTTGTTTTGTTTTTCAGTGCAATTAAATTCCCTAAGGCAGACACTTTGTTTTATTCCAGGCTTTCCCCCCGCACCTCCCCTCCCACCCCAGTCCCCCTCTCCTGGGCCTAGCGTTGTGCCTTGCATTTTGTGGATATGCTAAAAGTAAATCTGAAGAAATGAGTTAAAATTAGCAACAGGAGTTCATGTAAATAGACACCAAGGTTGTTTTCTGGAAGGAGTCTTCAATAGGATGTGTGAGGTATGTGTTTTAAACCTTGGTCAGAATGAGTAAACCACAGCATTTGTTTACTCACGTATAAAATTGGGATAATGATACCTCATAGGAGTTGTTGTGAACAGTGAGTGAAAGGACATGGAATATGTGGCACATGTTGGACACTAGATAAAAGTTAAAATTATTATTCAGCCCCCACCAACCCCCCTTCTTATTCTTTGATTCATTACCAAAATTTGGCCCTTTGTATGCTAAAGCTGAAACTCCAGTACTTTGGCCACCTCATGCGAAGAGTTGACTCATTGGAAAAGACCCTGATGCTGTGAGGGATTGGGGGCAGGAGGAGAAGGGGACGACAGGATGAGATGGCTGGATGGCATCACTGACTCGATGGACATGAGTCTGAGTGAACTCCGGGAGTTGGTGATGGACAGGGAGGCCTGGCGTGCTGCGATTCATGGGGTCACAAAGAGTCGGACACGACTGAGCAACTGAACTGAACTGAACTGAACTGAAATAAATAATCTTGGGCAAATCACACTCCTTTGGCACTTTTGTTCCAATGAATCATAACATCTGAATGTTTCTTTGAGGATCAAATGAGGTTATGCACAGTAAAACTCTTAAGCCTAATAGGCATTTTTGAGCTTACATAATACATTATTATTATTATTAGGCAAAATTTCTATTATTATATAAATAACAGTATGGTGTAGTATTTGTTGATCATTCTATATTCAATATGCTCCAGGTTCCTTGAGGAGATCTCCATATTTTGGCATATTCCCAAACTTTCCTGTCTTTGCAAACTACTCTTTCCTTACATCCTCACCTATTCCCTCAAGAACCCTTTTCTTCCTTGTCAAAGAAGGAGAAAAGGAGCAGCTGTGATCTGAGTCAAAGTCAAAAAAGAGCCCTCAAGAATACTTACTTATGTAACAATAGTAAGGAGTGGATTATTTATTGGGAAGAATGTGATTAAAGATGGAACTGAACAGGAATAATCGTTTCTTGGGCCATTTTTTCTTTGGTTACTTGATAGTTTCTTGATCTTAACACTACTGATGTTTTAGGCTGAATAATTTTTTGTTGGGGTTGCAGGTTGTATTTGGCCTTATAGGATCTTTAGCTGCATCCCTGGCCTCTACCCATTAGAGGCTCATGGTACCTCCTAGTTGTAACTACAAAAAATGTCTTTAGATACTGCCAATTATTCCCTGGTAGGATTGGGATAGTGGTGGTAGGAAATAGCTCCTGAATAAGAACACTGATTTACTGCAGCAATGGGAGAGATTAAAGAAAGTTTCCCAATAAAAGATTTCCTACCATCCTCAGAAGAAAGCATGATTTAGGCTGGATTCTAGGGTAACATGGGCTTCCCAGGTGGCTCAGTGATAAAGAATCCTCCTGCCAATGCAGGAGACATGGTTCGATCCCTGGGTCGGGAAGATCCCCTGGAAAAGGGAATGGCAACCCACTTCAGTATTCTTGCCTGGGAAATCCCTTGGACAGAGGAGCCTAGTGGGCTACAGTCCATGTGTTGCAAGGAGTCAGATGCTATTAAGTGTGTGCATGAGCACATGTGCGTGTGCATGCACGCACACACACAAACACATACACTAGGGCAACATAAGTAAGGAGGGGTCTATCTGATATAGTCATTTTCTCTCACATCCTCTTGCTTAGGGGCATTAAATTCAATACTCGCTTATGGTTGGGTGACTTTGATGCCAGTTTCCTGAAACTGGCAGTCTACAGTTGATATTTCTAATTATTAATAATACTTGCTTTTATTCATGTTCTTGTTTAGACATTAAGTTATTTTTGGTGGCTCAGACAGTAATAGTCTGCCTGCAATGCAGGAGACATGGGTTACATCCCTTGATCAGGAAGATCCTCTGGATAAGGGAATGGCTACCTACTCCAGTATTCTTGGTTGGAGAATTCCATGGACAGAGGAGTCTGGCAGGCTACAGTCCATGGGGTTGCAGAGTTGGAAAGAACTGAGTGACTAACATGCTTTATTAATATATGGTACTTAAATTTGAGTAAATCCCTTAAATTATACAGTGGAAGTGACAGATTCAAGGGATTAGATCTGATACATAGAGTGCCTGAAGAAATATGGACAGAGATTTGTAATGTTGTACAGGAGGCAGTGATCAAAACCATCCCCAAGAAGAAGAAATGCAAGAAGCCTGAGGAGGCCTTACAAATAGCTGAGAAAAGAAGAGAAGCGAAAGGCAAAGGAGAAAAGGAAAGATATATCCATTTGAATGCAGAGTTCCAAAGAATAGCAAAGAGAGATAAGAAAGCCTTCCTAAGTAATCAATGCAAAGAAATAAATGAAAACAAAAGAACGGGCAAGACAGCTGATTCATGGGAATGTATGGCAAAACCACTACAATATTGTAAAGTATTAGCTTCCAATTAAAATAAATAAATTAAAAATAAAAAGAAAATTAGAAATACCAAGGTAATATTTCATGCAAATATGGGCACAATAAAGGATAGAAACAGTATGGACCTAACAGAAGCTGAAGATGTTAAGAAGAGGTGGCAAGAATACACAGAAGAACCATACAAAAAAATATTCATGACTGAGATAACCACGATGGTATGATCACTCACCTAGAGCCAGACATCTTGGAGTGTGAAGACAAGTGGGCCTTTGGAAGCATCACTACGAACAAAGCTAGTGGAGGTGATGGAATTCCTGTTGAGCTGGTTCAAATCCTAAAAGATGATGCTGTGAAAGTGCTGCACTCAATATGCCAGAAAATTTGTAAAACTCAACAGTGGTCACAAGACTGGAAAAGATCAGTTTTCATTCCAATCCAAAAGAAAGGCAATGCCAAAGAATGCTCAAACTACTGCACAATTGCACTCATCTCACATGCTAGCCAGCATGAAACTCAGAAGGTGAGGGAGGGGGAAGGTGATCACCGGGGGCTGGCCGACCAGCCCAACCTGCAGTGAGGACAGCTAACCTTCCATACTTGGTCCAGGAGGGAACCAGGGGGTGACCTCCATCGTGGGCCTGCTCACCTTGGTGAGCGAGGGAGCAGGGCTGGGGACACTGGCCGGTTGCATCAGGGATGGCAGACAAGCCCTCGCATCCATCCACCTGGTGGATAGGCTACTCACTCCTGTATTCTTGGGCTTCCCTGTGGCTCAACTGATAAAGACTCTGCCTGCAATGTGGGAGACCTGGGTTGGATCCCTGTGTTTGGAAGATCCTCTGGAGAATGGAAAGGCTGCCCACTCTAGTATTCTGGCCTTGAGAATTCCATGAAATGTATAGTCCATGGGGTTGCAAAGAGTTGGACATGACTGAGCAACTTTCACTTCATTTCACATGCTAGCAAAGTAATGCTCAAAATTCTCCAAGCAAGGCTTCAACAGTATGTGAACCAAGAATTTCCAGATGTTCAAGCTGGATTTAGAAAAGGCAGAGGAACCAGAAATCAAATTACCAACATTTTCTGGATCGTAGGAAAAGAGAATTCCAGAAAAATGTCCACTTTTGCTTCATTGACTACGTTAAATCCATTGACTGTGAATCACACCAAACTGTGGAAAATTCTTAAAGAGATGGGAACACAAGACCACCTTACCTGCTTCCTGAGAAATCTGTATGCAGGTCATGAAGTAACAGAATCAGACTTGGAACAATGGACTGGTTCCAAATTAGGAAAGGAGTACATCAAAGCTGTATATTGTCACCCTGCTTATTTAACTTCTATGCAGAGTACACAATGGCACCCCACTCCAGTACTCTTGCCTGGAGACTCCCATGGACAGAGGAGCCTGGTGGGCTGCAGTCCATGGGGTTGCTTTAGAGTCGGGCACGACTGAGTGACTTCACTTTCATTTTTCACTTTCATGCACTGGAGAAGGAAATGGCAACCCACTCCAGTGTTCTTGCCTGGAGAATCCCAGGGACAGAGGAGTCTAGTGGGCTGCCGTCTATGGGATGGCACAGAGTCGGACATGACTGAAGTGACTTAGCAGCAGCAAAGTACATCATGCGAAAAGCTGGGCTGGGTGAAGCACAAGCTGGAATCAAGATTGCCTGGAGAATGGCATTGAAACATGTATAATATCATGTATGAAACGAGTTGCCAGTCCAGGTTCAATGCATGATACTGGATGCTTGGGCCTAGTGCACTGGGACGACCCAGAGGGATAGTATGGGGAGGGAGGAGGGAGGAGGGTTCAGGATGGGGAACACATGTATACCTGTGGCGGATTCATTTTGATATTTGGCAAAGCTAATACAATTTTGTAAAGTTTAAAAATGAAATTAAAAAAAAAAAAAGAATGTTAAAAAAAAAAGATTGCCTGGAGAAATATCAGTAACTTCAGATATGCAGATGACACCACCCTTATGGCAGAAAGTGAAGAGGAACTAAAGAGCTTCTTGATGAAAGTGAAAGAGGAGAGTGAAAAATCTGACTTAAAACTCAACATTCAAGAAACTAAAATCATGGCATCCGGTCCCATTCAGTTCAGTTCAGTTGAGTTCAGTCGTTCAGTCATGTCCGACTCTTTGCGACCCCATGAACTGCAGCACGCCAGGCCTCCCTGTCCATCACCAACTCCCAGAGTTCACTCAGACTCATGTCCATCGAGTCAGTGATGCCATCCAGCCATCTCATCCTTTGTTGTCTCCTTTTCCTCCTGCCCCCAATCCCTCCCAGCATCAGAGTCTTTTCCAATGAGTCAACTCTTTGCATGAGGTGGCCAAAGTACTGGAGTTTCAGCTTTAGCATTATTCCTTCCAAGGAAATCCCAGGGCTGATCTCCTTCAGAATGGACTGGTTGGATCTCCTTGCAGTTATGACAAATAGATGGCAAAACAATGGAAATGGTGAGAGACTTCATTTCTTGGGCTCCAAAATCACTGCAGATGGTGACTGCAGCCATGAAATTAAAACCCACTTGCTCCTTGGAAGAAAAGCTATGACCAAGTAGACAGCATATGAAAAAGCAGAGCCATTACTTTACCTATAAAGGTCCATCTATTCAAAGCTATGGTTTTTCCAATAGTCGTTTGTCAATGTGAGACTTGGACCATAAAGAAAGTTGAACACTGAAGAATTGATGCTTTTGTACTGTGGTGTTGGAGAAGACTCATGAGAGTTCTTTGGACAGCAGGGAGATCCAACCAGTCCATCCTAAAGAAAATCATCCCTGAATATTCATTGGAAGGACTGATGCTGAAGCTGAAACTCCAATACTTTGGCTACCTGATGGGAAGAACTAACTCATTGGGAAAAACACTGATGCTGGGAAAGATTGAAGGTGGGAGGAGAAGGGGAAGACAGAG
Organism: Bubalus bubalis; assembly: GCF_019923935.1. NCBI lineage: Eukaryota > Metazoa > Chordata > Mammalia > Artiodactyla > Bovidae > Bubalus > Bubalus bubalis. The sequence goes on from NC_059173.1 coordinate 44,333,302, forward strand.
GATGAGATGGTTTGATGGCATCACTGACTCAATGGACATGAGTTTGAGTAAACGCTGAGAGTTGGTGATGGACAGGGAAGCCTGGTGTGCTGCAGTCCATGGGATCACAAAGAGTTGGACAGGACTGAGTGACTGAACTGAACTGAACTGATGTACAAATATGAGAATTGGACCATGAAGAAAGCTGAGTGCCAAAGAATTGATGCTTTTGAACTGTGGTGTTGGAGAAGACTCTTGAGAGTCCCTTGGACACCAAGGAGATCACATCTGTCAATCTAATGGGCTTCCCTTGTGGCTCAGCTGGTAAAGAATCCACCTGTAATGCAGGAGACCTGGGTTCGAACCCTGGGTTGGGAAGATACCCTGGAGAAGGGAAAGGCTACCCACTCCAATATTCTGGCCTGGAGAATTCTATGTACTGTGCAGTCCACGGGGTTGCAAAGAGCTGGATATGAGTGAGCGACTTTCACTTTTGCAAAGGTAATCAATCCTGAATATGCATTGGAAAGACTGAAGCTGAACCTCCAATACTTTGACCACCTGATGTGAAGAACTGACTCTTCAGAAAAACCCCTGATGCTGGGAAAGATTGAAGGCAGGAAGAGAAGGGCAAAACAGAGGATGAGATGGTAGGATGGCATCACTGCCTTGATGGACATGAGTTTGAGCAAATCTGGGAGTTGGTGATGGACAGGGAAGCCTGATGTGCTGCAGTCCATGGGGTCACAAAGAGTCAGACATGACTGAGTGACTGATCTGAACTGAAACTTATATAGTGACCACTATTCTAGATGCTGTAATTCTGTGATGAAAACATACTCATTTGGAGCTCATTTTACAAATGGGGAGTAAGAAAATATATGTTTTGTGCAATATTGATTAGTTACAATTGTTATAAAAATGCAAAACATGGAGCAAAGGAATGACAGGGCTGGGCTAGGATAATCCTTTCAATAATGTGTTTGAGAAGAGGTTTTCTAGTAGTGCCTTTATATGTGCAGTGTGGATCAGAGTTCTTGTGACTCTAATATAGACTTAAAAGAGCAAAACCTTCACTTTAGTTTTATTTTTACATCATACTTATGAATCTCCTAAGTAAATCCAGGTTTTATATGGCCTTAAAGTTATACAGTGCTGAGTGGAACACTATTAGAAATATAAAATTATGAATGACAATGAGCTGAGAAGCCCTAAAGCTTAAGCTTTATTACCTTGATGATTAATCCACTCCTGGGGTCAGAGTTAATCAAAGGATTGGGGGCACAGCCCTGTCTGGAAAAGAGGAATGAAAACTTCCCTGTGGATTTTACAGCTCCTGTAGCCACCAGGGAGAGTTGAGGGCCTGGTGAGGGAGGGGAGGATACTAGGCAGGGCTAACACCCCAAGTCTAACACTTTTGCATGACATAAACTGTTTACAGTTTCCTGTGGCTGGGTTATACTACCCTTCCCCCTCACCAGTTCCCTGGAACATTAGTTGTGGGTCAGTAACTGTATGTCATTTTGTGACATAGTCCACAAAGGAAGCTTTGAGGAATAAGTGATTTTTAAAGTGCCATTAATGTTTCTAATGATAGCTGACAAGTAATTAGCTTGAAAAATATTCTAACCAAGTGGCTCAAGCAATTAAACCTGTCCGGTAAAAGTAAAGGATGTCTCATTTGATGAGAAAAGTGTAGGTTCCATGCAGTTTATTCCATTAAATGAGCTACTCCATTCCAGGCAGATTCAGAAGCGCTTTGTTCTTTCTCTTAAACCCAATAGCTTCAAAACTATGGTCCTATTTGAAATATGTCAGCTAAGGCTTTAACCATAACACTAGTCTTATCTTTTCAAAAGGATTGGATCAAAGTAGCTTAGTTTTCATCTGGGTTTAACAGGGAAAATGGCCTCTGGCTGTCACTCTGTAATGAGAACTTTCCCAAGTGGCCAGCTCTAAAGCACACGGTGATGTGTTGACTTCACATTTGTCATTAGAAATTCCAGTCTCTAAATATTAAAAAAAAACTCACAGCTCTTTAGAGAAGTGATGAGTTAGTAATATAATGCACTATTTCACCTGTGAAAAGAGCTTAATGAGAACTAAATATTTCTTCAAACTCAGTCAAAATCAAGGGTAGTGGCTCATGTCATATAGCTGGAAACATCAAACCCTGCTCCAGAGAAGCAGTGTATCATGGAAGGAACCACTTATGTTCATGACAGGCTGTATTACTAGGAACAAGACAGATCAAATTTAGGCATTTGTATAAAATTTGAATAATAGAACTTTCCAATGGGCTCTGAATTAAGATTTCAGCCATGTAATTGGAACTGCAGTTTTTGTTTTCACATTGTTTTTTTTTTGTTGTTGTTACATCATCCACAAAAAAAATTAGTATTTTTTAAATTTTAGTAAAAAAAAATAGTAAATATTATTTACTATAATAATACTATTATTTACTATAATTTACTATATTATTTACTATTAATACTAAAATATTATTAGTAAAAAAATTAGTATTTTTTAATTTTAATTTTTCCCTGATGAAAGTATGTCCTGTAATATACAAGTAATGAAGCATCAATTCTTTGGTGCTCAGCTTTCTTTATAGTCCAACTCTCACATCCATACATGACTACTGGGAAAACCACAGCTTTGACTAGACAGACCTTTGTTGGCAAAGTAATGTCTCTGCTTTTTAATATGCTGTCTAGGTTGCTCATAGCTTTTCTTCCAAGGAGCAAGCATCTTTCAATTCCATGGCTTCAGTCACCATCTACAGTGATTTTGGAGCCCCCCAAAATAAAGTCTTTCACTATTTGCATCGTTTCCCCATCTATTTGCCATGAAGTGATGGGACCAGATGCCATGATCTTAGTTTTCTGAATGTTGAATTTTAAGCCAGCTTTTTCACTCTCCTCTTTACTTTCATCAAGAGGCTCTTTAGTTCTTCTTGGCTTTCTGCCATAAGGGTGGTGTCATCTGCCTATCTGAGGATATTAATATTTCTCCCGGCAATCTTGATTCCAGCTTGTGCTTCATCCAGCCCAGCATTTCTCATGATGTACTCTGAATATAAGTTAAATTAGCAAAGTGACAATATATAGCCTTGACATACACCTTTCCCTACTTGGAACCAGTCTGTTTTCCATGTCCAGTTTTAACTCTTGCTTCTTGACCTGCATGCAGATATATCTGGAGGCAGGTTAGGTGGTCTTGTATTCTCATCTCTTTAAGAATTTTCCACAGTTTGTTGTGATCTACATAGTCAACGGCTTTGCCTAGTCAATGAAGCAGAAGTAGATGCTTTTCTGGAATTCTCTTGCTTTTTCTATGATCCGATGGATGTTGGCAATTTGATCTCTGGTTCCTCTGCCCTTTCTAATTCCAGCTTAAATATCTGGAAGTTCTCGGTTTATGTACTATTGAAGCCTTGCTTGGAGAATTTTTAGCATTACTTTGCTAGTGTGTGAGATGAGTACAACTGTGAGGTAATTTGAACATTCTTTGGCATTGCCTGTCTTTGTAACTGGAGTGAAAACTGATCTTTTCCAGTCCTGTGTCCACTGCTGAGTTTTCCAAATTTGCTGGCATATTGAGTGTAGAACTTTAACCGCATCATTTGTTAGGATTTGAAATAGCTTAACTGCAATTCCATCACCTCCACTAGCTTTGTTCATAGTGATGCTTCTTCCTAAGGCACAGTTGTCTTTGCATTTCAGGATGTCTGGCTCTAGGTGGGTGATCATAGCATTGTGATCATCTGGGTCGTGAAGATCTTTTTTGTATAGTTCTTCTTTGTATTCTTGCCACCTCTTCTTAATATCTTCTGCTTCTGTTAGGTCTGTACCATTTCTGTCCGTTTTGTGCCCATCTTTGCATAAAATGTTCCCTTGGTATCTCTGATTTTCTTGAAGAGATCTTTAGTTTTTCCCATTCTTTTGTTTTCTTCTATTTCTTTGTATTTATTACTTAGGAAGGCTTTCTTATCTCTCCCTGTTATTCCTTGGAACTCTGCATTCAGATGGGTACATTTTTCCTTTTCTCCTTTGCTTTTCACTTCTCTTCTTTGCTTAGCTATTTGTAAGCCCTTCTCAGACAACTATTTTGGCTTTTTGCATTTCTTTTTCTTGGGGATGATTTGGATCACCACCTCCTGTACAATGTTATGAACTTCTGTCCATAGTTCTTCAGGCACTCAGTCACATCTAATCCCTTGAATCTATTTGTCACTTCCACTGTATAATCATTAGGGATTGATTTAGGTCACACCTGAATGGCCTAGTGGTTGTCCCTACTTTCTTCAATTTAAGTCTGAGTTTGGCAATAAAGAGTTCATGATATGAGCCACAGTCCGTTCCTGGTCTTGTTTTTGCTGACTGTATACAGCTTCTCCATTTTGACTGCAAAGAATATAATCTTTGATTTATATTCTTTAGTGTTGAAAGAATACTTAATTTATTTAGTATTCTTTAGTTTTTCTTATTTAGTAGTATTATTTAGTGTTTATTTAGTATTTACTAAATACTAAAATGCTGATTGTAGTACTGATCATCTGGAGATGTCCATGTTTAGAGTCGACACTTGTGTATGTGCCTTCTTGGTGGCTCAGATGGTGAGAATTCGCCTGCAATGTGGGAGACCTGAGTTCACTCCCTGAGTTGGGAAGATCCCCTGGAGAAGGGAAGAGCTACCCACTCCAGTATTCTTGTCTGGATAATTCCATGGACAAAGGAGCCTGGCAGGCTACAGTCCATGGTGTCACTAGGAGTTGGACAGGACTGAGCTACTTTCACATGTTACATAGTAATATATTTTTAGTATGAAAACAAAAATTTGGAAGAAAGCAACATATTTAAAAAACAGGGCTTTTGTTACATAAGTTAATCTTTACACATAAAGCTCTTTGAGGCACATATTATTAGCTCCTTCCTTTAGTCTATTCCTGTTTTCTCACTTTGTAACAGAATTCCAATTAGAAATTGGAAGCAAACAAGTAGCTAATAAGACATTTCTCAGAGTACCTTAAACTGGTATGACTAAGATCTTGCCAATGAGGTATAAACACAGTTTTCTATGGTACTTCAGAGAGGCCTTGTGTATCTTCTGCCAATTGACCGACTCGTTCTCTGGTATATACATGTGATGATTGGAGCTTTAGGGGCCATCTTGGTTGGTAAGACTGAAAGCAACATCTCAGAAATGGCAAAGACAGCCTGATTCTATTAAATGAGCTACTCCATTGCAGGCAGATCCAAAAGCTCTTTTTTCTTTCCCTTAAACCCTCATAGCTTCAAACTATGTCTCTATTTGGGAGTTTACAGACTTTATAGAGCTGCTCTACTAAATTTAGACTTGAACTATCAACCTCTGAATTGGAGAAGGAAATGGCAACCCGCTCCAGTGTTCTTGCCTGGAGAATCCCAGGGACGGGGGAGCCTGGTGGGCTGTCGTCTCTGGGGTCGCACAGAGTTGGACACGACTGAAGCGACTTAGCAGCAGGAGCACCATCAACCTCTGGACTTCTTTTGTGTGTGAGAAAAATAAACTTATATTTTGTTTGAACTACTGTTATTATTTTCTGCATGTGGCCCAACCTCTTCCCAAATGGTATGCAATATAATAATTTAAATACTGCCTTTTGAAGAATATTCAATGGTATGGGGAAATTCAGGTGATATATTAAGTAAATTAATTTGCTAATTAACAGATAAGTAAACCAAACTGCTGACAAGTTTGATCACTTTTACTTTCTTCTTTATACTGTTCTCTATTATTAAAATTTTCTAAAATGAATATAAGTAACACTGTGAAGAACATATTTGTACATAAAATTTATGACATTGTTGCTCACTTCCTTAAAAAATGTAATCCACCTCAAAGTACAGGGTTAAAATGATTTTTTATACATATTGACAAATCAATACAGTGATTGCTTTAATCTAATTTGCTTTGAAGCCAGTAGCAAAAAGAAAATGCTATTTTCTTACTTTATAACAAAAAGAGTTCTGATATGCTAAAATTTTGATTATATAGTAGGCACATGTTTTTTTCACTTTTAATTAAATGTTGTATTTTTTCCCCCTATGAAAATTATTGGTGAACCATTAATAACCTGAACTGGATGTGTGAAACAATAGAGAAGTCAAGGATGATTTCAAAGTTTTTGGTTTAAGCAACTGGAAATATAAAATCCGCTCCCATGGAGAAGGGTAGAAAGGATCCTCCAGACTAGATTTGGGAGGCATATCTAAAATTTAGTCCTTCTTGCAAAAGGAAGTATAATTGACCTACAACACCGTTGGTTTCAGGTGAACAACACAGTGATTCAGTATTTCTATACATTGCCAAATGATCATCATGTTAAGTCTAGTTACCATCTGTCACCATACAGAGATAGTATAGTATTATTTACAGTATTCTCCAAGACTCTAAAAGGCAGTCTTGAGTATGTTAAACATGAGATATCTTTTAGAAATCCAAGTGGAGATGTAGCAGGACAAGTTAGATATATGAGTCTGGTATTCAGGAGAGAGGCCGGAGCCAAAGATATAAATCTGGGATTCATCTGTGAGCAGATGATATTTAAAAATCATGAAGTGGATGAGATCATCATGTCATTGAGAGTGAAGGAAAGAAGAGATGAGAAAAATTAAGGCAAGAGAAAACTTATGAGGCTGTGGTCTCCTGAAAGTCACCTGAAGGATTTGTATGAGGAAGAAAGGCAAGATGAATTCTGTCAAATGATGATAAAACAGATAAAATGAGAGCAGAGATGTATTTAGCATGTGGAAGTCATTAGAACCTTCATGAGATTGGTTTGGTGAGGAGCAGGAACTAAAGCCTGATAGAAGAGAGTTTAAAAGAAAGTTACAGGAAGGGCTTCCCTTGTGGCTCAGTTGGTTAAGAATCTGCCTGCAATGTGGGAGACCTGGGTTTGATCCCTGGGTTGGGAAGATCACCTGGAGAAGGGAAGGGTACCCACTCCAGTATTCTGGCCTGGAAATTTCCATGGGCTGTTTAGTCTATGGGGTTGCAAAGAGTCGGACACGACTGAACAACTTTCACTTCACTTTAGAAGAGTGAAGAAGAGACTTCACTGTAGTGAAGAAGAGACTTTAGAAGAGGAAACTTGGAGAGAATGAATATAGACTACTCTTGCATGGAGTTTTTCAGTAAAGGAAAGGAGAGAAGTGGGGCAGGGGTTGTCGTGGAAAGTGAGGTCTAGAGAAAAATTTTCTTTGTTTTGTGTTAATATGATGAAAACAACATGCTTTTACACCAGTAGCAGTGATCCTGGAAAGATAGAAAAATTGACGAATCAGAAGATAGAGAGAGGAAGGGCTGGGTGTGTATCCTTGGAGAGAATGTAATCAAGTGTGCATGTGGAGAGACTGGCTTTAGAAAAGAACAGAGTTCACTGATAGGAACAGGCAGAAAGGTAGGTTAAATGGGTAAAAATACCAGTAGGCAGTAGATATAGGGGTGCTTGTTAGCAAATGCTCCTTACTGATTGCTTCCATTATTTTCAGTGAATTGGGAAGCAAAGTTATCAACTGGGGAGTGAGGGTAGGCAAGGAAATGTTTGAAGTTTGAAGAAAAAGAATCAGTGTGAAATATTAGCTAGTGATAGTGGAGAATGAATGGACTAAGTAAACATTATGAATGACAAGAAGCACCAAGAATCCACCTGAGGTATATGGTCATAACTTGAAAGTGGAGTCAGTCAGAATGGTTATGTGTTTTTCTCCAGTCATTTTCAGCTGCTTGGATGCAGGCATGAATTAGGCTGAAAATTGTATTTAATCTGCATTGTGGTTTAGCCAAAGGACTATGAGAAAGGAAAAAAAAAGACCAAGACAATTTTGTGAGAATTGAAGGAAATGAATATAGTAAACATCAGTGGAATTAAATGGAGTAAGGAGAGAAGGAAGAGTATTCAGTGGGTGAGATAAAAAGAATCAATGGATTGGAAATCCCATTTGGATAGAAAGACTGTAGGAGTCAGGATACTGAAGGTAATAAATTGGAAAGATGGGAGATGTTTACCTCAGTTATAACCACAGGAGTGAGTAGCTAAGGTGGGTAGAAAACAGAACAGTCAGAGGAGTTCAGGAAACCAAATTTTTAAAAAAAAATCTTGAAGCTTGATTATTTTACAAGTTCATAAAATTTTAATTTTGAAAGGTTAAATTGGAAATTTTCTTAATATCGTCATGTATGAATTAAAGACATAAGGGCTATAAATTTTAGATGTTTAGAGAAAGAAATAGGATATCTGGGTTTTTTTTTTTTCCCTAGAAATGAAGAGATGGAAGTAATACTACTTTAATTTTGATGTTAGTTTAATGTTTTATAGGGATGGACCATACAAAATTGCTGATATTAAACTGTCAACCTATAAAATGGTGGTTTTCTATGTTTAATATATACATATCTGTATGCATACAGATATGCAGACGAATCAGTAAGGTAAAATTGCTCAAACAAAAGTAAAAGAAAAACAGGTCTGAGATTCTGTTTGTAGGAATTGACTTCCTGAAAAAGAAACATGAGTTTCTCTTTTAAGATGTAGAACTAAGAGCAGTCAGGTAAGAAATGACTTTCATTATTTATCTTTATTTTTCCTCTCTGAGATCATTCTCAGCAGACTCATTATTAGAAACTAGATGTCACTGATTTTTAATATTTTTGTTATAAAGATAATACATAAACACATCCTTATTTTCAAAAGGTGCAGACAATGCAAAAATTTATGTGGTAGAATATGAAAGTTTTTCTCTCCTTTTCCTTCCCAAACATCAACTTTTTTCTCAGAGGTAAGCAAATTTTTTATCTACCTGTACATAACAACACATCTCTCCTTTTCCTCTTCCTTCTCTTCTTTCCCTTTCTCTTCTTTTTTTATTCTTTTACATAGATGGAAAAATAATACAGGCACATTTTTTAACTTGAATTTTTCAGTTAGTGATATATTTTATAGATCTTTCTATGACAGAATGTATAAAGCTACTTCATTTTAAATGGTTACATTTTCTCTGTAGTGTTAATATATCATAATTTATTCAACCACCTCTCTATTTAAGGATTTTTAGATTACTAGAAGTAAATGATGATAACAATAATTCTTTCATGGGATATTGTGAGAGTTGAAAAAAAATAATATATGTAAAACACTTATGAGACTACCTGGCATGTTGGTAAGTACTCGAACTAACACTTGACAAGGAGAGTTTATTGGCTTAAGAATACTATCCTTTACCTGAACACTTGAAGCCCCTTTTATGTGGTTCTAGTATGGCTGCTTGAAGCTCAGACACGATGATGGTCTTCAATAGAAGAGCTGGGGGCGCAGTAACTATCTCATCAGCATATTGAGGGAGGAGTCAGAAGGGGAGGAGAGAATATTAGAATGCATTTTTTTTTACGGGAGATTAGAAAACCCACTGTTGATCAGAATAGTTCAGAGGATGCTTCCTTCCATGAAGCAATGAATGGACTTGTGAGGGGAACACTAATATAGTTTGAGAAGCTCAGTGGTTGTTATCTTCTGAAGGCTAGTGTTGACAATAGACTGGAATGCCCTGGAACTGGACTTACAAGGATAGATTAGTGGAAAATCAGAGGCCTAGAGGCATTTCTTGGAGAAGAAAATGGCAACCCACACCAGTATTCTTGCCTAGAGAATCCTGTGGACAGAGGAGCCTGGTGGGCTGCCGTCTATGGGGTCGCACAGAGTTGGACATGACTGAGGTGACTTAGCAGCAGCAGCAGCAGCAGAGGCATTTCTTAGACATTGGAGGTGAGTCAGATGTAATTAGTGTGACAGTCAGCAGTGTTAGAGTGGTAATATGGTTGCCTTAATGTGCAGTGATCTCTGGCAATGGCTGTTAGACCATGGTATTCCTAGGATGAGAGAGATGCATGATCAGTTAGGGTATTTCTTGACTTCTGTAACCAAAAATATAGTAATAAAGTAAATAGTGGGATAGAAGAAATCTATTTTTTATTGGCACAATGAAAAGTCCAATGCCTCACCTTGGTTCAGTAAGGGAGCCTGTTCTCACACCTCAATGTAATCAAGGGAAGAAAAGCCCAGGTCTGCTTGAGGAAGATTTTGCAACATCATTATGAGAATATACAAAAAATATCCCCTTATTTTCTAGTGAGATCTGTGGCAGTTAACCAGATTAACTGCATATAGAAGGAAGGGAGATTCCTAGCCTTTTGAGAAGAGTGGGATGCAGAGTTTCAGTTGATATTGATACTGAGAGATCCCGAATGCTATCACATCTCCAGGTTGCAGGTAATAAATAGACTCACTGATTAGTAAATCGAGGACAGTCCTTGGTTTGGTGGACTTGGACTTTTTTGAATTTTGGAGGCAACACCATACTTGAGATTAATCAATCCCTCTCCAATGGCTATTTGATTACTCAGAAGAATGCTGGTTTCATGTGAGAAGAAGCCAGAGAAAGAGAGACTTCTTTACCAGGTCTAAGTCATTGTATACACTGTCCTTCCCTTCAACGTGTATGACCCACCAGATCCTGTGGAAATAGATGTAAGAAGCCTTGTAAGAGAGGCTTTTACACAGTCACCTAGTCACCTAGAAGAACATGATCTCTTCAGCAAAAAACTTTAAGAAGTAGATTTTGGGAGGCTGTTAAGCCCTTATAGAGACTGAGTCCCTTTTCATGATGCCTCAAACAACCATGAGACTGGAGTGACCTAGTAGAAGGGGTTGCAGGATACATCAAATAATAAGGTCTGGCAGATACATAGCAATTTATTGAAGGATGGAAATTATATAATAGGGACTGGACCCAAACAAGATCAAAAGATAGGTAAACTGATGGTTCTTCCTCAGCTTTGTGGAACAATCCTTGCAGCTGGCTAATGGAGTAGGAGAGAAATTTGGCCCCATAAGCTGTCTTAATAGTTTAGCATGAACCAATTGCAATACTGATGCTCTGTAGACTCACTCAAAGGTAGTTCCTAAAGACATTGATGAGAGGAAATGATTTCATTGGGCAGAACTGTGAAGAGTATACATAGTTTTCCACCTTATATGGAGGGAAAGGTGGTCTGATGTAAGATTATGATTTCTCATGCAGCAGCGCATGGCTTTGCTTGTTGGTTCAAGGAAGGGATTGGACAATTGTATCCTGAAAAACAAATCTGCTCCAATGTCTGTTTCTATATAGCCTGTGAGTTAAAAATTGGTTTTATATTTTTGGAATGGTTGGAAAAATTTTAAAAGAATAATATTTCATGATGTATGAAAACCATATGAAACTCAAATTTCAGTGTCCATAAACAACATTTCTTTGAAACACAGCCACACATTCATTTATGTAATATTTATGGCTATTTTTCTGCTACAAAGGCAGATTTGAATAGCTGCAATAGAGATTATATGGCTCAGATCACCAAATCTAAAATATTTACGATATGGGCCTTTTATAGGAAAACTTTATGGACTTCAGGGTCAGTGGCTTGGGAGAATGACTAGAATGTTATAGGCAAGGATATTTTTAAAAGAATTATATGGATGGACACATGGAAATGGATGCAGGCTTTGTGTGTCTCATACCAATGCCTCGCAAAAAGATTCCACTATGGAGGAGACTGAACAACCAGTGGACAGGATGATTCATCTGATAGGCTTATGCCAGCCCTTGTCCTCAGGCACCTTCTTGCTTACCATTAGGGTCCATGAATTGAGTCAACATGGCAGTACTGATAAAGGCTGTGCATGGATCTAACAGCATGGTCTTCTATCCTAGAATATGTAGCTACTGTCATGACTAAATGCCCTATCTATTGGCAGCAGCAATCAATACTGGGATCTTGACATTGTATATCACTGAGCATGCCTGCTCTCCATTTAGTGTTAGGTTGTTAAATAGGGATCCTCAATTTCTGGGCCACAGACTGGTGCCTCCTGTCAGACCAGTGGCAGCATTAGATTAGAAATAAAGTGACACCTGCTGCAAAGAGCTGACTCATTGGAAAAGACTCTGAGGTTGGGAAAGATTGAACAAAAGGAAAAGGGGGTAGCAAAGGATGAGATGGTTAAATAGCATCACCAACTCAATGGACATGAATTTGAGAAAACTCTGGGAGAGAGTGGAGGACAGAAGAGCCTGGCATGCTGCAGTCCATGGGGTCACCGAGTCAGACATGACCTAGTGACTGAACAACAGAAACAAAATGCCCAATAAATGTAATGAACTTGAATCATCCTGGAATCATCTCCCCTACCCCCAAGCTGTGGAAAAATTATCTTTCATGAAATCGTTCCCTGGTGCCAAAAAGGCTGGGGACCACTGTTATAAAAGATCCTTTCCTGCCTTGTTGGGGCAAGTAATTCATTCTTACCAGAATTAACACTCAATCCCTATATGAATTTGCCTGTTCTGCTTGTAGTGTGGGGGCTTCCCAGGTGGCGCTAGTGGTAAAGAACCTGCCTGCCAATGTAAAAGATGTAAGAGACAAAGGTTTGATCCCTGGATCAGGAAGATCCCCTGGAGAAGGGCATGGCAACCGACTCCAGTATTCTTGCCTGGAGAATCCCATGGACAGAGGAGCCTGGCAGGCTACAGAACACCACTACCTGAGAGTTTGGACAGAGTCAGACTTGCCGATGTGGGATACATAAAAACACATCCTCAGATGCAGCCATGGGATCTATTCATCAAACAGCCAATTGGATGAGGAGATCCTACTCATTGAAATCGTCTATTTAAATCTCAGCTGTGACTGCTTGGAAATGATGTGCTGTTAAACTGCTATTCTTCAGGATGCATTGTATGGTTTGATCACATACTTGAGGCCATGTCTTCAATAGCTACAATATATGGATTCAAGGACAAAGGGGAGGAAGTATGATCAATCCTTCTCAATTTGACTTCAGTGACCCACCCTACAAATTTGTCCTATTTGTCCACCACAAATCTAAGGCTTATGGATTAGAGCTTCTGATTCCCAAGCTTCTACCAGAGATACAGTCAGGATTCTACATGAACTAAAGCTGTATCAGTGGACAATTTATAATTACACTTGTTAGAGACTGACAAGAGCCTTAGGTTTTAAGACTGTGAATTCTAGAATTTATGGTAGAGAAAGGAGTATATTGTGACTTGCACTTGGCTATTGCTCTGGGTGCATGTATGTGTGCTAAGTTGTTTCAGTTGTGTCCAGCTCTTTGGGACCCTTTGGACTGTAGCCCACCAGACTCCTCTGTCCATGGGATTCTCTAGGCAAGAATGCTGGAATGGGTTGCCATACCCTCCTCCAGGCAATCTTCCTGACCCAGGTATTGACCTGGTGTGTCTTTATATCTCTGCATTGGCAGGTGGGTTCTTTACCACTAGCACCACCTGGGAAGCCCCTCACTCTGGGTACTGTCACTTACTCCACTAACTCTTCTGTATCAAGCCTTTTTGAAAGACTGGCTAATCACCAGTTTGAGAAGTTAGTGACAGAGTAGTTTTAATGTGGCACCCTGATGACTAAGAATGGTACAAAGAGTAGACTGCAGCCAGTGCTTCAGTGTGCTGAGTCACATTTCATGGATCTACATCTGATTTCAACCTTAGCATATTGGAAAGTTCTTTGCACACTCAAATTCACATGGGCACTGCTGTAAATGCAAGCTATGCTTTTCTCTCTTCTTTCTGAAGTCATTGGAACTCAATGTGGAAGTCAGGCTAGAAATATGGGGAACTTAGGGCTCTGGGGGTGACCCTCAACCAAAGTGGGGCAGGAAATGGTATATAAATGCTTGCTTTTCTATCTTTTTCATGAGCAGTTCAGGGAGGTGTTATGGGAAATTGAGACTTCATTGCGTACCACATCATCATCAAAGCCTTTGCATTCAGTTTTCCTTATTTTCTGTGTCCCTGTTCATTATACATGTGTTCTGTGATCACTTAAAAAAAATTACCTACATTGAAATTTCTTTCTCAGGATCTCCTTCACAGTAATTCATAATTGATATCTCAATAAATATCATATAAGACAGTATCATCTGAAATATTAAAATTGGCACAGTTTGTATGTGGTCAAAACTGTTGTTCTTTTCCTTTATGGCTTCTGTGTGTTGTGCTTTGCTTATGATGCCCTAATCACTTTGATATTATGAAAATATTTGTGAATATCTCCTTTTAATACTTATAAAGTACATTGTCTAACCACTGATCATGTACTATTATCTATTTTATGAGATATGAATTTAGTGTTATTCTTTAATATAGTAAACTATCCTCTCATCATTTTTAATAATTCATTTCCTTTATAAGTTTATTTTGAATATCGATTTGTATGATATACACAATGCCTATGTAAATTTTATTATGGTTTACTGGCCTGTATTTACATCATTGTGCACATATCACAGTACTTTAATGTGTATGGTTTATGTTGATATCTGCTTGGGCAAGTTCTAGTTTTAGTGTTTTGTTTATTTTTTCATGGTTGCTTTGACCATTTATATACACCTTCTGTTCAATATGAAGCTTACTCTCAGCTTTACAAATTTTCTTTGAGGTTCTTGATTGAGATTATTGATATCTTATTGAATTTATATATTGATTTGTGGATATATAACATCCTTATTGAACTTTCCCATCAGAAATTAATCTACTTATGTTTCTTTTTAAACTTTTTTTATCATTTTGTTACTTATTTCTCACTCTACATATTTATATTTCTTGTAAGGTTTATGCATGTTTCATAAATTTTATTTCTTTTTGCACAGTTTGTTAATGGGATCTTCTTTTCAAGGAGTGTGTAGGAGATGGTATGTATAAGAACTATTACTTTTGTAAGTTGATACTCTGTCAAGCTTCTTATTGAACTCATTTTTATTATATTTTTTTGTTTATATAGGTGGATTTTCAAGGAATATAAATTAGATCATCTGCAAGTAATGAGAACTATTTTCTTATTTGCTATTATTTTTACACATGGGAGAGTAGATACATGTGTTAAATTGACCATTTTCTTCACTGACTTAGAAAATAAAAAATTCCAGATACAGATCAAGCGAATTTTGAGTCTATATGAATGTAAACCCTCTGTTCTGGAAGACTAAAACCCAAAATTAACATGGAAGAATAAGAATCCAGAGACAGGAAACTGAAGTTGAGGAAGCCCCAGGAGTCTGAGACTGACCAGAAGCAGATCGCAAGACACTTAATAAAAAACAGTTCAGTTCAGTTCAGTCGCTCAGTCGTGTCCGACTCTTTGAGACACCATGAACCACAGCACGCCAGGCCTCCCTGTCCATCACCAACTCCCGGAATTCACTCAGACTCACGTCCATCGAATCAGTGATGTCATCCAGCCATCTCATTCTCTGTTGTCCCCTTCTCCTGACCTCAATCTTTCCCAGCATCAGGGTCTTTTCAAATGAGTCAGCTCTTTGCATGAGGTGGCCAAAGTATTGGAGTTTCAGCTTCAACATCAGGCCCACCAATGAACACCCAGGACTGACCTCCTTTAGAATGGACTGGTTGGATCTCCTTGCAGTCCAAGGGACTCTCAAGTGTCTTCTCCAACACTACAGTTCAAAAGCATGAATTCTTTAGTGCTCAGCTTTCTTTATAGTCCAATTCTCACATCCATACATGACCACTGGAAAAACCATAGTCTTGACTAGATGGATCTTTGTTGGCAAAGTAATGTCTCTGCTTTTTAATATGCTATCTATTCATTTTGATATTTGGCAAAACTAATACAATTATGTAAAGTTTAAAAATAAAAAAAAATATGCTATCTAGGTTGGTCATAACTTTCCTTCCATGGAGTAAGCGTCTTTTAATTTCATGGCCGCAATCAACACCTGCAGTGATTTTGGAGCCAAGAAAAATAAAGTCAGTACTGTTTCCACTGTTTCCCTAGGTATTTCCCATGAAGTGATGGGACCAGATGCCATGATCTTCATTTTCTGAATGTTGAGCTTTAAGCCAACGTTTTCACTTTCCTATTTCACTTTCATCAAGAGGTTCTTTAGTTCTTCACTTTCTGCCATAAGGGTGGTATCATCTGCCTATCTGAGCTTATTGATATTTCTCCCAGCAATCTTGATTCCAGCTTGTGCTTCCTCCAGCCCAGTGTTTCTTATGATGTACTCTGCATAGAAGTTAAATAAGCAGGGTGACAATATACAGCCTTGACGTACTCCTTTTCCTATTTGGAACTAGTCTATTGTTCCATGTCCAGTTCTAACTGTTGCTTCCTGACCTGTATACAGGTTTCTCAAGAGGCAGGCCAGGTGGTCTGGTATTCCCATCTCTTTCAGAATTTTCCACAGTTTATTGTGATCCACACAGACAAAGACTTTGATATAGTCAATAAAGCAGAAATAGATGTTTTTCTGGAACTCTCTTGCTTTTTTGATGATCCAGCGGATGTTGGCAATTTGATCTCTGGTTCCTCTGCCTTTTCTAAAACCAGCTTGAATATCTAGAAGTTCATGGTTCACATATTGCTGAAGCCTGGCTTGGAGTATTTTGAGCATTACTTTACTGGCGTGTGAGATGAGTGCAATTGTGTGGTAGTTTGAACATTCTTTGGTATTACCTTTCTTTGGGATTGGAATGAAAAGTGACCTTTTCCAGTCCTGTGACCACTGCTGAGTTCTCCAAATTTGCTGGCATATTGAGTGCAGCACTTTCACAGCACCATCTTTTAGGATTTGAAATAGCTTAACTGGAATTCCATCACCTCCACTAGCTTCCTAAGGCCCACCTGACTTCACATTCCAGGATATCCAGCTCTAGGTGAGTGTGAGTGATCACATCTTCATGATTATCTGAGTTGTGAAGATCTTTCTTGTCCAGTTCTTCCATGTATTCTTGCCACCTCTTCTTAATATCTTCTGCTTCTGTTAGGTCCATACCATTTCTGTCTTTTATTGAGCCCATCTTCGCATGTAATATTCCCTTGGTATCTAGAATTTTCTTGAAGAGATCTCTAGTCTTTCCCATTCTATTTTTTCCTCTATTTCTTTGCATTGATTGCAGAGGAAGGCTTTCTTATCCCTCCTTGTTATTCTTTGAAACTCTGCATACAAATGGATGTATCTTTCCTTTTCTCCCTTGCCTTTCACTTCTCTTCTATCACAGCTCCTGTACAATGTCACGAACCTCTATCCATAGTTCATCAGACACTCTGTCTATCAGATCAAATCCCTTAAATCTATTTCTCATTTCCACTGTATAGTCATAAGGGATTTGATTTAGATCAATTACCTAGAGCCAGACATTCTGGAATGTGAAGTCAAGTGGGCCTTAGAAAGCATCACTACAAACAAAGCTAGTGGAGGTGATGGAATTCCAGTTGAGCTATTTCATATCCTAAAAGATGGTGCTGTGAAAATGTTGCACTCAATATGCCAGCAAATTTCGAGAACTCAGCAGTGGCCACAGAATTGGAAAAGGTCCGTTTTCATTCCAATCCCAAAGAAAGGCAATGCCAAAATATGCTCAAACTACCACACAATTGCACTCATCTCACATTCTAGTAAAGTAATGCTCAAAATTCTCCAAGCCAGGCTTCAGCAATACGTGAACTGTGAACTTCCAGATGTTCAAGCTGGTTTTAGAAAAGGCAGAGGAACCAGAGATCAAATTGCCAACATCTGCTGGATCATCAGAAAAGCAGGAGAGTACCAGAAAAACATCTATTTCGACTTTATTGACTATGCCAAAGCCTTTGACTGTGTGGATCACAATAAACTGTGGAAAATTCTGAAAGAGATGGGAATACCAGACCACCTGACCTGCCTCTTGAGAAATTTGTATACAGGTCAGGAAGCAACAGTTAGAACTGGACATGGAACAACAGACTGGTTCCAAATAGGAAAAGGAGTACGTCAAGGCTGTATATTGTCACCCTGCTTATTTAACTTCTATGCAGAGTACATCATGAGAAATGCTGGGCT
Organism: Bubalus bubalis; assembly: GCF_019923935.1. NCBI lineage: Eukaryota > Metazoa > Chordata > Mammalia > Artiodactyla > Bovidae > Bubalus > Bubalus bubalis. The sequence goes on from NC_059173.1 coordinate 44,351,237, forward strand.
GGAAGAAGCACAAGCTGGAATCAAGATTGCTGGGAGAAATATCAATAAGCTCAGATAGGCAGATGACACCACCCCTATGGCAAAAAGTGAAGAGAAACTAAAAAGCCTCTTGATGAAAGTGAAATAGGAAAGTGAAAACGTTGGCTTAAAGCTCAACATTCAGAAAATGAAGATCATGGCATCTGGTCCCATCACTTCATGGGAAATACCTGGGGAAACAGGGGAAACAGTGTCAGACTTTATTTTTTTGGTCTCCAAAATCACTGCAGATGGTGATTTCAGCCATGAAATTAAAAGATTCTTACTCCTTGGAAGGAAAGTTATGACCAACCTAGATAGCATATTGAAAAGCAGAGACATTACTTTGCCAACAAAGGTCCACCTAGTCAAGGCTATGGTTTTTCCAATGGTCATGTATGGATGTGAGAGTTGGACTGTGAAGAAAGCTGAGTGCCGAAGAATTGATGCTTTTGAACTGTGGTGTTGGAGAAGACTCTAGAGAGTCCCTTGGACTGCAAGGAGATCCAACCAGTCCATTCTAAAGGAGATGAATCCTGGGTGTTCTTTGGAAGGAATGATGTTGAAGCTGAAACTCCAGCACTTTGGCCACATCATGCGAAGAACTGACTCATTGGAAAAGACTCTGATGCTGGGAAGGATTGGGAGCAGGAGGAGAAGGTGAAGACAGAGGATGAGATGGCTGGATGGCATCACTGACTAGATGGATGTGAGTTTGGATGAACTTCGGGAGTTGGTGATGGACAGGAAGGCCTGGTGTGCTGTGATTCATGGGGTCGCAAAGAGTCAGACATGACTGAGTGACTGAACTGAACTTAACTGAAACGAATGATCTAGTGGTTTTCCCCACTTTCTTCAATTTAAGTCTGAATTTTGCCAATAAGGAGTTCATGATCTGAGCCACAGTCTGCTCCCGGTCTTGTTTTTGCTGACTGTATAGATCTTCTCCATCTTTGGCTGCAAAGGATATAATCAATCTGATTTCAGTGCTGACCATCTGGTGATGTCCATGTGTAGAGTCTTCTCTTGTGTTGTTGGAAGAGGGTGTTTGCAATGACCAGTGCGTTTTCTTGGCAGAACTCTGTTAGCCTTTGCCCTGTTTCCTTCTCTACTCTAAGTCCAAATTTGCCTGTTATTCCAGGTGTTTCTTAAATTCTTACTTTTGCATTCCAGTCCCCTATAATGAAAAGGACATCTTTTTTGGGTGTTAGTTCTAGAAGGTCTTGTAGTTCTTCATAGAGCTGTTCAAATTCAGCTTCTTCAGCATTACTGGTCGGGGTATAGACTTGGATTACCGTGATATTGACTGGTTTGCCTTGGAAATGTACAGAGATCATTCTGTCATTTTTGCGATAGCATCCAACTATTGCATTTCAGCCTCTTTTGTTGACCATGATGGCTACTCCATTTCTTCTAAGGGATTCCTGCCCACAGTAGTAGTTATAATGGTCATCTGAGTTAAATTCACCCATTCCAGTAAGAATCAGCAAGAGTCAAAATCAAGGAGAAGAAAATCCAAGCCAAGGTTCAAGAATGCTGATATCATTCCTTTTCTGTTACACAGTGTTTAGTTTGAAAGGCATGAGGTAGTCAGAGGCTGGAATGTATTAGCTGGGAAGTGAGGTATTGCTAGAATCATAACAATGGAAATGAAGAAGGTAAGGTTCAACTGAAGCATTCAGAATGATCTCCACTTTTGTGGGATTTTGTGGGATATGGGATAACATTTTCCCCCCTAGTCATCCTAAGAGCTATAAGCAAACTGTATATGCAAATTTAATTTTTTTTCACTTTCTGTGAAGAGTTTGTACACAAAGTCTATCCAGGATTGCTGTTGAATATTTAATCATTGGGTTTAATAATTGACTGCCAATAATAAATAAACTAGAAATCCTATAATTTCTCATCACTATTAATTATTATTTTGAGTAAAAAGGTGAATTAAGTCTCAATCTCCCTTCCAAAAAAGGTATTTTTTTTTTGAGAAATGGAATAATATAACTACCAATCAGCTTCCTTATTTCCATAATATAAGGTAATGTCTGTCAACTCCCAGCTTGAACTGTAACTCAAGAGCTTATGACTATAAATAGTAGCCTAAGAAAATATTTTAGTCATATAAAATATTATTGTCATATAACTATATACTAATAATTTAGTTTAGGAAACATTTATTATCCCCATATTTATGTCTATTGCAAGCATCGAGATAGACAGGTAGACCATATTAACTAGTCAGAAGAAGAAAAAATTCTTATACATGGAGAAAATAAGAGAAATGAAGTAGTTTCGGCCATGCTAATTAAACTAATACAAATGAGTATAAATAAAAGTATGATTTAGTAAGCGTGTATTTTCTGACATGGCAATATAGTCAAAGAGACTCTGGAAAAAGTGCTGTCAGCCTCACTAAGTATAAAAACAGAAATAGTTTCAGTTACCCTTGACAGAGTAAGAAATGTATTGGGTAAAGCCAGCTGCATAGAAAATTTAAAAGTAGGAATTGATGAACAGAGAAGACAATCAGTGAAAGACTGTTGTATTAAGCAGATGGTTCACTAATCTGTAATAAATAGAGTGAGAATCATAAAAATGTTTATATTCAGTATTAACAAGAATATGGCTATATGGAAAGTGATCTGAAGTAGAAAATAGAAAAATGAGGAAAAAATGCAGATAAACCTTCATGTTTTATTTTATTGAAAAGAAAAGTATTAAATGAAATAGTAAAAATGAAAGGTATTTGATTGAAAAATATTGATATTGTAGGATGGTAAAAACTACTACAAGTAAATTTGAATGAGAATGAAAGTTTAGAAAGAAGTCTATGACATTCAGTTCAGTTCAGTTCAGTCACTCAGTCGTGTCTGACTCTTTGAGACCCCATGAATCACAGCATAATAATATATAATAATATAATATAGTAATTATGATATAAGAATTAATAATATTGTAATTATAAAGAATATAATAAACAATAATATAATATATTATAATATAACAGTGATTCATCATTATTAACTGTGGTTAGATAAATAACATCATGTAAAATTTTGATTCATCCATTATTTTAAAGCTTTCGGGAAAAGGTCTTATTTGTACATCAAGTTTATCATCTGGATCAGTATGTAATTGTTGCCAGTAAACAAAAATTTGGGGTCAATTGTAACAAATAATTTTAATAGTGACTTTTAATGCATTATTTTCTTTAGCTTATTCAAGAAAATCTGTAGACCATACACTTGACCATAGAGAGGAATGTTATTCTTTAATCAGTAAATATTAAAATATTTATTGCTTTAAGGCTAGAGTCAGGGCCAAAATTAATGAACAATTTGAAAGTTTAGCAGTTGCAGCAAAGATTCAAATTTCTTTTCAAGAGATATAATTGAAATGATCAACACTTATGAATAATTAGCTTTTATGCAACATAGTAATTGCCAGAACTCTCATGTATTTGGGAAATAACTGTTTCCAGTTTTGACAAAGTGACATATATGTAACTGTTCATGCAGTGCAATTCACTTCTCCAGTGATTTTATCTACAGGAAAGATCACAAAGGATTCTCTCTTCCCTGTCAAGGGCATTATGGACTTATAGTGGCTTGGTGATAATTGATCCCAAAATGACTTTTTATTTTATTTTTTTAGTTTTTACTTGAAGTTTTATCAGCTCTGGAAGGAGTGTTATTTTGCACAGGTAGAGATGAAATCTGTGGGACAGAAGCTCTCAGGAGTTTATTAAACAGAAGGACTTTATGTTTTCTGCTAGTCACTTAGTTGCTACCACTGAAGAAATGGAAGGGTATTTCTTCTTCCACAGTTGGGCCATAGTCCGTAAGTGTGGAAATTTTAGAATGTAAACTACATTTCAAAGCATCTCTCACTTGATTTCACTACACTGAATATGGATGCATCCTATCTGACATATTTTTAACTATCACAAACACATCCATGCTCAGTACTCAGAGATACATATGAAATATGACAGCTACGAAAGAGGTATAGAATGGTAAGTTGAAAAAGGGAAATATAACATGATGTTACCAAACTCCTCTGCCTTTAAAAATGCAATAGATTTTTACAATTACCACTGGCACAAGCATAAATATTTACATCATTATATATATGCATTCTTATTACTATTGCAGCACAGCCTACATTCACCAAAGTTCTAGCAATATTTGATTGGAACTATCTATGAGAAAGTGAAAATCTAATGCTTCCCTCTCTGGTAGTATAGAAATAGTTAATAAGTGAGGCCACTGCAAATCAATGGCAGAAGCAGAATAGGAAATAAGCCACTCATTCATATGCTCTGGATATAAGCAGAACAAAGATAATGAAAAATAGTCTATTCTTTCATAACTCTATAGTCCATCCCTAGGAAACCATGTTATCAGAGTTGTTTTATAAAATTTTTAATGAGAAAAAAGGATTATGAGATAAAGAGTTTCAGATTTGAAATACAACTGTTTAGTTTTTAAAAATTAGCTAACTATATTTTGTGGTTCTATTTTGTTATCGTAATATACAATTAACATTTTGGCTGATCAATACTGACAAAAAATAAACAGCACTAAGAAAATCCTGAAAATAATGAGGTCTTTGCTCAAAAGTAATGGGCATTTCATTTCATAACAATGAGGATGGGTACAATTAAAAAAAAATTAAGCAAGGGAAAAAGAAGAAAACATATGTTGGTGAGGATGGAGAGAGATTAGAACACTTATGTACTGTTGGTGGAAATGAAAACTGGTACAGCTATCATGGAAAACAGTATGGCCATTCCTTACTGAAAATAATAAATAAAACAAAATTACCATATGATCCAGCATTTTCAGTTCCGTGTATATCCCAAAAGAATTGAAAGCAAGGACTTGAAGAGCTACTTGAACAACCCATTATTCAAAATAGCCAAAAAGCAGAAGCACTGGAAGCGTCCATTGTCATATGAATGAAAAAAATGAAATGTGGCACATACATACAATTAAATATGATTCAGCCTTAAAAAAGGAAGGAAATTCTGACACGTACTACAACATGGATGAACCTCAATGACACTATGCTAAGTTAGTCACAAAGGAGCAAATTCTGTACAATTCCACTTATGTGAGGTACCTAGAGTAGTCAGATTCAAAGAGCTGAAGTGGAATGGTGGTTTCCGTGGGCTGAGGGAGGAAAGGATGGTGAGTTTTCTAATTGGTAGAAGTTTCAGTTTTTCAAGATGAAAAGAGTTCTGGAGACTGGCTGTAAAACAATGTGAATGTAATTAATACCACTGAGCTGTAAACTGAAAAAGGGTTAAGATGGTAAATTTTTGAAGTTTATTTGACAAATTATAAAATTTTTTAAAAACGTAATGGGTTTTTACAATTGCCGTTAGCACCCGCATAGATATTTACATCATTACGCACATGTCTATGCACTGTTCTTACTATTACAGCACAGCCCACATTCATCAAATGTAAACAAAAACCATGAATTTACAATTTGATCACTCAACCTCTGAAAACGGTTTTGTGTGACTAAGCCAGACTCTTCTACTTGGTTTACTGATGGTCCCAATTATCAGGTGATGACCAATAGTGGTCTCTGTAAAACAAATTCCAGTTCAGAATTAATCTATTTTGTTAGGGGCAATTTGTATCATGAAGACTTACACTACAGGAGGAGCATTTTGCCTGAAGGAGTTTTGTATTTAAGCTTTCATTTCAGTGATAATTAAAATGTTTATGTAAGAATATTTGGTATGGGAATGGCTACTTTGTTACTAAATACTGATTTCAGTGCCAGCATTTACTTTCATGCTTACGGTTACACTGGTACCCAGTGGTTACCTGAAGTGACAGCATTTTTACTTTCATATCGTTAGGGGGCATTATTGGCTGCCACGAAATTGATATATCCTAAAATTAAAAAGCTAATACATATTTTACATCTACTATTGTATTCATACGGAATTATTTTGACCAGTTACTTGAAAACCTTATTTTTTGGCAGTAATTTACAAGGGACAGTCATCTTCATAGATTATGGCTTGATTTTTAAGTTAATCAATTTAGACTTTGATTTAATACCACAAAAATAGCATAGTGTAACAGAGTAGTTGTAACAGGCTAAGAGAGAAAAGAAAGGAGGCAAATTTGATTTAAGAATGATGAATTTGAGCCAAAGAAGTCCAAAGAGCTCCACAAAGAATTTTGCAAAAGGACATTTACATTCGTTTGAATAGTGAAAAGCAGTGAAAGACTAGAGAAGTATTAGTTATTCTGAGCTCAGAAGACCTGTGCCTTAGCGTTTAGTACCATATATGCATTGCATGAATTCTGTCTTAGCGACTATTCACCTGTGTAATTGTTCTGTTAGTAGTAATAGTAATAGTACATTCCCAATGAAGAACTTTTGAGATAATATTTTAAACTTTTTTTTTTTTTTTTCAGAATTTTCTGGTACATTTTGGTGTACATTCTCAGACTGGTTCATCATGGTATTGAATTAGCTGATAAAAGAAGCTCATTATTTAGTTTCCATAAAACAATATTGTCCAAAGTATTAAACTAGTACTATTAATTTAAATTTTATTAAATGCATTATTGTGTTTGTATTTGAGTTTCATATTTTTATCTATGAACTATAAAACTAGAAACTTATTGCTGGCTTTAAGTTTATATTCATTTAAGAAATATTATAATAAAAATAACAAATTAATACTGGCAACCTACCAGAAGTTTTACTTTTAATCACTTATGCATTTGTACATGAACTAGGATACAATGGTTTGTTCTAATGCCTCATGTTAGGGAATGTCATCCCTGTGTCTTTCATGTTTTTGCAACGTAAAGTTACTTTGTCTTTGGGAATCACAGTGAATTTATGCATTCCGAGTTATATTTCATGACTCTTAGAAGAAAGATTAAGGAAGTTTAAAAATATGACAATAGATATGTAATTATATACATAGAAAAGATTACTAGGATTTCAGCCAATCAATATATAATTAAAAGATTCATCTATGATGAAAGGCATAAGCTATTTGATAAAGTATCCCTTTGCATTTAGAAGTGACATTCTAAGAGAATCAATAATGCACTTATTTTTTTTTAATTTTGCATTTAAATGATTTGGACAAAAGGTTTCTCTCAACCTATTAGCCATTTTAAAAGCTTTGGAATGAGCTTAAATATTTTGAACAGTCCTAGAATGTGAAATAGGTCTTCAGATTTTGCAGCCAAAGATAAACGATTGAAGCCAAAGGCTAAAGGACAATATGGCTTAGATTTTAAATGGAAAGGGAACAGAGACAAAGAGAAAATGACCTAGCATTATGTGCTCACATCAATGGCAGTAATTAAGCTTTGCAGTATCATTAGATATGATAATAATAATTTATAGCCTTTCATGGTATTTCACATGCTAGGCATACAGAAGAAAATGATAGCAGGACCCTTCATATTTCTCATTGTTATTTTTTTCTAAGAAAATAATGACATTCAGTTGTCATGAATTGAGAAGATACACAACACAAATTTGGATGCTTATCTCCAAGGGAGAAAAGATGGAGTGTCTTACATCTTTTAACCATCTGCAAAATGTATGGCAGTAGTAAAATTCTAAAAAGATATTGAGGTGAGTATTTCTAAGAGTACAGTATTTAAATTTATAAAAGTTAATTTGGCATTATATTAAACATCAAGTTAATTTTCCATCAGCATAACAACTGAACTATAACATATTATACCATAGTGTTAAATTGAACCAAGATACTCTAGATTTTGATTGTGGGAACTCAGTCATTAATCAGTTCAAATTTTCTAATGCTGGGTTGAGTGTAGAGGAAAGCCCCTGCATAGATACTTTGGGAATTCAGTCCCAATGACAGGAAATAGTTAAATATTGAATTTAAATGAACATGATGGTCAGCCTTAATGCTTAAGTGTGTTTATTTTCTCTCTTGAATATTAAATCAAAGATCCAATTTTTATTTGGTTTTCAGGGCATATTTACAAAAAACATTATAATAATTAAATTAGATTTTTCCTTGATTTTGAGCTAAGTCTTCACTTTAAATGACCAAGTTGATTATAGTGAAAAGGCAATTGCAAGTCCAAACTTTATTTTTGAATTCAAATGTTATCAATGTAGACAGATTCTTTAGCATTAGTGCTATGTGCTTTTGAAAATCTATCAGATACCAGTTTTTGAGAAATTGCTTTAGACAGATTTGACTCACTAAATTCAAAAGGACATGACACAAGAGTGAAAAGTCTTGTATATTTTACACCGTTTAAATATATTATAAAAGTTATAAAAGGTAATATAGCTAATTGTCCCTCAATAGATAGCTAGAATGTAACCTGCCCTTGGGTTATGCTCAGGTGATGTTTTTGTTTCCTGGCTCTAGATGTAGTTCGGGTAATCTTCTCTTGAATATTAAGCCAGAAAGCTAGTACAGAAGCAGGAGAGCTGTTGTGTCATCTCAGTGTTATAATAGTAACACACTACTTTTAGCCACATTTCAAGGTTCCTTTCTACTTATGTTGATAATTCTCTAAAAATTATACTGATAGCTTCTCTAAGAACCAGTATATATGTATTATGAAATTGCTTTTCCCCAGTTGCTAACTGAGCTGACAATTATATTCTCTTTTTTTTTTTTATATATTTTATTTTATTTTTTAACTTTACAATATTGTATTGGTTTTGCCATATATCAACATGCATCCGCTACAGGTATACACGTGTTCCCCATCCTGAACCCCCCTCCCTCCTCCCTCCCCGTACCATCTCTCTGGGTAAAACTTTAACTTCACAGAAGTTAAACAGGTCTAGTATGTCCAGTAGAGGCTATTAAATGAAGGATGTAATTGCAAGAGCTGCAAGTACTTGCTAAATAAGGAGATAGAATGAAAATGTAATACAATATACTTACTCATGTCTATCTGATTGGAACTTTCAGACATAGCAAAATAAAATCCTTACTCCCCCAGTGGCTTTTACTTTGGTCAACAGACATATCTAATTCTCACTTCTAATGTAATGCAATCTGATGATATATTCAGCTAATCCTTGATATCTCAGGGACTAAGCATATAAAACGAATACTGTCTGTGAACTCTCGTATCTTATTCCAAGTTAAACCTTTTGAAATCTCATTACAGAATAATTTTGGGGGATAACAAATGGAGTTCTGGATGTGTTGGGATTTATCTGAATACCAGGGATGGCTCTCATGATGGGTAGACCACGAGCTATTTGGAAAGAAATTTAGAAGGTTTCAGGAATGACTGGATATGAGAGGTGAGGTAGATACAACTATCCAGCACTGAGGAGGAACAATGTCATTTAGTGAGGTGGAGGACGGAGAAGAAAATAATAGAGAAAAACAGGGATGGGGAGAGGAGGAGGAGAAGTTCACATTAGCCTATTGGGTTTGGGGTGCCTCTGCCACATTCACTTGGAGACTTCATAGGCTATATGACATACAAACTTGGATTTTAAGAAGCGGGTCTTCATTATAAGAGTGGATTTTGGATTTATGAATAAAGAAAGGGACTGAGTTTTCAAATGTGGAAGAGATTGACCAAGTACAGTGTGTAACTGGCAAAAAAAAAAAAAAAAAATTCTAAAGAATATCACCTTTGGCATAACTAATACAATATGGTAAAGTTTAAAAATAAAATTAAAAAAAAAGAATATCACCTTTAAAATAATGGATAAAAGAAGAAAATTATCACAGTGGAACTGGAGGAGAAACAGTCTGAGAGTTTCTGGCCGAAAAAGGGAAATGTTTTCCAAATTCAAATCCTATCACAGTCAGCCTCATCGTAGCTTTCTGGATTTATTTCTGGAAACCTTGCCATTCACTATTCACTCTAGTAGGATAAATTCTTTGTTGTTTTACTCACATGCTCTGTATTTTCTTTTTATGGGATTAAAAAAATCCCAATAAAACCAACATATTACATGAGATCTACTTTCTTACTTTGTACAGTACCATATAGTTAATTATATGAACAGTGAAGTGAAGTGAAGTCGCTCAGTCGTGTCCAACTCTTTGCGACCCCATGGACACCAGGTTCCTCCGTCCATGGGATTTTCTAGGCAAGAGTACTGGAGTGGGTTGCCCTTTCCTTCTCTAGGGAACTTCCCAACCCAGGGATTGAACCCAGATCTCCTGCCTTGTAGACAGATGCTTTACCGTCTGAGCCACCAGGGAAGTCTAACAGTGCTGTGTAGTAAATCTCTGGAGATTTTTTTATTTTTTATGACTAACACTCTATACCCATGGAACAGAGCCTCCCCAAATCCCATACCCTACTCCCAGCCACTAGCAACCACCAGCAGTCTATTCTCTGTTTTCTATGACTTTGACTACCTCAGATACTTATAAGTGGAATCATGCAGCATTTGTCCTTCTGTGGTTGGCTTATTTCACATAGCATAATGCCTTCAAGTTTCATCCATGCTGTGGCATAGGATATGATTTCTTTTTACAGCTGAGTAATAGTCTATTGTATAAACTTACCACATTTTCTTTACCCATTCATTCATCAATGGACATTAAGGTTGTTTCTGCCTCTTGGCTGTTGTAAATAATGCTGCATGAACATGGGAGTGCAAATGTATCTCTGAGATTCTGTTTTCAGTTCTTTTGGGTCAATACCAGAAGTGAAATTGTTGGATCATATGGTAACTCTTTTTTGAGGAAACTCCATACTGTTTTCCATAGTGGCTTCACCATTTTACATTGCCAATTGCTATTGAAAGTAACCAGTTTTCAAGTTCCGATTTCTGTACATCCTTGCCAAAACTTTTTGTTTTCTTTCCTTTTTAAAAAAAAAATACATAATGGCCATTCCAACAGGAGTGAGGTGATATCTCATTGTGGCTTTGATTTGCATTTCCCTGATGATTAGTGATGTTGAGCATCTTTTCAAATCCCTGTTGGCCATCTGTGTGTCTTTATGGGAGAAGTGTCTATTCAAGTCCTTTCCCATTGCTTAATTAGGTTGTTTGCTTGCCGTTGAGTTATAGGAAATTCTTATACACTTTGTTTGTTAACCCCTTATCAGACATGGTTTGCAAATATTTTCTCCTGTTCTATAGCTTCCTTTCTCACTCTACTGATTGTTTCCTTTGCCTGCACAGAATGTTTTTAACTTTGATGTAGTCCAGTTTATCTATTTTTGCTTTTGCTGTCTGTGCTTTTAGTGACATATCCAAGAAATAATTGCAAGAGAAATGTTATGAAGCTTTCCCTTTATTTTCTCCTATATTTTTCCCAGTTGTAGATCTTACATTTAATCCATCTTGAGTTGATTTTTGCATATGATGTAACATGAGGCTGCAGTTTCATTCTTTTGCATGTGGATATCCAGTTTTCCTACACAATTTGTTGAATAGACAATTCTTTCCTCATTAACTATTCTTGGAACCCTGTCAAAGATCATTTGGTCCTGTATATGTAGGTTTATTTCTGGTTTCTCTACCCTATTCCATTGATCTACAGTTTATAATACTGTTTCACTTTCTGTAGCTTTATCATATATTTTGAAGTCAGAAAGTGTGTGATCTCTAGCTTTATTTTTTCTTCCCAAGATTATTTTGGCTATTTGAGGTGATTTGTGGTTCTATATAGATTTTTAAATTGCCATCTTCTAATCCATAAACATGGTATGTCTTTAATCTTCTTGTGCCTTTGAATTCTTTCAGCAATGTTTTATAGTTTTCAGTGTACAAACATTTTGCTTCCTTGGTTATGTTTATTCCTAATTATCTTATTCTTTTTGATTCTATTGTTAATGAGATTGCTTGCTTAAGTTCTTTTTTTTCAGTTTTTAAATTAAGACCTCAACAAATATTGATACTATTTTTACCTTACTAAAAGGAGAAATTTCACAGCTTAACTTAATAAAAGTCTTTCCTTAAAGATATTATTAAACCATAGATGAAACATGGAGGGTTTAGGTACTTTTCAAAGAGATGAAAGCAGTATAGTTTACTTTAACACTATTGTTTAGTTCAGTTCAGTTCAGTCACTCAGTCGTGTCTGACTGTTTGCGACCATGAATTGTAGCACACCAGGCCTCCCTGTCCATCACCAATTCCTGGAGTTCGCTCAAACTCACGTCCATCAAGTCAGTGATGCCATCCAGCCATCTCATCCTCTGTCATCCTCTTTTCCTCCTGTCCCCAATCCCTTCCAGCATCAGAGTCTTTTCCAATGAGTCAACTCTTTGCATGAGGTGGCCAAAGTACTGGACTTTCAGCTTTAGCATCATTCCTTCCAAAGAACACCCAGGGCTGATCTCCTTACCTTTATTTACCTTTAAAAAACATCATGAGGTCTCACAGTTCAACTGAATTGTATAGGGCTCTCAGAGACCACAATTTTTCTCAAGAAAGAAGCTCATGTCTCAGCAAAAAGTTCAGTGTGTTTATAACTGAATATTCATGATTGCATAAACTTGGTTTATACCAATGAGAATAAGGAGATCATAAGAGAAAGAGAGAGAGAGAAAGACAGAGAGAAACAGAGGAAGAAGTAAATAGAGGGAGAGGAAATATATGATAGTAAATATTCTCCAAGTTAGAATTTTATGACTTTGAGGGGCTTATAAGAGACTACTATGAACAGTTGCCAACAAATTGGATAAACTAGAAGAAATAGATAAATTCCTAGAAACATAACAAACTATCAAACTTGAACCTGAACAGACCTATAGTTAGGTAAGGTGACTGAAGCAGTAATCAAAAACCTCCCAATAAAAAGAAGCCAAGGGATAGATAGTTTTCCTGCAGAATTTTACCAAACATTTAAAGAAGAATTAATGCCAGTCCTTTTCAAATTCTTCTGAAGAACTGAGGAGCAGAAAATACTTTCAAAGTCATTTTATGAGGCAAGAATTACCCTTAAGTACCAAAGCCAGAAAAAGATATGACTGAGCAACTGAACTAAATTGAACTGAAAACTATGGGCCAATAACCCCTGATGAATATACATGCAGAAATTCTCAACAAAATACTACCAGATTTAATTAAACAGTGTATTTAAATAATCATATACCATGACTAAGTGGGATTTATCCATAAGATGCAGGGTTGATTCAACATAGGAATATCAATCAATGTGATGCAACACATTAATAGGCCAAAGGATAAAAACCACATGATTTGTCTTACTAGATACTAAAAAAGTATTTGAAAAAATTCAACATATTTGAGTATTTTAATATTCAGTTTCTAATATTTTAAATGTTTAAAAACAAACATCAGAATATCTGTGTATGAACAATACACTTAGCTCACTTCAATTATTGATAGCCTGAGAACTAACTCTCTGAGAGCCAATACATTTTCTGTATCTTCAATTGTAAAATGGAAATAATGCCTACATATGGTGTTCCTATGACTATCAAAAGAGCCAACATATGTAAGTATTTACCTTGACACATTATCAGAGACTTAAAATATGGTAGATAACAATAGTGATGATTACTTACCCTCTTTGTAACCTCAGGATTTCAAAGATTCTCAATAAATTTATGAATATGAATGACACAAAGTTTAAATATGATCAATATTTAATCAATAACAGAAATCTGCCCACTGTCAGAAATACAATAGAGTGGAGTTTTCATGTAACCTGGGTACAGGAAATCTAAGTATTGTTTAAGGCTTTTATTTACCTACACAAAAATTTACAACTTTTTTCACTGACTTCCCAAGGTGGTGATAGTTTTTGTCAGGCAACTACCTCTTCAATAAACTGCAAGCATAAGATTGAAACCAGCGATACTGAAAAAATACTACTATATGTATTATACAATAGACGTGCTATGCTGTGCTTAGTTGCTCAGTCATGTCCGACTCTTGGTGACCCCATGGACTACAGCCTGCAATGCTCCTCTGTCCATGGGGATTCTCCAAGCAAGAATACTGGAGTGGGTTGCCATGACCTCCTCCAGGGGATCTTCCCAAACCAGGGGTCGAACCCAGGTCTCCTGCACTGCTGTCTGTTTCTTTACTGTCTGAGCCACCAAGGCAGCCCCTTGTACAATAGATAGCCAGTAGAAATTTGCTATATGACTCGGAACTCAAACTAGGGTTCTCCAACAGCTTAGAGGGGTGGGAAAAGGGAATTGGGATGCTTATTTAACTTATATGCAGAGTACATCATGAGAAATGCTGGGCTGGAGGAAGCACAAGCTGGAATCAAGATTGCTGGGAGATTTATCAATAACCTCAGATATGGAGGTGACACCACCCTTATGGCAGACAGCCAAGAAGAACTAAAGAGCCTCTTGATGAGAGTGAAAGAGGAGAGTGAAAAAGTTGGCTTAAAGCTCAACATTCAGAAAACGAAGATCATGGCATCTGGTCCCATCATTTCATGGCATATAGATGGGGAAACAATGGAAACAGTGAGAGACTTTATTTTGAGGCGCTCTAAAATCACTGCAGATGGTGGCTGCAGCCATGAAACTAAAAGACGCTTGCTCCTTGGAAGGAAAGTTATGACCAACCTAGATAGCATATTCAAAAGCAGAGACATTACTTTGCCAACAAAGGTCCATCTAGTCAAGGCTATGGTTTTTCCAGTGGTCATGTATGGATGTGACAATTGGACTATAAAGAAAGCTGAGCACCGAAGAATTGATGCTTTTGAACTGTGTTGTTGGAGAAGACTCTTGAGAGTCCCTTGGAGTACAAGGAGATCCAGCCAGTCAATCCTAAAGGAAATCAGTCCTGAATATTCATTGGAAGGACTGATGTTGAAGCTAAACTCCAATACTTTGGCCACCTGACGTGAAGAGCTGATTCATTTGAAAAGATCCTGATGCTGGGAAAGATTGAAGGTGGGAGGAGAAGGGGACAACAGAGGATGGATGGCTGGATGGGGTCACCCATTCAATGGACATGAGTTTGAGTGAACTCCGGGGGTTGGAGATGGACAGGGAAGCCTGGCGGGGTCACAGAGTCAGACAAGACCAAATGACTGAACTGAACTGAATTGAACTGATGGCTAATTCATGTTGATGTATGACAGAAATCAAACCAATATTGTTAAAACAGTCATCAATCAATTGAAAATAAATATAATTAATTTTTAAAAGTTAGTGTTACTGAAAAAAAAAAAGATACAGGTAAAAACAGCTAGCTGCATACTCAGAAAACTTTTGTCTGAAGTTATCTTCCTTTTTAAGGAAATTATTTAGACATATCTGTAACATTGTTCCTTCCACCCTGGCTTATATTATTTTTGATCTTTCTACATAATGATAAATTCATAGTTAATGAAAATTAGAAGCAAAAATGAAAGAAAATATTGAGGAAACACCAGAGTATTTTAAGTGTATTTGCTTTTGATTCCGTGTAACCCAGAGTATGTAATGTTTCTTAATGGTGCATTTTTCTTCATTGTTATTAGTGACAATTCTTAGCATTACTTAGGCTATAAGAATTAGCACATGGTCATGGCGGGTTGATTCTTAGTTAGGTTATTTATTAAAAAAGATGGTGTGTTTGCAGTGCTGACTATTTAAGTTGAAAAATTATATTTCCAAAACATGCAAGTCAATTTAACAGAAAAGAAAGACTCAAAAATAATTACCATTCATTTATGACTCCAAGTGTATCTTGAGAAAATGTCTGTTAGATCAAATATTTATTGGATATGAGAACTAATAAACTTGTTTCTGTAGCTGGAATGTTAAAATAAGAAGAAAAAAAATTGAAGCCAATTTTCTTTGATGGCTTTGAAGGGATACATGTGATAAAAAGCCTTTTAGCAGAGAAGAATATTCTTTGACAAAGAGCATTTAGCTTGTGGGGTTTTATAATTACTCGTGGAAATTAGGAGAAAAGGAAGAGAGTAGTATATTGCTCAGACTTTATTCTGGTTCTCTCTGGTCCCCAGACTCTCCTGGATGAGTTTGCTTATGAAAACTTGTATCTGCCCTGGTGAATCTGCTATTGTAGCAACTGAACACAAGCCTCAGGCACTTTGTTTTTAACCAAACTGAGGAAATGCCACTGTGATTCCAACTGTAATCACTGGAATATGGAACAAAATGAACTGCAGCTGATTCAAGATGAGCCATAAGAAAAAGCAATTTATGCAAAGCAAGAGCCCTGCTGTGGTTTTGTGTGATGCATGTTCATACATATGGTGGAAAAGGCTATCTCTATTCCCATCTAAAGAAAATGGAATGAGAGTCTGAAATCAGGGTCTATCAGCCACATACCTGTACAACACACACCAGCAAATCAGCTTCAGAAACCAGATTCCTTCATAAAGAATAAGCGTTGTTTAAAAATATCCATATGCATTGTTTAAAAAGAAGAGAGGTTTTAATCTAATATATTTATACCCTTTTATACCTGAGAACAGCCTAGCAAATCACCTATTCATTAAGTAAATGCATGACATTTGGAAAGATCCTTCTTCAATTTAATTAAAAATTTTATGCCATTCTCTCTCATTGAACACAAACACACACACAGAGTCACAGTAACCTCTAAGCTTAAATATATATGTTGGGAATGGCATAGAAAGGGTATACTCAAAAGATCATAAGTATTGCTAGCCTAGATCTTCATGAAAGTCTTGACATTGTTTACAAGAAGCATAGTTAAGAGAATGTGTCTATAGCATGGAAGAGTACTGGTTGTGAGCAGCAAACATACCCATTTATTATCAATTATTGAAAAGCTATGGCAGCATTGAGATCCTCTCTGTGACCTTTCCATAGTCTTTATGGTTCATGGATTCTTCTAAGGATTCAGTTGAAGTTTAGCAACTTGGCCAAGTACCTATATCCTCCAATGAATGTGGCATGAAGTGGTGACAATACAGGAAACATTTAATTCTATGAAGTGAAAAGTTTCTTTCATGATTTGATCTCTTAAAAAATCATATAAGACTACTGTTTTCCTCTTTAAAGTGCTTCATTGTCCTCACAGTTCTCTTTAAATAAACTCCAACCTCTTTACTATTAATATAGCTTACTTCCAGTAGTCACGTATGGATGTGAGAGTTGGATTATAGAGAAATCTGAGTGCCAAAGAATTAATGCTTTTGAACCGTGGTGTTGGAGAAGACTCTTGAGAATCCCTTGGACTGCAAGATCAAATCAGTCAATCCTAAAGCAAAATAGTCCTGAATATTCATTGGAAGGACTGATGCTGAAGCTGAAACTCTAAGACTTTGGTCACCTGATGTGAAAAACTGACTCATTGGAAAAGACCCTGATGCTGGGAAAGATTGATGGTGGGAGGAAAAGGGGACGAGAGAAGATGAGATGATTGGATGGCATCACTGAGTCGATGGACATGAGTTTTGAGCAAGCTCCAGGAGTTGGTGATGGACAGGGAAGCCTGCTGTACTGCATTCCATGGGGCCACAAAGAATTGGACATGACTGAATGACTGAACTGAATTGAACTGAAACCAGATACTTGCTCTTGGTCATTAAGCCGAAAAATTGATGCTTTTGAACTGTGGTGTTGAAGAAGACTCTTGAGAGTCCCTTGGACTGCAAGGAAATCCAACCAGTCCATCCTAAAGGAGATTAGTCTTGGGTGTTCTTTGGAAGGACTGATGCTGAAGCTTAAACTCCAATACTTTGGCCACCTCATGTGAGGAGTTGACTCATTGGAAAAGACCCTGATGCTGTGAAGGATTTGTGGCAGGAGGAGAAGGGGACAACAGAGGATGAGATGGCTGGATGGCATCACTGACTTGATGGACGTGAGTTTGGGTAAACTCTGGGAGTTGGTGATGGATAGGGAGGCCTGGCATGCTGTGATTCATGGAGTCGAAAAGAGTCGGACACGACTGAGCGACTGAACTTACTGACTGACTGACTGACTGGATTTACTCCTTCTATGTTATCTTTCAGATGCAATGCCTTTGTATAGGCCATCTCAGACTGTTGAAACAAAATACTATACTCTGAGTAACTTAAACAACAGACATTTATTTTCTCACAATTATGGAGGGTGCAGGTATGAGATCAGGATTAACTGCATGGTTGGGTTTTGATGAGAACTCCCTTCCTGGCTTGCAGACGACCACCTTGAGAAAGAGGGAGATCTTTTTCTTACTCTTCTTATAAGCCCACAGTCTTATAAAATTAGAGCCCTGCACTTATGAACTCATTTAACCTTGAATTACTTCCTGAAAACCCTATATCCAGATATAGTCACACTGGGGGTTAGAGTGTCAGCTACAAGTTTTAGGGGGACATAGCATTCCATTCCTGGTCCCCCAAATTCATGTCCTATCACATACAAAATTTATCCATTTCATCTCAACAGCCCCAAAAGTCTTAACTCAATCCAGCATCAGCTCTAAAGTCCAACATCTATCCAGTTGTCAACAAAGTCACATCTAGGTGAGATTCAAAGTATGGTTTATCTTGAGGCAAAATTCTTTACCAGTTGCAAACCTATGAAGCCAGACAATTTATGTGCTTCCAATATACAATGGTGGGTCAGGTATAAAATAGAATTTCCCATTACACAAAATAAAAATTGAAAAGAATAAAGGAGTGACAAATCCCAAAAGTCCAAAACCTAGCAAGACCAAATTCTATTAGACCTTAAGCCTGGAGAACAATCTTCCTTGGTTCAAAGTTTAGCCCTCCAGGCCCCCTGTAGTGGCAGCATCATATCCCTGACTCTGCTAGGTGGCCTTCCTTACTGCTTCAGCTCTCTGCAAGGACACTTCCTCTGCTCTCTGGGAAGCGCCCCCCTCCCCCACCAGCCAACCCCGCCCCCAGCTTTAGCTCTCTACCAAGACCCACCCAAGGTAAGCCCCATCCTTGAGGCACTAGAGGCAAAGTCATTCTGGCTTTCTGGAAACTTTTGAGATATGTTCCCACCTTTTGAAACTGAGAAGGAAGAAATTGCCTTGCCCCCTGAGATTTGGATGGGAGTGGCAGCCCTGATAATCTCTGAATGCCTTCAGAGTCTGTTTGCTCAGTCCTTAAGAACAGAATGTGTTTACAGAATAGACCTATGGTCTGGTCCTATAGATTCTAAGGAGTCTGACAGCCTTCCTTCATTCCATCTCACTCTCTGTCCCCTTGTGTTCACACTGGCAGTATGTTTCCTGGTACAATCCCATCTCTGTTACTGGTTTCTCCTATGATGACTAAAGACCGTGAGTTGCACGCATGATCTTTATTGAATGGTTGATCAGCCACACCCCTCGTGGTCTCTTTGAGGCAAGCTTTCTCATTTTTCTTTTTTTACGATTTGGAATGTTGAGAATTTCCCAAGGTTGGGTTCCTTTTTGCTTAACAATTCTTTAATTCATCTCTCTCCCTTTGCATTTTACTCTAGTTAGTCAGGAGGAACCAACCCACTCTAATACTTTGCTTGGAAATCTGCTCATCTAAATATCCATATCCATTTTGTGCAAGTTCTACCTTGCACAAAACACTAGAATAGTTTCGTCAAGTTCTTTGCTGTAAACGTGTATCTCATATTGATCTGGGATCCCACCAGAATCACCTTGAACATCTGTGTATCTAGCCTGCACCTCAGAACTCTTTCAGCCTCTACCTACTTTTCTAAAGCTACTTCCACATCAACTAAAGGTACTTTTCACATCAACATACCATTTCTTCATGTCAATATCTATCTTAATCATCTAGGGCTGCCATAGCAATATACACTAAAGCAAAGCAAAGTGAAGTTGCTCAGTCATGTCCAACTCTTTGCGACCTCATAGACTGTAGCCTACCAGGTTCCTCCATCCATGGGATTTTCCAGGCAAGAGTACTGGAGTGGGTTGCCATTTTCTTCTCCAGGGGATCTTCCTGACCCAGGGTTCAAACTGGGTCTCCCGCATTGTAGGCAGACACTTTTACCATCTGAACTAGGTGGCATAAATAACAGAAACTGCTGCATTAGTTATTTTCTTATAGTTGTGGATGCTGGAAGTTGGAGCTCAGGGTGCTTGTCTGGTCAGGACCTGATAAGAGCCCTCTTCCTGGCTTGTATACAGCCTCCTTCCTATTAGGTCCTCTATGGCAGAAAGAGTGAGAGAGGTGTCTTTCTGTTTCTCTTCTTATGAGACCACCTGTCCTATTGGATTACAGCCCCACTCATATGACCTTATTTAACTTCAGTTATCTCCCAAAGACCATATTTCCAGATACAGTCACTTTGGAAGTGATGACTTAAACATGTAAAAAGAAGTTTTTTTTAACATACAACTTTTGAGAAGACAAAATCCTGTCTATAGCAGCTCTCTTTAACTTCTCCACTTGGGAATCTTGGCATCTACTCTTTTTTTTTTTTTTCCTGCCTGGAACATTATTTTCCCAGTGCTTTGTACAGCTGACTCTTCATTGTTCAGAAGTTATGTGTCTTTTTCCTCTTCTAAAAATATATCCTTGACCCTTTCAGTCAAAGGGAGGTTACCTGTTACCCATTAGTTATTATCTATGAACTCACTAGAAGTTTTTCTTTCAGATAACTCATCATACTTAAAATGCATTTACCATTTGCTTCATTTTTAGTTTTCTGTTTCCCCCATTATGAGGGCAGAAACTTTATTTCATTCATCATATTATGCTTGGCAGAGTGCTTGGCATATAATTGTCTTCAATAAATTTTTATTGAATTTATCAATGAATTATTAATAAAACGAGTGCATGTTTCATCTTGTAGTAATATTGAGTAATTTTTTTAATACAAGCTGTTGGAGTGCATCTTTGCAGGTGCTAATAATCTTTCTGTTAGGGTGAGTCACCTTCGGAAAAAAAGTAAAAATATATGATAGATGCCAAAGAGTGGGAGGATGCCTAGACTCCTTCAGATCTGGGTTAGCTTTATTACTGCAGAAAGTGCAAAAATATATTTAGATTTCTCTTTTAAGTATATAATTGATCTATTGAAATTTAGTTTGCAGTCTAAGATAATTGGGATACTTGCCTAAGGTACTTAACTTCCTAATAGTATATGGTCTGGAGGAGGAAATGGCAACCCACTCCAGTATTCTTGCCTAGAGAATCCTGTGGATAGAGGAGCCTGGTGGGCTGCTGTCCATAGCATTGCACAGCATTGGACATGACTGAAGCGACTTAGCATGCATGCCTGCATTGGAGAAGGAAATGACAACCCACTCCAGAATTCTTGCCTGGAGAATCCAAGGGACAGAGGAGCCTAGTGGACTGCCATCTATGGGGTTGCACAGAGTCGGACATGAATGAAGCAGCTTAGCAGAAGCAGCAGCAGCAGTATATGGTCTACTGGAAATTTGGTATAAGGATAATGATTATCCATCTTTATTCTTGATTTAATATTGCAAAATAGGTAATGAAAGAGTTTTTATCCATCAAGGTGTGTTTAGATTCAAAAAACAGAAAATCCAAGAAACAATATCTTAAATCAAGTCTCTTTCCTGTTTACATAGTAAGAAATGCAGAAGCAGGAAGTCTCAAGGTTGGACTCATGGCTCAATAACATAATCATGAAAAGCTCTTTCTACCTTTCTGCTTCACCTATTTTAATGTGGTGGCTTTTTATTTTCATGTCTTTCCCTCTTGGGTCACAAGATGGCTGACACAGCTTCTTGGATCACGTCTATGTTTAAGGGAAGAAAAAAGAGATGACACCAGCAGCTTTCTTCTTACATCTGTCATTCAGATAAAGTGAGGATAAAAAAGCCTTCCCCAAAATTTCACACAAGATTCTCACTTCAGTTCCATTGACTGGGCAGAGCCACATGACTGTATTTAGTTGCAAATAAGTCTGAAAAAGAAAAGATATGAACAAAATAGGATTTATCATGACAGGCTTACATAAATAACTATTTAATTCCTGGGGTATGGGAGAAAATTACCTCCCTTCAGAGAGATGTCTTTTTCACTATTGACCACAAAATTGAAGTTTTCTTGAGAAGAAAGCAAAGGAAAAATAAGGAAGGGATTTCCTTACTTGCTAGTAATTGTGTCACTTAATAGATTAATAAAAAAGTACCAGCAGTTATTCAGGACCACACTACTTTTTTTTTTTAATTTGAATAGCAAATGGTTCAGAGTTAACATTGTATAGATTAACATTTTGAGGGATGCCCACTAAGAAGAAAACTTTAGCAAGACTGAGCAGCCAAATAATTATAAGATATTTGCATTATTTTATTTATTTTAAACCCTAAATAAATATACAATGCATTTTATGTCAAATATAGTCATCATTTACATTGAATTGAGATATTAATATTCTATTTTATATATATATATATATATATTAATTCATCTTGATCTCGGGTGGCCTCAGCCTGCACTGGCTTGAAGTGGGGCTTGGGTTCCCAGCTAGAGATTGAGACTGGATCATGTCATTGAGAACACAACACTCTAATCACTAGACCAGTGGTCAGTGATAAGGGCCTCAATCTTTGAGCTTTTTGGAAAAGAATTTCTACAAAGATGGAAAGTAGTGAAATAAGTAAAGTGTTTATTAGGAGGAAAAGAGTACAGTACTTGTGGAGAGACACACAGGGTGACTCAGAGGGAGAGTTCCTGAGTGGTACCCTTACAGCAAATTAAATCACTTATATGGGGCAATTTGTCTGGGTTTCTCTTAGCTAATCATTTTGATTTGACTGATTAAGAGTCCAGATTTGATATCTCCTCCCATGTTTGGTCAAGCATCTCTTATCCAAGATGGATCCTACCAAAGGGGCATGAGGGTAAAGGATCTCTTGACATCACTCCCCTCAGACTTCCAAGGAGCCTTTCTGTGCAGGTCTGGTTAGGGAGATCTCCTGACTTTGAGAGTGAGAAATTTGTGGTCTGGGCAGTGACCAGCCTCCTCCGCTAATTGTCCTGTTATTCTCCTTTGGAATTTCAGTCCACAGGGAATGAATCTCCAGTTGCTTTACCCTGGAGGGTGGGGTGGGGTGGGGTGGGGACTTACCTCCTGCCACAGTCTGTTGATGGCCACTTAGGTAGCTTCTGCCTTTGACTGTTGTGAATTCTTCTGTTGCATATTGCTGCTGTATACAATTCTCTTTGAGTCTCTGCTTTCAATTCTTTTGGGTATATAACCAGAAATAGAATTTCTGGATCATATAGTAATTCTATTTTCAATTTTTTGAGGAAGCTGCCATATAATTTTTATAGTGGCGGTACATTATCCGTTCCCACCAAGAGTGCACAAGGGTTCTGGTTTCTTTACTTTCTCAACACAGATTAATTTCTTTTTTTTAATCAAAAAATTTTAATGTAGTCTGGATATCCAGACTAGTGGATATGAGATAGTATCTATGGTTTTTATTTGCGTGTTCCTAATCAAAGGTCCGTCTGGTCAATGCTATGATTTTTCCAGTGGTCATGTATGGATGTGAGAGTTGGACTGTGAAGAAGGCTGAGCACCAAAGAATTGATGCTTTTGAACTGTGGTGTTGGAGAAGACTCTTGAGAGTCCCTTGGACTGCAAGGAGATCCAACCAGTCCATTCTGAAGATCAGCTCTGGGATTTCTTTGGAAGGAATGATGCTGAAGCTGAAACTCCAGTACTTTGGCCATCTCATGCGAAGAGTTGACTCATTGGAAAAGACTCTGATGCTGGGAGGGATTGGGGGCAGGAGGAGAAGGGGACGACAGAGGATGAGATGGCTGGATGGCACCACTGACTCGATAGATGTGAGTCTGGGTGAAGTCCAGGAGTTGGTGATGGACAGGGAGGCCTGGCATGCTGCGATTCATGGGGTTGCAAAGAGTCGGACACGACTGAGTGACTGAACTGAACTGAATCATGTGATATTAAACATCTTTTCATGTGTTTCATGTGTTAGTCATTTGTATGTCTTCTTTGGAGAAATATCTCTTCAAGTGCTTTGCCCAGTTTTTAAACTGAGGTGTTTTTTTTTTTTTCTTCTTTTTTTGGTAGCTGAGTTGTGAGAATTATTTTCTTTATATATACTAAGTATCAACCAATTATCAGATACAAGATTGGCAAGAATTTTCTCTCATTCAGTAGGTTACAATTTTTGCTCTATTGATGGTGTTTTATAGAAATTTTCAATTTTGATGTAGTCCAATTTATCCTTTTCTTTCTTTCATTGCCTCTTCCTTCAATGTCATATCTAAAATCATTGTCAAATCCAATATTATGAAGCTTTTCTCTTACATTTTCTTCCAAGTGTTTCATAGTTTCAGCTCTTAAATTTCATCCTTTGATACATTTGAGTTAAATTTTTGTATATGGTATAAAGTTTCAACTTCAATATTTTGCATGTGGACTTGAATACATATCCTTTTAAAACTCGGTGAATAAAATGGAAAATGGATATATATATGTGTGTGTATATGTGTGTGTGTATATATATATATATATATATATATATATATATATAGCATTTTGACTGAATATTGTGATGGTTATCTTCACATTTGTGTAATTGAGTTGTATGTTGAACTAATGACGTTTTTTGGTGAAATATGATTTTTATTTGAAAGAATGAGTGACAGTACAACTTTGATTATTTAAACTAAGGCTTTGGCAAAGATTTTTCTTGGAAATAAATGAAGTGATCTTGCTGTTTGAATGTAAACAACTATGGCAGCAATTTCTTGCTAATGATAAAATTTAAACTTTGACATTAATCAGAAATTAGAAAATTTTGAAAAATTTAATTATCTGTCATCCATAAATGTGACAGCTTTCCAGCTTGACTTCTTTTTCAAAATTAGTAGTGATATTCACAAATGTATTTTTTGACATTGTATAATAAAAATGTGTCAACACTTAAAATATCTCCTTAACTCACTAAAGCAGTGTTTTTCAAATGACCAACATTTAAATCATACATGGTTGAAAAGCTCATTTAAAGTGCAAATTAGATCAATGGATTTTAATGAAACAAAATAAAAAAATTGAGTGAGAGAGGTTCAGATTCCACATTGCAACTAATCTTTAAGAACTAACAATTATTGAGTTTTTGTGTAGTATCAAAGAAGAATATTTGTAATTATCCAAAAGTACAAGTTAATTACTCCTATCATTTATATTATGTGTATGTTAGTAGCTCAGTTGTGTCTGACTCTTTGTGACCCCATGGACTGTAGCCTGCCAGGCTTCTCTATCCATGGAAGTCTCTAGGCAAGAGTACTGGAGTGGGTTGCCATTTCCTTCTCTAGGGGGTTTCCCCAGCTCAGGGATTAAGCCTGAGTCTCCTGTGTCTTCTGCATTGCAGACAAATTCTTTACCATCTGAGCCATCAGGGAAGCACCTACTGTGTATCTATGTGAGGTTGGATTTTCATTATAACCTTAAACCACAGTAACACATTATAGCAGATTGAAAACAGAAGCACATTTGAGAAACTTCTTGCATTAAGCAAGACATTACAAAGATTTGAGGAAATTAAAACCATGACATTGGAATATCAATACTTCTGTGCTTTCTCAGTGAACAGACATAGGAAATACTTATATGTAATAACTTTCATACTTGTAAATATCTGACCACTATCCCTCTATTATATTTATGCATATATCTATGCTATTGTCTGAAAGTTTGGTTCTCCTCAAATTCACAAGTTGGAATCCAAATATCCAATGTGATAGTATAAAAAAAAAAATGGGGTCTTTGAAAGGTGGTTAGGTCATGAGGGTAGAGCACTCGTGAATGAGGTTATGACTCATAAAAGAGATCCCACAGAGCCCCTTAGCCCTTCTACCATGTGAGGATGTAAGAAGTCTGTGACTCCAAAGAGAGACCTCATTTGACCACTAGCATTCTAATATCAAATGTCCAGCCCTCAGAACTGTGGGAAATAAATTTCTGTTGTTTCTAAGATACCCAACCTGGGGCATTTTGTTACAGTATACCCAATGGACTAAGACAATCTGTAATATATATGTATTATAAATCATCAATTTATACCAATACTTACTGTTCTCTTCAAGTACCTCAGAACTCTTTCCATCCTTCCCTCTTTCCATTTTTACAAATATCTTTTCTACTAGTGAGAACCATGAATCCCTTTATTCTTTTATTTTTTTAATTAATTAATTAATTTTAATTGGAGGCTAATTACTTTACAGTATTGTAGTGGTTTTTGCCATACATTGACATGAATCAGCCATGGGTGTACATGTGTTCCCCATCCTGAACCCCTCTCCCCACCTCCCTCCCCATCCCATCACTCAGGGTCATGCCAATGCACCAGCCCTGAGCACCCTGTCTCATGCACTGAACCTGGACTGGCAATCTATTTCACATATGATAATATATATGTTTCAAAGCTATTCTCTCAAATCATCCCACCCTGGCCTTCTCCCACAGAGTCCAAAAGACTGTTCTTTACATCTGTATCTCTTTTGCTGTCTCGCATATAGGGTCATCATTACCAGCTTTCTAAATTCTATATATATATATGCATTAATATACTATATTGGTGTTTTTCTTTCTGGCTTATTTCACTCTTCATAATTGGCTCCAGTTTCATCCACCTCATTAGAACTGATTCAAATGCATTCTTTTTAATAGCTGAGTAATATTCCATCGTGTATATGTACCACAGCTTTCTTATCCATTCATCTGCTGATGGATATCTAGGTTGCTTCCATGTCCTGGCTATTGTAAACAGTGCTGCACTGAACATTGGGGTGCATGTGTCTCTTTCAATTTTGGTTTCCTCAGTGTGTATACCCAGCAGTGGGATTGCTGGGTTGTATGGCAGTTCTATTTCCAGTTTTTTTAAGGACTGTCCACAATGGCTGTACTAGTTTGGATTCCCACCAATAGTGTAAGAGGGTTCCCTTTTCTCCACACTATCTCCAGCATTTATTGTTTGTAGACTTTTTGATAGCAGCCATTCAGACCTGCATGAGATGGTACTTCATTGTGGTTTTGATTTGCATTTCTCTGATAATGAGTGATGTTGAGCATTTTTTCATGTGTTTGTTAGCCATCTGTGTGTCTTCTTTGGAGAAATGTCTGTTTAGTTCTTTGGCCCATTTTTTGGTTGGGCCATTTATTTTTCTGGAATTGAGCTGCAGGAGCTGGTTGTATATTTTTGATTTAATTCTTTGTCAGTTGCTTCATTTGCTATTATTTTCTCCCATTCTGAAGGCTGTCTTTTTACCTTGCTTATAGTTTCCTTCATTTTGCAAAAGCTTTTAAGTTTAATTAGGTCCCATTTGCTTATTTTTGATTTTATTTCCATTACTCTGGGAGGTGGGTCATAGAGGATGCTGCCGTGATTTATGTCAGAGAGTGTTTTGCCTATGTTTTCCTCTAGGAATTTAATCGTTTCTGGTCTTTTGTTTGGATCTTTAATCCATTTTGAGCTTATTTTTGTGTATGGTGTTAGAAAGTGTTATAGTTTCATTCTTTTATAAGTAGTTGACCAGTTTTCCCAGCACCATTTGTTAAAGAGATTGTCTTTTCTCCATTGTATATTCTTGCCTCCTTAGTCAAAGATAAAGTGTTCGTAGGTGCATGGATTTATCTCTGGGCTTTCTATTTTGTTCCATTGATCTATATTTCTGTCTTTGTGCCATTATCATACTGTCTTGATGACTATAGCTTTAGTATAGTCTGAAGTCAGGCAGATTGATTCCTCCAGTTCCATTCTTTCTCAAGATTGCTTTGGCTGTTCGAGGTTTTTTGTATTTCCATACAAATTGTGAAATTATTTGTTCTGGTTCTTGAAAAATACTGTTGGTAACTTGATAGGGATTGCATTGAATCTATAGATTGCTTTGGGGATTATACTCATTTTCACTATATTGATTCTTCCGATCCATGAACATGGTATATTTCTCTGTCTATTTCTGTCATCTTTGATTTCTTTCATCAGTGTTTTATAGTTTTCTATATATACATCTTTTGTTTAAGTAGATTTATTCCTAAGTATTTTTTTTTTTTTTTTTTTTTTGTTGCAACGGTGAATGGAATTGTTTCCTTAGTATCTCTTTCTGTTTTCTCATTGTTAGTGAATAGGAAAGGTAGGGATTTCTGTGTGTTAATTTTATATCCTGCATCTGTACTATATTCATTGATTAGCTCTAGTAATTTCCTGGTGGAGTCTTCAGGGTTTTCTATATAGAAGATCATGTCATCTGCAAACAGTCAGAGTTTTACTTCTTCTTTTCCAATCTGGATTCCTTTAATTTCTTTTCTTCTCTGATTGCTGTGGCTAAAACTTCCAAAAACTATGTTAAATAGTGGTGAGGGTGGGTACCCTTGTCTCATTCCTGACTTTAGGGGAAATGCTTTCAATTTTTCACCATTGAGGATAATGTTTGCTGTGGGTTTATCATATATGGCTTTTATTTTGTTGAGGTATGTTCCTTTTATGCCTGCTTTCTAGAGAGTTTTTTTTTTATCATAAATGGATGTTGAATTTTGTCAAGGGCTTTCTCTTTATCTATTGAGATAATCATATGGTTTTTATCTTTCAATTTGATAATGTGGTGTATCACATTGATTGATTTGCAAATACTGAAGAATCCTTGCATCCCTGGGATAAAGCCCACTTGGTCATGATGTATGATCTTTTCAATATGTTGTTGGATTCTGTTTGCTAGAATTTTGTTAAGGATTTTTGCATCTATGTTCATCAGTGATGTTGGCCTATAGTTTTCTTTTTTGTGGCATCTTTGTCTGCTTTGGTATTAGGGTGATGGTGGCCTCATGGAATGAATTTTGAAGTTTACCTTCCTCTTCAATTTTCTGGAAGAGTGTGAGTAGGATATGTGTTAGCTCTTCTCTAAAGTTTTTGGTAGAATTCATCTGTGAAGCCATCTGGTCCTGGGATTTTGTTTGTTGGATGATTTCTGATTACAGTTTCTATTTCTGTGCTTGTGATGGGTCTGTTAAGACTTTATATTTCTTCCTGGTTCTGTTCTGGAACATTATACTTTTTAAGAATTTGTCCATTTCTTCCAAGTTGTCCATTTTATTGTCATATAATTGCTGATAGTAGTCTCTTATGATCCTTTGTATTTCTGTGTTGTCTGTTGTGATTTCTCCCTTTTCATTTCTAATTTTGTTGATTTGATTCTTCTCCCTTTTTTTTATTGATGAGTCTGGCTAATGGTTTGTCAATTTTATTTATCTTCTCAAAGAACCAGCTTTTAGCTGTGTTGATTTTTGTTATGGTCTCCTTTGTTTCTTTTTCACTTATTTCTGCCCTAAGTTTTATGATTTCTTTCCTTCTACTAACCCTAGGGTTCTTCATTTCTTCTTTTTCTAGTTGCTTTAGGTGTAGAGTTAGGTTATTTATTTGATTTTTCTCCTGTTTCCTGATGTAAGCTTGTATTGCTCTAAACCTTCCCATTAGCACTGATTTAATGAATCCCATAAGTTTTGGGTTGTTGTGTTTTCATTTTTGTTTGTTTCTATGCATATTTTGATTTCTTCTGTGATTTGCTGATTATTCAGAAGTGTGTTGTTTAGCCTCCATATGTTTGTATTTTTAATAGTTTTTTTTTCCTGTTCAGTTCAGTCACTCAGTTGTGTCCGACTCTTTGCAACCCCACGAATTGCAGCACGCCAGGCATACCTGTCCATCACCAGCTCCCGGAGTTCACTCAGACTCACCCATCGAGTCGGTGATGCCATCCAGCCATCTCATCCTCTGTCGTCCCCTTCCCCTCCTGCCTCCAATCCCTCCCAGCATCAGAATCCTTTCCAATGAGTCAACTCTTTGCATGAGGTGGCCAAAGTACTGGAGTTTCAGCTTCAGCATCATTCCTTCCAAACAACACCCAGGATTCATCTCCTTTAGAATGGACTGGTTGGATCTCCTTGCAGTCCAAGGGACTCTCAAGAGTCTTCTCCAACACCACAGTTGAAAAGCATCAATTCTTCGGCGCTCAGCTTTATTCACAGTCCAACTCTCACATCCATCCATGACTACTGGAAAAACCATAGCCTTGACTAGATGGACCTTTGTTGGCACAGTAATGTCTCTGCTTTTGAATATGCTGTCTAGGCTGGTCATAACATTCCTTCCAAGGATTAAGCATCTTTTAATTTCATGGCTGCAATCGCCATCTGCAGTGATTTTGGAGCCCAGAAAAATAAAGTCTGACACTGTTTCCACTGTTTCCCCATCTATTTCCCATGAAGTGATGGGACCAGATGCCATGATCTTTGTTTTCTGAATGTTGAGCTTTAAGCCAACTTTTTCACTCTCGTCTTTCACTTTCATCAAGAGGCTTTTTAGTTCCTCTTCACTGTCTGCCATAAGGGTGGTGTCATCTGCATATCTGAGGTTATTGATATTTCTCCAGGCAATCTTGATTCCAGCTTGTGCTTATTCCAGCCCAGCATTTCTCATGATATACTCTGCATAGAAGTTAAATAAGCAGGGTGACAATATACAGCCTTGACGTACTCCTTTTCCTATTTGGAACCAGTCTGTTGTTCCATGTCCAGTTCTAACTGTTGCTTCCTGACCTACATATAGGTTTCTCAAGAGGTAGGTCAGGTGGTCTGGTATACCCATCTCTTTCAGAATTTTCCACAGTTTATTGTGATCCACACAGTCAAAGGCTTTGGCATAGTCAAGAAAGCAGAAATAGATGTTTTTCTGGAACTCTCTTGCTTTTTCAATGATCCAGCAGATGTTGGCAATTTGATGTCTGGTTCCTCTACCTTTTCTAAAACCAGCTTGAACATCTGGAAGTTCATGGTCGATGTATTGCTGAAGCCTGGCTTGGAGAATTTTGAGCATTACTTTCCTAGCATGTGAGATGAGTGCAATTGTGTGGTAGTTTGAGCATTCTTTGGCATTGCCTTTCTTTGGGATTGCAATAAAAATTGAAATTTTCCAGTCCTGTGGACACCGCTGAGTTTTCCATATTTGCTGGCATATTGAGTGCAGCCCTTTCATAGCATCATCTTTCAGGATTTGAAATAGCTCAACTGGAATTCCATCACCTCCACTAGCTTTTTTCCTGTAGTTGACACCTAATCTTACCACACTGTGATCAGAAAAGATGCTTGGAATGATTTCAATTTTTTTGAATTTACCAAAGCTAGATTTATGGCCCAGGATGTGATCTATCCTGGAGAAGGTTCCATGTGCAGTTAAGAAAAAGATGAAATTCATTGTTTTTGGGTGAAATGTCCTATAGATATTAGATCTAACTCGTCCATTGTGTTTGTGTTTCTTTGCTAATTCTGTTTAGTTGATCTATCCATAGGTGTGAGTGGGATATTTAAGTCTCCCACTATTATTGTGTTACTGTTGATTTCCCCTTTCATACTTGTTAGCATTTGCCTTACACATTGTGGTGCTCCTATGTTGGGTGCATATATATTTATAATTGTTATATCTTCTTCTTGGATTGATCCTTTGATCATTATGTAGTGTCCTTCTTTGTCTCTTTTCACAGGCTTTATTTCAAAGTCTATCTTATCTGATATGAATATTGTTACTCCTCCTTTCTTTTGGTCTCCATTTGCATGAAATATCTTTTTCCAGCCCTTCACTTTCAGTCTGTATGTGTCCTTTGTTTTGAGGTGGGTCTCTTGTAGACAGCATATATGGGGTCTTGTTTTTGTATCCATTCAGCCGTCCATGTCTTTTGGTTGGGACATTCAACCCGTTTACATTTAAGGTAGTTATTGATAAATATCATCCTATTGCCATTTACTTTGTTGTTTTGGGTTCGATTTTATAAACTTTTCCTGTGTTTCCTGTCTAGAGAAGATCCTTTAGCATTTGTTGAAGGGCTGGTTTTCTGGTGCTGAATTCTCTCAGCTTTTGCTTGTCTGTAAAACTTCTGATTTCTCTTTAATATTTGAATGAGATCCTTGCTGGGTACAGTAATATGGGTGTAGGTTATTTTCTTTCATCACTTTAAGTATGTCCTGCCATTCCCTTCTGGGCTGAAGAGTTTCTATTGAAAGATCAGCTGTTAACCTTACAGGAATCCCCTTTGTGTTACTTGTTGCTTTTCCCTTGCTGCTTTTAGTATTTGTTCTTTGTATTTAATCTTCATTAATTTGATTAATATGTGTCTTGGGGTGTTTCATGTTGGATTTATCCTGTTTGGGACTCTCTGGGTTTCTTAGACTTGGGTGGCTATTTTCTTCCCCATTTTAGGGAACTTTTCAACTATTATCTCCTCAAGTATTTTCTCAAGGCCTTTCTTTTAGTCTTCTTCTTCTGGGACTCCTATTATTCAAATGTTGGGGTGTTTGACATTGTACCAGAGGTCTCTAAGGTTGTCTTCATTTCTTTTAATTCTTTTTTCTTTTTTCCTCTCTGCTTCATTTATTTCCACCATTCTATCTTCCACCTCACTTATCCTATCTTCTGCCTCAGTTATTCTACTGTTGGTTCCCTCCAGAGTGTTTCTGATTTCAGTTATTGCATTATTCATTATTGATTGACTCTTTTTTATTTCTTCTAGGTCCTTGTTAAACATTTGTTGCATCTCTCAGTCCTTGTTTCCAGACTATTTATCTGTAACTCCATTTTGCTTTCAAGATTTTGAATCATTTTTATATCATTATTCTGAATTTTTTTTTCAGGTAGACTCCCTATCTCCTCCTCTTTTGTTTGGTTTGGTGGGCTTTTATCATGTTCATTTACCTGCTCAATATTTCTCTGCCTTTTCATCCTGTTTAGGTTCCTGTGTTTGGGGTGGCCTTTCTGTATGCTGGAAGTTTGTGGTTCCTCCCTGTGAGTGTGGTTGGACGATTGACTCGTCAAGGTTTCCAGGTTAGGGAAGTTTGCGTCAATGTTCTGGTGGGTGGAGCTGGATCTCTTCTCTCTGGAGTGCAATGAAGTGTCCAGTAGTGAGTTTTGAGGTGTCTTTGTGTTTGGTGTGACTTTTGGCCGCCTATATTTTAATGCTTAAGTTTATGTTCCTGTGTTGTTGGAGAATTAGCTTGGTATGTATTGCTCTGAAACTTGTTGGCTCTTGGGTGGAGCTTGGTTTCAGTGTAGGTATATAGGCTTTTGGATGAGCTTTTGTTGATTAATGTTCCCTGGAGTCAGAAATTTTCTGGTGTTTTCAAGTTTTGGATTTAAGCCTCTTGCCTCTGGCTTTCAGTCTTTTTCTTACAGTAGCGTCAAGACTTCTCCATCCATACCACACTGATGATAAAACATCTAGGTTAATGGTGAAAAGATTTTCCACAGTGAGGGACACCCAGAGAAGTTCATAGAGTTACATGGAGAAGATCAGAGGGAGGAGGGAGACAGAGGTGACCAGGAGGAGACGATGGGGACTCAAAAGGGGAAAGAGAAATCTAGACAGTAATCAATTCCCTATGTGTTCTCCACAGTCTGGAACACTCAGAGAGGTTAACAGAGTTATGTAGAGAAGAAAAGAGGGAGGAATGAGATAGAGATGACTAGAAGGAGAAGAGGCGGAGTCAAAAGGAGAGAGATCTAGCCAATAATCAGTTCCCTAAGTGTTTGCCACAGCCCAGAACACCCAAAGAGATTCACAGAGTTGGGTAGAGAAGAGGGAGGGAGGAGATAGAGGTGACCTGGGGGAGAAAAAGGAGAGTCAAAAGGGGGAGAGAGCAATCAAGCCAGTAATCACACTCCTAAGTAAAAATAGGTACTGATGATTGGATTCTTAAAGGTACAAAACTGGAAACAAATAACAAAAAGTAAAGATTAAAAATCTAGAGTAGAGGTTAGACTCTCAAAAATACAATATTAAAAAAAATCACAAAAATTATTTTAAAAATATATTAAATTTGCTTTAAAAACAGGGTCTTTTTTTTATCAAGGTAATAGTAGGTTAAAAAATAAAAATTAAAGGAGTAATAAAGAACTTAAAAATAAAAAAAATTAAAAATGATAATAGTAAAATATATCTAGGAACTTCTCTGGAGCTGTTGAGGGCAGTGTGGGGTCAGTTCAGTTTCAGATAGCTCTTTGTTTCAGCTAATACGTCTTCTGAAGGTCGATAGGCCCCTTCCAATGTAGTCAGTGCTAACTACAGGGTTTTAATCTTTTGCACCTGTCACTTCCAAAGCGGTTCCCTCTTCTTTGTTTATTTTGTCTTCCTCTGTTTCCAAGTCTCTTCAGTGTCTAATTTCTGCCCTGACACAAGGGGGCGAAGGTCATCACTTATTTAGGCTCACTTGTTCAGTTGTGCTGTGGGGAGGGAGGAACACTGCAAACAAATATCACTGGTGTGTGTGGGGAGTGTTCACAGTGTCTGGGCCACACTGGGTTTGCCCCCGCTCATGGCGTGTGTGCTTTCTCCGTCTACATTGCTCAGGCTCCAGGTTGTTCTGCAGGGGAACTGTCCAAAGTGGGCCCTGGGTTTTGTGCATTTCCCAGGTCTCAGCCACTCACGTTCAGGTTCTTGGGTACTCCACAAAGGCACAGACTCAGTAGGGCCTGCGTCTTGTGCCCTTCCCAGGTCTGAGCAGCTCAGGCGTCCAGGTGCTTGGCGAGAGCACTCTCCCCAGGTGGGCAGTGTGTCCTCACCTCCCTGGCCCCAGCCCCTAGGTTTCCTGGGTGCACAGTGGGAGCACTGTCTCAGGTGTGTCGTGTGTCTCCTCTGGGGAGCTGATCTCTGACTGTGAACCTCCTGGTGGATGTCAACCATCCAGGATCCCAGGAAGACTTGGTTAGGAACTGGGAGCCTGCTCCCAGTTTGGTGGAGGATGCCATCTCTGGGGCCGAGATTGCCCCTTGCTTTCCAGCTCTGCTCTCTCCCGCCTGCCTCTCAGCCTCCTGCAGGGGGAGGGGCCAGTCCACAGCTGGCTAGCTCTCCTCTGGTGTTTGCTCAATCCTTCGTTCTGTCAGTGGGCCAGGTTGTGCCTTATAGCTTTTTGTGGGAAAGTTCTGTCTCTCTCTTCTTTTTTCTTTTCTTCTGTGGCTATCCCACAGTTTGGGTTGCTATCTCACGTTAGCTCCCTCAGATTGTCTTCAGGGCATTCAGGCACAGTCCTTACCCTAAGCATGCAGCCCATGCCTCCCTGTTTAGCTGCTGCTGCTGGTGGACATGAGCTTCTGGGCTACTTCTCTGCTGGGAGTTGTGGTTAGGTGTGCAGTCTGTGGATTTTTTGTTTTGTTTTGTTTTTCCTCCTGATTATGTTGCCCTCTGAGATTCCAAAACTCCTCACAGATCCACCAGTGAGAAGGTTTCCTGGTGTTTGGAAACTCCTTCATGACTCCCTTCCCACAACAGGTCTCTGTCCCTAACTCTTTTGTCTCTCTTTTATCTTTTATATTTTGTCCTACCTCCTTTCAAAGAGAATAGGCTGCCTTTCTGGGTGTCTGGTGTTCTCTGCCATCGTTCAGAAGTTGTACTGTGAAATTTTCTCAGCGTACGAATGATCTTTCGATGAATTTGTGGGGGAGAAAGTGATCTCCCTGTCCTATTCCTCCACCATCTTAGGACTGCGCCCTCTTTATTATTAATATATTATTTATTTATTCAGTACAACCTAGCTCTGTATCACACTGGCTGTGTCCTCCCTATAACCTTGTCTACCATGAAAAAGCAATAGTCTTCTTTCAAACAATTTTCCTTCTGGTTAGAGAAACAGGTAACAAACAAGCAAAAAAAAAAAAAAAATATATATATATATATGTGTGTGTGTGTGTGTGTGTGTCTGTTGCAGATAGTTACAAGTGTGGTGAAATAAAACAAAGGAAAGTGATAAGAAACTAGATAAATAGCTGATTAGGAAGGCCATATCTAGGGGAATACTGGCCTAGAACCCTCTTTTTAAGAAGATGCCAACCCCCTGAACACCAGGGGTCCTATCAGTGAAGAAGTATGAAATTAGCAAAAAGATTGAGGCAGAGAAGAGTTTACTGTGTTAGGTATGCCTAAGATACAAGTAACAGAAGACTTGACTAAGTATCCTAGTCAAACCTAGGTTTCCTTGTGGAAATAACACAAAGTTTGGAGTGGACAGATATTAGCAAGGATTTAGTGGCTTCTTGCTATCAGGACCAAATCTCTGGGATTCTCCTGAGCAGTGGTATGCTAGAGCAGACTACAAGAGCCAATGGTCAAATTTTCAGAAATTGGTGAGCTGGTCATGAAACAGGCATCATTAAAAATGAAATTTTATGAACAATTACATTGTTTTTAAAAGGCTTGAAAAACATACTTGTAAACTCATGACTTCCTAATGATTTTACTTAATTTTGCTGTTATTTATGAAAAGTTACTTGTATCTGTTATTACTGTGTGGTGGAAATACTATATAATGATACGCTTATTGCATGTGTTTTCTTCAGTTGATGTTAAGTGATGTCACACTGTGGCCTTTACATAGAACATGGTGGAGGTATTTACACCAAGAAAATCAGCAAATACAATGTATGAGAACTCCTCCCAGTCCCCACCTCCTGCACATACCAAAAAAAAAAAAAAATTGTTAAACGTTTATTAACACACAGTTGTTCTTGAGACTTTTTCTTTATGGTAGCAAAGTATCTGCTACAGCTCTAGTTATGCCTTGTAAAAGGTCAAAGAAAAGGGGAATGTTTGGGGTGGGCATAAAATGAAAGATAGATGGTGGGGGAAATGTGACTCCTGGCTTAGAGCAGCATATGTGACTCAGGCTTCTTCCCACGGGTGATGTTTGGGAGCTGGGCTGGAAGTATGGGTTGACTACACCATTTGGGTGCTGCCCCAGTGTTTAAGGGTTGCAGAGGACTCTGAAGCATGGGGAATAAGGAAATAATGGTAGAACGATGTAGATGAAGAGGTAAAACACACATGATTAGAGAGTAGGTGGTGTTTTGTAACCTACCCTCCCACTTAATACATGAAAAATCTTTTTATGTTATTATTTCTTCTACAACCCTGTTTCTAAGCCCTCAGGGTATTCCGTTATTGAATTCTTTCCCTAAGGAAGTTCAATTAATGACTGAGAAAATCTTAATATTATTTAGTGCACCATTCATGGTCAGTACCCCAGACCACCCTTACTTGGGTTTTGTGAGAAAAAGTAGGGGCAGGAGATAATCTGGTTAAATATAGAAATTGTAAGTACTGTCGGGAAAAATAGCTATTTCCAGGTTTTGATTATGGTATTCACTTGGTGAAGTATAAGAAAAAAAATAGGAAATATAAGACAATTTTGACACCTTAGCCTTAAGCTTCTGCATTAAAATAAGAGGAAAATAATGTTCATATATCAAGGGAAATAGGTTACAAGCTGAAGCATGAAAGCCTCTTCACACATTCAAATGTACTGCCAAAAAGGAATTAATGGTATTCTACTTATTTTCATTGAAATAAGGTTAGAGACTCTAGCTCTCATAAAAATTTTGGAACTGAAGGCCCAATTGAATTAATTGAACTTTCCCAGGAAGAATTCTAGTTATTGCTTTTCTATTTTTCCAAACTGATTGCTATTAAATTACTATAGGCACTTACAGTCTGTGAAAGCATTCTCTGTGGCACTGAAGTTCCCTAGGCTGCTCAGTTCCTACATGAACTTCTATGAGGAAAGGTCTCTGGTTTAGTTATGTTTAAAAGTTGGAGATGCCATCCATGTTAGAGCTTTTTGTTTCGAAAGGAGAATGAGTAAAGGTTTCAGTGTGGAAAATATGGGGACTTTTTGTTTCAGAATACATTTTTTTCCACCTTTCCTATAAGACTTGTTTAAGAATTGAGTGCTGTCAAACCTGTCAGGGAAGCAAAGACATTTTCTAGGCTATGAGAAGACTGATTTTAAATGCAAACCAGGGGAATAATGGGACATCAAAAATCAAAATGAAAGGAAATATTGCTAATTTCTTTCCACTGGCTAAAAGTGCAATTTAAATTAAGGAATCATGTCTGTCCCCTCACCACCACCACCCTCCCTCCCCCTTCCCCACCACACACACATAACTTTCAATGAGATGTCAAAGTAGGGCAGGCTCTTCATATCAGACAAAAAATGTGCTAGAATTGAGATTTTCCCCCCTGCTGTAATCAACAAGTAGCCTGAAATAAATACCCTATTTAGAAGTTTGAGTGGTAGCTCCAGTTTGCCTTTCAAATTATCTTTTCATTTTTATTTCCTATAGTTCAGCATTTTTATTCAAAGAGCTACATTTTTGGTCAGAAAGGGAAATTTAAAGTGGAATCAAATAGTAAAGAATGAGACAAAGTTCTCCTGTACATATCATTCCAAATGCCAGAATTACAGATGATGTGTTAACCTGTGACATGCTATTCTGTTCTTACATTTTTTGATAATTCAGGAATTCTAAGAATGATAAAAGTGTGAAAAGCATAGATATTGTTCCCTGAGAGGCCTCCTTCTATCTGTCTAGCTGCACTCCAAAGAACACGAGGAGCCTCAGAAGCTGCTGCTTTTTTGAAGAGCATCTTGACCTTTCCAAAAAGAAAAGACTGGCTACATTTCAAATTCTTTACGTGACTTTTCCAAATAATTTACTGGATGTTTATAATGTATCTGTTATTCTTCTAAGCTCTGTATTAATATTGCCTTGTTTATTCTTCACAGTAACTTTATGGGGTAGTGATATTATCTCCTTTTTATAGATGAGAAACTGGAGCTTGAAGAGATTTAGTAATGATGTACAGCTGATAAGCAATAGAATTACAGAAGAACCCATTCTCTTAATCATTACAATTAATTGTTTTCTAACACAAAACATATGGCAAAATGATAGTAAAAAGGCAGCTGTACTACAGTAAATAGAATATATTTTATTTTCACCATCTGATACCTTTGTTTGTAACTTGGTGCAGAGAGGCAGAGATAAGGAAAGGTGGAGCCAGGTATCCATGCTGTGGTTTTATCTGTTCTTACAACAAATCTGTTTTTGGCAGATCACACATAAACCAGATTCTTAAGAAAGTTTTGCATCAGATCAGATCAGATCAGTTGCTCAGTCGTGTCCGACTCTTTGAGACCCCATGAATCGCAGCACGCCAGGCCTCCCTGTCCATCACCAACTCCTGGAGTTCACTGAGACTCACGTCCATCGAGTCAGTGATGCCATCCAGCCATCTCATCCTCTGTCGTCCCCTTCTCCTCCTGCCCCCAATCCTCCCAGCATCAGAGTCTTTTCCAATGAGTCAACTCCTCGCATGAGGTGGCCAAAGTACTGGAGTTTCAGCTTCAGCATCATTCCTTCCAAAGAAATCCTAGGGCTGATCTCCTTCAGAATGGACTGGTTGGATCTCCTTGCAGTCCAAGGGACTCTCAAAAGTCTTCTCCAATACCACAGTTCAAAACCATCAATTCTTCGGCGCTCAGCCTTCTTCACAGTCCAACTTTCACATCCATACATGACCACAGGAAAAACCATAGCCTTGACTAGACGAACCTTTGTTGGCAAAGTAATGTCTCTGCTTTTGAATATGCTATCTAGGTTGGTCATAACTTTCCTTCCAAGGAGTAAGCGTCTTTTAATTTCATGGCTGCAGTCACCATCTGCAGTGATTTTGGAGCCCAGAAAAATAAAGTCTGACACTGTTTCCCCATCTATTTCCCATGCAGTGGTGGGACTGGATGTCATGATCTTCGTTTTCTGAATGTTGAGCTTTAAGCCAACTTTTTCACTCTCCACTTTCACTTTCATCAAGAGGCTTTTGAGTTCCTCTTCACTTTCGGCCATAACGGTGGTGTCATCTGCATATCTGAGGTTATTGATTTTCTCCCGGCAATCTTGATTCCAGTTTGTGTTTCTTCCAGTCCAGCATTTCTCATGATGTACTCTGCATATAAGTTAAATAAACAGGGTGACAATATACAGCCCTGACGATCTCCCTTTCCTATTTGGAACCAGTTTGTTGT
This sequence comes from Bubalus bubalis, assembly GCF_019923935.1. Taxonomy (NCBI): domain Eukaryota; kingdom Metazoa; phylum Chordata; class Mammalia; order Artiodactyla; family Bovidae; genus Bubalus; species Bubalus bubalis. The sequence continues at coordinate 44,390,998 of NC_059173.1, forward strand.
TCCATGTCCAGTTCTAACTGTTGCTTCCTGACCTGCATACAACATGCTACAGTGTAATTCATGGAAATAATGCCTTCAATTTTAATACAGACTAGAAACCTACCACTAATCTTCAGATTAGGAAGAAAGGGCCATAATGGAAAATTACAGGAGGATTACCTAAGGAAAATGAATAATAGAATATAAAAGGTGAATTGAAAATTTTGACCTGATTTTTGAAATCATTATTTTGAAAGTATTTAGATGAGATGATTTCTTGAGAAATGCTCTCTGACAGTATATTGATAAGGCTCTGTGCAACATATTCTACTGCAAAATTCTTAAATGTTTTATTTTTTTGAATGTTTTAAGTTTTACAATATTTAATCTACTTCTTACATTTATTTATGGCTTTCCTCACAGGAACTAGAGGTTTTTTACTAATATAAGTACTAAAATGATAGATTAGTTACATGTACTATGAGAACTTACTGAAAGTGGAAAATATATACATATGTATATGTAAATTGTGTTTTAAAAAGCCCAAAACAAAACTCATAGTTGAAAAACATATTTTTTATTGATTAATTAGATGGTTCAAGCTGTTACCAGGCTTCTAAAAGAATAGTGGAGTTGTCCACGGGAGAGAATGATGAAGAAATTACCATGAGAATTTTACAGAATAAAAGGGAGTATTTGTAATTTTAAGCTATTTGAAAACTTCTCATTACTTGAATAGATGCAATTATTTCAGTGAGATGTGCTCCCCTGTTGAATGTTTTCTGGTGTCTTGTGACATATGAAACCAAGAAATTGGTAACTGTTTTATGAACTCAATCATGATATATTTATGAACCTTCAGAAAAAAGAAAATGGAACAAAGTGTTAACCAGCTTCAAAAATAATCTTTTAAATTATTTTTATTATTAAAAATATTTTTTCCACAATAATCTTTGTGGAAAGTTTATCTTCTTTCAACTGTAAATGCTATGAAAAGTATTAGTCACTCAATCCTGTGCAACTCTTTGAGACTCCATGGACTGTAGCGTGCCAGACTCTGTCCATGGAATTCTGCAGGTAAGAATACTGGAGTGGGTTGCCATGTCCTCCTGCAGGGGATCTTCCAGACCCAGGAATTGACCCAGGTCTCCACATTGCAGGCAGATTCTTTACCATCTGAGCCACCAGGGAAGCATACTTCCAATCATTCTGTAATATCACAGTTCTTTTCATCATGTTCAATTTCGAGAAAAATTCTTTAGTAGTGCAAAGCATCTTATTGATTTTGATGTAGTCATGAATTATAAAAATTAAATAGGGCAAATTTGAAATAGCAAAGTATAATATAAAATATGAATATATTTTGATTTTAAGTAAAAAATGAAATTCTTCAAATTTTTATTGAAAAAATTTAAAAATTCAAAATTTCAAAGTTGGCATTCTGAGTAAACTATAAGCTGTGTTTATGCTTTTGCCACATGGCAGAAATATTTTCAAACTGTGTTTATGTATGTCAAGATGTCTGTGATCGTTTTTGCTATTTGCTGTTTTTAAAGCAAAACTATTATAATTTAAAAGCATTTGAAAGTATGCTATATAACAAAGTCATAAAAATATTGTTAAATGATAGTATTAGCCCAAGTGCAGACATTTTTTTGTGCAAAATCAGTAGCTTTAGAGTAAAAAATATGATGAAGTAATTTTGTGAATAATATGTTGTATTTTAAAAGTTAAAAGCAAAAGTATGTTTTAATGACTGCAGATTTGTGAAGCTTCAAACAATCCCTTTATATTTATTTTTTGGGAAAATTTTCAGGGCTTAGTGAGTACATTTAAATGATCATTCAGATAAAATAAAACTAATCTTGACTTTTTGAAATCAAAGACAAACTAGAATCTGTAGAACACTGGGCATTCATGTTAGGGTGTGTAAAATCTAAGGTAAAACCTTAAAATTCACTAAAACTGTATCTAAAATGACCTCAAACCTTTGCTTCACTGTGATGAGATTAAAGATTTTTTTTTTTTATAGTTTAATGTATTTTAATAGCAAACTTACAGGAACAGCACAGAAGACAGACAACATGAAAAACATGTACTTGCACGTAGGGCAACTCAGTTAGAAAAGTATAGTGAGTGGGTGGAATCTACTGTATGATAAAAATGCTACAAACACCACTTAGTTGCAGTCAATAAGAAATTTACTTGTTTTAAAAAAATCCAAATGCTGGCATTGTCCAGAAAAATTTAACAGGTTTATTTATAATTGTTATAAAGTTGAACTGCTGAAACTTGTTCACTGAAACATTTTGACTTTCATTAATGCTTTATGTCCCCGCATTTATATTAAAAATTCACACACAAATGAAAATGGAAAAACTGCCAATACCTGATTTCTGTCCCCTATTTTCCACTTGAAATCAATTCCACTTTAATCAATTCCAAGGAAGGTAGATGGGGCAACTATAGTTGAATTACATCAACCACAATTCATTCCAGGCTTGGGCTGGTACTTTTCTTCCATGAAAAACATGGTCAAATGCAGGAAAGTAGATTTCTCTTGAGAAGGAAAAATGGAAAATGGTAAACAAGCAATGTCTATTGGAAAGAATATGAGAAAGAAAAAAGAAAGGTACATGTGCAATTGGGATTGCTGAGAAATTGTCTTAATACCACTAAAACTTCTATTTCACTTATTATCATATGCACACACATACACACACACAGAGCTTATGCAGTTATGCCTATTCACAAAGTGTAATTTTTCCATTTTCCTTAAGTGAGTATATGCATTCATTGTTCTTTTCAAACATATTGAGTTTGGAATTTATTCAGATTAGCTGTGCAAGTCCTGCTTTCTCAAAGGTGAAGAAATTCTTGTCTTTAATGATGTCATCAGGACTCTTTCTCAACTCCAAATATCTGCATAAAGATCTCATTTTATACCCTAATGTTAGAATTACCAGGGTCTTAATCCCAAAATAAAAACTCTTTGAAAATTTTTCAACTGTATCCCAAGTTTTCCTCAGACTGAATATAATGGTAGAAAGATTACATTTTAGGAAAATATCTGACTTTTCTTCTGCATTCATCTGTTCTAATAAGACCTCACTGGATGCATTTCACGCCAATGCACTGTTAAAATAGTGTCAATTTTATTTCATGCTTCACATACCCAACTTTATTTTATAGGTGGAGTGTTCTCTAGAGTGGTTGAACTACTCTTTGGAGTCACACAGGGTAAAAATCCAACCCATGCTGTCCCGTGTGCTTGTGCCTCCATTAGAGACAATCACGCTGAGCCATAATTTCGACTAACATTGTTGGCTTGATGACATGCAGGTTTACCTTTTCATCTTAAGGGACCTGGAGGAGAGACGGAAGAGAAGCAATTTTTGGCTTGATGAGGTGCCTAACTGACACTTAGGCCTGGGTTTCTAAAACGTCCTGAAGCTAAATTCAGAAGAAATGGAGTTGATTTTTGGTAGGTCCCTGCTGCCTTTTGAATGCCACTTTATCCACTGCTATTGGTTTTGATAGGGCTATTATATAACCTGTTATTATTAAGTTCTATAACCTTGGGCTGTCTGCAGTTGTGAACTTTCTCTTGATGACTGGCTCAAATGCCTTTTTACTGTTTTGGTTTTGGGGCACACTTGGGATAATACATATCTATAAGGCTCTGCTTTATCAACTTGTAGTAATTGCTTGAATTGCAATTAAAATTTATTTGGATGTGGGAGAGGCTTTTACTTTTCTAAATGTCCAGTTAAGGCCATTTATTAATGGTTAAAATGATGCCATTGGATGCCAAGAGCAAACAAGAAGAAGATAAATGCCTCCTCTCCTGGTAACATTTCCTTCACCTTCCTGGCCTATCATACAGATTAATGTGTTGTTTTGGGAAAGGGCTGAAATTGGATAATACTCTGAAAGGCTGTTGAGGAGAAAAGGGTTTCTTGGAACACATAGATCTTCATAAAAAATGTTGAATTTTGAGATAGACTGAGGTGTAGCATTGTCTGTTTTGCAGATGGATGATAGGCTGGAGAGGACAATAAAATCTCCAAGGTTATTACCATCCAGCTTGATCCTTGCTTTCATTTAAGTTGCACTAGAATCACAACTGCATAGGCAGTGGTAACTGAGGAGTCCAATATGATATGGAAAACAAGATCGAAGTAATAACCAGCTTAGCTACAAATTTAAGCAAGCAGTATAAGTATTAAGCAGAAAATAGTTTGTAGTTTGTAGTTCCTCTTGCTTTGTTAGCGAAGAGCTTGGAGTGGTGAGGGTGGGGTGGGAAAGATGAGATAGGTCTTTTTTACAATTAATTAATTTTTTTATTGAAGGATAATTACTTTACAGAATTTTGTTGTTTTCTGTCAAACCTCAACATGAATCAGCCATAGGTATACGTATATCCCCTCCCTTTTGAACATCCCTCCCATCTCTTGCCCCACCCCACCTCTCTAGGTTGATACAGAGCCCGTTTGAGTTTCCTGAGCCATACAACAAATTCCCATTGGTTATCTATTTTACATATGATAATGTAAGTTTCAATATTACCCTTTCCATACATCTCACCCTCTCCTTCCATCTCCCCATGTCATAAGTCTATTCTCTGTCTGTTTCTCCATTGCTGCCCTGTAAATATATTCTTCAGTACCATTTTTCTAGATTCCATATATATGCATTAGAATATGTTATTTATCTTTCTCTTTCTGACTTGCTTACACTCTGTATAATAGGTTCTAGGTTCACCCACCTCATTAGAACTGACTCAAATGCATTACTTTTGATGGCTGAGTAATATTCCATTGTGTGTATGTACCACAGCTTCTTTACCCATTCATCTAGATGTTGATGGACATCTAGGTTGCTTCCATGTTCTAGCTATTGTAAATAGTGCTACAATGAACGATGGGATACATATATCTTTTTCAATTTTGGTATTCTCAGGGTATATGCCTATGTGTAGGATAGCTGGGTCATATGGTGGTTTTATTCCTAGGTTTTTAAGAAATCTCCATACCATCTTCTATAGTGGATGTATCAATTTATATTCCCACCAACAGTGCAAGAACATTCCCTTTTTTCTACACCCTTTCCAGCATTTACTGTTTGTAGACTTTTTATGATGGCCATTCTGACTGGTGTGAGGTGATAGCTCATTGTAGTTTTGATTTGCTTTTCTCTAATAATGAGGATGTTGAGCATCTTTTCATGTGTTTGTTAGCCATCTGTATGTCTTCTTTGGTGAAATGTCTGTTTAAGTCTTTTCCCCACTTTTTGATTGGATAGTTTGTTTTTCTGGTATTGAGTTGTATGAACTGCTTGTACATTTTGGAAATTAATCTTTTGTCAGTTGTTTCATTTGCTATTATTCTCTACCATTCTGAGGATTGTCTTTTCACCTTACTTATAGTTTCCTTTGCTGTTCAAAAGCTTTTAAGTTTAACCAGGTCCCACTTGCTTACTTTTGTTTTTATTTCCATTATTCTAGGAGGCGGGTCATAGAGGATCTTGCTTTGATTTATGTCATCAAGTGTTCTGCCTATGTTTTCCTCTAAGAGTTTTATAGCCTCTGGTCTTAAATTTAGGTCTTTAATCCATGTTGAGTTTAACTTTGTGTATGGTGTTAGGAAGTGTTCTAATTTCATTCTTTTAGATGTAGCTGTCCAGTTTTCCCAGCACCATTTATTGAAGAGGCTGTCTTTGCCCCACTGTATATTCTTGCCTCCTTTTTCAAAAATAAGGTACCTGTAGCTGCATGGGTTTATTTCTGGGCTTTCTATCTTGTTTCATTGGTCTGTATTTCTGTATTTGTGCCAGTACCATACTGTCTTGATGACTGTAGCTTTGTAGTATAATCTGCAGTCAGGAAGGTTGATTCTTCCAGCTCCATTCTTCTTTCTCAAGACTGCTTTGGCTATCTGGGATCTTTGTGTTTCCATATGAATTGTGAAACTTTTTGTTCTAGTTCTGTGAAAAATGCTATTGGTAATTTGATAGGGATTGCATTGACTCTGTAGATTGTGTTTGGTAGTATAGTAATTTTCACAATATTGATTCTTCCTACCCAGGAACAAGGAATATTTCTCAATCTGTTTATGTAATCTTTCATTTCTTTCATTAGTGTCTTAAATTTTTCTGTGTACAGTTCTTTTGTCTCCTTAAGTAAGTTTATTCTAGATATTTAATTCTTTTTTTTGCAGTGGTGAATGGGATTGATTCCTTAATTTCTCTTTCTGATTTTTCATTGTTAGTATATAGAAATCCAAGTGATTTCTGTGTATTGATTTTGTATCCTGAAACTTTGCTACATTCACTCATCAGCTCTAGTAATTTTCTCATACTATCTTTAGGGCTCTCTATGCACAGTATCATGTCCTCTGCAAACAATGAGAGCTTTACTTCTTTTCCAATCTGGATTCTTTTTATTTATTTTTCTTCTCTAATTGCTCTGGACTAGGACTTCCAGAACTATGTTTAATAACAGTGGTGAAAGTGGACACCCTAGTCTTGTTCCTGATCTTAGGGGGAATGCTTTCAGTTTTTCACCATTGATAATAATGTTTGCTGTAAGCTTATCGTATACGGCCTTTACTATGTTGAGGTAGGTTCTTTCTATGCCCACTTTTTAAAGAGTTTTAATCATAAATGTGTGCTGAATTTTGTCAAAAGCTTTATCTTCATTTATTGAGGTGATCATATGGTTTTTATCTTTTATTTTGTTATTATGGTGTATCACATTGATTGATTTGTGTATATTGAAGAATCCTTCCATCCCTGGAATAAACCCAACTTGATCATGGTGTATGAGCTTTTTGATGTGTTACTGAATTCTGTTTGCTAAAAGTTTGTTGAGGAATTTTGCACCTAGGTTCATCAGTGATATTGGCCTGTAGTTTTCTTTTTTGTGTGTTGTCTTTGTCTGGTTTTGGTATCAGGGGGATGGTGACCTTGTATAATGAATTTGGAAGTGTTCCTTCCTCTGCAACTTTTTGAAAGAATTTTAGAAGGATAAGCATTAGCACTTCTCTAAATGTTTGATACATTTCTCCTGTGAAGCTGTCTGGTCCTTGGCTTTTGATTTTTGGGAGATTTTTGACCACAGCTTCAATTTCAGTGCTTGTAATTGGTTTATTAATAATTTCTATTTCTTCTTGGTTCAGTTTTGGAAGATTGAATTTTTCTAAGAATTTGCCCATTTTTTCCAGGTTATCCATTTTATTGCCATATAGTTGTTCATAATAGTCTCTTATAATCCTTTGTATTTCTGCACTGTTGTAACCTCTCCTTTTTTCATTTCTAATTTTGTTGATTTGATTCTTCTCTCTTTTTTTCTTGATAAGTCTAGCTGAAGGTTTGGCAATTTGGTATATCTTCTCAAAGAACCAGCTTTTAGTTTTATTAATCTTTACTATTGTTTCTTTCATTTCTTTTTCATTTATTTCTGCCCAGATCTTTTATGATTTCTTTCCTTCAACTAATTCTATTTTCTTTCTGTTCTTCTTTTTCCACTTGTTTTAGGTGTAAAGTTAGGTTGTCTATTCAATGGTTTTTTTGTTTTGTTTTGTTTCTTGAGGTAGGATTGTATTGCTTTAAACTTCCCTCTTAGAACTGCTTTTGCTAGATCCCATAGGTTTTGAGTGGTCGTGTTTTCATTGTCATTTGTTTCTAGAAATTTCTTGATTTCCCTTTTGATTTCTTCAGTAACCTGTTTATTTAGAAATGTATTATTTAATCTCTATGTGTTTATGTTTCTTACAGTTGTTTTCTTGTATTTGATATCTAGACTCATAGTGTTGTGGACTGAGAAGATGCTTGATATGATTTCAATTTTCTTAAATTTACTGAGATTTGATTTGTGAGCCAAGATGTGGTCTATCCTGGAGAATGTTCCATGTGCACTTGAAAAGAAAGTGTATTCTCCTGCATTTGGGTGGAATGTCCTGAAGATATCAATGAGATCCATCTCATATAATGTATTATTTAAGAATTGTGTTTCCTTATTAATTTTTTGTTTTAATGATCTGTCTATTGGTGTGAATGGGGTATCTCCTACTATTATTGCGTTACTGTCAATTTCTCTTTTATGTCTATTGGTGTTTGTCTTATGTGTTGAGGTACTCCTATTTTGTGTGCATAGATATTTACAATTTTGTTATGTCTTCCTCTTAGATTGATACCTTGATCATTATGTAGTGTCTTTCCTTATCTCTTGTAATCTTCTTTATTTCAACTTATATTTTGTCTGATATGAGGATTGCTACTCCAGCTTTCTTTTGCTTCCCATTTGCATGAAGTGAAGTGAAGTGAAGTGAAGTCACTCAGTTGTGTCTGACTCATTGTGGCCCTGTGGACTGTAGCCTACCAGGCTCTTCTGTCCATGGGATTTTCCAAGCAAGAGTACTGGAATGGGTTGTCATTTCCTTCTCCAGGGGATCTTCTGGACACAGGGATTGAACCCAGGTCTCCTGCATTGTAGGCAGATGCTTTACTGTTTCCATCATCTCACTTTCAGTCTATATGTGTCTGGAAGTCTGAAGTGGGTTTCTTGTAGACAGTGTATATATATGGGTCTTGTTTTTTGTACCCATTCAGCTAGTCTATGTCTTTTGGTTGGAGCACTTAATCCATTTACATTTAAAGTAATTATTGATATATCAGGAAGCAACAGTTAAAACTGGACGTGGAACAACAGACTGGTTCCAAATAGGAAAAGGAGTACGTCAAGGCTGTATATTGTCACCCTGCTTATTTAACTTCTATGCAGAGTACATCATGAGAAACGCTGGGCTGGAGGAAGCACAAGCTGGCATCAAGATTTCCGGAAGAAATATCAATAACCTCAGATAGACAGATGACACCACCCTTATGGCAGAAAGTGAAGAAGAACTAAAGAGCCTCTTGATGGAAGTGAAAGAGGAGAGTGAAAAAGTTGGCTTAAAGCTCAACATTCAGAAAACGAAGATAATGGCATCCGGTCACATCACTTCATGGCAAATAGATGGGGAAAGAGTGGAAGCAGTGGCTGACTTTATTTCCTTGGGCTCCAAAATCACTGTGGATAGTGATTGCAGCCATGAAACTAAAAGACGCTTACTCCTTGGAAGGAAAGTTACGACCAACCTAGATAGCATATTCAAAAGCAGAGACATTACTGTGCCAACAAAGGTCCATCTAGTCAAGGCTATGGTTTTTCCAGTAGTCATGGATGGATGTGAGAGTTGGACTGTGAAGAAAGCTGAGCGCCGAAGAATTGATGCTTTTGAACTGTGATGTTGGAGAAGACTCTTGAGAGTCCCTTGCACTGAAAGGAGATCCAACCAGTCCATCCTAAAGGAGATCAGTCCTGGGTGTTCATTGGAAGGACTGATGTTGAAGCTGGAACTCCAATACTTTGGCCACCTGATGCGAAGAGCTGACTCATTTGAAAAGACCCTGACGCTGGGAAAGATTGAGGGCAGGAAGAGAGGGGGATGACAAAGGATGAGATGGTTGGATGGCATCACTAACTCGATGGACATGGGTTTGGGTGGACTCTGGGAGTTGGTGATGGACAGGGAGGCCTGGCATGCTGCAGTTCATGGGGTCGCAAAGAGTCGTTCATGACTGAGTGACTGAACTGTACTGAATCAGGTCATAAAAAATCAGTAGCATCTTGGGCACTCTTTCTCCCTCACAAGATTCCTCATTTAAGGGGGAATAATCTGCATGTTGTGGCAAGCCTTAGGGAGACCCCTTGGCAAGGAACTGATGGCTCCAGCCAACAGCTAATGTTGGTCTCTTTTTAAAAAATTAATTAATTTATTTTAATTGGAGGATAATTACTTTACAAGATTGTGATGGTTTTTGCCATTCACTGACATGAATCAGCCATGGGTACACACGTTTCTCCAAATCCTCAACCCCCCTTCTCCTCCCTCCCCACCCCATTCCTCTGGGTTGTCCCAGAGCACTGGCTTTGGGTGCTCTCTGGTCTCTTGTTAGTTTGGAAATGAGATCTTCTTCCAGTTGAGTCATGAGATAACTGGAGCTCCATCCAAACTTTAATTGCAGCAATGAAGAGACTCTCAGACTTTTAGGTACCTAGCTAAACCATTCCTGGATTTCTGAGCCAAAAAAACTGTGGGGTTATAAATGTTTATTGCTTTAAGCTGTTAAATTTGTGGGTAATTTGTTACTCTGAAAATATAACAAATACAACTCTCATCTTTCCCTACTTACAGCCATAACCTTGACATTCAAAGTGTATTCCATGGATCAGCAACATCCATGATTTTTTTAGAAATGCAGAATCTCAGGCCCCTAACATAACCTCCTAAATTAAAGTCTGAATTTTTATGAATTTCCTAGGTGATTTTTAGACTAATTAAAGTTGAGATGTTTACAGTCTAGAAAGAATTGTTTTAATCAGAGGTAGGGAATGGGTATCAAAAAAAAGATGGTTGATAAATAACAAAATGACTATTGATAATAAATAAAATTTCTCAGAAGAAGATTAAGATTGGGTAAAAGCATAATGCAGAAAAAAATTTCCTGGAGGTATTAGAATCTCACATCATCAATTACTTAGCCTCATGGAATTTGAACTTTGAAATGCAAAGAAGCAACAATGATGAATTCATTGGTTTATTTCCGTAAGAAATAAACTTTGACAAGATAAATGATAGAGAGGCGAAAATAAATAGGAAAACTTTCAATGAAAAGCTTTGACCATTTTACTGTAACAGCCAACATTTCAATGTTATATCCCATTATGACATGAACCCCAAACCATTACTCTCCAAGGATGTTGTGCCAGTGCATTTTTCGTAATAGCAACCTAATCAATTTTGAGGTCTTTTGTATGTTCTCTTTTTCTTAATTCAGAAAAATTGCATGCTGTAGGATCTTATAAGTGAATAACCTGCTTAAAGAGAAGTCTTGCCTTCAGTCTGGAACAGTTCCTCAGCCTTTTCTTGAATTTTGTGACTTCCACACTTTTCAATCAACTAGTTATTTTGTAGAAATGCTTCTGAATTTGATTTGTCTGACATTCCCTTATTATTTCCTCATTATTAGACTCAGGTTGTGTCTATTTCTCAGGAAATCACAGAGCAGTGCTTTCCTGTTGTTTCCTAGTTGCTGGTGTACAATTTCAACATGTTCTGTCACTGCTGAGGTGAACTTTGTTCACTTGAGTAAGGTGATGTCTGCCCGGCATTATGAACTTACTGTTTTACATTTTGAAATAAATAAGTGCTTATGCCATAGTATCTTGAGACTTTGTATATCCCTTCAGACTTTTCAATTAATTTACTTATTTATTAAATTTAATGTGGATATGTAGATTTTAACTTTATTTGATGAGTTTTAAGTCTTTAGTATTATTCACTTTGACACTTAAGTTGTCTCTGATTTGACCAGTGGGAGCCTTTTAATAAGGATGGCATATATGATTCCCTTATTATTTAAGCTTTGTTTCCTTCCTGGCATAAGAAAGTATTTCAGGCTCATCAGGTACTTTCCCTGATCCAACCTTGGAATTATCCCTTTCTCCAATGAGTCCTCATTCCCTTTAGTGACAGTGATGTTTAGACACCAATACTTGGGAACTCGATGTGTTCATTGCTGTTGCCATTTTGCTGCTAACAGGTAGTGAGAAATCTGGCTCCCATTATTCTCCATATATCAATTTTTGAAATCAGTCTCCATATATTTTTACCAGCCTCCTGTCACTGGTACCACACCTCAGTTCCTAGCCAGAGTGTGGAATCTACACCTCTTCACTGTGTTTGGATTCCAACAACTCACCCTGATCTGTCTTCTTGTGTAGATGCCCTCGATACTCAAGTCTCCAAACCACGTACTGGGACACCTGCCCAGACATGGACTCCCTCTTCTCTTTACTTAAGTTCTAAACCCTACATTGGGTTGATTCTCATGCCATCAACCACTTCTTCATGGATTCTCTTCTCTTGTCACTCACGATTTGGTACATTCCCCCCTCCTTACTCTGCTCATGCCACAACCCCACTCCTCCTCCACACTGACAGTCTCCTCACTCTTGTTCAGGTTACTTCTCTACTGGACAAATTTCCACCTAACCCTATTTTGATGCCCTATACCAGGCCCCTTGCTCAGCATTAAAAATGGCTTTTGATCTGAATTGTCTAGGAAGAAAAAGAAGGGGAAAGGAAGGAAAGAGGTAAAGGAAAAGACTCAATATACTTTTGGCAAATTATTCTTCTGCTAAATCAATCAGAGCTACTTTTTATTCTTTGCAAATAAGAAACCTGATTAAAACATGCTATAAAAAAAGAACTTCCTTTCAGGAAGGCTTTTCACAAGCAATTTATACAGCTGCCATTAGCAACTGGTGATCTAAAGCAACAGCATATGGGAATCCAGTGAGACAGTCACCACCAAGGGGTACTAGGAATTGGATAGGAACATGTTAAAAATGCAGGCAGGAACTCTGCACCATAAATATAAACCATTAATATCAAGGAGGACCTGGTTCTGGATTAGTTCCTTTTACGGTAGCATATTTCCTGTCAAGAGAGGGATAGATTGTTGAGCTAGTCTCACCTTGGGCATCCGAGGACTATAGAGGAGCAACTAAAAGTAGTAAGAAGTGAAGGGATGGAAAAGAGGAAACTTCCTGGTAAAAGAAACTTGACTGACATATCTGTCACCTCCTATGTGGCAGAAATTGTGCTAAGTGATGTCTCACACATATCTTTGGATGCTCACACCAACCCTGTAATGTTGGTTTTGTTTAGCCTCTATATATAGTTGAGGAAGTTTAAATATTTTTCCAAGATGGCACAGTTCTTAGACGTCTGTTCTGCAGATATGGTTTGAATTCTACTTGCCTAATTCCATGCTACCAATATTTTCATCACACCCAACAGTAAACTTGCTATTTTCTTTGATTACATTAGAGTAATATTCTCTCTCACACACACATACACAAACACATATAAACTTTGGTTTCATTAAGCATTTAATCATTCTTAAAATTTTTTACTTTTCATTATTTCCAGTGAATATAGTGGTTGATATATGATTGTTTTATAATTAATTATTATTGATGGATTCACATAATTTATAATATGTTTCCCTTGTTATTCATTTGAAACCATCTGATGTCTCAACATTCAGTGCATTTGAGTTAGAAAGTATTGGTTCTTAACTTTATTTGGGGACTTTGTCTTGTTAAAAAATCATAAAATCTCTCATTCTTTCTCATACACACATTATAATTTTAGTGGAAGAAAATTTTGAGATAAAAACCTGCACCTGCACTATTAATGGAAAATAGTATTAGAAATAGTCTTAAATTTCATTTACTTAATTATCATCTCTCTCACAAACCCCTGGATTCATTTGGTTTCAAATGACGGTCATTTATTAAGGAAAGTGCTGATCAGGAAGGAGGAATACATAAGGAAGTATGTTATTATATATTTTATATTATTATTTTTTCAGATTACTATGATGATTATTTGTCAGTTAATTAAAGATTATTATTCATGTTTCTTTTTTGTGTGTCTTAGTGCATGGCATATTCATAAGCATCTAACTACTGTAATCTGTTTTTCCACCCACACAGTGTCAATAAGATTTCATTTCTGACCTTACAAATGGAAAACACAGCTTAATTGGTTGAACGGCAGTTCCAATACCTCAAGTATTTGGTCAATCTTGTTTCATTCAACTAAAGGTCAGGGATATGTACACACAGGCAAATATGTTTTTCATACTGGGAAAATAGATAGGTTAAAGCGATGCAGTAGTTACGGGTGTTGAATATTGACAATCTAATAAAAAGTTACTAGAAAATATTTCATATAACCTTCAAATAGTAGCCATATTAATAGGATTTAGGGCAGTGGTTCATACTTCCATAATCCATTATCATTAATGTAATTACTCAGAGAAGAAATAAGAATTTTAGGGGAAAAGAATCTATATCCATTTCAAGTGCCTGTGTGAACATATGCCAAATTCAACTTTTGTTTTCATTTCTATTAACTTGATTTAATTAGTTGACTGTTAGTTGACATACAGTCTCAATGTTTACTTAAAACTAAGAAACTGTAGCCTCACTGAAATATTTGTAGCTAAAAGTCAACCATAGTTGAAGGGATTATTGATTTTCAGAATTCATGTTGCTTTTAAATTTTTATTTATTAGTCTGGAAATTTCTAAAATGATTGTTCAGTGTTATATGTTTGCTTTCTTTGGAAATTTAGTGCTGCATATTTCAGCAGATGAGTTCACATATTAGAAATCACAACTCTTTTATAAAAAACAGATGGTTCAGCATCTTGACTTCTGTAATGACCAAGCCTCACATTTCAGAGACTGTGAATCTTTTTGCTTCTTCACTCAGCCCTTCCGATATGTCTACCCAAGTATTATATATAGTGCTATACATACGGCAATGGACAGAGAGAAAATTTCTTCCTGAGCCCTGCAGGCAATCAGTTTATACCCTGAAGCATGATATTTGATTGCTCTTATTATCTGAGTTTCCATTCCTAATACAGTTGTCAGTGCTCACAAAATCAGCCAGGCCTTTGTAAACATGCAGTTCTAGAATTGGACTTACCCTCTAGTTACAGCAAATTTCATTGACAGTCTTTGTCCTTTGCAAGATGACATTGCATACTTCAAGATTTTATGAACTGAGATGTGACACTTAGCTACTGCTGCTTCCTTAAAAATTGAGCACAGAACTATAAAAAAGAAAAAATCACTGATAAATTCTCAGTGAAGTTTCAAAAAGTTCCTGAAACTTGGTGGTGGTGGTAGTTTAGTTGCTAAGTCATATGAACTCTTGCCACCCCTTTGACTGTAGCCCACTAGAATCCTCTGTCCATGGGATTTCCCAGGCAAGAATACTGGAGTAGGTAACCATTCTCTTTTCTAGGGAATCTTCCTGACCCAGGGATCAAACCCAAGTCTCCTGAATTGCAGGTGAATTCTTTGCACTGAGCCACCAGGGAAGCACCCCCTGCTGAAACTTAATGCAAGGTAAATATGATTTTGCCTAAGTTAATAAACAGATTAATTTCTCCATCTTCTCTCTTGCCTGTTTATTTTATACTCACAAAATCTGATCTACTAAAGAGCTCCATATTTCCAAGTCATCAAACTACATTCACATATAAGCTCCCTCCCCTTTTCCAGCAAAATGCCCTGCCAATGACCTGTGTGTTGCTAAATCAAATGATTTGTATTATGTTCTCGTCCTATCTGACCTCTCCGCAGATTCAGCACAATTTGGAACACATCCAATTTGGAACACTTCCCTCCCTCTCTTGGTTTCCTCTACATCAGATTGCCCTGATTTTCCTACCACCTTTCTGACTATTTATCCCCAATCTCCTTCTCTCATCAGATACTTAAACATTGTACAGTTCATCTAGGTAGTACCAGGTCTGTGTGTATTTTGCCAGTAAACTCACCTTTATGTTGATGACTCTTGCATTTATGAGTTTAACCGAAATCTTCCTCTTGATTCCCAGACTGTGTCTGTTTATCTACTTGATGTTATCACATGTGGGTGTATTCCAGGTATTTAAAATAAAATATATCCAAAACTAAATTCTTGACGTCTCCCCCATACCACCACCCTAACACCTGTTCTATCCCCCACTTTTCCCTATCTTGCAGCTTTACAGTGTCCTTGTTATAGTGCAAAAAATCTCAAAGTCTTGGAAATAATAATGAGTAAGTTGGACATCATCCTCTCCCTTAAAAACTCATTTTCTAAAGGGGAGACAGACAAATGAAACACAGGAAAATTAAAATAGTTGAAATTCATAATTTCTGTGAAGGAACAATGAAGGAATTCAGTCAGTAGCTAACTTCTACTGAGTATTATTTTAAAATGGGGAAGGCTTCTTCACTCCTAAATTTTTTCTGTTATGCAATTTTTACTGTCTTTCTACCTTCTCTCACTCCTGTCAGAAGTGATTGTCAGAGCATCATGCACAGTGAACCTCCATACGTTTGTTCTCCCTTTCAGAAATGTCCTTGACTCTGCCAAGCAAGTACTAATGCCATAAGTTTTTAGAACCCAGGTCCTGCCCCCATGGGGACAACCCAAAATCCTTTTACTGTTTCATCTCCTTCTTCCCTCTTGAAACACCATCTATGTAAAAAATATTCTCTCAACAGATCACTTCATTCCCATTAATTTTACAAGTGTTTTTTCTCCTGTTCTGGATCACAAATTGATCCTTTAGGAGTTTTGAAAGGCTTTAGATTTGTGGCTGTGACCTGAAAGGCCTCAACATCTAGAATAAGGATTGGAAAACTGACCCAGGCTTAAGTTTGGCCATAACTTGGTTTAGTTTATTAAAGATAGTACAAAAACAGATGAATATGCAATACAGAGTACATGTGACTTGCAAAACCTAAAATATTTACAATCTCATCCTTGAGAGAAAAAGAGATGTTTGCTGACTACTACTCTAGAACATGGAGCTAGGAATCTTAAGAAACAAACTGGAAAGAAAATTTTGGTATATTAAAATGAATATGGATAAATTTAGACTTCTGGTTATTCTCTCTCTCTTTTTCTCACTGTCTGTCTTCTCCCCCACCCCCTTTCTCTTGACAGTACTAAGCACTGGGATCAGGAATGTCATATCATCTGGAATAACTCTCCAGGGACTTGCATAATGGCTTGCTTGCCCTCTTTGGTGGCTTTGGTATTCCATTAGTTCTCAGCTTCTTCAAATATTAATCTCAAGGGAGTCTTGGCTCTGAACTAATTTGACTTCTGGGGTCTTCCTCCATTCTCATGGAAGCTCAGCTCCATGTAGGCATCAAGACCTCTCTGTCAGAGAATGAGCAAAATTAAAAACTGGGAAGTATGAATGTTGTAATTTATATTTTTTAAACTTTAGACTCAAAGACAAGAGAATTTGATTTGAAATGTTTACTTCAGAGATGATTTTGTTTCCTTTTCTTTGCTGGGTGGTAGGCTGTGTTACCTTACTCCTTGGAAGAAAAGCTATGACAAGCCTAGAGAGATTATTAAAAAGCAAAGACATCACTTTTCTGACAAAGGTCCATATAGTCAAAGCTATGGTTTTTCCAGTAGTCATGTACAGATGTGAGAGTTGGATCATAAATAAGACTGAATGTCAAAGGATTGATGCTTTCAAACTTTGGTGCTGAAGAAGACTCTTGAGAATACCTTGGACAGCAAGGAGGTCAAACCAGTCAATCCTAAAGGAGATCGACCCTGAATACTCATTGGAAAGAGACTGATGCTGAAGCCAAAGCTCTGATACTTTGGCCCCCTAATATGAAGAGCCGACTGACTGGAAGAGACCCCAATGCTGGGAAAGACTGAGGGCGGGAGGAGAAGGGGACGACAGAGGATGATATGGTTGGAGGGCGTGACTGATTCAATGGACATGAGTTTGAGCATATTCTGGGAGATAGTGAAGGACAGGGAGGCCTGGTGTGCTGCATTCCATGGGGTCACAAAGAGTTGGATACAACTGAGTGACTGAACAACAGCAACAAGGCTATGTTACCAACCCAGAATTGCTCTAATCATCTTAACCTCCATTTGGGATAAGCACTTTGATATGTGAAATCCTCCCATTTTTGAAGGCACTCCTGGCTTATTCAGCTTCTATCTCCCTGTGACATTGGTTTTCTATTTCATTTTCCAGTCTCTACTCTTTTTCTTTTCATTTTTTTAATCCTTAAGATTTCTACTACTTTTCTATGAGCTCAGAATGCATTAAAATATGCTTTATCCATATTTCCTACTACTTGAGTACATCTGGTATTTTATGAACTCTGCTACTCCAAGCAAGAGCCCCTTCACTGTATTCTGAAAGTTTCAGCTAAGACATATTTTCAAAATGTAATTCTGAATATTTTGCTCTTTTTATAAATCCTAGAAAGATACTTCAATGCTCTTTAAATAAAACCCATACTTCTTTAATGGGCCATGCAGAAGCTGTTCTATACCTTCTTCTCCAAATTCCACCTTCACGCTTTCCCTGTAATGATCAAGTTCTGGCCATACTGCTCTTTAATCATTCAGTCACTTTCTGGCTGCTTCTGGTCAATCAGGTCTGGACTTACATGGCACTCTTAAATTTCTTCCCATAGCTGGATAGGTCCTCTTACTGTGTGTTTGCTTCACAGCTACAATTTGCTTTTACTTATCACAACTTGCAATTATATGTTTGTATTTGAGGGAAGAACCAGTTTATTTTTATTTTGAGTAATCATCTGTCTGCATATGAGTTGGCAGATAGAGTACAATCAGTTAAGTTCAGTCGCTCAGTCGTGTCCTACTCTTTGCGACCCCATGAATCGCAGCATGCCAGGCCTCCCTGTCCATCACCAACTCCCAGAGTTCACTCAGACTCACATCCATTGAGTCAGTGATGCCATCCAGCCATCTCATCCTCTGTCGTCCCCTTCTCCTCCTGCCTCCAATCCCTCCCAGCATCAGAGTCTTTTCCAATGAGTCAACTCTTCGCATGAGGTGGCCAAAGTATTGGAGTTTCAGCTTTAGCATCATTCCTTCCAAAGAAATCCCAGGGCTGATCTCCTTTAGAATGGACTGGTTGGATCTCCTTGCAGTCCAAGGGACTCTCTAGAGTCTTCTCCACAGTTCAAAAGCATCAATTTTTCAGCACTCAGCTTTCTTCACAGTCCAACTCTCACATCCATACATGACCACTGGAAAAACCATAGCTTTGACTAGATGGACCTTTGTTGGCAAAGTAATGTCTCTGCTTTTGGATATGCTACCTAGGTTGGTCATAACTTTCCTTCCAAGGAGTAAGCGTCTTTTAATTTCATGGCTGCAATCACCATCTGCAGTGATTTTGGAGCCCCTCAAAATAAAGTCTGACACTGTTTCCACTGTTTCCCCATCTATTTGCCATGAAGTGATGGGACCAGATGCCATGATCTTAGTTTTCTGAATGTTGAGTTTTAAGCCAATTTTTTCACTCTCCTCGTTCACCTTCATCAAGAGGCTTTTAGTTCCTAGAGTTCAATAAATTCAGTAAATATTGTTGCATGAATGAATGAACATGTTGAAAAATGAAAACTTCTGACTTACAACAAATAATTTTTTCTAAGATTCAAACTAAAACATAAAACAAAATCAGGTCCTAGTATATCTAGGTTTGATGAAAATGGAGTGGTTTTGAGTTATTTAATAATGATAATTATCAAAAGCTTTCATTAAGCTGCTGTTTTATTTTTGGTACCTCTGAGTAACATTCAAGATGATTGGTATAGTTTCTGATCCCAGAGGGATCAGAAAATGGTGACTGATGATGCTGAGAAATGTACAATAAAAGTTTTAAAAAGAGTTATTCCTGTCCCACTGTCATTCAAGCATGTGTTCTAATAATGCAATAATTCTCTTGTTTTCCTCTAGGTTTTTTTTTTTTTTTAACAACACATTCTAGCAATCCTCTCTGAGTATAGGCTTCCTCAGGACATGAAAATGCATTTAGTGTCAACCTAGTTTTTAACATACCAAAATGATTACTAAAAGGAGAGAGAAAAACAAGGAAAGGAGAAAAAAATATAAACAGTAGAGTTACATATAGAATACTTGACTGTACTAAACCCTCCTCAGAGCTAGAAAAAAAGATACTCTTTACTAAGAATGCTAACATTTTCAAAAAAACCACTTAAATCAGGGCATGGGTTAGTGCATATTTTCCAAGGGACTCTATTTCCAGTCAGAATCAGACATTTTCTGACAATGGGTAATTAATTACCTTACATTTTTTCAACTGCCATTTCAACTGCTATCATGGTGTCCAATCCTCAATGCATTTTGAAGCAATTTGAAACCTCTCACAATTTTCAATGATTTAATTAAACAAAACAGCCTAGTTCTATCAGGGAATTACTTTTCTCTAAAATTTCAACATATCAGTAATATTAAGATTTATTTGGACACCTTTTTAGTAAACTTCCTGGATAGTAAATGAGCCAACAGGTTTTTCTGTCATCTAGTTCCTCATAATTGCACTATTAATTTATCAAAGAACTTCCAGCTGCCCAAATATTATCTTTAAAAAAAACACATTTATTTCATTAGTTATTAAATTGTAATCTCTTGACTCTCTTTAACTATTTTAATTTACTGGTTTTCAACTATATATTGCTCATATATTGCTGAAAAGAATTAAGAAAAATATCATATTTGTCATACTTTAATGTTCACTATATCTTTTATTATATATTTAAATAACTTAAAAAGATACAGTTTTGGCAAAATTTACAGCCTTACATTTTTCAACAAAATAGTTAAACCATTCTTTTAAATATCTCCGATGGAATCTAAACTTTAATGCTATATAATCTTATTAAAAGTACATGAACAAGATTTTCTTATATAATGAAATATTTACATCATTCCTTTTTCTCCTGCAGAACAAATTTCCTACAACTAAGGGAAAAAGAAAAGGCCACACTGAGATGGGTAGGAGGGGCAGAGAGGCAGTCTAATCAGAACCCACACCCCTGATGTGACAGCTTGTGAGCAGAAGGGATATCACAACTATGGAGCTTTCCCTAGGAGCAAGGGGTCAGATTACCCAACCTGGGGACCTATATTGGGAAGACAAATTCCCTTGGAATCTGACTTTGAAAACCAGTGATGCTAATGTCTCAGAGAGTGGAAGGGATGTGGAAAACCAAGACTCTACTCTTGAAGGGCTCATGCGCAAACCCACCTGCTCACTGTCCCAGTGTAGAGGCAGCAGCTTGAAATGTGCTTGGGTCATATGAGAGGGAGACTCATTGACTAATTTCAGGTAGAGATCTGGTGGAACTTTTTCTGAGGATGGAAGCACTAGCAGGCATGATCTTTTCTATTTTATGCTTTTAGTCTTCTTCCATCTAGCTGCTCCAGGTACCATGTAAGTCACTCTCCTAGTTAACACCTTGAGCCCTTCCCAGGTTTTTCCGAAGACCAGTCCCACCATCCAGTCTCTCTGGCTGGTGCTCCAAAACAGCTCTCACCTCATCCTACTTGGGATGAGAAAATATGTTCATCCCTATGTTCACTACACCATTATTTATAATAGTCAAGATCTGGAAGAAAGCAAAATGTCCATGGATAGATGAATGGATAAAAAAGATGTGATATTACAATGGAATATCAGCCAGCCATATAAAAGAAAGGAATCTTTCCATTTATAAAAGCGTGGATGGACCTAGGGCATATAATAGGGCTTCCCTGGTGGATCAGTGGTAAAGAAACCACCTGCAATACAGGAGATAGTTTGAAATCCTTAAACAATTTAATTATACCAAACACTTTTTTACTTAGAGGCAACTTTTGGACCTGATATAATCAGAGAACAGAAATATCATTAATTTAATTATACCTTTGCCTATACAACATTTTTAATAAAATATTATTATATTACCACACTCATTGAACATACTCTCATGGGAACCTTGGAACATCAGATTTAGTTTATTCAAACTATTTGGAAAATGTCTATCATGAAACCTAGTTGACAAAGCCATATCTCATTGTTAATCAGCCAAATCAGACTTGCCGCCTGTCAGAAAAAATTTAGCTTTATTTTTCAGTTCTAAAAATATGTTAATACAGTTTACTATGACACTGTCTCACTTTTGAATTCAAAGAGGGTTAAAGAATGGATGCTTTACATGAGTTTGCCTTCTAAATGAAATAAAACATGACATTTTAATGTTTCTTTTTGATAATAATATCTCTGCTAGCATAGAACTAGATATTATTGTTTTTGATGATAATAAGAGGAAGTGTCAAAGTGAAGGGAAAGTTGTTTAGTGTGTCCGACTCTTTGCAACCCTATGGAGCAGCCCACTAGGCTCCTCTTTCCGTGAAATTCTCCAGGCAAGAATATTGGAGTGGGTAGCCATTTCCTTTTCCAGGGGATCTTCCTGATCAAACCTGGGTCTCCTGCATTGCAGGCCGATTCTTTACCATCTGAACCACCGGGGTAGGGGAAGGAGAAATGAGGTCATTAGATGAAAATTTTTTATTATCACTACTACTCTTTCATATAGCTGAATTCCAAACACCCTAACACCTCACTTTGTTGATAACAAGGAAAGACAAAGAGCTGTTCTGAGGTTTATTATGTCTTAGTTAAAAGAGCTTAAGGGTTAACAGTAGTATTTCAATTTCCTATGTGTGGTATTTCAAAGGACTTACACTCAAGAGCAAAACATCACATGATGTACGTAAAAGTGAAAGAAAAGCCGTTGAGGATGGGGGCGTAGCAGTGGTACACTAGTATATGTTTAACAACTGACTCCAAAGAAAGGCACATGGGTATATACATACATACGTTATACATTTTACTGATCTAAAGGATGTGTAGCATACATTTTGCAGATAACAATAGTCTTCGTTGTAAATTCTGTATAGGGAATTGATTCTCATAGGATGTTTTTGTTGATTTTTACTAAACTGTTGTATTTATAACCAACCATTGACTACAACTGATGTCTGTGTGTGGTTCTGTCATGAATGTTGATTGATACTTTGATTACAATAACAGGAAAGATGGAAGTGAAACAACAAAGACACATTGGAACTTGACTTGTTTGTCAATGATATGCCTGATTTCTTTGCTGAATCAGATTATAGTTTGAAATCTTGGAGGAATATTTCCTCAAATTTTTTATGCTATGTGCAGTGCAATGTACACTTTTAAATTTTATCTGAATTATTAACATTTTTTCCTTCTTATGTCTCTTTTTCTTTCTGGGTGGGGGATGAGTGGGTGAACTGCACCATGCAGCTTGTGGGATCTTAGTTCTGTGGCCGGGGATTGAACCTGGACTTCCCATGGAAGTGAAAGTGCTATCCTAACCACTGGGATACCAGGGAGCTTCCTCTCCCTTTCTTAGGCATAGCTAATCAGCAAACAATAAACCAAGCTCTCCTTTGCAGTGTTTGTTGACTTTTTTAGTGATTTTTAAGCTACATACCACTACATGTGGAATTTGAAAAAGATATGGAGTGCTATTCCATAATATTTCTAACAAACAGATACAGTAGATATAAATAATTTCAAAAAGATAAATAATAGTAGAAAAAAGAGTAAAATTAAAGGAATATGGTGAGTTCTGAGTATTTGTTATCTTTGGTTTTTTATTGTAAGTTTATATTAATTTTTGGTAATAGCTGAGTTTAACAACTGAATTGCAAAATTTCTGAAAATTTGATCTTTGATTCTTAGGATACAGTATGAACCAGTTCTATTCTACTATTGCAGGGAAATCTAACAGCATAATTCTTTGACTACAGATGTGTAGAAAAGAGGACTTATGGACATTGAAATCTAGAAATTTATTCTCTGAATTTCCTAAGGGAATTGTTTTTAGATATCCCAGTTTATAATTTTCTGCCATATTCTTTCATATAGTCATTTAGATGGCCTTTTCTTTCTTTCTTTTCTTTTTTCTGCAGTACTTTTTCATTGACACTGAAAATGATGTTTCTCTTTATTCAAGGCAAAAATAATCCAGACCTTGTTATTACCAATGCAAAGATTTTAGATCTAATTGTATCTATTATTCATGTGCCTATAGTGGTATTATACAATTCCATCTTTGCGTAGGAGTCATGGTGGGTAGAGCATACTCTCCTACGTTGAGACATTGGGTTTGATCATTTATATAGGATATGGAGATGGGCCACTCTGAACTCCATTCGAATAAGGACTCTTGCTTGCCTCAGATAGTGGGAATGCTATCAACTGAGGAACTTCAGCTGACAGCCCATGAGGGGATTTCTTTGGCTCTAAAGAGGCTTCTTACCCAAGTTCATGCACTTCCAGGGGTGACTCATATCCAAAGACTGGCTGAGGTGTAAGTGAAAGGCCCCAGCCATTTTGCCAGAATGGGTAACAGTTTGATGGGCCATTTCAGCTAGATCTGCGCGTTTGGATGACTCTATTAATAGCTTGACTTCTCTCACTTCTCAATCCTACTTCTTTCTTCCATGGGTGTTGATCCTGAGAAGACTTCAGCATAAACAAACTGAATGATAAACTCTCGCTCAGAGTTTGCTTTCTGAAGAACCAAAATTGCAACAAGTCATGTCAGAAGTGGTCCGGAAAAATAAGCAATAATATAGGATTTAGAAGCTGGATTACTCACCACCCAGTTGGAAATGATGTTCTTATCATTGGTGGTTAAGTAGGGCACCAATGGTACAAGTGGTGGTTTAATTGCTAAAATTCCAAAGGTGATGGATTTGACCACATATATGTATGAAAGAGAAAGCTTTCACTGTTACAGTGTCTCAAGCATTTGAAAGGGTTGAGAAAAATTATATCCAAAAGAGAAATGAGATTGAATGTCAATTGCTAACAATACTGACACTCTAGAAAAATACAATGACAGCCTGAGAGTGATTGACTGGCAATTGGAAATTGTCAGATAGGTTCATTTCTCTCCCTTGGTTCTTGACTCACTGTACCAAAGATCTGGAACAATGAACTAATTACAGCTCAGGCAATATTTCTTGGCTCTTGTCTCAATGTTACAAGGATTTGAAATATCAGACTAGCTACAGCTCAGTTACAGCTCAAGCAGACAGAACCTTTATTAAACAGACAGTGGATAGTACACTTCAAAGATGTAGGGGCAAGCCAACCTTAAAGGGGAGGCCGTAAACCCTCACAGCTTACTTTTTTATACTTCCCATCTCCTCCTCTTGGTTTTGCCCTGTGCAAAATAGGGCTTATACCCACCACCAATCAGGAAAGGGAATGCAAATGAACATATGCTCAAGGCCAACCAGAGAAGAGAGCATATCTGAGCACATGTAAAATAGGGATTTTACATATTCATCTAGGTGGGCGTGGGCAGAGAGTTTTAACAACAACAGGCTCTATTGCACATGTTTTTCCCATAATTCAGTTTGTTATAATCAGATGTAGGTATACATAGAGTATTTGTTGTTTTTCAGTCATTAAATCGTGTCTGTCTCTGTGAGACTCCATGGACTTGCTATCCTCTGACCTTCACTATCACCTGGAGTTAGTTCAAACTCCTGTTCATTGAGTCAATGATGCCATCAAAATATCTCATCCTCTGCTGCTCCCTTCTCCTCTTGCCCTCAGTGTTTTCCAGGAACAGGATCTTTCCCAATGAGTTGGCTCTTTGCATCGGTGGTCAAGTAGTGGAGCTTCAGCTTCAGCATCAGTCCTTCCAATGAATAGTCAGGGTTGATTTCCTTAAGGATTGACCACTTTGATCTCCTTGCTTTCCAAGGGACTCTTAAGAGTCTTCTCCAGCACTGCAATTTGAAAGCATCAATTCTTTGGCCCTCAGCCTTCTGTATGGTCAAACTCTCATATCCCTACATGACTACTAGAAAAACCATAGCATATAGACAGACCTTTGTCAGGAAACTGATGTCTTTGCTTGTTAATACACTGTTCAGGTTTGCCATAGTTTTTCTTTCAGGGAGCAGGCAAATTTTAATTTCATGCCTGCAGTCAATGTCCATAGTGATTTTGGGCCCAAGAAAATAAAATCTGCCACTGTTTCCTTTTTTCCCACATATTTGCAATGAAATGATGGGACCAGATGCCATGATCTTAGTTTTCTGAATGCTGAGTTTTAAGCCAATTTTTTTTCACACTCCTCTTTCATCATCATCAAGAGGCTCTTTTTCTTTTTTGCTGAGTATACCTACCATATTCAGCAAAAAAAGAAAAAGTGTCAGTCCTAAAAAGGTCACATGCTACATGATTCAATTTATTTTACATTTTGAAATAGCAAAATTTTTAAATGAAAGAGATTAGTATTTGCCTTGGTTACACACCAGAGGTAGGGTGGGGTGAGGAGAAGGAAGCAAGTATGGTAATAAAAGGTCAATAGGTTGAATTCTTGTGATAATAGAACTGTTCAGCATCTTGACTATGGTTATAGATATACAAGCCTACATGGTAATATTGTATAAGACTAAATACACACACACAAATGAGTATAAGCAAAATGGGAAATCTGAATAAAATCAATCGGTAGCTTGTATCAATATCAGTGTACTGGTTTTGATATTATCCTATAGATTTGAAAATATTACCATTGGTGTAAACTGATTAAGTTAAATGTTGGATTCCTCTTTTATTTTTAATTAAAAAATCAAATGTCCAGTAGTACATAACCCAGGGTTGGAAGTAAGATTAAAGATTTAAAAAACTATTAATGTAATTCACTATATTAAAAAATTAAAAGGGAAGGATTCTGGTACCTTTGCAAACTATACATAATCTTGTATATTTCTGATACTAAGTTCTTATTAAAATAAATAAGCAAAACATCAAAACAAACCATCTTCTTGGTAATTAAGCTGAGGATAAAAATAAACTTCTTAACTGGGTGATCAAATGTCTATACAATTTTTCATAACAAGTACCTTGCCTAATCATAAAATACTAGAAATATACTCACTGGAGCAGACAATAGCACTAAAAACTCCAGCTTCTCCTCAATGTTGTTCTATAGATCCAATCCAATCTTAAGAAAATAAACTTTAATAAGATTTAAAAGTGATGATAATACGGCAAAAGCTATCTTACTCGCAACTGATATGATTGCCTAAGGAAAAACAATATGCAACACAATTAATTAAAATCTATTAGGCCCAATAAAAGAAATGTGGTCAGAGTATAAATAAACTTACAAAAATTCATAGCTTTCTGTTTAGCAGAAATAACCAGTCAGGAAATGATCAAATAGAAAAAACAAACAAAAAAAAACAAAAAAAAAACCTACATCTAGAAAAGCAACAAAAATTATAAAGACTCTAGAAATAAACATAAGAAGTTTTCAAGCTCATTGAGGGACATAAGGAGGAACTGAATTAATGGAAAAATATTCCATGTTATTGGACGGGATGGAGTTCTGTTTTTTTGGAGAGATTACTAAGTTACTGGATGGGAAGACCAAATATTTTTTTAAAAGTCAATTTCCAAAAATTAAATTATTTATTCAGTAAATATTCTGTTGAAAATCTCAATGGAATCTTTTCTGTAACTTGATTTTAAAATTCATTTGGAAGAAAAACTTTAGCTAAAGAAATTTTGAAAAGAATACTAAATACTGCTCATATCCAAATATTCTACCAGTATTTTTGTACACATTATATTCAAGGGTGGATAATTTCTATGTTTGGGAAACTGCTTTAGGACACTGAGACGTATGGCAATTTTCTCAACTTATTCATAAGAGTTGAAAACTCTGATACTAGATGTAGTGCAGAAAAAAAAAACCCTATAAAGGCAGTAATTAAATGATACTAGTTCTCACTCAAAAAAAGGCATTTTGATTAATAAAGCAGAAATGATCTGAGAAGCATATCCATGTATATATGGAAATTTAGTGATTAATAAATGTGGCAATTTTAATGAGAAAGAGCAGTCTTGCCAGTTGTATTTGATGAAAGTTTTATCCTCTCCTTCATTCCATCCATAAAAAAATTTATGCTGATTAGATAGTTATGTGTAAACATTTTTAAAGTAAATATATAGGATAATATGCTTTTACAAACTTGTGGAGAAGAAGAACTTTGTAATTAAATTATTAAGGAAAATACTGAAATAGCTGCCTTCATAAAAGTTTTAATTTTCTCTAAATAATGTCAAAATATAAAAATGTTTCTGAAAGAATTACCATTTGCTATATATTTCAAATGATTTTTTTATTGCTGTTGAAAATTCTTCAATATGTCATTTGTTAAGAGAAACAACCAATTTGTCAAAATAGCATAATGTTGACTTTGTAAAAATGATGCATTCTCTATATAAAATATACTAAACTACAAAGTGGTTATATAGTCATATATACATATATATACATATGTATATACATATATATGTAAAATTGTGATAAGTCTTTCACTCTTACTCTGCATAGTTCTATATTTGTTTATTATTGTACCTTAGTAAGTTAAAAAAATTATATCTGACAGGATAAAATCATTATTGTCAGGATTACTTCGGTTTCAGCCTCTCATTCTTCCAATCTCTATATACTAAGGCACTGATACCTGCAAGGTGCATTCTGATAGCATCTGGAGCTATTTTGATCAAGGCAGGTTGTGACTCAACAGTTTCTGTTTCCCTATATGTAGCACATCGAATACCCACTTGTAGCAGATGAGCCCTGAAGGTCATTGTGCTTGTTAAATTTCAGCTTTCTGGTACTCTTTTTCACATAATTTTCCAGCACCTTTTACTTTGGTAGCTTCTCTCTTTAGCACTTCAATTCTGTATCAGCCTGGACCCTTGCTCCAAAACATGTGCTCTAGAACATCATCTCTGGTTTAGGATTGGGGCATGGCTGAGAAGTTCTTTTTTCCCAGCTTTGCTTTATTTATCACTGTGAGTGAGTAAAATACCAATTCAGGTCTCTCTGCTTCTCTACACTCATTCGATTTAACTTCTGAGCCAAAGGAATCTTAGGGATGTTGGAACATTTCAGACAAGGTACATCACACTCATTGCCTGGGCATTATGTTGACTGCCGACCCCAAAGCCTAGGTAATTTCTTTCTTTGTGCTTCTGTCTAGCCTCAGGTGCCACCCTTTTCTCCACCAGTGAAGTCTAGGTTTATCTTCATTTGAGCTTCACTTTCATACAGCTCTAACTTTTTCTATGTCCTGAGAGGTTGACCTTTGTAGACCATGTCACCAGTGGGATGATCAGAATGCTGGTGGGAACAAATTTCATTGTATTTATTCTACTGCTGGTTTCTTCCCACAAAGCCAAAACTCCTTTCAAAAGGCTCTCTCCTATTGTCAGCTTCTGGCAACTGCAACATTCCTTTATCCCTTCAAGCCTAGCAAAAGTAGCTATTGCTTATACAGGATTTTTTACTATATCTCTAAATTTTCCTTAATGTTGCCCATGTCTTTGTTATGGATTTGGTCTTAAAGCTTCTCCAAGCCACTGTTTTGGGTACATGTTCTGCTAGCACTCTGATGCAAGTCTGGCTATTGGGGTTGGTAAGACTCAAGCCTAATAACTTTTTAGTTACAGCACTTAAAGTAGTATGAACACTCATCCTTTGACTTGATTTTAAAAATCTGTTTCCTATTAAGGTAAACCATATTCAAAAAGTAAGAAACATAATGATTCTTGATTCTTCTCTAATCACAGTTGGTATATTCTCTAATCACAGGCTGTACATAGTTACCCTGCATATTTAACTTATATGCAGAATACATCATGCAAATTGTCAGGCTGGATGAAGCACAAGCTGGAATCAAGATTGCTGGGAGAAATATCAATAACCTCAGATATGCAGATGACACCAGCCTTATGGCAGAAAGCAAAGAAGAACTAAAGAGCCTCTTGATGAAAGTGAAAGAAGAGAGTAAAAAAGTTGGTTTGAAATTCAACATTCAGAAAACTAAGATCATGGCATCCGGTCCCATCTCTTCATGGTAAATAGATGCTTAAACAATGGAAACAATGACAGGCTTTATTTTCTTGGGCTCCAAAATCACTGCAGATGGTGATTGCAGCCATAAAATTAAAAGACACTTGCTCCTTGGAAGACAGACTATGACCAAACCAGACAGCAAATTAAAAAGCAGAGAAATTACTTTGCCAACAAAAGTCCATCTAGTCAAAGCTCTGCTTTTTCCAGTAGTCATGTATGGATATGAGAGTTGGATTATAAAGAGAGCTGAGCACTGAAGAATTGATGATTTTGAACTATGGTGTTGGAAAAGACTCGTGAGAGTCTTTTGTATTGCAAGGAGATCTGACTAGTCAATCCTAAAGGAACTCAGTCCTGGGTGTTCACTGGCCACTTCATGCGAAGAACTGACTCATTGGAAAAGACCCTGATGCTGGGTAAGATTTAAGGCGGGAGGAGAAGGGGACGACAGAGGATGAGATGGTTGGATGGCATCACTGACTTGATGGACATGAGTTTGAGTAAGCTCCGGGAGTTGGTGATGTACAGGGAAACCTGGCCTGCTGCAGTCCAATGGGTTGCAAAGAGTTGGACATGACTGAGCAACTGAACTGAACTGAACTGAATCACAGGTGGAAAATACTAAAGACACTTGATGTTTCTTTAGTCCGTGGTTAAAAACAATGGTATTTTAGGATTGATATCCATACTGATAAAATTAAATATAAATACCTACACTTATGAAATCAGAATTAACAATTGTCAACTTAGAAAACTCTTTTAAGTTCATGCTTAATCTATTCAACATTAAATTTTCTTTCTTTTCATTTCTTTCCTACTAAGTGTTGTGTTTGTGTGTGTTAGTCGCTCATATGTGCCTGACTCTTTGTGACTGCATGGGCTGTGCCTGCCAGGCTTCTCTGTCCATGGCATTTTCCAGGCAAGAATACTGGAGTGGGTTATCATTCCCTTCTCCAGGGAATCTTCTTGACCCAGGGATCAAACCCAGATCTCTTGTGTTGCAGGAAGATTCTTTACTGACTAGGCCACATATTTTCCTGCATGCTCCTCTCATTAAATCATAATGAGATTTTCAGGTATTTTTATCTTATCACCTTGCATTTTATATATGTTCAATTAACTATTTAAAAATTTGATTAGAAAGCTGTCTTATATAAAGT
This sequence comes from Bubalus bubalis, assembly GCF_019923935.1. Taxonomy (NCBI): domain Eukaryota; kingdom Metazoa; phylum Chordata; class Mammalia; order Artiodactyla; family Bovidae; genus Bubalus; species Bubalus bubalis. The sequence goes on from NC_059173.1 coordinate 44,421,618, forward strand.
AATTGAAGCTCTGGTTCAATATAACTGCTTTGTTCTTTTTGGTGGTATACACTTATTCAGAAAGTGTCTGTTGAACATTTATTATGTGCAAGGCACTATTTTAGGGACAGGGATTTCACAAAGCAAAAATTTACAGTGGACTGAAACCAAAGTATTTTTTTTTTTTAGCAAAAAAATTAAAAACTTCAGTGAAAAACAAGTCTTTTTAAAGAGTTGCTGCTGCTGCTGCTAAGTTGCTTCAGTCGTGTCTGACTCTGTGTGACCCCATAGATGGCAGCCCACCAGGCTCCTCTGTCCACAGGATTCTCCAGGCAAGAATACTGGAGTGGGTTGCCATTTCCTTCTCCAAGAGTTTCTAGCCTTTGCCTTTTAATACATAACAGAACATTCTTATTATACTGTTTTTATGGAAAAATGCATTATAAGTATTAACGAACTTTAAGAGGATGCCTGGTTTTCAGTCTGTTTAAATTGAAAACTCTTTCTATATGACTCCTTTTAACATTTAGAAGATGCTCTGAAGACTTATAAATCTAGGTTAACAATCAGAACTATAAAAAAGGTAATTTAAACCCTTGCTTTAAATCATTTTTGGCATTTCTCTTTCCCTGAAAATGATGAGGAAAAACAAATCGAGACTTAGAAATTAATTAAATTTAGAACATTATGCCAAACATAAACTCTGGGAGTTGATGATGTACAGGGAGGCCTGACGTGCTACAGTCCATGAGGTTGCAAAGAGTAGGACACGACTGAGTAACTGAGCTGAACTGATACCAAACAAGGTTTAACCATTACCATAAATTTTAAGTCAGAAAGAAATAATTACATTTGAATGACACCTGTCTGGGATTGAAGCAAAAAGTACAGTGGGAAAGGATGCTTATTGACTTGTCCTTTCGGGAGTTGTTAGGCCTCAGTAGGTAATGTTAAGTCTGCTATGAATGATGATGTCATTCATTATTACGCCAGGAGAAGATCCTCAGTTCCCAGAAATGTTGACCATCTGTCCTGAAATATGTTCATCATATCATTCATACCACAAAATCTTCTTTCCAGGCTCCTTAATTTTGTGGCTGTATCCATTTTCAAGTTTAGCTAGGTAAAGAATTTCTGTTCCTGTAAGATGAGTCATTAATCAAATCTTAGGATAGCTTTTGTCAGAAAATTTTAAATGTAATTTTAAACATATGACATAAATGCCTTTTACTTAGTTCTTTGAATTTTCAATGCTTTATTTACCTTATCATTCTATTTAAAACTGAAATTATGAATCCTATAATATCTTTTGCACCCAGTCTATCTATTCCCCTTTTCATAGACTGCAGAAGGGAGGCAGTAGCTTCAGTCACTTTGTGTCTAGTGGAAAATGATAGAGTGATCTGATGGGTCTTTTTCCAACCTCAAAAACTTCATCTTCCTGAAGGGGAGGCTGCACTTGCCATTTGCTCTGCCACATTTCGAACATTTATCACTGTCGTTTAGAAGCCTTGCCTTCCATCCTGCTGAGGGTGTGCATGTGCTATTTCTTGAAAAGTGTCATGCTGATTACTCTTATTTTTAGATCTAGAGTGTGTTTGTTTCCATTTGTTTCACAGCCTACCAGCAAATAGATGGCTATAGTTTTCCAGCCAGACTTTATTCATGGTGTTTCCCATTCCTATATTTGTATTAATGCTAGAAAAATCTCCCATGCATAAAAATACTTGCACTGTAGGTAAGACTACACCTGTGAACTATGCTTTAAAACTCAGCTTTAAAAACAGCCCTCTTGGGGAATTACTTACAATGAATCAATACTTCCAGAGCTTCCGTGTTCAAGTTGCCTTTAGCGATAAATTATTGTGTTAGCTGATTCTGAGATTGTTTGTGAACATTTATTTGTTTCTAATAGGCACCTATAAATCTCAGAAAATACACTCTATTGGAAAGCTAGTACATTTGATTTGCAGATGTTTGGGTCACAAAGTATAACTTCAATTTAGAAAAGAGGCAATCGATAGAATAATTCATTTTCTACACACCTCTCAGTTACTTGATATTAAACCTGCCTAGAAACTCCTCTGTAGTGGACAATGATTGTCTTGCAAACATATATTTTATTCTTTTTCCAATGTGAAGGCCACTCTGTAGCCCCAGTGTGTAGCAGTTGTGTGATTTGGGAGAAAGAAACTCAACCCTGATTGTTAATCTCTGTCTCTTGACACAGTGATTAGTTTAGTGATAGGTGTGTGACCCTGTTCATAGCCAAAGACTGCAAGATGGTTTCCTGGCTAGAGGGCTTCACTCAAGGATGGCCCAAATAAGCATGGACATCAGCACTTGTATTCCTTAGGTATGGGAAGCAAATGTATTTCCCCATTCTAGGACCACCACCATCATGCAACCTGCATAAAAAGGCAGCATTGAGAACAGAGTGCCCTGGAGTTATGCAGTGTTCAATGAGCAGAATCACAAATGAAGCCCTGGTTGCCATTGGTGACAATCTTGTGACCCTGGAGTGAAACCACTCTGAGAACAAAGCTGACATAAGAGTAGAGCTGAGAGTATTGCTGAATAAGGATGTTGTGTGTGCAGGCAAATGATTTTGTAACATGGCATCATTATATTCATGGTATTAAAGTAAAGTTGGCATGTATTATATTTTATGTTTTATTTCAATTTATCTGAAGAAAAGATCAGTGTAATGCTTAAGGTATATAAAATACCTTTTTATTTAGTTAATTGTTCAATTTTTGTTTTACCTTTGCATTCTCTTTAAAACTAGAGTTATGAATCCCATAATAATTTAAGATTTTTTTGCACCCATTCTATCCACTCTCCTTTTTGAAGACTTCAGAAGACAGACAGTAGTTTCAATCACTTTGTCACTCAAGAAAAGATAAATTGAAGAACTTGAAGGGAAGTTAAATTCAGGGCAAATTTTTACCATGAGGATTATTGGTTGTTTAAAAATTACCATTAAAGTAACAAAATTTATGAAAATAGTTTAGAGTTTAAGATCAATCTGTTTTCTTCTAATTAAATGCCTCAGTTTTAGCAAGTAATACTATGAAGGAGGAGACAATTAACATTGTTCACTTTCTTTCCTCCTTCTATTTTTTGAGCTCGAAAAGGGTCATCATACTTATGTTCTTTTATGCATCATAATTCCCTTTTTTTGTCTTTTGATGTTAGTTCTACATGTGAACAGATTTACTGCTTACCAGTATCCCCTTTCCCTTAGCTTCTTCATCCCTGACTTCTTTATTTGAGTCGTCTTGTGGTCAGCTGAATGTCCTTTTTGAGAACTCGCTTTATCAAGTGGTTCATGAGTATTATATTATCTGTCCACCATTGTAGAGGATACGTGTTCCTCATTTTCATAATTAAATAACACCTTAACTAGACACACTTTTCTTTGATAACACTTCCTTTCCCTTGGAATTTCATAAATACTTCCCTGATGGCTCAGCAGGTAAAGAATCCGTCTACGATGCAGGAGAGACAGGAGACATGGATTTGATCCCTGGATCAGGAGTGTCCCCTAGAGAAGGAAATGGCAACCCACTCCAGTATACTTGCCTGGAGAATTCCATGGACAGAGGAGCCTGGTGGGCTACAGTCCGTAGGGTCACAGAGAGTCTGATACAAGTGAGCACACAAGCATAAGCACCTCATTTTCCATGGCACTGAAGACATGTGAGACTACCTCATTTCCCACACCCCCTCATAGATGACTTTTTCTAATTTAATGGATGAAGAATTATTTCTTTATTCCTGAATTTCTATAATTTAGCTCTGATTTATTTCTATCTCAGTAACTCTAAATTAAATTTTACAAATAAAACTTATTTCTTTCATTTGGTTATTTAAGTCTTCCTAAACTTTAGTGCATTTTTCCTGTATTACACCTATGAATGATTTAGATTTTGTGTGTGTGTGTGTTAGATGTCTCTACTTAAGAAACACAAGTTACTTTTATGCTGTTTTTTCCTTACTCATCCTTCTTATCCATCATCACTGCTCTAGTTTACATTTTTTTGCCTCTGTCTCTGTGTTCATTTGATTACGTTAAGCCTTTTATACAACATTACTTTTATTCGATTGTAGCCAGGTCTGTCCTGATTTCTGTTATTTAAGAGTTTTCTTATTGTGTCAAAAGTTGTGTGTTTTAGTTCTTTATTTTCTTAGCTTTGCCATTCTCTCTTGCTTTATATTTTGTTGTTATAACATCTCACCTTTGAGCTATCATATTTCTGCTTACTTTAAAAACTTTAAATTTCTTTACTAAAGTCTTTTATAGAGCAAAACACTGGTAGGAAATCAACCAGTGTTTCCTGTATTATGTGTGTTACGGTATAATTTTTTCTGTAGTATATTTGTATGGCTTTTATACCATTTCTTTTTATTTTTAGATACTCATCATCATTGCTTATGATGAATTTAAGTAGCTCCATCCAGATCCTTTTGTTTGTGAAACAGAATTCTTTCTGAGACTTAATATCCTTCTGACATAAATACATTTATCTTTCAGCTAATGTTTACCCTCTCCCTGGCACCATGAGAGGAGAATAATTTCTTGCCATATTGGTTTTGGACTTCACCATTGACATTGATTTTGGACTTTATATTTTATGGCTAATGGGATGTGAGCAAAGATGTCGTGAACAGGCTTTGAATGTGTTTGTATGATGACTTGTCCTTCTGGACTTCCACCTTCTGCTATGAGGGAAAGCTGCTCTATATAGCTGCTAGTTCCAGAATATAGGCATGTGTGGGGCAAAATTAAACCAGCCTCATCCTTGAGCCAATCCAAGACTCTCTCAGTTAAGCCTAGGAGTATCACAACCACCTCACAGACCCATGAGTGAGAAAAATAAATGTCTTTTTTAATTTTGTCCCTCAGTTCATGGGGATGTTTGTTTTTCAGCACTATTATGACAGAAATTGAGTAATACCTCTTTTCATTTTATTTGGAAATAGTTTGTCTATTCCGTTCAAATGGACTGTTTTCAAAGTACTTTTCTAAGGCCTCAGACTATAAAGGTGGGAAAGGGATCGCATAGCTGAGACTAAGACAGACCTAGGTAAGGGACTTGTGTTCTTCTCTCTTCTGAGATCCCATTAAATGTCCTGTATCATGGAGACATCCCACTGTTAGGGCTTCAACATCTTTTCCATTTTAGTACAATGGCATGAAAGATGTTAGACCTTGGTGGCTGTTTTCACTTGGTGACTATGTCCTTGAGGTGGTCTTGCCTTGATGCTTTAGCATTTTAGAGTTTTCTATGATATTTCTCTGGGCCATTTAATCACTGTCTTAATCTACTTGCCCTCAAATTGATAGAGCAATATAAATTCTTAAAGCTTTATTGAGACATATGTTCTTTCCTTGTCACTAGCACTAGGGAAAGAGAATTAAATAGCCATGTCATATTATTTACTTTTAGACACATCTGGATGTTTGGTTTTGGTTTCTTCTTTTAATTATGAAATTGTTTATTCACTTGTTTATTTAATATATATTCATCTTACTAAGCAACGGAGATGAGGACCTCATGGTCCTAGTTTATTTTACAGCCCTAATCTGGAATTCATTTATGTGTCATGTAGAAATGCCAAGTGGAAATTGTAAACAATTAATAGATATAAGTTCAAAATGTATTTTTATATAGGAAGTGCATTGCCTGTTAAAAATAAAAAAGAAACTAGCTGAGAATAACTTTTTTTCTAAAAATATGTTCCTAGTATATATCTCAAGTAGTATTTTAGTTCAACTTGAAATAATCCTCCTTTTAGTACTGTATATGAAAATGTAAAAGATTAAATATTGACATAAACCCATGGTTTTGGTGTTTTTGACTTCATACCATATATTTATATACTGAATAATAGGATGTCTGCTAAAAGTCAATAAAATGAGGTATTTCATTAATATGTCTCACCAGTATATTACACTAGACATAAAAATAAATAATTAAATTTTCTAATGCCACTTTATATACATGAGTCCACTAATTAATACCTCCTTATGCAAGTTATCTTTTTATATTGTAGTGTCTTATTTTTGCTTGATTTAAATCTGACCTAATTTATTAAGGAGGTATGCTAGTATATGACCCAAGTGTTTTCAAATACTCCATTAAGGATGAACTTGAATATTTTTTATATTTAGTACATCAGTAAATAGAGAATAGCTTAGAAGAAGCATCTTTCATCTAAAAATGATAAAGGGATCTATATAAATATTTGCTGGAATTAGTGTGTAGTAGATTAGGTTATGTATTATACAATGATAATATTTATTTTAGAAATCGGTCTTCTGTGCAAAGTCTAGCTTTAATGGGGAGTAGAGGAGGAAGGTAAATGACTATATTGTGTATCAATTTTGCTAGTTTTCTTGTATTATCCCCCTAAATTTATACCTTAAACAAAAAGATGGAAATTTATTCAGCAAAACACAAGCAATCAAACCAAATGAAAGTGATCTGAGTAGCAAGTTATCTTGCTTATAATGTGGAATGGAAGCAAATAAGCATGAATAGAAGAAAATCACCTCTTCTTGATGGCTGGTATGGGGCCGTTTAGTGTTTAAATCAACTTTAATTACTGGCAAGCTGATTTGTTCATTAATGGTTTGCCTGTAGCAACAAAAATAGCACACTTAACAATGTTGTTAAAATACTGTAGGGCAACATCATCTTCTGTCATGGATATTGCCTGGAAGTTCAGTTTAGGTTGATTTACCCAGGATCATTTATTAAATCAGTGGTAACGAAGGTTTCAAATTCTTAGTCTCTGAGTTCTGTTGCTTCTGCTTTCTGAACTGTGCTCTCTTTTAAGTTACTAATATATCATAGATTTTTGTGATTTATTAATTAGTACTGGTGGTGTATTTATGTTATTATTACTGAGTGGTTGGCTGGGATTGGCAGAGACCAAATATTACAAGAAAATGTTCCACATTACCAGGAATTCTAGTGTATATTTTGATTCTTGTTTTGAGTCAGGTCCATGTATATTCCTTTTAGATCAAACAGAGAACATTATATGAATTATTTTAGAGCATTAGAAAGCATTTCAAATTATTTAGATATCTGATACAAAGTAATTTGTTTTATTCCAAGACTTTCTAAGCACAATATTTGATCCACATTTTAGGGATGCCTCAGAAGTGAAAATAAACCTGTGTTTAAAAGCTGACCTGTCTCTTCTGAACAGGCCGTCTTGAGGGGTGCTCGCAGAGTGGAGCTCTCACGGCACTGGGTTAACTGTGACATTTTGAAATGATTGTGGTTGTAGAGCTTCCTGCAGGCAGTTACTGCTTGCTCTGTTAAATTGCACACATTTTTCAGTCAAAGATTTTCCTGGCTGCATCAAAGGTGTTGAGTAACTGTGTTAACCTTGGTGTGTTTTGGCAATAGGAGATCAAGTAAAAGTCAATAAATGTCTCCCACAGCCCTGATAAACTCCAAGGTCACAAACAGAGGTGTTTATGAGCTGTGGGGGACAATTTGGTCAAGTATACGTTTCCCTTCAAATTGCTTATTGCCATTTTAGTGTTAGCAGAACATATTTTAAGTCACTTCTTTGACAGAACATATTGGTTGGCATTGCGTAGGCTTCTGTGTTTTTTAGGAGACAGATGGCAGTCACCCATTTTTGTACACTCTTATCTTTTAGCTTTAAGTATCACATTTACTGGTGAGCTGGACTTTGTTCTAATTTTTTCTTCTTTTCATTTTGAGCAGTCCTATGTTATAATATCTCTTTACAAAGAATTGTTAAGATGGGTGCCTAGGAAGTCATGATTTTAAATAGTTTAAGAAGGAAGAGATTTCTAAAAATGGGTTCAGATCTGTGACTGAGTTGCTTTCTTTTTTTTTTTTTTTCCTTTTTTTAAAAATTAAATTTATTTCAATTAGAGGCTAATTACTTTACAATATCGTATTGGTTTTGCCATACATCAACATGAATCCGCCACGGGTGTACACTTGTTCCTCATCCTGAACCCTCCTCCCTTCTCCCTCCCCGTACCATCCCTCTGGGTCATCCCAGTGCACCAGCCCCAAGCTTCCTGTATCCTGCATCGAACCTGGACTGGCGATTCATTTCTTATATGATATTATACATGTTTCAATGCCATTCTCCCAAATCATCGGCCCCCCTCCACAGAGTCCAAAAGACTGTTCTATACATCTGTGTCTCTTTTGCTGTCTCCCTTTGAATGTGTTGTTTTCATTTCTCTTCTGCCTTGTGAATATTTTAGAAAGATGGTCATAGATATTGTCAACATAGGTACACACCAACTAGAAAAAGCCCTCCATGTTATTCTTTTAGCTTTTTGGAAGTAAAAACCATTAAAAATGTAACAGATTTTACTTGTATTTGTGTCACTCTTTTGAAAAGTATGCTGTCATATATATAAGTTATAAAGAATATAAACATCTCTAAAATTTTAAAATTTAGATATTGGTCAAAATATTATCTTTGGAAATACAAGTTAAAACCTGTGATCCTTTGATATGAATATCAACATAGGTGTATTTTTAAATGAAGTAAAATATAAAATGTTAAGTAATTCATGATTCACTTTTTCCAGTTCTTCTAACACAAAGCAAAAAATGATTTTTTCTAAATTTTAGCACTATATTTTTGTACTTTGGTTATAGAGACTGACATGTAAGTAATGATTTTATTTTCTTGGGAGAAAAAAGGGTTGCTAATTAATTGAAATATACTTAGTTAAGGTAAATGTATTTTTTATCTATTTAGTTATTCTAGAATATATTCCAATTGTTCTTTGGATTTTTGATAGCTACAGGTTACAATACAATCTGACATTCTTTTTTTCCTTTTTATAGTAGCATGTTTGTGGTAATAAATCTGGCTATGTGATGCAATTACTGCTCCTTTAGAACCTCAATTTCTTTGTGCAGTCCAGTTTCTAGACAAAATTATATATAGAAGCTTGGATTGCAGACAATCTTTTTTATAGAATTCATAGCCTCTATTAGTGCTCTGATCAGTTTCCTAAGAATTTCAGAAGTTCTCCCTTTAATCTAGCTCTGAACTGTTTCAGTTCTGGGTTATTCTACTACCACTGCTTCCACTTCTGGTCCAGTTACTTCCTAATCTGGTCCATTATCTTCCAACAGTTGTAATATCACTGAATCTCTTTCACTAAGGCCACAAAAAACTTCTTATTTGCCAAAACTAATGGCTTCTTAATAATTCTTATCCTCTTAAGAATTTTCATGTCTTTGCACTGTGAGGCTATTGACAACCTCTTTCTTTCCCTTCCTTCTTCGGCCTCTGTGACAAGATTTTCTCTGCCGAGACTGCTCTTTTTCAGTCTCCTCCAGGGAAATCTCATCCAGTGCGACAGTTACAACTTCCACTATATGCTGTTGACTCCAGAATTTTTATCTCTGTTGCTGACGTCTTTTTAATTTTAGATCTTTAGTTCCAGTGCTTAGTTGATGGACATAGGCTCTTGAATGTTCCTCAAGCATCTCAAACTTGACCTTCTGTCATCATTCCTAAACTGACATTTCACCACTCTTCATTTTTGCTTCAGGCGTTCATTATTCTGCTTCCCCAACATTTAACCTGGAGGCGAGAAAGCTCTTTTAATCTTCTCTCTCTTCTTAATACTGTACTACCAACAACCAGTCAGTCATCATGTTTGTCAGAAATATATCTCTCAAATCTGCCTTTTCCTTTCCGTTCATTTGTGCAATTACTCATTGCTTCCTGCTTGTCTTACCTGCTGGATAATTATCTTTCTGCTTTCTGTATTACTCCTACTCTAATTTAACCTCTACAATATCCCTAAAATTTTGCTCATTTTAAAGGACTCAATGATGTCCCTTTTCAGATCAAAAATTTTGGCCATATCTTGTTTTAAAGAAAAAGTACTTGTTATTTCTTCCTGGTATTTGAGGCCCTGCACTATTTGTCTTTATAGCCATGGTTATCTTCCCAATGGTGGTGGTGGTTTAGTCCCAATACCTTTCTTCAATCTCCATGTCTCATCTCCATTTTTTAACACCCTGTTGTGTTTTAAACATTTCATCAACAGTATTTTGTTTAGGATAGCATATATTTAGCTGATTTATTGACAAGTCATTACTCATTATACATGTAATAGCTTTATAGCTTTGTCTTTTTTATCCCAGTCAAGATCTCAATTTTTCTCAGCCGAACAGTCTTTGCTCCAGGGGCATCACCTTTTTTAAAATGACATTGGCCAACTTCTGAAATGGTGTAATTTCAGTTTTCAAACAGTCTTATCTCAAGACTCAAACGTGATTCAAAGGCCTTTTATTCTTCCAGTAAGTTAGAGCCTTGGCTCTAGTGATTTGCTGGGGTAGGTGAGGATTGGCTTCTGGATTGCTTTTCATACCCCTCACGTTCTCTGTATCTTCCTTACACTGACTGCTCTAATATGGGGTAGAAAAACAAGAGGAAAAATGTAGTTCTCTTGTTTGCTTAGGAGAAGGTCTTGGCTCTGCCTTATTTGGCTACTTGTCCTTTGGATGTTGTATCAGGTAGTGGCTTCAGCCTGCCCATCAATGAGGGTCTCAGAAAAGCTCTTTGTGCCTCTGCAGTTCCTTGGAAAGTTTGGCCAATTTTTCTGGTTGACCTCCAGCTGTTAGTATCATCATTACATCTTCTTCTGATATGTGAGCCTATCTTTTACAACTCTAGTGCTCTCTAGTGACCTTGCATGTCCTCCAGGGTCAATTCTTAGGTTTGTGGGCATCTGCATCTGTGGGAACAAGGCTTTCATGGGAAAGTGGGCTTCCATCATTCGTTTCTTGACAGTCTTCTTTTCATTTATTTTTCCCTGTTTGGTGGTAGAGTGAGAGTGGCAGGTAGCCCTAGTTATTCCTCAGAAGAAATAGCGTGTGTCCATTTCTTATGTGACCAGGGTAAGATTGCAAGGACACTGACATCCCCAATGTTTATAAGTTAGAGTTCCTTTCTCTAGCTCTTTGATAGACTCTTTTAGTGACCACTGTTCTTCTAAAAGAAGAATGGTGTTCTATAGAACACTATTAGAATCCTATAATAGACAGTGTAGAATTTTTTTTGGAGCAGGAATTGGCAACCCACTCTAGTATTCTTGCCTGGAGAATCCCATGGACAGAGGAGCCTGGCAGGCTACAGTCCATGGGGTTTCTAGTGTCAGACTTGACTTAGCGGCTAAACCACAAACATACTATTATGTTTGCTACTAGCTATATGTGGGTATTGAGAACTTGAAATCTGAGTACTCTGAATCAGTATATATATATATATATATATATATATATATATATATACTAAAAGTATAAACCATGCATCAGATTTCAAAGACAGGATAAAAAAAATATATATTTTCTATTTCAAAATATCAAATGTTGAAAATATTTTGATTATATCATTCAGGCATTATGTTATTAAATTAATTTAACCTATTTCTTTTAAAATTTTATTAGTTTTATGAGAAAAGTAAATTTTTCTCCTAAGACATGTTTTTAAATTAAGAATTTTATTTTTTTCTTTTTATAATTTTATTAACATGACAGAAAATTTTAAATTATATTTGTCACCCATGCTATATTTCTATTGGATAATATGGATATAAGGGATAGGAAATGTCAGTTAAATCCTACTGTTGTGAATTCTGATAATTTAGAATGGAGATACTTGGCATCTCTTGTGTTTAGCTTTCAATGTTTTCTAACAAATCAGAGACCACAGGAGTAATCCCACCAACAGTAACAAAGAAATCTGTTCTTTTAAAAAATCTATTGAAAAGTTTGTAGTATTTATTTGTACTTTTCAGTTCTGAGAAAAATGGGTCAAGAATTGATTTGGTCTATATATTGGGCCAACTGGTCATATCACCCAAGTATTAGTATTAAATGAAAGCAAAGAAAGATTTTTGAATTTGCAATCTTAATGAACATTGAAATGAATGGGAAAATCTTAATGAAAATCAATCAATGCTAAGACCAGAAGTCAGCATATTATTAGGAAGTTTTGTGACAAATTTTAATGATGTGCTATAAATTGTTTTCATTATGCTTGTTAGTACTACCAAAATATTGCAGTTATTTTTCTAAACTAATCTAAAAATAAATCCTATCCTGTGATTAAGGTTTGAGGGTTGAGCACTGCTTTTAGCACTAAAATAATATTGTTTAAATATACTTATGTGAATGGGGTGATAGGTTATCTTACTAAATAGAATTCACATGTTTCTTTTATATCTGCTAAAATGAAAACATTTATTAAATAAATCATCATTAACTGTAGAATTATATTAATTTATCTTTTTAGAAAGCCATACTGAATTGGTATAAGAACAAGAAACTCTAGCAATGTAACTTCTATTCCCTTCTTATAGTCATTATGAAATTTAAACACTTACTTAAAATGAAGTTGTCCTTTTCCTTCTGCCTAGATGTCATATCTTCTTGGTGAAAAATGTCTAAAAATATCCTTTTCCCTACCTAATTAAGTGTATATGAGAGTATGCTATAATTGGTATTCTGATTGCACTCAGATTCCTCATCATATCCATTTTTGTTTCAATACTATCATTATCATAGTTTTACATTATTATACTTGAAGACTTATGATATATGCAGATAAACTTGTAAAAGATGAGAGTTGTAATTCTGGGTCTCAGAAAAAAAAATACACATGAGTGGTTCTGAGAGGAAATTTAAGCATAAAATAAAAAAAATAGAAATAACTAATAATAGTAAATGCTAATACTAATAAGAAATATATTGGTGATCTCCCTAAACCCAAAATTGAAAATTTTAAAGTTTCAATATTATTGACCTGGATTTGCAAAGAGTCGGACACGACTAAGCGACTGAACTGAACTGAATCTCTCTTATCTGACACTAGTAAAAAGGTTTATGTTTTTAAATGTCAACTAGATTTCAGATATCAAGCATGAAAAATAGGAAAGGGTTCAGGTTTTGTTCTTTTGTTTTTCTCTTGAAGGATTTATAATATAATGGAAAATTCTTTGAAAGAATAAAGCTCATGATTGAGGTAACTCTGACTCTTTTTCAGCTGCTCTTTTGAGCTCCTAACTGCTGACCACAACATGCTGCTTAACAGTCAGTCATTTCAAAGGAATATTTCTTTAAAAAGAGTATTTCTAGGGAAGATAAAAACACTTTAAAATACATGTAATTTAAAAAATAAGTACATAGACTTTATAAACAATAGTGTGCTATCATGGACAGAGAAGCCTGGTGGCTGTTTATCGGGCCACAAAGAGACAGACATGGCTGAGCAGCTAAACAATACTAAACAACAAATATATATATACATATATATGTATATATATGCACATTTATACACATATATATAAGGGGCTTCCCAGGTGGCAATAGTGGTGAAGAACCCAGCTGCCAAAGCAGGAGATGTAAGAGACACGGGTTCAATTCCTGGGTCAGGAAAGTCATCTGGAGGAGGACTTGTCAACCCACTCCAGAATTCTTGTCTGAAGAATCCCATGGACAGAAGAGTCTTGCGGGTTACAGTCCATAGGGCTGAAAAGAGTTGGACATGACTGAAGTAATTTAGCACACATGTGCACATACATAAACATTTTTTCCAGCTAAAAATGTTTATTAATTCTGAAAAATAGTCCAGAATTGTTCATAAGCCAAAGCATCATCAGTTAATATAAATTGAGCATTTGTTTTAAAATGGACAAGCAAGATAAAATACTGTGATATAGAATCAGAGACTAATAAAGAAAATAAAGAGAAATTACATGGCCTTCTACTCTCTATAACAAGGACATAAAACATAGGGAAGACAGAAGGCTTATGAAAATCTCTGAACTTTTTAGAAATCTGATATTGAGATCTCCATGATGACACACCATCTTCAGTCCCCTGTGCGCAACTTAGGTTGCTTCAGTCGCGTCTGACCCTTTGCGACCCCATAGACTATAGTCCTTCAGGCTCCTTTGTCCATGGGATTTCCCAGGCAAGAATACTGGAGTGGGTTGTCATGCCCTTCTCCAGGGGATCTTCCCTGCCCAGGGATCGAAACTGCGTCTCTTATGTCACCTACATTGGCTAGTGGATTCTTTACGCCTGGTGCCACCTGGGAAGCCCAAGAGGTTAAGTACCCACTATGTACCAAATAACTACCCTGTTTTTATGTCCTTGTTGTTATAGCTGTCACTTAGTCACTAAGTTGTATCTGACTCTTTTGTGACCTCATGGACTGTAGCCTGCCAGGTTTTTCTGTCCTTGGGGTTTCCCAGGCAAGAATACTGGAGTGGGTTGCCATTTCCTTCTCCAGGGGATCTTCACGACCCAAGGATCAAACCTGCGTCTCCTTCTTGGCAGGAGATTCTTTACCACTGAGCCACCTGGGAAGCCCCTTTTATGTCCTTAGTCAACCTGAATATCTTGAAATGGTATCTCCTCTTGCAGTTTGTTAGATATTGAAAAAAGTTATAATTTATGCTGTAATTTAGCTTTCTTTCCAGAAAAAAAAAAATCTTTAAAATGGGATACTCATTGGGGAGAAATAGAGATGATTCTCAAGATAAATTATTTATTAGATTTTATATTTATTTCCATGCTTTGCTTCAACAATTTTGCAACTCAGGTTGATGACACTTTAAAAGTGGTTGACAAAGATAGATTCCTATTCATGTGTGCCTAGATTAGTGGAGTGGCAGCTATAGGTTGGATTTCAGAATTTTATTTGTAAGAAACAGATTTGGTATTTACCCTTCATAGCTGAAAATCAAACAAACATGTTACAGCACCGAATAACTGTACAGTTTTCCTGGTGGGTGTATATCAGGGTATGGACCTCCAGAATTTATTCTAAAATATTCTCCAGGGAAAACTCATATAGCCAGTTGAAAGCAGTCCTGAATCCTCATTGGTGAATCAGTTCTACAGGTACTTTACATACTAGCCTTATTTTTTTTTTAAATGGCTCATTGAAATTTACATACCTAAGATTTTACTTTCAATCTTATCATGTATGGACTGTATTTTAATAGACTACATTATCTTACTGGGTAACTTCAAAGGCTGATATTAATATTTATAGTTTATTTTTTATATATTTAGTGATAATCTTTCCATGCTTGATAGAATTTATCTCTTGTTTCTGAAGTGCTTTGAAAATCAGCCAGGTTAATTTAGGCACCTAAAGCTATAAGCAAATAATAACTTCTGTGTTTAAAGAGATATCATCAATTCTAACTTGTTCATATTAATAATCCTTTTCCTCTTCTCTGTCTCTACTGATATTTCCTAAATAATTCCAACAATCTTCTAAGAAATCCAATGTCCTGCCTTCAGTATTTCATTATTTATTATAATTGATTCACAGAATGTCTTCCTAGGGGGTGTTCGGGAAAAGGAACTCTGATCCCTTTTGTTAAGTAAAAGGTTTAACCTTTATAACATGACATTCAGAAAAGTTAATGATAGGAATTTAATTTACCTATTAGTCCCATATCTCAACATTCAATTCATCCAACTTAACAGGGTCAATTAAACATCCATGCTTTTATTCTTATTTTTCTAACGAATATGCTCTTCTAGTTTCTGCTTCAGATTTGCAAGAACCAACTGAAATGTGATTTCTTCTTTCAAATTGTCTTCTGATTGTACCAAAAAGACCTTTCTTCTCTCTCTCATATGGTTCTTGGAAAATACATAGATTTTAAAGTATTCATATTATATTGTGATTATTAGTTTATATGTATTAGGTAACCCAGAAGTGAGCATCTTCTGACTTCTTGAATCTTAGATAAAATACAAGTAAAAACAAGGATTTTATAGACCTCATGATGTCCCCTAAGTCTTGTGATTATATAGCACCATGCTCTAAGTCTCGTTTGAAGTTGATTTCACAAAACACTTATTTGTCCCAATGTTACAATACAGACTCCATTCTTCTCCCAGTATCACACTTCCTTCTCATTGTAACTGAATCACTTATTTCTTAGGAGACTTAGGTGTATTGTTTGTATAGGCCTAGGTCTCATCATCTTTCATGCCATTTCCCCTGACTTTCATGCATAGCAAAATATGATTATGTGAAGACATTGAAATACTTGTTTTGCATATGTAATTCTGTGGAAGTTGTCTCTAGTTTTACATCGTAGAGGACCAAACCTTACAGAAGATTAAAATGAAGCCTATAGTAGAGATATTTTAAAGAAATATCAAAAAAGGAAATGATCTAAAAAAGAAAGCTAAGTCCTTTTTGATAGAAGTTAGATGAAAGTTGTTTTCCTTCCAAGTTTCCTGCAATTTTCTTTAAGCCCTAGGACTGTACACAATTTATACTACATTAGAGAGTTAATTTTATGTTTCTTATTTCTGAATAACTTGGGGAGAGGTAAACTATTTATCTTTGAATATTCCCAAAAGTGTAATTCCTGAAAGATGGCAGTCAGAATTTTCATGAATAAATATTTATTGAATAAATCTACTCCTAAAACAAAATCTCCATTTTGGTCTTATCTATTTATTAGTAAATATTTGACTTACTACATATTATTATTGTATGCTCACAATCCTCACATTGTGTCAGAAATAACTGAAGGATTTTAGAGGACCTCAGCCATTGAAAAATGATTTTGGACTTTGGCTTTCAATAGTAGTGAAATGGGTAATTTGGACCAACTCTTCCATCAAAAATAATGATTCTGGAAAAAAATTGTAAGATATCCTAAATTACTGAAGCTATGAGAAGGTAGTGGAAAGCTCAATAAAATAAAATCAGCAATTTGCCAAGTATGACTAAATATACAAGAAGAGGGAAAAATATAATATTAGAACACAAAAAGGAAAATGAATATAGACTCAGAAGAGATTAAATATTTGAATATACTATATCAACTTATACTGATACATTTGCAAACCTAGGAAAATGGGAAAATTTGTAATAAGGTAAAAATTAACAAAAATCTGAAAACCTAAATGGATTAATAACTATGGAAGAAACAAACATGGTCATTAAATGCCTCTCATCACTAACCACCCCTTCCCTTGACAAATGTATCAACCTCTTTGTGTCCTGATACTTTTACTATGTGGAAATTTCTTTCACATGAACTTAATTAACATGGCAGAGTCAGCCCCACAATTCAAGTCTAAGGTCAAATATCATTAAATAAAGAAACGTCATCTGGCTATATTTTATAATTATATACTATCCCTGTTGTCAGTTCTCTCTTCATTGAGTTGTCTTATTTTCTTCACAACCTTTGACAATATCTACAGGTATATTAGTTTTTGAATTCATTTATTTATTTACTTGTTTATCACAACTTCTCTACTACAGATAATGCCATAAAAGCAAGAACTTCATCAATATTTTCCACTACTTTATCACTAGGACTTTTATCCCCAGAATGTAATCTATCATATTAAAAGCATGTCATAAAAAAGTTATTGAATGAATGAATTTCAATTAAAATGGGAAAAAAATGAGGATCTTTAATAAAGTTGCCATTATGAAATATTATAAGAGATTCTGACCAATGAAATAATACAGGGAACACAGGGGATATAAATATAGGGATAGATCAGATACAGATCATTATTTTCGTATGTTTTTACTATTAGGTAGGAAAAAGAAAACATTAATCCACAGGTATAGGAGAGAGTTTGTCAAGATGGAAATATATGAAATCAACACACATACACACAATTTTTCTTATATAGTAACAAATTAATTATTAAACATAATGGGAATCTGTGGCATTCTCAATAGCAACAAATACTACAAAATAATTAAGAGTAACAAGAAATGCACAAGAATTTTATAGAAAAAATCTGAAAACTTTTGCTGATGGATATTACAGTCCTAAATGAGTGGAGAAGTATTCTATTATTACAAATAAAATGTTTCCCTATTTTAAAGACTCTTTATATTAATATGTAGGTGAATTCAACTCCAAGAAAGTCATAAAAGTATTCCTCACAGGACTCAAAACATTCTAAAAGCACATGCATAATATATATTGATAAGCATGCACTACTAAAATCCAAATATTTTATTGTTGAATCAAGCTCTGTCATATCCGACTCTTGGCAAACCCATGAATGGCTACACACCCGGCTTCCCTGTCCTTCCCTATCTCCCGGAGCTTATTTAATTGAGTCAGTAATGCCATGCAATGTTCTCATCCCCTGTCGTCCCCTTCTCCTTTTGCCCTCAATCTTTCCCAGGATCAGGGCCTTTTCCAATGAGTTGACTCTTTACATCAGGTGGCCAAAGGATTGGAGCTTCAGCTTTAGCATTAGTCCTTCCAATGAATATTCAGGGATGATTTCCTTTAGGATTGACTGGTTTGATCTTGCTGTCCAAGGGACTCTCAAGAGCCTTCTCCAGCACTACCATTTGAAAGCATCAATTCTTTGGTACTCAGGCTTTGTTATGGTCTAACGCTCACATTTGTACATGGCTACTGGAAAAACCATACCTTTGACTAGATGGACCTTTGTCAACAAAGTGGTGTCTCTGCTGTTTAATATGCTCTCTAGGTTTGTTATAGTATTTCTTCCAAGGAGCAAGCGTCTTTTAATCTCATGGCTGCAGTCACTGACTGCAGTGATTTTGGAGCCCCAAAAATAAAGTCTATCACTGTTTCCAATTTTTGCACATCTATTAGCCCATGAAGTGATGCCATGATCTTTATTTTTTGAATGTTAAGTTTTAAGCCAGATTTTTCACTCTCTTTCACTTTTACCTTTATCAAGAGGCTCTTTAGTTCCTCTCACTTTCTGCCATTAGAGTGGTATCATCTGCATATTTGAGGTTATTGATATTTCTCTTGGCAATATTGATTCCAGCTTGAGTTTCATCCAGCTTGGCATTCTGTATGGTGTATTCTGTGTGTAAGTTAAATAAGCAGGGTGATGATATACAGCCTTGACGTACAACTTCTAAAATTTGAATGAGTCCATTGTTCCTTGTCTGGTTTTAACTCTTGCTTCTTGACCTGCATACAGGTTTCACAGGAGCAGGTAGGGTTTTCTGGTATTCCCATCTCTAAGAATTTTCCAGTTTGTTGTGATCCA
This sequence comes from Bubalus bubalis, assembly GCF_019923935.1. NCBI lineage: Eukaryota > Metazoa > Chordata > Mammalia > Artiodactyla > Bovidae > Bubalus > Bubalus bubalis. The sequence continues at coordinate 44,440,694 of NC_059173.1, forward strand.
CACAGTGAAAGGCTTTAGCATAGTCAATGAAGCATAAATTGATGTTTTTCTGGAGTTTCTTTGCTTTTTCTGTGATCCAGTGGATGTTGGAAATTTGATATCTGGTTCCTCTGCCTTTTTTACAACCAGCTTGTACATTTGGAAGTTCTCAGTTCAAATACTGTTGAAGCCTATCTTGAAGGATTTTGAGCATTAACTTGCTAGCATATGAAATCAGTGTTGTGCGGTAGTTTGAACATTCTTTGGTATTGTCTTTCTTTGGTATTGCCTTTCTTTGGTATTGGAAGGACAACTGACCATTCCCAGTCCTCTGTTTTATAAAATATTATATAAAACAATTTAATTGTATTGTTTTTGATGCAGTATTGCACAAATATGATATGAGAAATAACCTAACAAATATAGTAGAGATTGAATACATAATGAAGAGAACATTTCCAATGAATGAAGAAACACTTACCAGTCTATAAATAGTACTGGGGCTATTTTCTAGTACATAAAAACATTCATGCAGAAAAATAAGTAAGGTATTAATAAATAAATTATGAATAACTCAATATAAAATTATGGAAAAATATAACAATATATACAGGACATCCCAGGTGGTGCTAGTGGTAAAGAACACACCTGCCAATGCAAGAGATATAAAGAGATGCAGGTTCCATCCCTGGGTCACGAAGATCCCCTGGAGAAGGAAATAGCAACCCATTCTAGTATTCTTTCCAGTAGAAACCCTTGGACAGAGGAGCCTAGTGGGCTACAGTCCACAGAGTTGCAAGAGTCAGACATGACTAAAGAGACTTAGCATGTGCATAACAATATATACAGGGGTAACGATGAAGTGCAGTATATTAAATTAAACATTATTTATGAAGTAATTAAGGAAATAGCAATTGAAACAAGAAGAAAACATAATTCTTCTGCTTGATCTTCACTGCTTTTGTTAGGCTTTCCTCCTGTTTAAGTTGCTTCTTGTTTCATCAAATTTAAATATGCATTTCTATTTCTAAATTCTCCTTGCAGGTTTGAGAAGATTTCTAAAAATGCAAGAGAACCTGCCAAACTTATTCTACCATTTAAACTTGGGAAGTCAACCTTTTGTTCCTGGTTTCTCTAAAGTTGCTAGTTAAATATTAGTTAAGAATTCAATTATTAAAAGAAAACAAAAAGCTGATTTGTGGACTAAGAATTATGTAAAGAATACACTAAAGGTTTGGTAATCTTAATTTTAAAGTAGGCTAGACTATATATACAAAAGTTAATTGCCATTTCATTTGTGTAATTCCTCAAAAAGTTACTCCTCTCAAATTTTAAATAACTCTTTTTAGATCACATTTAGATCACATTAAGTTATGTTCTAGAATAAGGAATGCAATTATAATAAATATCAGCTTAGTACTTACACGTATGAAATTGTTTTAGTGCAAGTACAAAGTTTATCTTTAGGGCTTATTAGTTATCTGTCTTGGCAACCCACTCCAGTGTTCTTGCCTGGAGAATCCCAGGGACTGGGGAGCCTGGTGGGCTGCCGTCTGTGGGGTCGCACAGAGTCGGACACGACTGAAGCGACTTAGCAGCAGCAGTTACCTGTCTTACAACATTTTAACTCAGTTGAACATATTTAACAAAATGAATCATTTAAAAATCTCAAAGAATTCACAGAAAAACCCATTATAGGTGATTTAGAACATTCACAGAAAGTTCACTTCCTTTTAGTATTAGCAAGGGAACAAAACAAACTAATGATATTAAGATACCATATAGTAATTGCCTTTGCCTCCAAATAAACCATTAAGTCCCAATAAATAATTAAAGCAAACAGTCTTTCTCCAAATGCAGTGTTTAGGGAGCTGTGATTAAAAATTTCTAGGAGTCATTATTAGTTTATTTTTTATTGTGGCAAAAATCACATAATGTGATTTCTACCTTCTTATATTTTTAAATGGACTGCACAATATTGTAAATTATATGCACATTATACAGTAGATCTCTAGAATATTTTCATTTTGCATGACTGAAACTCTAAACCAATTGCACAGCAACTCCTCGTTTCCCCCTCTCTTCAGACCTTGGCGACCGCTATTCTATTTTCTGCTTCTAAGAGTCTAGTATTTTCGATGCCTCCTATAAATGGAACCATGTGGTATTTCTAACTTCTGTCGCTGGCTTATTAAACTTAGCATAATGTCCTCCTAGCTCATCTATGTTGTCACATATAACAGAATTTTCTTTTTTTTAAGGCTGACAAATATTTTATAGTACATAAGCTACATTTTCTTTATCTGTTCATCCCTCAATGGATGTTTAGGAGTTTCTACCTCTTGTCTATAGTGAATAATGCTGTAATGAATGTAAAAATATAAAAATCTCTTCAAGATTCTGATTTCGATTATTTTATGTAAAATATCAAAAATTGGAATTGCTAGGAACATATGCTAATGCTATTTTAATTTTTTTGGTAGAACCTCAATACTAATTTCCATAATGGCTGCTGAATTTTCCATTCCAACCAACAAAAGGGCTTTAATTACTAATATCTTCACCAACACTTGTTATTTTCTGTTTATATATATATATATATATATATATATATATATATAAAAAATGGGCATTATAACAGGTGTGATGTAATATCTCATTGTGATTTTGATATTCCCTTTGTTGTTCAGTCCCTCAGTTGTGTCCAACTCTTTGCAACCCCATGGACTACAGCATGCTAGGCTTCCTTGTCCTTCATCATCTCCCTAAGCTTGCTTTTACTCAAGTCCATTGAGTTGGTGATGCCAAACCATCTGGTCCTCTATCATCCCCTTCTCTTTCTGCCCTCAATCTTTCCCACCATCAGAGTCTTTTTGCATGAGTCACCTCCTCGCGTCAGGTGGCCAAAAATCAGAGCTTCAGTTTCAGTATCAGTCCTTCTAATGAATATTCAGTGTTGATTTCCTTTAGGATTGACTGGTTGGATCTTGCTGCAGTCCAAAGGACTCTTAAGAGTCTTCTCTAACACAATAGTTCAAAGGCATCAATTCTTCGCCATTCAGCCTTCTTTATGGTCCAACTCTCACACGCATGCATGACTACTGGGAAAACCATAGTTTTGGCTGTACAGACTTTTGTCAGCCAAGTAATGTCTCTGCTTTTTAATATGCTGTCTAGGTTGGTCATAGCTTTCTTCCAAGGAGCAAATATCCTTTAATTTCATGGCTTTACTCACCATCTGCAGTAATTTTGGAGCCCAAGAAAATAAAGTCTCTCAACTCTTTCCATTATTTCCCCATCTATTTGCCATGAAGTGATTAGATTGGAAGTCATGATCTTAGTTTTTTGAATCCTGAGTTTTAAGCCAGTTTTTTCACTCTCCTCTTTCACTTTTCATCAAGAGGCTTTTTAGTTCCTCTTTGCTTTTGTCATTAGGGTGGTGTCATCTCCTTATCTGAAGTCATGGATATTTCTCCCCACAGTTTTGATTTCAGCCTGTGCTTCATCTAGCCTGGCATTTCACATGATGCACTCTGCATATAAGTTAAATAAGCAGGGTGACAATATACCGCTTTGACATACTCCTTCCCAATTTTGAACCAGTCCAGTTCTAACTGTTGCCTTCTGACCTGCATACAGGTTTCCCAGGAGGCAGTAAGGTAATGATTAATGATGGTGAGTGTCTTTTCATATATCTGATGCCATTTAAATGTCTTCTTTGGAGAAGTGTCTATTTAAATCCTTTACTCATATTTAAATCAAATTATTTATTGTTTGCTTAATGAGTTGTAGGAGTTCCTTATACACTTTAGAGTTTAACTCCTTATCATTTGATTTTCAAATATTTTCTTCCATTAACTAGTTATCGTTCATTCTATTGATTGTTTCCTTTAGTCTGCAGAAACTTTTTAGTTTGATATATTTCCCTTGTCTATTTTTGCTTCTTTTGTTTGTATTTTTGGTGTCATATCCAAGAAACCATTGTTGAGATGAATGTTATGATGATTTCCCCCTCTGTTTTCTTCTAGAAGTTTCATGGTTTCAGATCTTACATCTAAGTCTTTTTTTTTTTTAATTTTATTTTATTTTTAAACTTTACATAATTGTATTTGTTTTGCCAAATATCAAAATGAATCTGCCACAGGTATACATTGAGCTTATTTGTAACTATTATTTTTGTTCAGTTGTGTCCCATTCTTTGTGACCCCATGGACTGCAGCATGCCAAGCTTCCCTGTCCTTCACTATCTCTCGGAGTTTACTCAAACTCATGTCCATTGAGTCAGTAATGCCATCCAACCATCTCTTCCTCTTTCATCCCCTTCTCCTCCTGCCTTCAATCTTTCCCAATATCAGGGTCTTTTCTAATGAGTCAACTCTTCGCATCAGGTGGCCACAGGATTGGAGCTTCAGCTTCAGCATCAGTCCTTCCAATGAATATTCAGGGTTGATTTCCTTTAGGATTGACTGGTTTGTTCTCCTTGATTTTCAAGGGACTCTCAAGAGTCTTCTCCAACACTACAGTTCAAAATCATCAATTATTTCATGTTTAGCCTTCTTTATGGTCCAACTTTCACATCCATACATGACTACCACAACTGAACTCATGATGGTAGTGTAGTCGCTCAGTATGTCTGACTCTTTGTGAACCCCGTGAACCAGACTGCAAGGCTCCTCAGTCCATGGTATTTTCCAGGCAAGAATACTGGAGTAGGTAGCCATTCCCTTCTCCACAGATCTTCCTATCCCAGGTATTGAACCTGGGTCTCCTGCTTTCAGGCAGATTCTTTACCCTCTGAGTTACTTGGGTACCCCAATTTTAAGTATGGAATACATGAATGTTCCCATTCATCCTTTTGTATGTGGTTATTCAATTTTGAAGAGACTCTTGTTTTCCTATTGTATAATCCTGGTACTCTTGTCAAAGATCATTTGATCCTGTGTGTTTCAGTTTATTTCTGGGACCTCTCTTCCATTTATCTATGTCTATCTTTATGTCAGTACCATAATTGTTTTGATTATTGTTGCTTTGACTATATTTTGAAGTCAGAAAGTTTGAAGCCTCCATTTTTGTTCTTCTTTTTTGAAATTGAGTATTCAGTTTTATTTGTGATTCCACACAAATTTTTAGAAATTATTTTTTCAAAAAAAACATTGGAATTTTGATAGGGATTGCATTCAGTTTGCAGATCACATTGGATAGTATGGATGTTTAAACAATATTAGATCTTTTAGTTCATGAAAATGGGATATCTTTTCATTTCTGTATATCACCCTGCTTATTTAACTTATATGCAGAGTACATCATGAGAAACGCTGGACTGGAAGAAACACAAGCTGGAATCAAGATTGCCGGGAGAAATATCAATAACCTCAGATATGCAGATGACACCACACTTATGGCAGAAAGTGAAGAGGAACTCAAAAGCCTCTGGATGAAAGTGAAAGTGGAGAGTGAAAAAGTTGGCTTAAAGTTCAACATTCAGAAAACGAAGATCATGGCATCTGGTCCCATCACTTCATGGGAAATAGATGGGGAAACAGTGGAAACAGTGTCAGACTTTATTGCTGGGGGCTCCAAAATCACTGCAGACAGTAATTGCAGCCATGATATTAAAAGATGCTTACTCCTTGGAAGGAAGGTTATGACCAACCTAGATACCATATTGAAAAGCAGAGACATTACTTTGCCAACAAAGGTTCGTCTAGTCAAGGCTATGGTTTTTCCTGTGATCATGTACGGATGTGAGAGTTGGACTGTAAAGAAGGCTGAATGCTGAAGAATTGATGGTTTTGAACTGTGGTGTTGGAGAAGACTCTTGAGAGTCCCTTGGACTTCAAGGAGATCCAACCAGTCCATTCTGCAGGAGATCAGCCCTGGGATTTCTTTGGAAGGAATGATGCTAAAGCTGAAACTCCAATACTTTGGCCACCTCATGCAAAGAGTTGACTCATTGGAAAAGACTCTGATGCTGGGAGGGATTGGGGCAGGAGGAGAAGGGGACGACAGAGGATGAGATGGCTGGATGGCATCACTGACTCGATGGACGTGAGTCTCAGTGAACTCCAGGAGTTGGTGATGGACAGGGAAGCTTGGCGTGCTGCGATTCATGGGGTCGCAGAGTCAGGCACGACTGAGCGACTGAAATGAACTGAACTAATATTCTTTAATTTCTTTCAGGATTTTGTAGTTTTCAGTGTACTCGTCTTTCTGTTTTTTTGGGTAAGTTTATTCCTAAGTATTTTGTTCTTTTTGATGTTATTGTAAATGGGATTGTTTTTCTTCATTTCCCTTTCATGTTGTTTATTCTTGGTGTTAGAAACACAACTGACTTTTGCATGTTGATTTTGTATTCTGTAACTTCTGAATTCAATTATTAGTTCTAATAGGTTTTGTGTGTGTGTGTGAAATCCTAAGAGTTTTCTAGAAATATGATCATGGCATCTGCAAAGAGAGGTAATTTACTTCTTTCATCCCAGTTTGGATGCCTTTTCCTCCTCTTTCTTGTGTGATTGCTCTAGCTAAGATTTCCAAAACTATGTTGAATAAAATGGCAAAAATGAGCATCCCTGTCTTGTTCCTCATCTTAGAGGAAACACTTTCATCACTGAATGTAATTTAGCTGTGGGCTTTTCATACATAGCCTTGATTATGTTGAGGTAATTACCTCCTATTCCCAGTTTGTTGATTGTCTTTATCATGAAAGTGTGTTAAATCATGTCAGGTGTTTTTTTCTGTATCTAAATGAGATGATCATATGGTTTTTATCCTTCCTTCTGTAAGGATAAAAGGATATGGTGCATCACTTTGATCAATTTTCATGTATTGAAGCATACTTTCATCTTGGAGGTAAATCCCACTTGGTTGTGGTGTATGATTCATTTAAGGTGCTTTCAGATTTGTTTTTTGGTATTATTGAGGATTCTTGCATCTATATCAGGAATATCTGTTTGGGGTTTGGTTTGGTTATGGTTTGCAGTTTTCTTGTAGTATTTTTTTCTTGCTTTGGTATCAGACTAATGTCCTCCAAAATTTAGTTTGGATGTGTTTTCTTCTCTTTGATATTTTGGAATAGTTTGAGAAGGATTGTTATTAATTCTTCTTTAAATATTTGGTAGATTTCTCCAGGAAAGCCATCTGGTCCTAGGCTTTTCCTTATTGGAAAGTTTAGTTTACTGATTCAATCTCCTTAATAGTCATAAGTCTGTTTAGACTTTCTTGTATTCATGATTCAGTCTTTTTAGGTTGCATGTTTCTAGAAAGTTATGTATTTTGTTTAGATTCTTCTATTTATTGGTGACTAATTGTTCATAGTAATATTTTATGGTTCTTTTTAAATTTTTTCTGGTATCATTAGTAATGTGTCATTTTATCATTTCTGTTATTATTTGAGGCTTTTTTTCTTGGTCTAACTAAAGGTATATCAATCTGTTAATATTTTCACAACACTGACTCAGTTTTATTGACATTTTTTTTCTATTTTTTTCTAGTGTTTATTTTTTAAAAAATTTCTTCTATAATTTTTTTTATTTTATTGCTTATGGTAATTTTAGATTTAGTTTATTCTTCTTTATTTTTTGATGCTGAAATTTATGTTTATTTGAGACTTTTAGTATAGATGTTTACCTGAACTTTGCTCTTAAGTAAATTTCCTTTCTGGTAATGCTTTTGGTACATCCCATAAGATTTGGCATGTTGAGTTTTCAATTTCATTTCCTCAGTATTTTCTACTTTCCCTTTTTATTTCTTCTCTGACCCATTAAGGGAATCGAACTGTCAAACAGAATGAGCTAGATAAAAAATAGAATGTATCAATAGTTGGTGGGATAAACCCAAGACCTATAGTGAACCATACTTGTTCATTCCACTGATTTTACATTAATTCATAGAAATCAACCAGTCATAGCCTATTCAATATAAATGATTATTCAGTATAAAATTATCCAATTAATCTGCAGTAAATTTCCCCAATGCACATACCATTCACACACTTATTCCTCTGGAATGGTGATAAACAATCACAGTGTACCTTAATCTCAGGAAATTACTTACAAAGTTTCCTGCAGACATGGATGTACTCTGTCTCTCATGCTTATGAGATTACCACTGTACATTCCATCCAGTATGAGATCCTCATGACCTTGAACCAGCAGGTGATCAATCAATCAATGAACCAACCAATCTACCAACAAGGGTTATTTTATTGACTTGGGTGATTCATTTTGAACATCAAAGGAATATTGGATTACTAAGAACATACCAGAAATGACACTATTTGGAACTCTGGGAACACAAGGAAATTCTGGGATAACTTGTGTTACATTCATGTCATATAAGATAGGGCACATTATCACAACACAAAAGCAGTTGAACCACTGAAGATTCATATCCTTCTTGAATATAGGTTTGACTCACCTAAGAAGGTAAAGAATCCCAACTGCTGAGTTGTTGGTTCAGGGCTACAGGATCATCAACTGTGTAGAAAAAGATAAGTTATAAATATCAACTATGTTACCTGTTATAAAGTTGCTGTTACTTGAGGCCATTTTGCATATTTTATTTCTTGATGTGTATATGTACATCTTTTCCTCTCCTCTTTTCTTTTTTATTTAATGATATTATTCATGGTTACCTTTAAAACAGCCTTTAGTTTTCAGATGTGAATGTCACTGAATTTGAGGAGTGATTAATATTGCCTTAAGATGGGTACCATGGCTAACATTCATAAATGAATTTAAAAATTGTTAGGGATTTCTGTTTCCCATTTTTAGGGATAAGGAGAGAGTGACCATGATTGTTTGAAAGATAGTTACATCTTGTACAGCACTTTAGTATAGTTGTACTTATGATTAAGTATGTGAGGAAGGGTGTTTATAGATGCTGAATAAGTCAGAGAGCTAACTGACTCAATTATTAAGCTATTGTTCCTTGATTCCAAACCCTACTTTCCAAATTTTGTTCTGTGATGCTGAGTTCAGACCCTGCAAAGCTACATTTTGTCTTTGCCAGCTGGCTTCTCTTAGTTTCTTCCAATGGGTTAGACTAAGGAAGTGGGAAGGTAAAAGAGAGAAGGGAATTACTCCTTCCTATTTAATTGGTCCTGTCAGCATGCTCCATCAGTTGATTTTTATCCAAGACATCAGTTGTTGTTTGTTGTTTAGTCCCTAAATCCCATCTGACTCTTTGTGACTCAATGGACTGTAACCCGCCTGGGTTTTCTGTCCATGGGATTTTCCAGGGAAGAATACTGGACTGGGTTGCCATTTCCTTCTCCAGATGTAGCTATGAATTCTGGGAGTTCCTTCTTCTAAGTTAAGATTCTGAAGTACCACAAGAAAAAGCCTTTCTTCAAAGTTCTGCATCCAGCTCCATGAGGTTCCTTTCCCAGGCTTCTGCAAACTTAAGTTCAGAGAACCCCAAATTTTCTTTTTGTCTCTCACCCCTAAGGAGAGTAGCCACATTCTGCACATAATTCCTCCATCTTACCTCAGTATTTTTTGTTCTTTTGGCCATCAGTGTCTATTCATACAACCATCTATAATAAATGATTTCTATTAAAATAAGTAGGTATTTTTCTTTCAGTGGACATTGATTATTACAATCAATCACTGAGACTAGTATGTTCAGTCTTCTACTATATTTACAGATCTGTTTATTGTACCCATATGTATTTTGTATGACTTATACTTTTCTATTCTACTTTCAATTTTTTGTATCCTTACATATGCAGGCTTTTAAATTAAAAAAATTTTTTTCATTATTTTCTCTCAGTTCAGTTAGTGTTGAGAAAGGAAGGAAATAAACAGGATTACCAGTCTTTCATCTTGAAATTAAATCCCAACTTAATTTGTTTTAATATAGCTTCCCCATATAATTAATGATTATGATTCTATAGTTATTAAAAGAAGGTTTAATTGCACTTCAGAGCAATTTTTTGGTAATTTATTGTTTTATAACTTAGTAATTTATTGTAAGTAAAACACTGATTGTGGATAAATAAACTTTAATAATTGATTCTTCTAACCAAAATTTCTAAAGTAATACAATTTTTTTTTTTTTACTTTGGAAATGATTGTTTCTGTTTCAGGAATACAAAGAGAAAAAACAATCTAGACCTTGGAATTGTATTATTCTCAGAAAAGATTTTTATATGAGGTTTATTGATCAAAGATTCCATCTGTTATTTTATAAACATAATTGGCAGAATGGTGTATTTAAAAATAAAAATTTTAACAATAAGAATTTAAGCTTAAACATTACATTTTTACTTCATTTTTATGTTTCAGTGAGTGTATATATCCTTTGTAAACTTAAATTACACATTAAACATTGGCAATGGCATTCTATTTTAAAAATAATAAGCCTTTCCTTTCAAAGATAGAATATAAGTGTTTCTATCAGTGAGGTAATTGGATTTTAGTTTCTACCTCTGGGTATGGGCAAGGGTTTGCTACTTTTTTTTTTTTTCAATTTTGCGTAAAGAAGAGTGCAGCTCCATGAAAAGTGATAACAAAAATAATAGTGCAGTGCTGGTTGGGAGGAAGCATTTTCTTTTTCAGAAATCAATAGGAAAAGAGAGTGATCCTATTTTTCACCTGAGGCAAATCACCATTACAGAGCAGAAGAGTGCTCATCTGGTGAGCCGCAGTGACATATACTTCCATCAGCCACTGTTCAAGGTTAGGAGCCATACCTAATACTGGGGAGAGGCTAATTAAATTAATTCTGTGGGAAAGTGACAAGATGACTGAGTGCAATCCGAGTGCTCCAAAGCCTTTCCCTTTACCCTCCATTTTCAGTACTGCTGCGTCTCTTCTGTTTAGCATCTCACTCACATACACAATACCTGGTGTGTAATACCTGCTTCCTTTCAGTCTTCTCATTTAAGCTGCAGTGTGAATATTTGGCTTTTACTATGACTGATGAGTGCAGCAGGAAAGAGATGTGATTGCTTTGACTATGAAGCAGTAAATGGATACTCCCTTTGGAAACTCAACTTGCTTCATTTAGACCCAAACATGCCAGGCAGATGCAGATAATCAATTCACAGCATATGATACAAGTGAATATCTTTCTCTTTTATGTTCTGTTTTTAATGTAATAGCAAACTAACATCTGTTGTTCTGAGCATCACAAATCTGTTCTTTTCAATGTAAAGGTTTGCTGAGCATTGATATTTTAGTAAGAATAGGATGTGTGTGTCAAGTAGACTGCACCATATTTTTATGTCAAATTCAAATGTTCTTTGGAAAGGTCATTGTTGTGAGTGTGACCTACTGAGCTGTATTACTATGATAGATGTAGTTACAAAGTTAAACTATTTAACTGATAATGTTATGGGAAGTGGGTAAAGGAAGAGAGAAGAAAGATAACTAGATTTTAAGGGATAATTCTGTATAGTCAGTAATATCTCACACATTTTTAAGTGTGATCTTTACAGAGCACTTTTGCTCCAGGTAAGAAATGCTATTTCATACCTTATGAATGAATATATGCTGTGGTATGGTGGCTCAGTGATAAAAATCCACTCGACAATGCAGGAGACATGGGCTCGATCCCTGGGATGGGAAGATCCCCTGGAGAAGGAAATGGCAACTCATTCCAGTGTTCTTGCTTGAGAAATCCCATGGACAGAGGAGCCTGGCAAGCTACAGTCCACGAGGTCGCAAAAGAGTCTGATACAACTTAGTGACTAAAACAACAAAATTATTTGCTGTATCCCTATGTGTTTTCTAACTATCAAGATAAACCTGTGAATGAAGAGTATAATATTAGAATCTTTCTATGAATCATAGAATCATAGGATTGCAAGATTCAAGTCTACATGACATCTATCTGTTTATTTTTCAGATGGAAAACTGGTTACAGTGCATGTATTGATGTTTTGCAGACATTAACATTGTTGGCTGCAAAAAAGACATGGTGAAACAGTGTGACTTAGAGACACATAGCATCACATTTAAGAAAATCCAGTTTAACATACATCATCTGCATCTTCCATTTGATACTTTTTAAAACAAAATCAAAATAATAGAGAAAAATAAACATATCTGAATATAAGATAATGAAACCATTAATCCTATTATTTTGGGGTCTAACATTTTATCTCAAGTGAAAATTCAAAATTTAAAGCCCATTGAAGACTGACCATTATTTTCAAAGGTACAATAAGGGATATATTTTTCATCTGTAAGGGATAAATTATGACTTTATAGGAATTAAAAAAAAATAAGATCTCTCATTAGTTATAATCCTCAAGCTGTAGTTTTGGAAATTATGTCCTGCTGTCAGTTCATTTTGCAACCTTACAATTGTAGTTTTTGGCTAAAAATTATTTTTTATCTAATAGCTTATGTGTTGAGTACACATAACTATTCTCATATACTCAGGAGAATTAAAAACTATAAACTTTGTGAAGAATTTGGAGAATTAACATAAAAAAATTGAAAGATTGAAAATTTCCGTGACTTAATCAATAAAATGAAGCAATTGTTATGTCATAGTATAAAATAATAATTATAAGTCCAGAATATGGCACCATATAGCAGGTTTCTAAAGCTGTCAAGCATTCCTATTGAGAATGATTGGACCTTTCAAGATATAAAAGAGAAGCTGGGGATATTTGAAGTGGAGATTTATATTTCATGCAACCCTAGCCAGAGACATGAGCAGCAGTATGAAATAGTAAAAGAAAGATGTTTAAATCAAGCCAGGATGCTCAAAAATTATCAAAAAGACATATTAGTAAAAAAAAAAAAATGGGTATCTTAATACTATTAAAGGATTACAGCATTTGAGATATTAATTTCAGTTAATTATTCAACTAGCAATAACTAGAAGTAGCACTCATTATTTATTCAGCTGGAAAAAAAACTAGGAATAACTTGATATTTAGATTGCTTTTATTTAAATTAACTTGGAAATGTGTAATTAGCATATATTATATTATGTTTTAAAGATAACCCACAATTGAAAATATAAATTATAGCATTGTGCACATTTATCTTTATTTAGTTGACAAGTGGGTCTGTTTGAACAGGTTATTTTCATCTGGGGTAAATAACTCACTCTGGGGGACATAGGGGAAGGGAAGAGGGGGCAAGAGAATCTTTAGTCTTAAAAGCAATTGCCCATTGAGAGTAGTAGAAATTAATGACCACTGTGCTACTTCACTTTGAAGAATACATCAAGGTTCTTATCTCTGGGTATTGTTTTAACAATGGAAAACTAAATTTAGCAAACAACCAGAAAATACTTTCCATTAAGGTACAGACTTCAAGTTGCTGTCTAAAGCTTGTATGATCACTTGATAAGTATTTCTGTAGTTACTTTGAAATGTTTTGCAATTATTTTTTCTTCTGTGTGAGCTAAATGTTGTGTATAAATAATCATGTTAGCTCTAAATCTGCTTTTATAAATGATCATATGAAAAAATAGATATTTGAAAACTTCTTTATAACATCAAATTGTTACACAGAGTTAATATCTGATTTACTAAAACTTTAGCTATGATGTATTCAAAACAAGCTTTTTTAATATATGATTTCAAAGTAAATTCTTAATGTCCTTGAATGGATTATGGTTGGAGTTGTTTCTTCCATTCCCCTCTCTTACTGGTGTTCCTGAGGAGTAACAGTGTCAAGGTGTAATTACTTTATGAACAAGGAAGTAGAAAATAAGGATAAATTGAAATAGCTTTTAAAAGTAATTAGCCTCCAATTAAAATAAATAAATTTAAATTTAAAAAAAGAAATAGCTTTTTAATTTTTTAAGATTCTGTTTTCTTCTATTAATTGTCTGCACTGGACTCTGAAAGCCTTCTTGTCTATATGTATCACTGTATGGTTCAGAGATTTTTAACCTGCTCTCCATCATGACAGAATATATCTGACTGATGAATTTGTAAACTGGGATTGAGGGCATTTCTCCAGGGCAGAACCTGTATCATCAGTTCCTTTTTTCTCATTAAATAAAAGCAAATTGAATGCAACCAAGGGAGAGTGATGTATAAAAATAACCTTGAGTCATGCTAAAACAATATTTTACAATAAAATAAATTATCTCACAAATTTTGGCACTTTCAGTTTTATAAAGGACAGATTGTTTATGGCATACCATTGCATTATGACAGTGGATGAGATGATCTGATAAAATTGTCCATGGTTCTTCTTTTGACTTTCCTATGTCACTTTTGATTCTTGGATGCTATGGTTTGACAGTGGAATATCTTCTAATTTAAAATAATGGTCAGATACACATTTGAAATGGCGTGGTCAGCCAGAATATGCTGCTGTCAGAATACTTCAGCTGAAAGATTCATTTTTATTATCCACTAAGGTAACATTTAATTCTCTGTGACTTTTCTGAAGGTTGCCCAAGTTTTTCTCCAAAAGTGAACATGTAGACACAGAAAAAATTTAAATGGTACCAAATTTATAGAGAAACTGCAATTGAGTGCCCAAATTCTAAGAATTCCTAAACTTAGGAAAGGCATAGTCTACTGCAAGTAAGCTTAACATAAGGTACAACACAAAGTCATCAAGGAGGATGTCATCAAGAGGAGATGAGGGCTGGTTGACCCTCTAGCTGGGCATAGGCCATGGGAGGCTCCTCACCCAATCAACTGTCCTTGGAATGTAATTAGCTCTGTCTACTCTACTGTTTCCACAGTGGGAACTATTCCAAATATAGTGCCTTAAGAGAGTAAGGTATTGTTGAGACAATTTGGACTGAACCCAGTTAAAGTATCGAGATAAGCTTTTAAGATTCTGGGGAGCAAGTGTGGAGATCTACTCATTGTGTGTGGCCGCCCAAAACAAGCCTCATATATACCTGTACTTGCTTGTGAAACCTGCTGCTGCTGCCGCCAAGTTGCTTCAGTTGTGTCCGATTCTGTGCGACCCCAGAGACGGCAGCCCACCAGGCTCCCCCGTCCCTGGGATTCTCCAGGCAAGAACACTGGAGTGGGTTGCCATTTCCTTCTCCAATGCATGAAATTGAAAAGTGAAAGGGAAGTCGCTCAGTCGTGCCCGACTCTTCGCGACTCCATGGACTGCAGCCTACCAGGCTCCTCCGTCCATGGGATTTGCCAGGCAAGAGGACTGGAGTGGGGCGCCATTGCCTTCTTCGTTGTTAAACCTGACGCCTACCAGTTTGGAGTGGTTTGCCTCTTTCTTTGGCCTCTCTTTGCCCTCCATGGCCAGGGACCAGCTTCAGGGCTCACTTGGGGAACTCCTGAGGTTGTGAGTCAGCAGTGCCCTTCAGGAGTGCAGGTAATTTTTGTATTTGATAATTATTTACTTGTGAAAATTTTTATATAAAACTTGAATAAAATTCTAAAAATTGATAAGAAAATACTGTTTTTCTTTGTAAAAGTAACACTCTAGTCTCCAAGCTTGCCCTCGGAAAGGACAGCTTTTTCTATTTTTCTATGAAGATAAAGAATCTTGAGATGGACTTTCCCAGTGGGGTTCTTCCTGTATTCCTTCTGTATTCATGAGCTAGCATTAGTGCTGATGGGTGAAGAAGGTAAAAGTGAGAATGAGACGGTAGAAGGACCATTCACTCTTCCTTTATTTACATTAATGGTAACAAATATGTGGATAATAATAATGTGAAAGGAATTAACTTGTGTTTATTGATTGCTTACTGTGGGCCAGTTGCTCTGCTCTAAAGACATGCTCTAAAATCTCAGAAAACAGAGACTTAGTTTGTTTAATTTTCCCAGGATCACCTAGATAAATTTGAATAACTAAACTAAGATTTGAATTCTAATACTTCAGTTGAAAGCCAAATACTACAATGATATATCTGTAATATATATTAAGAAAGAAAACAGAGGCTAGATGTATTTTAAAAAGGGAAACAAATTCATGTGTTAACATTAACATAGATTTCCCAAAGTGTATAAAAGAGAATATTAACAGGTATTTTGAAAAACATCTCTTAATGAAAAGGAATTGTATGTTTCAATAAGATTGGGGAACATTAGCTTAAATAAAATTATAAAGGCTGTTTATTGCTTGATTTCTCAGAACATGTACTATGTATATGTATCTTGAAGAGGAAAATATACTGTATAGCGTTTCCTAGACTGCTATGCATTTAACTTTTTCCCTTGAGCAACTTGCTTTGGGAAGTAATCTAAGTAAAATCTGGTTTACAAGGTGAATTTGTCAGCAGCTCATATTTTCAGAATAATTTTTAACCATTCAAATAGTTGTGTATTTGTATATCAATTTGTGTTATTTCCTAATGGCAAATGATGTTGAGCATTTTTCCCCACATAACATTTTGCCATCTATTGATGCTTGTGCTCCTTGGTGTAGTATCTGTTCAGGAACTTTTTTTAAAAGCAACTGGTAATTAATTGACCAATGCACTTTAACAATTTCTGTTTGTTCTATAAACAACCAAAGAATAGAAATGTTTCCATTGTCTCCCCTCTGCTTTTTCATCTCCCCTATTACCTGACACATTCCAAGGTGTTGATAACAATAATGTAAGTGATAACTATTGCTTTTCCTTCTTCCTAATGAAAGAGAAATAGCAGTATGTATTATTTAAATATGAACAATGTTTGCTCTTATTGTGCTTATTTCTGTAGAGTGTAAGACTTCCTTTTACTTCAATATAAGCCATTTTTGAAATATGTGTTTGGCAAATACTTTCTCCCAATAGGTGACATCTCTTTTCACTCTCTTAACAATAAAGTTTTTAATTTTAATAAATTAAGTTCATTAGTTTCTTTTCCTGTCATTGGTCCTGCTTTTGATGTATCAAAAAACTCTTCACCAAAAGCCAGGTCATGGAAATTTTCTCTTTTTTTAATAGAAGGGTTATAATTTTGCAGTTACATCATTGATTCATTTTTATTTTTCTGTAATTTTAAGATCATGTCTAAATTTATAATTTTGCTTTGAACATCCAGTACCATTTGCTATAAGGATTATTCTTTTTCCATTGAATGTCTTTGCATCCTTTTAAAAAATCAGTTGATTTTGGCAGGTTTATTTCTGGCTTTTGTATTCTGTTCTACTGATAATTTATCTAATTCTTTCACCAATATGGATGCTGTCTTGATTATTGTCTTCTAGTAATTTTTCAAATTAGACACTGTGATTCCTCCAACATTGTTCTTCTTCAGATATTATTCACTATTCTGGACCTTTTGACCTTTCATATAAACTTTAGAAAGTGAAAGTGAAAGTGAAAGTGAAAATGAAGTCGCTTAGTCGTGTCCGACTCTTTGCGACCCCATGGACTGCAGCCTACCAGGCTTCTCAGTCCATGGAATTTTCCAGGCAAGAGTACTGGAGTGGGGTGCCAACTTTGGAATCTGTCTATTGATATCTACAAAACAACTTGGTAGGATTTTGATTGAGATTGCAGTGATGGTAAAAGTCAAGTTGTGAAAAATAGGCATCTTAACAATAGTAAGCCTTTCATATATGAACACAAAATATCTCTTAATTTATTTAGAGCTTTGATTTTTTCATCAGTTTTATATTTTTATAGCTATATCCAATATAGATTTGATTTGTCTAAATACTTCATTTTGTTGTTGGCATTAATACAAAATACCATTTGACTTTTGTGTATGCAGTTTGATCTTGTATCTTACTGCCTTGCTATAACCTGCTGGGCAATTCTAAAAGGTTTTATTTCTTCTCTTTTGGTAGGTTCTTAAGGGTTTTCTAGGTAGATCATGGAATATGTGAATAAATATTAAAAAAAAAAATTATTTTCTAAACTTTACATAATGTGTCTTTTTCTTGTCTTATTGCACTAGGATTGGATTTCCAGTACAATGTTGAATAGAAGTGTGAGAGAGAATATCTTTGCCTTATTCCTGATATTAGGGGGAAATGTTTTCTCTCTACCTTTTAAGTATTATGTTACTATAAGAAAAATGCTACTTCTTCTTCATAATTTTTTTTTTTTAATTCACCAATGAAAACATCTGAGCCTGGTGCTTTCTTTTTTGGGGAAGGTTTAAAAGTTCTTTTTTATTAATCAGTGTAGAAGTATTCTTATTATCTATTTATTCTTGTACTAGTTGGGATAGTTAATGTCTTAAAAGGAATTGATCCATTTCATTTATTATTGAATTTCTGGGAATAGTTGTTCATATAGTCCTTTAAATATTCTTTTGATTTTTTCACAATGTTTAATGATATCCCCTGTTTCCTTACTGACATTTGTAATCTCTATCTTTTAAATTTATTGGTTTTTTTTTTTTTTTAATAGATTGACTGGCTAGAGACTTATAAACTGCATTGATCTTTTCAAGGAATAAGCTTTAGTTTTGTTGATTTTTTTCCCCCAATTGCTTTCTTATTTTCAATTTCACTGATTTTAACTATAACTTTTGTTATCTCTCTCTTTTTCCCCCTGCTTAAGTTGTTTTTCCTTCTCTAGTGTCCTATGCTGGAATTGTAGGTCATTACCTTTAATTATCTTTGTTCCTGTAGCTCAGCTGGTAAAGAATCTGCCTGCAGTACAGGAGACCCCAGTTTAATTCCTGGGTCTGGAAGATCACGCCAATATTCTTGGGCTTCCCTGGTGGCTTAACCAGTAAATAATCTGCCTTCAGTGTGTGAGACCTGGGTTGGTTCCCTGGGTTGGTAAGAGCCTGTGGAGGAGGGCATGGCAACCCACTTCAGTATTCTTGTGTGGAGTATCCCCATGGACAGAGGAGCCTGGCAGGCTGCAGTCCATGGGGTTCCAAAGAGTTGGACAGGACTGAGCATCTAAGCAAGGAATAGCTTTAATTGCTTTATTGTCCAATATATGGGTTTAATACTATACATTTCACTCTAAGCAATTCTTTTGCTGTATTTTACGATTATTATTATTATTTTTACTGTAGCAAAGTGTATGTAACACAGATTTTCCCACTTTAACCATTGTTAAATGTATAAAATTTGTGACCTGTAATCAAGAAGTCCCCCCTAACCCCTCCCCCAGCCACTGGAAACCATTATTCTATTTTCCCTCTCTATAAATTTAACTATTCTAGGTACCTCATGTAAGAGGAATCATACAATGTTTATCCTTTTGTGTCTGGCTTATTTTACTTAGAATACTGTTTTATTTAAGATTCATGTTTTGCAGCTTTTATCAGGATTTAATTCTTTTTTAAGAATAAATAACATTCCCTTGTATTTTCATATCATGTTTAGTTTATCCATTCATCTATAGATGGACATTTGAGCTGTTTTCATCTCTTGATTGCTGTGAATAATGCTTCTATCTATAAGCCAAGTGTCCAGATAGCTAGCTATTTGAGCCCCTGCTTTCTGTTTTTGGGGAGTGTAAACCTACAATGATAATTCTATTTAATTTTTTTGTTTGTTTTTTTTTACAGAAATGGCATATTCTTTTCCACAGTAAGTATATGATTTTATATCCCCACTAGTAATGCACAAGTGTTCCAATATCTCCACATCTTTACTCACACTTGTTATTTTCAGTGTTCTTATTTCTTGTTTTCATTTGTTTGCTTTTGTCTTTTTTAGTAAAAGTCATCCCAATGCATGTGAAGTGGATGTGGTACCTTCCTGTGGTTTTGATGTTCATTTGTCTAATGATTACTGATGTTGAACATCTTTTCATGTACTATTGGCCATTTGTATATCTTCTTCGAAAAGTGTCTAGTCAAGTCCTTAGCCTGTTTTTTTTCCGTTTATTTCTAGACTCTCCTTTTGATTCTTAGAGTTTCCATCTCTATGCTTACAGTATTCTTCCATGTTGTAAACCTTCTTTATTAGAACCATCATCGTATTAAATATAGAAATTCTCTGACTGTTCCAATATGAAAATCACTCTTTTTTATACTGAGCTTTCTTCCTTTTCATCACTTGTAATTTTTGGTGAGTGCAAAATATGTATTAGGTAATAAGACCTGAGATAAAAAGCCTTTAATGTAACGATTTTTATAGGAGTTGGAGTGTGTTTAACATTTACTTTAGCTGTAGGAATCGGGCTTCAGATTTCTATAATATTATTTTTAATCTCTATTCTTGGTTTGGTTGCTTACCTATGTACTGTTCCTAGAGAGACCCTATGTCTTATAGCTTTTTCAGCTTTAATCTATTGTTATTTCCCTTCTGATTTATTCTCATTTTCAATCTGCCTCCTACTACTAAACTGGATGGGCTACAGGTATGGATGAAATCTTGGATTTCTTGCAGAGACAACTGATGCTAAACTTTCTTCTCTACCAGTTGTGTAAGTGACCAGTAAGGAAAGTAATGAAAGGCAGCAGATATCATGAGCTGGATATCTTTGAACTTTGGGAAATGTTTGGGATCCATTTGTGTGAGGTGTAGGTCTTTCTTACACTCTGAAATAGATTCCTACTTTAATGTCCCCCTCCCACCCCTAGTAGTCTTACTTTTGGGAATCCATGCGTATGCTGGAGTTCCCAAGACCACCCTCAGGCTCAATGATTCACTGTAAGGACTTATAGAAACTGTTTACTCATGGTTCTAGTTTACAACTCTGACAGAATATAGGTTAAAATCAGCAAAAAGAAAACACATTTATGAGTCAAAGTTCAGGAGAAACCATGTATAAGCTTCTAAGTGTTTTCACCCAGTGGAGTAGCATGGACATGCTTGTTTCTCCTAGAAAGAGTGTGTGACAAGACATGTGAAATGTTGACAACTGGGGAAGCTCACTTAAGCCTTGGTGGCTCAAAGAGTAAAGAATCTACCTGCAATGCAGGAGACCTGGGTTCGATTTCTGGGTTGGGAAGATCCCCTGGAGAAGGAAATGGCAACCCACTCCAGTATTCTTGCGTGGAAAATCCCATGGACAGAGGAGTCTGGCGGGCTACAGTACATGGGGTCCCGAAGAGTCGGACACAACTGAGCGACTAACACACATCCAGTGTTTTTATTGAGGACCACTCACGTAGGCATGCAGTTCCTGTGTGACTGAACTCAACTACTAAAACTCCAGCCTTTTGAAGCCAAAATAGTCATTCATCAGTAATTATATTTGTTTGTATAAACTGTCTGATTAAACTGCTTAGGCATAGCCCATAGCCTCAGGCATGCAAAAATAGTCATTCTCCATAAAATATATTGTTAGCATAAATTATTTCATCAAAGTGGTACACTGTGGTCTAAGCCCTTAGGCATGCAAATCACTCATATTAGGCAGAATATTCTGAGGGCTCAAAGTTTTTATCCCATGGGCCAAACCTGAAGATAAGCCTTCTTGCAAATATGCAGGGTTTGTGAAAGCCAGGTTTGTTGAGTTAACCCTTTCCCTGCACAGTTCCTTTATGTATTTCCTTTCCCTGTTGACTAAGTGCTTGGTTGTATGATTTGCTTTGGTCTGTGAAATATCCGCAGCTGAGACATAAACCATAAGCTTAGTATTGTGTTTATGTTTGCCTTCTTGGAAGCTATGTTAATAAATTCTGTCCAGCATCCTTGAGAATAAATAAACATGGAGCAAAAGTTTCAGCAATTTCATCTTTCTGAGCTGAACTCAATCAACTCACCAAATTATAAAAAAATAATGACTTGTTTTTATTTTAAGCAACAAGGTTTTAGAGTAATTTGGTAACCAGAAAAAACATAACTGTTACAGAAATTGGGGCTCCAGAATTTGGAGCGATTCCAGAAGCAAGCTGATTAATGGAACTAAGCCTACTCTATGTAGTATATCTTTATCTACAGCAAAATGTTTCTTAAAGAGTTGTTAATAGCATACAAGTCAAAATGGAACCCACCCTAAACAGTATTTTTAATCAAGCTAGCCATTAGAAAGGAGTGTGTCTGCATGGTACCCCTGAAGATAAGAGTCATCATGTTTGTTTCTAGCAATTATCTAAGTCCCGTATTAAGTACTGAGCTCAAGTCAACCACATTAGAAACATTTGGACTTGGAGTAGGCTAGATCTCCTACTATAGATACAGAAATTTCCAAAACATATGAATAGGCATGAATGTCTTACTTGCAAGCAATAAAGACTAACTGAAAATCTTAATTGAAAAAATTGTTTATTTAAAGGATATTGGAACTCTTAGAATCTAGGGAAGCATCGAAATAGATTGGGAGGTCCGTAGAACCAAGCAGCAGGAATCAGAATGAGTATATTAGAGTGCAAGAACAGACAGATTTGTAAGCATAGCTACTGATGTCTGTGAATCTGACCTCTGGCTATTCCTAAGCCTTGTGTCACACCTTTGGCTTTAAAAGTCTCCTTGATGAACACTGGGGCAGTGAAAAGGAGGATTTGATTCCTGCAATAGTGAGGGGTGGCCAATTCTTCCTACTCATACCCCAAAGGAGAGCAGGGAAAGAGGGTGTTGGCTACTAAACAGTGAAAAGAGAAATATATCCACTACAGAAGATGATGATGACCACTTGGTGATATCCATAAAGGAGACTGTCTCACCCCTTTAAACCTAAAATCTAGTTAAGTCAGGAAATAAAAATGGTGCTTCAAAAGAGGAATCCAACCTTGTTCATAAAGCAACTATGTGTCACATATTAACAGCACCATATGCTTCCTTCTTGGACTTGATGAGAACATCAAAGATGTGAGGGTTAGAATGCAAGGATAAATTTTAATAAAAGGTAAGCCTCAGGTAGCTATAGTTACCAGATCTTTTGTGATCAATATCTGACATACCTCCTACTATTAAATAGAATTATGTCTCTTTTAGGTACAGAAGCTTAAGCATATTAGAAATTTTAAAGAGATTGTTAAAGAAAAGGAAAATTTTACAAGAGGCTCTGGGAAGGGTTTGGGTTTCCTGGGTGGATGTGGCAGTGCTGATTTACCTGACCTCTAGTTATCACAGTATTGCATGCAACAGACAAGAGACAGGTATTTACCTTAATTTTCCATGTACATCTTGTATGTAACAATATGTAAGAAGAGAACAGAAGGAAAATAAAACATTTCTTGAGTTGTTTTTTCCTCCTATTGAGATTTTCCTAGAATGGTTTGTGATATTATGTCTAAAATTATTAACAAATTTGGTTGATGAAATTATTTATGGATTGAATTAACTCAAGAGAAACAGTTCCTTGAGAGCTTAGCTGTCTAATGCGAGTATAAATTATATACTAGGTAAGTGATCATTATGTACAGACACAGTATGCAGTACTTCTATATTTAAGAATATATTAGACTTAGATCAAATGTTTTTTGTTACTTTTCAATTTTATTCTATCACAGGATACATTTTAGTAAAATGTGTACTAAACTATGTCTCACGATCTGGTATAAATATAAACTGCCTACCTGTGCATTTTGATCAATTCAATATAGGCTGATTTAGTGACAACAGATATTGTACATAGTGAGTTTCCTTGAGTGGTAATTTAAGACTTAAGAATTAACCCCTTTATCCATACCTTTGACAATCCAAAAGAGACAAAGAAAATAATTCAGAATTTTAATATTTTAAAGAATAAGTCTAATATAGATTGACTCTAAAAACATTTTTTTTAAATGTCTAAATAATAGTTCAGAAAGCCTTAATGTACTCAATAGGAAAAGAACTCTGTAGATACAAAATCACACGACTCTCATTTTCAGGCCAGCAGCCCAAGAAGCCAAATTAAACTTCTAAATAAAGGTTTTAAAAATCCATTTGAGACAAAAAACACCAACAAAATGAAATCGAGGAAGTGAGGACCCCATTATAAGGAAAGAAAGAAAGCACGGGTACACTCAATTCTTGGCAGAATTGTCTAAAGAGGAGGAATAAATCATAGACCAGGAAACAAGAGACCAGTCACAGCTCTAATCAGCTTTTAATGAGCACCTGTTGGCTTACTTGTGACTATTTAAAGCCAAAATAATAATAAGGTAGTGTGAAATTTAGAGTGTATATAGCAGTAAAACATAAAAGCACAGAGTCAAGGGATGGATAATTAAAATTATACAGTTTTTAAGGCTCTTACCCTGTTTGTGAACTATTATTTCAAGGTTCTATGTGAATTTTCTGAGATGGTGATTGGTGAGCTGGATGTTGATTAGGATTGCTTTTCACATCTCCACTTGTGAAAGGGAGGAGCTGAAATGGGACTAAGAGGGAAAAGATTTGTAATGGAGAATCAATAAAGCCTCCATCTACACATGGGTGCTTTCAAGCTGGCATGGTCCTCAGATTTGTTGAGTTGGGATGAGGGAACTGGGCCTTTTCATCCCTGGGATAAGCAGTCATTAGATGTTGTTGACTGCCCCTTGCAAGGAAACATGAACTTCCAAGAGGGAGTTTTCTTCAGCTATGTGTGTGTTAGTCATTCAGTTGTTTCTGACTCTTTGCAACTCCACAGAGTATAGCTTGCCAGCCTCTGTCCATGGGATTCTCCAGGCAAGAATACTGGAGTGGATTGCCATTTCCTTCTCCAGGGGATCTTCCTCACTCAGGAATCAAATCCAGGTCTTCCACATTGCAGGCAGATTCTTTACCACCTGAGCCACCAGGGACGCCCCCTTCTTCAGATGAGTCAATCCCAAATATAGCTGAGAGCCATCTTACATCCGTGCTTCCAACAACTGGGGCAAGTCCTTTATTTCTGAAGGCAAATCTGCTGCAACGCAACAATCACTAAAGTGTATGTGTTTGTAGGGATGTAGAGAATTGGTGGAAGTATATGCACAGGGTTCTTCATATTGTCCTCTTAGAAACCTAGAATTGTGCGGTATGTGGGAAATATTGAAATATCAATTTTTCCCTGATATATCTGCCCATTATTACTTTACAAATATAACTTCTAACAACATTTCTTACAATTTGTAAGGACACACAAGCTGGTATTTTAATTTCAGCATTCTTTTGCATTTCATACTGACTATATTTCTTTGAGGACAATGATCATCATTATACCAATCAATTTAAAGGAAAATAAGAATATTCCTTTAGCAAATTTATTCAATCTAAAAGATTTCCTTATCTATATTCAGTACATCAGATTTTCTTCTCAGTTCTAAAGCTGTGAGTGGGAGAAAATACTATTCTTGCTACTTTAGTTGCCAACCAATGATAGGTCTCTTTGAGCAGAAAACCAATTAGTAGTTATTCTTATTCTGTGGTTGGATTTAAGAGTGCTTTCATATTGAAAAACAAAAAGAAAAGAAAGCTTAGTGCACTGTTAGCTGATCATAGATTTTTCCTTTGGCTTAAAGTAGTTCCTGATCATAGTCTCAAGTCTTATTGAGTCAGATTTATAGCTTTATGCATTTCACTTCTTTTAAGCATCAGTAATTCTGAGTTAGAGGATTGTAAGAGTTCATGGAGAATACTAGTCATAGTCCAAAATGAATAAGTGAAATGGATGCCTAGAAGACAGCATGATTTTCTCTATCAAAGGTATGTTGGTATTGTTTCCTTCAATTTAAAAAGAGCTATGATGGACAGATGTAGCAATGACTTGGTTTTAGAGTCAACAAATTATTTTGAAGGGAAGCTTGATCAGAGAATAACTGTGATGCTTGTGAGTGGATTTATGAACAAGAATTATGTAGAGATATTTCCCTAACAGAAGGGATATGTAAAATTGTTTCTATGTTGATAAGGCAACTTATATCTCTATAGTGTATTACTAAAGTCTAAGCATTTATTAGCCATGATTTTTCTTACCCAACATTGAAGGTATATGAATGTAAGCTTTTTTATTGTACATATGCTGCAAAGTAGTTACTCAAAGTGCAACTGATAAAACATCAGTTGATTTTGAGATATTTTAAAAGGTAATGGAATTTCTGTATTTTCTGTAGCAAATTATCATCACCACATACTATCTTGAATACAATATTGATTATATCACTTTATAAAATAGTCTGCCTGAGGTTTAAGTTACTGACTTTAGCATCTTATTGGTCTGATAATTGCATTTCAGTTCGCTTTGGGAAACCATGCCTGGATTAATTGAGTCATTATAGTTAAAGTTGGTAATAAACAACAATAGGAAATATTTGTCTGTTCAAGGGCTGTTATCGCCTTTAACCACTTTGAATTATTAAACCATCCAAGTCAATACTGCTCACTTATTTTTAATAATGAGTTCAATGACATAAAAGTAAACAGTTTTAGGAAATGGCTTTCTTTTTGAAGCCCAGCACATGTTGCTATGTATGCAGAGTGCAGAGTGAACTTGCTGCAGCTTTTGGCAGTTTTAAAATTATTGTTAATTAACTTTTCTGCTGAAATTCCTGGAAGCTCAACTACAGTTGATGAGTTATCATGCTACAGCCAATAAATCCTGAAGTAATTTCATAAACATAGTTATTTAACCTAAATTGGATTCTCCATCAATCGAGACAAATCAATTTTTAAATGCCATATTATTGTGAATTTTTATAGTACTGCTTTATACTTATATTGGATTACACTTAAAGCATTTAGCATTTATGAATTCTAATATCTCTGCACAGTACAAAAAAGGAATATTATTAATAGTGATATATATAGAATGTATACTTAAAATATATTTGTTTATCAAAATTGATATGTAGCAGATATTCTGTGGTTTTTGATATAAGGAAAAGTGAACTAGGATCAGTAGCTCTCAGCTGTACTTTTAGTTCTACCCTGTATAATTTTCATGAACTCCAACAAGTCATGTAATTTACTGAGGCTGAGTTTATGCCTTGGCAAATGAAAATAATGCACCAAATTCTGGTAAAGACATAGAGTTAACATATCAGAAGTGCCTTATAAAATATGAAAGATTTTGCAAGAACAGAAGATTATTTTTATTGTCTATTGTTATTTTTCATTAATTCAAATTTGTTAAATTCACATTCTATATTTCTATGTAGCTATATTTTATGAGACTGTAATGATTCCAAATTTGTTTCCAAGGTTATCATGGATTGTGTATAATTTTTTCTTAATTTGAGATTCAATATGAGTTGTTCCAGGGATCACTATATGCATATATAAGATGTAGAAATTGATCTCTTAGATAGTAAAATATGCAAAGAAGATCCCATATTAGATAAAACACTCTGAGTTAGAACTGGAATTTGTGATTGTGAAAGAATTTCGGAGCAATGATTCATTTCTTATTAGTATAATCGATATGTAAAGAAAACTTTGGTTAAAGAAATGTCTTAAAATATGTGTTATAACAGGATAAAGGAAGTAAAATTCTACTGAAAGTCTAGTTTAGTATTTTCTGAAAAAAATGAGGCTGGAAAGAAATCGACGTATTTAGTTCTGGATAACTACTGTTTGTGCCAAGCACAATTAAATAATTCATTCATTCGTTTATTAATGAAGCCCTGTATTGACTATATGCTCTGTGTTTATTGCTGGGTGCTGACTCTGCAAGGATGTGAAAGAATGGTCCTACTCCCAGTATAGCAGGGGAAGACAAATTGTAAGAGATGATTACAGCAACATCTGTGTGCCATAGTCTGTATATGTCTCAAATGTTAAAATCACATCAATCAAAGATGTAATTGAGAGTGCTAAGAAGCCTTCCCAGAGGATAGATGTTTGGATCTTGTGTTAGCTGGTCAGTTTTACATAATGCCTTCCATTTTTATCTCTGCATTTTTTTTTTTTCTTTCTAGTGAGAGAGCTAATCCATTTTGCTATTTTTATGCTCAGCTTACCTCATTTCATAGAATGTTATAAAGATCCTCTGTGTGTGTGCTCAGTCACTTCGGTTGTGTCCAACACTCTGTGACCATTATAGACTGTAGCCTGCCAGGCTCCCCTATCAATGGGATTCTCCAGGCAAGACTACTGTAGTGGGTTGCCATACCCTCCTCCAAGGGATCTTGCTGACCCAGGGATTGAACTCACATCTCCTTCATTGCTGGTGAATTCTTTACTGCTGAGCCACCAGGGAAGACTCTATTTCTCAGTTTACACAGAATCACACAATGCCACAACCCCGGAACTGTTTCTGGAAGAGAGAGGACCAGAAAATGGGCCTTCTGACTTTCATTCAGGCTATTACCTCTCCTCATGTATTTATTTTCATATAATGTTCTCAGTTCCATCCAGATTCAGAAAGCTAAGTCATACAATAATACAATTTGGTTTTATTTTATATATCCATTTGTATCCGGCTTCAGATCTACTTTTGGTACAAAATCTGATGAAATTTTTTTTCTAAATTTATTTATTTTTTAATTGAAGGATAATTGCTCTATAGAATTTTGAAACATCAACAAGAATCAACCATAGGTACACCTATGTCCCCTCTTTCCCGAACCTCCCTCCCATCTCCTTCCCAACTCCACCACTCTAGGTTGATACAGAGCCCCTGTTTGAATTCCCTGAGACATACAGAAAATTCCCATTGGCTATTTATTTTACATATGTATTGTAAGTTTCCATGTTATTTCCTCCATACATCACACCTTCTCCCTGATCCCCTACCCCTGTGTTCATAAGTCTGTTCTCTATTTCTGTTTCTCCATTGCTGCCCTGCAAATAGATTCATCAGTACCATCTTTCTAGATTCCATGTATATGTATTAGTATACAATATTTATATTTCTCATTCTGACTTACTTCACTCTGTATAATAGGCTCGAGGTTCGTCGACCTCATTAGAACTGACTCAAATGAGTTCATTTTTATGGCTGAGGAATATTACATTGCATATACGTACCACAGCTTCTTTATCCATTCATCTGTCAATGGACATCTAGAGTGCTTCCATATTCTAGCTTTATAAATCGTGTTGCAGTGAACATTAGGTACATGTTTCTTTTTCAATTTTGGTTTCGTCAGGATATATGCCTAGTAATGGAGTTGCTGGGTCCTATGGTAGTTTTATTCCTAGTTTTTTTTAAGGAATGTCCATACTGTCTTCCATGGTGGCTATATCAATTTACATTCCCACTAGAAATGCAAGAGAGTTCCCTTTTCTCCACATCCTCTCCAGCACTTATTGTTTGTAGGCTTTTTGATGATGGCCAACTCCATCAAGTCATGTAATTGACTAAGGCTGAGTTTATGCCTTGTCAAAGGAAAACAATGCACCGAATTCTTGTGACTGGTGTGAGGTGATATCTCATTGTACTTTTGATTTGCATTTCTCTAATAATGAGCGATGTTGAGCATCTTTTCATATGTTTGTTAGCCATCTGTATGCCTTCTTTGGAGAAATGTCTGTTTAGGTTTTTTTCCCCACTTTTGAACTGGGTTGTTAGTGTTTCTGCTATTGAGTTGTATGAGCTGCTTGTATATTTTGGAAATTAATCCTTTGTCAGTTGTTTCCTTTACTATTATTTTCTCCCATTCTGAGGGTTGTATTTTCACCTAGTTTGTAGTTTCCTTTGCTGTGAAAAAGCTTTTAAGTTTAATTATGTCCCACTTGTTTACTTTTGTTTTTATTTCCATTACTCGAGGAAGTGGGTCATAGGGGATCTTGCTTTGATTTATGTCATTAAGTGTTCTGCCTATGTTTTCCTCTAAAACTTTTATAGTTTCTGGTCTTATATTTAGGTCTTTAATCCATTTTGAGTTTATCTTTGTGTATGGGGTTGATTGATTAATTGAAGTTGCTCAGTCATATCTGACTGTTTTCAACCCCATTGACTGTAGCCTATGAGGCTTCTCCATCCATGGGATTTTCCAGGCAAGAGTACTGGAGAGGGTTGCCATTTCCTTCTCCAGGGGATCTTTCCAACCCGGGGATCGAACCCAGGTCTCCAGCATTTCAGGCAGATGCTTTACCCTCTGAGCTACCAGTGTTAGGAAGTGTTCTAATTTCATTATTTTACATGTAGCCGTCGCATTTTCCCACCACCATTTGTTGAAGAAGCTGTCTTTGCCCCATTGTATATTCTTACCTCATTTGTCAAAAATAAGGTACCCATAGGTGTGTGAGTTTATCTTTGGGCTCTCTATCCTGTTCCATTGGTCTATATTTCTGTTTTTGTGCCAGTACCATACTGTCTTGATTTCTGCAGCTTTATAATATAGTCTGAAGTCAAGAAGGTTGATTCCTCTAGCTCCATTCTTCTTTCTCAAATCTGCTTTGGCTATTTGGGGGTCTTATGTGTTTCCATATGAATTGTGAAATTTTTTGTTCTATTTCTGTAAAAAATGTCCTTGGTAAATTGATAGAGATTACATTGAATCTGTAGATTGCATTTGGTAGTATAGTTATTTTCACAATATTGATTCTTCCTACTCAAGAACATGGAATATCTTTCCATCTGTTTATGTCATCTTTGATTTCTTTTATCAGTGTCTTATAATTTTCCATATATGATTCTTTGTTACTTTAGGTAGCTTTACTGCTAGATATTTTATTCTTTTTGTTACAGTGGTGAATGTGATTGATTCATTATTTTCTCTTTCTGATTTTTCATTGTTAGTATATAGGAATGCAAGTGATTTCTGTATATTGACTTTGTATCCTGCAACTTTGCTAAATTCACTGATGAGCTCTAGTAATAATTTTTTTATGATAGTTTCTTTTGGGTTTTCTCTGAATAGTATCATGCCATCTGCAAATAGTGAGTGTTTTACTTCTTCTTTTCCAATCCCAACTCCTTTTATTTCTTTTTTTTCTCTAATTGCTATAGCTAGGACTTCCAGGAGTATATTGAATAATAGTGGTATGGATGGACACCCTTGTCCTGTTCCTGATCTTAGAGGAAATGCTTTCAGTTTTTCACCATTGAGAATAATGTTTGCTGTGGGCCTATCATATATTGCCTTTATTATGTTGAGGTAGATTTCTTCTATATCCATTTTTTGAAGCACTTTTAGTATAAATAGGTGCTGAATTTTGTCAAAAGATTTTTCTGCAGCTTTTGAGATTATCATATTGTTTTATCTTTCAATTTGTTAATATGGTGTATCACATTGATTGATTTGCATATATTAAAGAATCCGTGCCTCCCTGGAATAAACCCAACTTGATCATCATGTATGAACTTTTTTGTGTGTTGTTGAATTATGTTAGCTAGAATTTTGTTGAGGATTTTTGCATCTCTGTTCACCAGTGATATTGACCTGTAATTTTCTTTTTGTGTGTTGTCTTTGCCTAGTTTTGGTATCAGGGTGATTGTGGCCTCATAGAATGAGTTTGAAGGTGTTCATTCCTCTGTAATTTTTTGGAAGAGTTTCAGAAAAATAGACATTAGCTCTTCTGTAAATGTTTGATAGAATTCCCCTGTAAAGCCATCCAGCCCTGGGCTTTTGTTTTTTTGTGAGATTTTTTATCATAGTTTTTGATTTCAGTGTTTGTAACTGGCTTGTTTGTAATTTCTATTTCTTCTTAGTTCAGTCTTGGAAGGTTGAACTTTTCTAAGTATCTGTCCATTTCCTCGAGGTTGTACATTTTATTAGCATATAATTGCTGATAATATTCTGTTATGATCCTTTGTATTTCTGTGTTTTCTGTTGTAACCTCTCCTTTTTCATTTCTAAATTTGTTGATTTGATTTTTCTCACTTTTTTTTCTTGATGAGTCTGGTTAGTGGTTTGTCAATTTTGTTTATCTTCTCAAAGAACCAGATTTTAATTTTATTGATCTTTGCTATTGTTTCCTTCATGTCTTTTTCAGTTATTTCTGCTCTTATAATTATGATTTATTTCCTGCTGACTTGGGGTTTTTTGCTCTTCTTTTACTAACTGCTTTAGATGTAGACTTAAGTTGTCTGTTTGAAGTTTTTCTTGTTTCTTGAGGTAGGATTGTATTGCTATAAACATCTTAGAACTGCTTTTGCTGAATTCCATAGGTTTTGTGATTTTGTTGCCATTTGTTTCTAGAAATCTTTTGATTTCCTTTCTTATTTCTTCAGTAACCTCTTCATTAGTTAGCAATGTATTGCTTATTCTCCTTGAGTTTGTGTTTTTTTGTAGTCGCCCCCCACCCCCCGGCCCCGTAGTTGATTTCTAGTCTTATAGTGTTGTGGTCAGAGAAGTTATTTGATATGATTTCAATTTTCTTAAATTTACTGAGGCTTGATTTGTGGTCCAAGATGTGGTCTATCCCAGAGAATGTTCCATGTGCACTTGAGGAGAAGGTGTATTCTTCTACATTTGGATGGAAAGTCCTGAAAATATCAATTAGGTCCATTCAGCCTAATGTTTCATTTAAGATTAGTGTTTCCTTATTGATTCTTTGTCTTGATGATCTGTCCTTTGATGTAAGTGGAGTGTTAAAGTCCCCTACTATTATTCTGTTACTATTGATTTCCCCTCTTATGCCTGTTAGTGTTTGCCTTATGTATTGAGGTGCTCCTATGTTGGGTGCATAAATATTTACAATTGTTATGTCTTCTTTCTGGATTGATCCCTTGATCATTATGTAGTGTCCTTCTTTGTTATGATATTCTTTAAAGTCTATTTTGTTTGAAATAAAGATAGCCACTCTGGCTTTCTTTTGGTTTACATTTGCATGGAATATCTTTTTCCATCCTTTTACTTTCAATCTGTATGTGTCTCTAGGTCTGAAGTGGGTCTTTTGTAGGCAGCATATATATGGGTCATATTTTTGTATCCATTCAGTCAGTATGTATCTTTCGGTTGGTGCATTTAATCCATTTACATTTAAAGTAATCATTGATATATATGATCCTATTGGCATCTTCTTAATTGCTTTGGGTTTGTTTTTGTATGTCTTTCCTTTCTCTTGTATTTACTGGCTAGGTAAGTCCCTTTAGTATTTGTTGCAAGGCTGGTTTTGTGGTGCTAAATTCTTTTCACTTTTGCTTGTCTGTGAAGCCTTTGATTTCTGCATCAGTTTTGAATGAGATCTTTGCTGGGTAAAGTAATCTTGGGTGTGGATTTTTTTTATTTCAGTACTTTAAATATAACCTGTCATCCCTTTCTGGCCTGCAGAGTTTCTGCTGAAAGATCCATTGTTAATCATATGGGCTCTCCTTTGTATGTTACTTCTTGTTTTTCCCTTACTGCTTTTTTGTGTTTAATCTCTGTTAGCTTGGTTAATGTGTCTTGATGTGTTTTTCCTTGGGTTTATCCTATAAGGGACTCTGCATTTCTTGGACTTGATTGACTATTTCCTTTCCCATGTTGGGAAATTTTCAACTATAATTTCTTCAAAATATTCCTCAATGCCTTTCTGTTTTCCCCTCTTCCTCTGGGATCCCTATAATTCAAATATTAGCACATTTACCATTGTCCCAGTGATCTCAGAGGCTATCCTCAATTCTTTTAATTCTTTTTCCTTTATTCTGCTCTTCAGCAGTTATTTCCACTATTTTATCTTCCAGCTCACCTATCTGTTCTGCTTAAGTTATTTTGCTATTGCTTCCTTCTAGAGTATTTATTTCAGTAATTGTGTTATCCATCTCTGTTTATTCTTTATTTCTTCTGTGTTCTTGGTGATTGTATTAAGTCTGTTAGTTTTTTCTTGCATTTTCTCCATTCTATTTTTAAGTCTTTGGAACATCTTTACTATCATTATTCTGAATTCTCTTTCATGTAGACTGCTTATTTCCTTTTTGTTTATTTGGTCTTATGAATTTCTGTCTTTTATTTGTGCTGTATTTCTCTGTCTGCTCTTTTTTTTTTTTTTTTTTCTAACTCACTCAGTTTGAGGTCTCATTTTCCCAGGCTTTAGGGTTATATTCCTTCTTCCTTTTGGTTTTTTCCCTTGGAGGGAAAGATATGTTGAGTGGTTTGTGTTGACTTGTTAAGGGTGACTTGTGCCTGTGTTCTAGTGGAAGGAGGTCAAGCAGTTCAAGCAGGTAGTTACAGAAATAATGGGACATATACATACACTCACACACACAGTTATAACCAAAGTATTCTAAAGAAAAGAATACAGAAGATTGACTTGGTGGACAAGGGAAACCAAAAGTGATATGAACCAATGAAAAGCAAAGATAACTAATGCACAATCTGGAAAACTGAGCCTGAGCAGATTGCCAACAAGGGGTATATAGCAAAGAGAGCACAACAATTTAACTTACCTGGTGAAAAAAGAGATGAGGGAAAAAAGAGAAGAAAAAGAGAAAAACAAAGAGGGAAAGGGAGAGAAAAGAAAAAAGGAAGAGAGGGTAAAAAAAAACAGATTGAAAAGAAAAAATAGAAAAGCAAAGATAAATATACATATGTGAAAAAGATTTTTATATATTCAGGAATAGCTACAGCTGGTAAAGAACTATAAAAAAGGCAGTCAAATATATCAAAAACTAAATCAGAAAAGTCACCAAAAAATGGGTGAAAAAAATCTTAAAAAGAATTTTTTTTTTAAACAAGAAAAAACAAAGAGGAAAACTTCACAAAAGGCTAATGTGAAGGTGGAAATATGTAGGGGAAATAAGCAGTGTGATTTATTAGGAAAAAAAAAAATGTTCTTAGGATCATAGTTCTTCTTGGTTGTGGAGTCTGCCCCTGTGGATGGGGTTGGATTAGTGTCCTGTGATGTTTTCCTAGTTGGGGGAGCTTGTGCCTGTGTTCTGGTTAATGGAGCTGGATCTCATCTCTCTGAAGGGCAGTGTAGTGTCCAGTAGTAGGTTTTGGAGTGTCTCTGGATTCAGTATGTCTTTAGGCAGTTCTTCTGGCTTTGGCAGTTTCTGCAGCTTCTTCAAAGTAGCCCTCTCAGCATATCTTCACTGCCACCAGCCCCCTACTTGTCCCAGGAGTCTTTGCCAGTTTTTCTGTTCCTCGGTCCCACCCTGCACTGCAGGTTGATGCTTGCTAGGTAAAGGCTTGTGTGGATCTTTTCTTGGCTCCCCAGCCCTGCCCTCTGTGTTGTGGAAACTTGTATGGGCTTCCCTCAGCCCCCTGGGCTCACCCTCTATGTTGCGGGGCTTGTGTGCACTTCTCTCATCTCACCAGGTCTGCCCTCTGTGTAGCAGTGCTTGTGTGCACTTGTCTTGGCTCCCCGGGCCTGCTGTCTGTGTTGCGGGCTTGTGTGCACTTGTCTCAGCTCCCCAGGCCTGCCCTCTGTGTTGCAGGGCTTGTGTGTTCTTCTTTTGGCTCCCTGGGCTGCCCTCTGTGCCATGAGGCTTGTGTGCACTGGAGAGGTTTGTATGCTGTGACTCTCTGGGCCCCCTGGGCCCGCCCTCTTGATGAAGTATTTCAAAGAGGAAAAGGGAAGGACACTGAGTGGAGTGGGGAAGGGAGAAGGAATGAAAGTGGGAGAACAAAGGGATAAAAAGGGAGGCAAAGGTAGAAGTAGGAGAAAGAGAAAGAGAGCGGTGTTTACATGACTTACTATAGGTAACAAAGCAATTCATTGTGTGCAGAATATTGAAAAAAAATTCTCGGGTTATATACAGAAATATAATTTGTGTCATTGGATTTGTAAAGATTGCTCATGAACCAATTTCAATATATCTTTAAGTTTCAAATGCTTACTCTAACCCAGCATATAATTTTATTTCTAAGATCTTAAAGAAACAGGGATCTATGAAATATAAAACACTAAATTAATTTGTGTGATTTTTTTTTTTCTGGTGCAATTTTCACAAATACATTAAGATATATGCAAGTTTGGTTGTGTCCAAATACTGGCTTTTTCTCAGAGGTTATCCACCTTTCTGTCCTGATGACACTTCCACTGAATTTTAAGGTCAGTGTAACAGCAGGGTCCTTTTTTGCCCTGATTCTTTATTTCAGAGCAGTTATACTTGTCTATTTAATAATGCTGCATTTGAAGGAAAACTATTATTAACTTTTTGTTAATTGTATTTTTTTGGTAGAACCCCAATAGAGATTTCTTAATACCCCACTGGGAAATGACTAGGTAATCCCATTATCAGAGCCCTGTTTAATGGAGGTTTCCAGTATTCCCTCTGTTTGCCTTTCAGCAGCTAATAGTACCTTAAGTAGCTAATTGTACCTTAAGGTAACAATTCTAGGTCATAAAAAATGTCAATATTTAGCCATTATGATCTTTTAAAGTTTCTTTTCTTTTCTTTGAGGTGGTGAATAAAGGGGTCAAGTAGTGGACTTGGATTCAAATTTCAATTTTTACTACACATCAAAATTAATTAGGCCTATGTCCTTGTACTAGTTTTCTTTTGAAATCATTATTGCTACCCAATCACTCCATGGTCACTGGCAATAATAATAGATTTACCTTTTTAAAAGAAAATCTGTTTCTTCTATTTTAAAATTAGTGTCAAGTTTTACTAGGTGTTTTAGACACTGTCAGTTTTATTTTGTGCAGATTATTTCCTATAAAGACTAACTATTCCCCACACCAATCTTTTTTTCTTATTTTCTAAGTCATTTGTTAGGACTCATTATTTTTTCCTCTGTAGCAGTACACAGGGAAATAAATTAGGTAGTTTGTTCTGATTTATGTTGAAAAGGATAGGCCAATAATATTTAATATGAATTTGTTAAACTGAGTTTGTTTTGAGTTGTAAACTAATATGTGGGCAAATTGTGATACATCTCTCTCAGATATTCTAGGTCATTCTATCATTGCTGTTGCTAATCCAATTCTTCCAAGTATTTTCAGTGACTTATAGTGGGGCTTCCCAGGTGGCCCTAGTGGTAAAGAACCCACCTGCCATTGCAGGAGATATAAGAGACACAGGTTCGATCCTTGGGTTGGGAAAGAAGGACATGGAAATCCACTCCAGTATTCTTGCCTGGAGAATCACATGGACAGAGGAATCTGGCAGGCTACAGTCCATGGGATCGCACAGAGTCAGACATGACTGAAGTGACTTTGTGCTCACTCACTATAGTGAATTAATAGTTAAAATTGAATAAGCACTGTTCATGTTAGACCTGTGCTAAGTGTTTCCATGCATTATCACACTTAATTCTCATATCAGCCTTGTAAGGATTCCCTATTTATGTTGATAAAAATAGATATCTTCCTCAATAGATAAGAAGTTGAGGCAGAAAGAAGTTACACAATTTGCCACAGGCTGGTAGGTTGTAGACCCACAGTTAGAAATAAGGCAGCTTAACTCTGAAATTGGTCTCTCCATTCTTCTCTATATTAACATATCAGCAGAGGAAAAGGCCATGTATAAATGGCGGAATCAAAGAGCTGTGTTTTTAGTGTATACATAAAACAAAACAAAACAAAATATTTACACATTACAATGCTGATTTATACTTTGTTTTTATTTTCTGCTTCAAATTCTAAGCATTTTTTTCTGTAGTAGGGTAAATAACCCTTGTCAAACATGATATAATAATGATATCATAAAATATAGTATAAAGATACCCTAATTTTCTTAATTATTCTCTACTTTTTAAAATTAGAGCATAATTGCTTTACAATCTTAGTTTCTGCTGTACTACAATGTGGATCAGCTGTAAGTATACATAGATCTGATAGATAGAGTGCCTGATGAACTATGGGAATGAGGTTTGTGACATTGTACAGGAGACAGGGATCAAGACCATCCCCATGGAAAAGAAATGCAAAAAAGCAAAATGGCTGTCTGGGGAGGCCTTACAAATAGCTGTGAAAAGAAGAGAAGTGAAAAGCAAAGGAGAAAAGGAAAGATACAAACATCTGAATGCAGAGTTCCAAAGAATAGCAAGAAGAGATAAGAAAGCCTTCTTCAGCAATCAATGCAAAGAAATAGAGGAAAAAACAGAATGGGAAAGACTAGAGATCTCTTCAAGAAAATCAGAGATACCAAAGGAACATTTCTGGGCTCGATAAAGGACAGAAATGGTATGGACCTCACAGAAGCAGAAGATATTAAGAAGAGATGGCAACAATACACAGAAGAACTCGACAAAAAAGATCTTCACGACCCAGATAATCATGATGGTGTGATCACTCACCTAGAGCCAGACATCCTGGAATGTGAAGTCAAGTGGGCCTTAGAAAGCATCACTACGAACAAAGCTAGTGGAGGTAATAGAATGCCAGTTGAGCTATTCCACATCCTGAAAGATGATGCTGTGAAAGTGCTGCACTCAATATGCCAGCAAATTTGTAAAACTCAGCAGTGGCCACAGGACTGGAAAAGGTCAGTTTTCATTCCAATCCCAAACAAAAACAATGCCAAAAAATGCTCAAACTACCACATAATTGCACTCATCTCACACATTAGTAAAGTAATGCTCAAAATTCTCCAAGCCAGGCTTCAGCAATATGTGAACCGTGAACTTCCTGATGTTCAAGCTGGTTTTGAAAAGGCAGAGGAACAAGAGATCAAATTGTCAACATCCGCTGGATCATGGAAAAAGGAAGAGAGTTCCAGAAAAACGTCTATTTCTGCTTTATCGACTATGCCAAAGCCTTTGACTGTGTGGATCACAATAAACTGTGGGAAATCCTGAAAGAGATGGGAATACTAAACCACCTGACCTGCCTCTTAAGAAATTTGTATACAGGTCAGGAAGCAACAGTTAGAACTGGACATGGAACCATAGACTGGTTCCAAATAGGAAAAGGAGTACGTCAAGGCTGTATATTGTCACCCTGTTTATTTAACTTATATGCAGAGTACATCATGAGAAACGCTGGACTGGAAGAAACACAAGCTGGAATCAAGATTGCCGGGAGAAATATCAATAACCTCAGATATGCAGATGACACCACCCTTATGGCAGAAAGTGAAGAGGCACTAAAAAGCCTCTTGATGAAAGTGAAAGTGGAGACGAAGATCATGGCATCTGGTCCCATCACTTCATGGGAAATAGATGGGGAAACAGTGGAAACAGTGGCTGACTTTATTTTCTGGGCTCCAGAATCACTACAGATGGTGACTGCAGCCATGAAATTAAAAGATGCTTACTCCTTGGAAGGAACGTTATGACCAACCTAGATAGCATATTCAAAAGCAGAGACATTACTTTGCCAACAAAGGTCCGTCTAGTCAAGGCTATGGTTTTTCCTGTGGTCATGTATGGATGTGAGAGTTGGACAGTGAAGAAGCCTGAGCGCCAAAGAACTGATGCTTTTGTACTGTGGTATTGCAGAAGACTCCTGACAGTCCCTTGGACTGCAAGGAGATCCAACCAGTCAATTCTGAGGGAGATCAGCCCCTGGATTTCTTTGGAAGGAATGATGCTAAAGCTGAAACTCCAGTACTTTGGCCACCTCATGCGAAGAGTTGACTCATTGGAAAAGATTCTGATGCTGGGAGGGATTGGGGACAAGAGGAGAAGGGGACGACAGAGGATGAGATGGCTGGATGGCATCACTGACTCGATGGACATGAGTCTGAGTGAACTCCGGAAGTTGGTGCTGGACAGGGAGGCCTGGCACGCTGGGATTCATGGGGTTGCAAAGAGTTGGTCATGACTGAGTGACTGATCTGATCAGATCCAATCTGATACATATATCTACTCCCTCTTGAACCTCCCTCCCGTTAATCCCTCCATCCCACCCCTCAAGGTAATCACAGATCACCAAGCTAAGATCTTTATGCTATACAGCAACTTCCCACTAGCTATCTTACATAAGGTAGTGTATATATGTCAGTCTTACTCTCCCAATTCATCTCATCCTCCCCTTCCCCGCTTGTGTCTACATGTCCATTCTCTACATCTGCATCTCTATTCCTGCCATAAAAATAGGTTTATCTGTACCACTTTTATAGATTGCATGCATATCCATTAATATATGATATTTGTTTTTCTCTTTCTGACTTATTTTATTCTTTATTACAGACTCCCTAGGTCCATCCACATCACTACAAATGACCGAATTTCATTCCTTTTTATGGCTGGGTATTATTCCATTGTATTTATGTACCATATCTTCTTCTCTACTTCTGAATATTTATACTGTTTTTAATTTTATAACATCATAGAGAAATTAATACATGTTGATGCCTGGCTATCTTAGCTTGGAGTACTATAACAAAATAGTACCACCTGGGTGGCTTATATGACAGAAATGTGTTTCTTAAAGTTCTGGAGGCTGGATGACCCAAGATCAGGGAGCCAGCATAGACACAAAGTTTGGTTCTGGTTATAGTCCTCTTCTAGGCTGTAGACTGTAGACCTATCCTTATGAGAGCAGAAAGGGGAAAAAGCTTTCTCATGCCTCATAATAAGAGCACCAATCCCATTCACGAGGGACCTACTCTCAGGACTTCATCTAATCCCAGTCACCTCCAAAGCCCCAACTCCTAATACCATCACATGGCAGGAAGATAGGGGCTCAACATAGCAACTTGTGGGGGGACAAACATTCCAACTATAACAATAAATAATTATTTCTTTCATATAAATTTTTATGCAGAGGATTTTGTGACCAAAGAGTTTGAGCATGAATCACTAGACACTTCAGCTAAGGAAGCACTCTATGGA
Source organism: Bubalus bubalis (assembly GCF_019923935.1). Classification (NCBI taxonomy): domain Eukaryota; kingdom Metazoa; phylum Chordata; class Mammalia; order Artiodactyla; family Bovidae; genus Bubalus; species Bubalus bubalis. The sequence goes on from NC_059173.1 coordinate 44,480,850, forward strand.
GGCTCCCTCCCCTACAAGAATCTCACACTTGCATAAATCTCCAACTAATAAATGCAGAACATACCTGTGAATTGTTCTAGTCAGTAAAGTTTATCAAAGATGATGTGTAATCAATCCCCTTGATTAGATTACATTATATGGCAAAGATTTTTTTCAGATGTAATTTGTGTCACAGATCCATTGTTTTTGAGTTAAAGAAAAATTGTCCTGGGTGGACTTGGCTTAATCCAGTGAAAGCTCTTAAAAGAGGATTGTAGATTCTCTCTGTGTTCAGAAATGGTTTCCTGTAGACCTTGGCTAAGGAAGTTATCATGAACTCAATTGATGTAAGAAAATGACTCTGTTAACAACTTCAAAGATCTTGGAAGAACATTTTTCTCCGCTCATGCCTCCAGGTTCGAGCATAGTCCAGCCAACACCCTGACTGTAGACTTGTAAGACCCAGAATAGAAGACCCATCTAAGCTATGCTAGGTTCCTGACCCATGGACACTGTGAAATAAATGTATCTTAGGCCATTAAGTTTGTGGAGCCAGTGGTGTAAGTTTCAGTCAGTCTGAAAGGCCTGAAAACAAGGTGATCTCCTGGTCTAAGTGCAGGAGAAGACCAGTGTTCCAGCTCAACAGTAAGAAAGAGAGTGAATTATTCCTTCGCCCACCATTTTGTTCTATTCAGGCTCTCAACACTTTGGGTGACTCCTACACTATCCACATTGAGAAGGGCAATCTGCTTTACTCAGTCTACTTATTCAAATGATAATTTCTTCCTTGAACATCTTGAGACACACCCAGAAATAATGTTTAGTCAAATATATGAATATCCTTTGTCCTGGTCAAGCTGGCCGTCAAAGGACAGATCATAAACTCAGCCATCATGGGACAAATCAAAGAAGGGAACAAGATAGGAACCCAAGAGGCATAATGTTTTTCAGAAGAAGGCAAGAAACCTACGGGAGAAAAATAAACTTGGTGATGGTAAAGAGATACTCTGTACCATGTAGCAGTGCATGCGTGGACCTTTTGAAGGAGGACACAATTATCTTCATTACCTCCACCATGTTTGGCCCCAGGTAAATAACAGGGAGGGAACACATCACCCATCAGAAGAAGACCCAGTTTCCCTGTCAGTCAGTCTCTCCCATCAGGAAGCTTCCATAAGCCTCTTATACTTCTCCATCAGAGGGCAGACAGACTGAAAACCACAATCACAGAAAACTAACCAATCTGATCACATGGACTACAGCCTTGTCTAATTCAATGAAACTCTGAGCCTTGCCATGTAGGGCCATGCAAGACAGATGAGTCATGGTGGAGTGTTCTGACAAAAACGTGGTCCACTAGAGAAGGGAATGGCAAACCTCTTCAGTATTCTTGCCTTCAGAACCTCATGAACAGTATGAAAAGGCAAAAAGATAGGACACTGAAAGATGAATTCCCAAGGTTGGTAGCTGCCCAATATGCTACTAGAGATCAGTGGAGAAATTATTCCAGAAAGAATGAAGGGACGGAGCCAAAGCAACACCCACTTGTGGATGTGATTGCTGATGGAAGTGAGGTCCGATGCTGTAAAGAACAATATTGCATAGGAACCTGGAATGTTAGGTCCATAAATCAAGACAAATTGAAAGTGGTCAAAAAGGAGATGGCAAGAGTGAACATTGACATTTTAGGAATCAGGGAACTAAATTGGACTGGGTGAATTTAACTCAGAGGACCATTATATCTACTGCTGTGGGCAAGAAGCCCTTAGAAGAAATGGTGTAGCCATCATAGTCAACAGAAGTCCAAAAAAACAGAATGATCTCTGTTTCGAAGGCAAATCATTCAATATCACAGGAATCCAAGTCTATACCCTGACCAGTAAGGCTGAAGAAGATGAGGTTGAATGAAGTTCTGTGAAGACCTACAAGACCTTCTAGAACTAACACTCAAAAAAGATGTCCTTTTCATTATAGGGGACTGGAATGCAAAAGTAGGAAGTCAAGAAATACCTGGAGTAACAAGCACATTTTGCCTTGGAGTACAGAATGAAGCAGAGCAAAGGCTAATAGAGTTTTGCCAAGACAACGCACTAGTCTTAGCAAACACCATCTTCCAACAACACAAAAGAAGACTCTACACATGGACATCACCACATGGTCAATACCAAAATAGGATTGATAATATTCTTTGCAGCCAAAGATGGAGAAGCTCTATATAGTCAGCAAAACAAGACTGGGAGCTGACTGTGGCTCAGATCATGAACTCCTTATTGCCAAATTCATACTTAAATTGAAGAAAGCAGGGAAAACCACTAGACCATTCAGGTATGACCTAGATCAAATCCCTTATGATTATGCCATGGAAGTGAAAAACAGATTCAAGGGATTAGATCTGATAGAGTGCCTGAAGAACTATGGTGGAGGTTTGTGGCGTTGTATAGCAGGCAGGGATCAAGACCATCCCCAAGAAAAAGAAATGCAAAACAGCAAGATGGTTATCTGAGGAGACCTTACAAATAACTGTGAAAAGAAGAGAAGCAAAAGGCAAAGGAGAAAAGGAAAGATATACTCATTTGAATGCAGAGTTCCAAAGAATAGCAAGGAGAAATAAGAAAACCTTCCTCAATGATCAATGCAAAGAAATAGGGGAAAGCAACAGAATGGAAAAGACTAGAGATCTCTTCAAGAAAATTAGAAATACCAAGGGAACATATCAAGGAAGATGGGCACAGTAAAGGACAGAAATGATATGCACCTAACAGAAGCAGAAAATATTAAGAAGAGGTGGCAAGAATACACAGAACAAATATACAAAAGAGATCTTCACAACCCAGATAATCACAATGGTGTGATCACTCACCTAGAGCCTGACATTTTGGAAAGCGAAGTCAAGTGGGCCTTGGGATGCATCACTACGAACAAAGCTAGTGGAGGTGATGGAATTCCAGTTGAACTATTTCAAATCTGAAAAAATGATGCTGTGAAAGTGCTGCACTCAATATGCCAGCAAATTTAGAAAACTCAGCAGTGGCCACAGGACTGGAAAAGGTCAGTTTTCATTCCAATCCCAAAGAAAGGCAATGCCAAAGAAGGCTCAAACTACCACATAGTTGCACTCACCTCACACGCTAGTAAAGTAATGCTCAAAATTCTCCGAGCCAGGCTTCAGCAATACATGAACTGTGAACTTCCAAATGTTCAAGCTGGTTTTAGAAAGGGCAGAGGAACCAGAGATCAAATTGCCAACATCTGCTGGGTCATCAAAAAAGCAAAAGAGTTCCAGAAAATCATCTATTTCTGCTGTATTGACTATGCCAAAGCCTTTGACTGTGTGAATCACAACAAACTGGAATATTCTTAAAGAGATGTGAATACCAGACAACCTGACCTGCCTCCTGAGAAATCTGTATGCAGGTCAGGAAGCAACAGTTAGAACTGGACATGGAACAACAGACTGGTTCCAAATCAGAAAAGGAGTACATCAAGGCTGTATAGTGTCACCCTGCTTATTTAACTTATATGCAGAGTTCATCATGAGAAATGCTGCACTAGGTGAAGCACAAGCTGTAATTACGATTGCTGGGGGAAATATCAATAACCTCAGATATGCAGACGACACCAGCCTTATGGCAGAAAGCAAGGAAGAACTAAAGAGCCTCTTGAAAAAAAAATAAATAAAGAGCCTCTTGATGAAAGTGAAAGAGGAGATTAAAAAGTTGGCTTAAAACTCAACATTCAGAAAACTAAGATCTTGGCATCTGGTCCCATCACTTCATGGTAATAGATGGGGAAACAATGGAAACTGTGACAGACTTTATTTTGGGGGAGCTTCAAAATCACTGCAGATGGTGACTGCAGCCATGAAATTAAACAACGCTTACTCCTTAGAAGGAAAGTTATTACCAACCTAGACAGCATATTAGAAACCAGAGACATTACTTTGCCAACAAAGTATGGTTTCCTTTGCTGTGCAAAAGCTTTTATTTTAATTAGGCTCCATTTGTTTACTTTATTTTTATTTTCATTACTTTAAGAGGTAGATCCAGAAAGATATTGCTGTGATTTATGTCAAAGAGTTTGCCTTTGTTTCCGTCTAAGAATTTTATAGTATTCAGTCTTAAATTTAAGTCTTTAGTCCATTGAATTTATTTTTGTTATGGTGTTAGAGAATGTTCTATTTTCATTCGTTCACATGTGTCTATCAAGTTTTACCAGCACCACTAATTGGTGGACTGTCTTTCTCTATTGTATAGTCTTACCTACTTTGTCATAGATTTATTAACCATGGGTGAGTGGATTTATTTCTGGGTTTTATATCCTATCCAAATATATCATTGATATATTTGTCTGTCTTTGTGCCATTACCATACTCTTTTGATTACTATAGGTTTATAATATAGTATGAAGTCACAGAGCCCAATTCCTGAAGCTCCATCTTTTGTTCTAGAGATTTCTTGGACTTTTTCAGGTTTTCTGTGTTTCCATACAAATTTTAAGGTATTTTCTTCTAGGTCTGCAAAAAAATGTCATTGGTAATTTGATAGGGATTGCTTTGAATCTGTGGATTATCTTGGGTTTTAAAATGATTTTAAATATATCAATTATTCTAATCCAAGAACATGGATGTATCTTTTCATCTGTTTGTGTCATCTTTGATTTCTTTCATCAGTGTCTTACAGGTTTCAGAGTATAGGTCTTTGCCTCCTTAGGTAGTTTATTCCTAGATAGTATATTCTTTTTGATATGATGGTAAATGAGATTGTTTTCATAATTTCTGTTTCTGATCTTTTGTTGTTAGTGTATAGAAATACAACAGATTTCTGTGTATTAATTTTTTATCCTGCAACTTTACTGAATTCCAGAGGTTTATTTACCCAACCTGTCCATACCTCAGCTCCAGGATTGTGTAAGGGACTTGTTCCTATAAGACTTGTAGTAGGTCTTTTTTCTTGACTGAACACTAACCAGTGGACACAATTATATTATTATTTTATACTGAGGCTCCAAGAAGTTGGTTGATTTGCTCAATTTTACAATTTTTTTGTGGCAGAACTGGGATTTAACTTAGGTTGGTTTTACTGTAAAGCAAAGATCCTGAATTCAAATGGCCTCAGAGGACAGGTAAAAGAATGACACAAGCTTAGAGGAGGAAATATTTCTCAGGAAGAAATAATCGGATTTTCTAGTACATAGCTCTCTAAAACCTTCACTCAAGTTTCCTGGAGAACCAAAGACTTAAATTATCAGTCTAAAACTCTTGCTTTTACTTTAGGTCAGTGCATTTACCTAGTAAAAAAATAGGTGAATATAAGTTATAGTTGAATTACCAAAAGACCTCTGGAGACAAATGGGACTGATCAAAAATTAAAGCCAAACCTTCATCTTTTATTGATTGATCATCCTGGTATATATTTTCAGCTCTAGATAATGTTACTATGTAGAATTTTTGGCTTAGTGTGGTCTGATTTTCAAATATTTTAAAAGATGCCAACAGTGTGAGTTTTCAAATAAAATTTTCTACATATATTTTAGGTCTCTTATAATAGGGAACATACTACATTTAATGTCCCTATCACTCCTGACAATGTTAAACATTTAGTATATGCTTGCAGCTGAGTGTTTTTAAATCTGAAAAAATTCGGTAACTTTTTATATGTTAATTAGATCATAAATATTTCTTGATAAAATATTCCATATGAAAGCTGAAAGTTGTAAACTTGCTGAGTCATCTGTACTGGGATTTTCTGTATGTTAATTAGGTAACTTATGGGGCAATGAATGAGGAAATGGAACAAAAGATCTCCATACCACCCAATCCATTATACATTACTATTATCATTCTAAAGTGTCTTAATTTATCCTTGTAATTAGTCCCAAGTGTACATTATTCATGGGTTCATTATGATATTTTTATTCTTCTTATAATCACACTTTGAAATAAATATAGTACTTAATCAATTTGTATCATAATTCCTACTCAGATAATCATCAAAGCACCATGAAAATTGGTGTGATAGAGCTAGCAGTTTTTCTCCCACTGTCAATGAAAAAATTAACATTAGCCAGTGATTACTAAAGTTGTATATTTTAAAAAAATATCCTTGATGGAGATGTAGACTTATTTTAGAAATTTTTTTCATTAAATTTTTTCTTTAGAAGTGCTAATATGAAAATGACTGAAAGCAGCAAATTGGTACTCACTTACCAATCTCTTTATGCTTACTTTGTTAAATGTTAAAATTTTATCCTATCCTATGTTTTAAGAATGATCAATATGAAGTCAATGGTATGTTCAGCATTGAAGCTATTTCTGTCCATCAGGAAGTATTTGAAAGGAATAGATGATTATGGTTGGAAGTGGTTTATAAATAATTTTCAGAGTAGATATAATTTTTTCTCCATATAATTTCATATATTTTATGTCACAAGATTGCAAAATCAAAAGAAAGGGTTTTGTTTGATTCTAAAGTCAACTTTTAAAACTTAATACTTGAACTTTTTGTTATCAAAGTTTTATATCTAGACTTCAGTTTTCAGCTGTGACATCTCAAGAGCTTGGGGACTGTCACTCCTGTTCTTAGAGCAACAAAGAGTCAAACAGACAGAAAATTGGTGACTCTTTTTGGAGTTTTCAGAGCAAAACATCACTCTGAAATCTAGAGAGACAGGTAAATACAGAGTCCAAGTTGAGATCAGATTACCTGGATCAGAAGACCCTGGAGTCATCAATTGATAGCAATACTTAAATGACAATTTTGACATATTTTAGAGGCTAAATGAGTGTTAGCAAGACTTTGGGAGACTCTTGGGAGTCACAGTTGTGGAGCCACATTTTTGGAGCTTTACCAGTTTCCAGTGTGAAAATCTGGGAAAGAACCCCTCCTGTCTCTGGTAGGGTGAAGGAAAGAGTACTCATGGTGATTATTCTTCATAATACAGAGCCTTCTCCATAATAAAGGCTTACTTTACAGGAGGAAAGACTTTACCACAGCCTAGTTGAAGGAAAGCAACCTCCAGTCTATAATTCTATATCCAATGAAATTGCCCTATAAAAGTGAGGGAGAAATAAAGGATTTCTCAGACAAACAAAAACTGAAGTAACTTACCATCAGCAGACCTTCCCTACAAGAAATGTTAAATGATGTTCTTCTTTAGGTGGATGGGAAATTATATGTTAGAAACTTGGGCCTAAATAAAGAAAAGAAAAGCAACAGAGGAAAAATAATTCATTTTTTCTCATTTTAATTACTCTAAAAGGTAACTGTACAAAGGAATAATATTGACAATATATTGGGTGTTTATAGCATATGGATAAGTGAAATAAATGACAGTAATGTCATAAGGGAGAGGAGAGAGGAAATAGTATTCTCTCTTAGAAGAAACTGCACTGAAGTGTAGTGGAATAGTATTATTTGAAGGTGGACTTAGATAAGGTAAAAATGTACATTGTACACTCTGGAACAACCACTAAGTTTTATTTAAAGAAATATAATTGATCCACCAAGAGAGAAGATAAAATAAAATCATATAAAATACTCAATTAAGGCCAGAGAAAGCAAAAAAAGAGACTCTGATAATGACTAAACCACAGTTAAAACATGGTTTATATTAATTCAAGAATATCAGTTATCACTTTAAATGTGATTAGTCTAAAAACACCAATTAAAAGGGAGAGACTGTCAGAGTAGATTAAAAAAAGAAAGCTCAACTGTATGTTGTTGATGATAAGCCTGATTCAAATATGAAATTCAAATATGAAAACAGTTAAAAGTAATGGGATGGAGAAAAGCATACAATGCCAACACTAATCGAAGCAAAGACTGAGTATCTCTATTAGATTTAGACAAAACACACTTCAGAAGAAAAGTTATCAAGAATAAGAGGGGTTCTATGTAATGATAAAGGGATCAGTTTTTCAGGAAGACTTATAATCTTAAACATGTATACACCTGATAACAATTAAAGTATGTGAGGCAAAAACTGTTATAACTGAAAGAAGAAATAGACAAATTCACTCTTATAATTGGTCATTTCAACACCCCTTGACAGTAATTGATAGGTCATGCTGGCATAAGAATCAATAGGAATGTGCTTGACCTGAATAACACTATCAGTTAACTTGATATAATTGATATTTATAGAACACTCCACACAACAACATCAAAATGTATATTCTTCTCAAAAACACATGGAATATTCACCAAGATATACCACATGGTGGAGCATGAAACACATTCTTTAAATTTTTAAGAATAGAAATTATGCATAATATGTTCTCCAATCACAATGGAATTAACATAGATATCAAAACCAGAAAGATAGCACACTTAGGAACCCAAATTTGAATTTCCAATACAATGCTACAATGAAAGGAAACAAGGATTCTCAGAAAAATGGCTGGCTTTAAGACGAAGACAGAATATTCAGGATCAACCTGGAGCATCTTGCAGGGATAGAAAGTAAGGAACTGCTGAAGCAGCGCTTCCACCACAATGATGGGGCATGTCAAAATGATACCAGAGTCAACTGAAAAGCTGATAATGGCCAAAGCAGGAACAATCTGATAAAGCAAGCAAAGTAGTACTGGGTTATAACACAAATTATGAAATAAATATCCATGAGGCCATAGTGAAAAAAATAAATAATTGAAAAACTAAATAGTGGAGAACAAACAAATCTTCCTTGTAAATAATTCCAAATAATTTATGTAGATTCTTCACCCTTAAGTATAACTGGCTGTTTCACTTAAAAATTGCACTTAAACTCCTAGTTTTCAGTATAGAATTCCCTTTCCTACTTTCCTCTGCAAGGAGTCTTTTAATCTGGATCCTGGCTCCATCCAAAATAGTCATCTCTGCTCTCATCAGGGGCAAACTGGAAGTTGCCCTCCACAATGGGCTGGTAGAGAGAACTTGGGGGTTTCACTGTTCTTTGCGCTTGTGCTCAGTTGTTCAGTCATGTCTGATTCTTTGCAACCCCATGGACAGTAGCCCATCAGGCTCCTCCGTCCGTGGAATTTTCCAGGCAAGAATACTGGAGTGGGTTGCCGTTTCTTACTCGAGGGGACTTTCCCAACACAGAGATTGGACCCTCGTCTCTCCTGTCTTCTGTATTGGCAAGTGGGTTCTTTATCACTGTACCAACTTGGAAGCACTTTAGGCTGCTGCTGCTGCTAAGTCTCTTCAGTCATGTCCGACTCCGTGCAAACGCATAGACGGCAGCCCACCAGGCTCCTCTGGCCCTAGGATTCTCCAGGCAAGAACACTGGAGTGGGTTGCCATTGTCTTCTCCAATGCAGGAAAGTGAAAAGTGAAAGTGAAGTCGCTCAGTCGTGTCCGACTCTTAGCGACCCCATGGACTGCAGTCTACCAGGCTCCTCTGCCCATGGGATTTTCCAGGCAAGAGTACTGGAGTGGGGTGCCATTTCCTTCTCCGTGGAAGCAATTTATACAATTACTAAAAAGAAAAATAAGGGACGCTTCCCTATTTTCAGCACCAGTGTCAACGTTGCCTTGCATTCATAAGGCCCACACTCCTGAATCTTTCTGAGTTCTGTGGTGACAAACGGGCTTTCTTCTCACTGACACTGGATATGATCCATCCTTTCTACCTCTGTCCTTTCCATCCTTTCTACTTATAGTCCTTGCGTGTTGTGAGTCAGGATCCCAGATGCCTCTTGTTTTTACTGATGAGTTTCTGTTTCTGTGTTCTGTTCTTTTTGTTTTAGAAGTGATTTTCTTTGAGAAAAGGATACAGAAATATCTTCACCGTGTCATCCTCAAACTGGAAGCCCACAGTTGGCTTCTTAAGGTTCACTGTAATTTGATAAGTAATCTCTTTTGACAGTGCTATGAAAGCAGGCTGACTAGTCTGATAACATTCTACTACAATGCTCATCAATAATGAAAATGGCCTTTCCAACAAAGATAATCGTTTCATGACATTTTTCAAAGCATTTACATATCCTTAAGGAAAATATGAAATATTTTACACCTTTCACATTCTGCTGTCCAGGGAACACACTATGTTATTTTTTTAATCCCTTAACTGTCTGCATAGAGCATGGTTTAAAATAAGTTGATCTCCATATAAGTTAAAGAGAAATGTGGACTTAGAGTTAGGTGATAATATATATAGCTTAAAATTAAGTCAACAGTTGGTCAAAATTGACTCCAATATACACGAGAGAGTGAATCATAGAGATTTCTGTCCAAAAGTTACAAAATCTATGCTTGTCTTAATTTATTTGAAAACAAAATGAATTAAATAAAAGACATTCAAATGCACCTAAATACACATAATAATAATTATTAGTAATATTCCTGTCATATTATTATATGTGAATTATTATTCTTATCAAATAAAAGAAGCCTTCCCTCCTCCCTTTATCTTTCATGTCCTTTCATTCATCATATATTTATTGCCTATTATTTTCCAGGCACTGTTCTATGTCCTGGTAATCTGTCAGTGAACACAGTAGATGAACATATTTGTCTTTACACTACTTATGTTACTAGGCATGTTAATAATTTTTAACTTTAATATGTGGTGTTTACTGTGAGCCACTAACTCAACTGGTCCCATCACTTCATGTGGGTCCCATCACTTCATGGGAAATAGATGGGAAACAATGGAAACAGTGTCAGACTTTATTTTTGGGGGCTCCAAAATCACTGCAGATGGTGACTGCAGCCATGAAATTAAAAGACGCTTACTCCTTGGAAGAAAAGTTATGACCAGCCTGGATGGCATATTGAAAGGCAGAGACATTACTTTGCCAACAAAGGTCCGTCTAGTCAAGGCTATGGTTTTTCCAGTGGTTATGTATGGATGTGAGGGTTGGACTGTGAAGAAGCCTGAGCGCCGAAGAATTGATGCTTTTGAACTGTGGTGTTGGAGAAGACTTTTGAGAGTCCCTTGGACTTCAAGGAGATACAACCAGTCCATTCTGAAGGAGATCAGCCCTGGAATTTCTTTGGAAGGAATGATGCTGAAGCTGAAACTCCAGTACTTTGGCCACCTCATGTGAAGAGTTGACTCATTGGAAAAGACTCTGATGCTGGGAGGGATTGGGGGCAGGAGGAGAGAGGATGACAGAGGATGAGATGACTGGATGGCATCACTGACTCGATGGACGTGAGTCTGAGTGAACTCCGGGAGCTGGTGATGGACAGGGAGGCCTGGCGTGCTGCGATTCATGGGGTCACAAAGAGTTGGACACAACTGAGCGACTGAACTGAACTGAACTAACTCAACTGCCCAAAACATGATAGGAACTATTAGTGTTTTACAGATAAGGAAACCATGGCACAGAGAAACTAAGTAACTTGGCTAAGTTACACAGCCAGTAACACATGGCACTGGGACGTGAAGTGGTCAGAGGGAATTAACCTTAACTATCAGACATACATATGGTGTGAATGCTTGTCTGATTTATATACTAGAATCAGTTATCAACTGGAGCTATAATTATCTTCATTTTGCTTTTCCATATTTCAACAATAATATAATGATCTCTGCAAAAAGACCAGAAAATGTAGAAAAGTCATAAGAAAAAATAAAATAATCTGGATTTGACTACCTGAAGACAGTTAACATATTTGTGCATGTCTGTGTGTTTGTTTATCCATATGTGTGTAAACACAGTGGCTCCGACTCTGTGTGACCCCGTGGACTGTAGCATGCCAGGCTTCTCTGTCCATGGAATTTTCCAGGCAAGAATACTGGAGTGGGTTGTCATTTCCTACTCCAAGGGTTCTTCCCAACCCAGGATCAAACCCACACCTCCTGTGTCTCCCACATTGGCAGCTGGTTTCTTTACTACTGTGCCAACATATATGTCCATATAAATCCATATATATATAGATAGATAGATAGATAGACACAGTGTATGTATTGCTCAATATGTAAGGTTTTAAAATGTTTCTTTTCACTTAAAACATTATTTTAAGCTGCCAGTAATCTGTTACATGGGGCTTCCCAAGTGACTCAGTGGTAAAAAAAAATTTGCCTGTCAATGCAGAAGATGTGGGTTTGATCCCTGGGGCAAGAAGATCCCCTGGAGGAGGAAGGCGATTATTGCCATTTTAAAATACACAGAAGGGAACGTCTTAATCTAAGCATGTAAAACAAAATAATATCTTTAATTGGATAACTGAATATTGCAATGGTATTTGTAATAATGTTATGACTGTATGGTAGGAAAAAGAATCCCTGCCCTATTGGATTCAACTGGACAGAAATATCATGTCTCATAAAACTGTCAAGTTAATCTGAATCATAGATGTTGACAGGGAAATAAAGATGAAAATCATTGTTCCAAAAATTGGGGATTATAGATCTCTTACATAAATATACATGTTCAATTTAATAGTGATAATCCTCCAATATAGATGAGCAGCATTATCTGCCTTGATACTATTTTTTAATATCAAGGGCAGGATTTTACCTTCCACATCAAAAACACTTTGAAAAATTATTACTTGGGGACCCTATGCACACTGTAAAGTAATGATATAACAGGATTTTTTTCTTATTGATATGAAAGTGGAATTAGAATCTATGCATTTACAGGTTAAAAATAATCTCTTAAAGCTTATTTTCAATCAAAATTCATAGCAAAATCCGACCACTTTATTTTTCTTAAGGGAATTCATCACTATGGTTATTTCTCCACTAAGCCTGTCCTGTTAAAACTTTATAAAATGTAAGAACAATTTATTAACTAAAGAATGTTTACTTAAGTTGTTTTAGGAAATCTTGATGTTTAAAGTGCAGCTTTCATAGGTAAGGATTGTTGACTATTTCATTTTATAACACAACAAGAAAAAATATAAAGAAAAGTAATGAGCAAATTTTGTCAAGTATTTTGCTGTTCAGTCACTTAGAAGTGTCTGACTCTTTGCGACACCATAGACTGCAGTACACCAAGCTTGTTTGTCCTTTACCATCTCCTGGAGCTTGCAAAAACTCATGCCCATTGAGTCGGTGATGCCATCTAACCATCTATCCTCTGTTGTCCGTTTCCCCTCCTGCCTTCAACCTTTCTCAGCGTCAGGGTCTTTTCTAATGAGTCAGCTCTTCGCAACAGGTGGCCAAAGTATTAAGAGTTTTAACTTCAGCATCAATCCTTCTATTGAATATTCAGGGTTGATTTCTTTTAGGATGGACTGGTTGGATCTCCTTGCAGTCCAAAGGACTCTCAAGTGTCTTCTCCAGCACCATAGTTGAAAAGCATCAATTCTTCAGTGCTCTGTTTTCCTTATAGTCCAACTCTCACATCCATACATGACTACTGGAAAAAAAAAATCATTGCTTTGACTACACAGACCTTTGTTGGCAAATTACTGTCTTTGCTTTTTAATACTCTGTCTAGGTTTGTCATAGCTTTTCTTCCAAGGAGCAAATGTCTTTTAATTTCATGGCCGCAGTCACCATCTGCAGTGATTTTGGAGCCCAAGAAAATGAAGTCTTTCACTGTTTCCACTTTTTCCCCATCTATCTGCCATGAAAAGGTGGGACCAGATGTCATGATCTTACTTTTTTGAATGTTGAGTTTTAAGCCAGCTTTTCACTCTCCTCTTTCACCTTCATCAAGAGGCTCTTTAGTTCCTTTTCACTTTCTGCTATAAGGGTGGTGTCATCTGCATGTCTATGGCTATTGATATTTCTCCCAGAAATCTTGATTCCGGCTTATGCTTCATCCAGCCCAGCATTTCATGATGTACTCTGCATATATGTTAAATATGCAGGGTGACAATATACAACCTTGACAAACTCCTTTCCCAATTTGGAACTGTTTCGTTTTTCCATGTCCAGTTCTAATGGTTGCTTCTTGACCTGCATATGGGTTTCTCAGGAGTCACCTAAGGTGGTTTGGTATTCCCATCTCTTTTAAGAATTTTCTACAGTTTGTTGTGATCCATACTGTCAAAAGCTTTAGGGTAGTCAACCAAGCAGAAGTAGATAGTTTCTGAAATTCTCTTGCTTTTTCTATCATCCAATGGATGTTGGCAATTTGATCTCTGGTTCCTCTGCCTTTTCTAAATCCATGTTGAACATCTAGAAGTTCTCAGTTCATGTAGTTGAAACCTAGCTTGGAGAATTTTGAGCACTACTTTGCTAATATGTGAAATGAGTGCAATTTTGTGGTAGTTTGAACATTCTTTGGTATTGCCTTTCTTTGGGACTGGGATGAAAACTGGCCTTTTTCAGTCTGATGGCCACTGCTGTTTTCCAAATTTGCTGGCATATTGAGTGCAGCACTTTAACAGAATCATCTTTTATGATTTGAAATAGTTCAGCTGGAATTCTATCACCTCCACTAGCTAAGGCCTATTTGACTTCACATTCCAGGCTGTCTGGCTCTAAGTGAGTAATCACACCATTGTCATTATCTGGGCCATGAATATAATTTTTGTATAGTTCTTCTGTATATTCTTGCCACCTCTTTTTAATAATTGATTAAAAAATTAAATAGTAAATTAATTTAATAATTGATCTTCTTAGATCCATACCATTTCTGTCCTTTACTGTGTCCATCTTTTCTGAAATATTCCCTTGGCATCTCTAATTATCAAGTATGCTACACCACTATTTTTATCAGATTTCCAAATAGTTTGCATTTTTATATTTTGGAGATAAAATTAAATTGCTTCTTATAAAGTGTAATTAAAAAGATCCAGTATGGATTCTTTTTTCAGTGGGGATTAGAAATTGCTGTGATGCTTTTTTTAAATAAAGAAACAATTTTTATTTATTCAACTTGAATAAACTTGAAGCTGGAACTTTCTTAATGGAAGGAAGAAAAGAAGCAAAGGAAGAATGAAGGAAAATCTTCACCCATGTGTTTAACCAAATTTTATTGCAATATTCCATGTGCCATATTTTGCATTTGAAGTCATTCTACTTGGGTAAGGTCCTGTAGCTAATACTAAATGGAGGTAAGATCTGAAGCACCTTCTCTTTACCCTACTGCCCTGCTTAAGTGGTAGTATTAAAAGGTGTGTAGAAACCAAATGCTAACAACAGGGAATGGTTAGTTCAGTTCAGTTCAGTCACTCAGTCGTGTCCGACTCTTTGAGACCCCATGAATCGCAGCACGCCAGGCCTCCCTGTCCAGCACCAACTCCCGGAGTTCACTCAGACTCACATCCATCGAGTCAGTGATACCATCCAGCCATCTCATCCTCTGTCGTCCCCTTCTCCTCCTGCCCCCAATCCCTCCCAGCATCAGAGTCTTTTCCAATGAGTCAACTCTTCGCATGAGGTGGCCAAAGTACTGGAGTTTCAGCTTGAGCATCATTCCTTCCCAAGAAATCCCAGGGCTGATCTCCTTCAGAATGGACTGATTGGATCTCCTTGCACAGTAAGAACTATAAAAATACTGGGGTCACAAAGACAAATTGATGGCATTCATTCAACAGTGCCATGTGAAATGGGCAAGATTGTATACTTATTCTACAGCTCTTTTTTTAAGAACTGAGAAATATTTATCCAAAAGTATAGTAAAAACAACAACAACAGTATTTGTAGCTGTCTTTAGCAAATATCCATTAATATATATAATGAAAGATATTATGTCCTTTGGGGCTTCCCAGGTAGCTCAGTGGTAAAGAATCTGCCTGCCAAGCAGATGTGGGTTCGATCCCTGGGCTGGGTAGATCCCCTGGAGAAGGAAACAACAACCTGCTCCAGTATTCTTGCCTGGAAAATCCATGACCAGAGGAGCCTGGCAGGACTCGTGAAGAGTGGGACATGATTTAGCATCTAAACAGCAGTTATGTTCATTAATAGGGAAGTTATCATGTTAATTAATATTTTTACTGAGTTAATTCAAGAGAATGAATCAAACACATGATCTCCAACACTGTTAAATTCCAACTTTGTAGGCATAATTTAAGTAATCAATGAGGCAACTTTAAAACGTTTTATTGTGAAGTGAAATCATGTAGTTTTTGTCCTTCTGTGACTGACTTATTTCACATAGAATAATGACTTCATGGTTAATGTTGTTGCATATTTCAAAGTTACCTTTTTTTTTTAACAATGTATAGTACATTGTATACACATTGTAATATTTTCTTTATCCATGTATCTGTGGATGGACATTTATATTGTTTCCATATCTTGGCATATCAATTGTAAATTGTGCTGCAATGAACACTAGAGTGCAGATATATTTTTGAAATCCTGATTTCAATTGTTTTGGAGATACATCTGGAAATGAGATTATAGGGTCATATTAACTTTTGAAGAAACTCTGCACTGTTTAACATTGTGACTGCACTATTTTACATTCCTAGCAACAGTTTTTAGGAGAAGGCAATGGCACCCCACTCCAGTACTCTTGCCTCGAGAATCCCATGGATGGAGGAGCCTGGTAGGCTGCAGTCCATGGGGTCGCAAAGAGTCAGACATGACTGAGGGACTTCACTTTCACTTTTCACTTTCATGCATTGGAGAAGGAAATGGCAACCCACTCCAGTGTTCTTGCCTGAAGAATCCCAGGGATGGGGGTGCCTGGTGGGCTGCCGTCTATCGGGTTGCACGATGTCTGACACGACTGAAGCGACTTAGCAGCAGCAGCAACAGTTTTTATAAGGATTTCAATTTCTCTACATCCTCACCAACAGTGTTGACTTCTTTTTTTTTTTTTTTAATAGCCATCTTAACACCTGAGTCAGTTCAGTCGCTCAGTCATGTCTGACTCTTTGCGACCCCATGAACTGCAGCATGCCAGGCCTCCCTGTACATCACCAACTCCCAGAGTTTACTCAAATTCATGCCCGTTGAGTAGGTGATGTCATCCAACCTTTTATCCTCTGTCATCCCTTTTTCCTTCTGCCTTCAGTCTTTCCCAGCATCAGGGTCTTTTCAAATGAGTCAGCTCTTCACATCAGGTGGCCAAAGTATTGGAATTTCAGCTTCAGCATCAGTCCTTCCAGTGAATATTCAGGGCTGATCTCCTTTAGGATGGACTGGTTGGATCTCCTTGCAGTCTAAGGGACTCTCAAGTCTTGTCCAACACCACAGTTCAAAAGCATCAATTCTTCAGTGCTCAGCTTTCTTTATAGTCCAACTCTCACATCCATGCATGACTACTGGAAAAACCATAGCCTTGACTAGATGGACCTTTGTTGGCAAAGTAATGTCTCTCGTTTTTAATATGCTGTCTAGGTTGGTCATAACTTTTCTCCCAAGGAATAAACATCTTTTAATTTCATGAGTGTATTTTAAACCCCTGAGTATGGTACTTATTGTGGTTCTGTTATGCATTTTCTTGATAATTAGTAACATCGAGCATGTTTTCATGTATCAGTTGTCCATTTGTATGTCTGTATTAGAGAAATGGTCTTGATCTGTAATAAGCTATCTCAAGAAATTCAATTCAATATTATTTATAGATTGCCTGCTATGTGCCTGGCATTTTGCTGTTCCTGGATTAACACATGTATGTGAAATATTAGCCCTGATATCAGGAACGATTCAGTAGTAGAAATAGATAAATACATGATGTAGTATATGGTAGAGAAACAGAGAGTAATAAAGGAGTACACAAGACAACCAGAGGAATCTTCAACTCTTTATGGAGTTGAAGCTGGTTTCATGGAGAACAGAAGATCTGAATTGGAATTTGAAGGACTTCATTACCCATTATGTATAATAAAGAAAGCAAGTTTTCTGGCTTGGTGAAATGAATACCAAGTGAAATTCAGTTAGCAAAACTTTTTTTCCCCTTGATTTCCATTCCAAATAATTCCTTCTTTTATATTCACTATATTTGTTAATAATAAAACTGGTAACTCATTATCTGAAAGGGAAACCAATGCTTCCAATTCTCTTTTTGACATACTCTTACATAATACACTTTGTTTTTTCATATGGTCATATCACATCTCAGCCAAACCACTATAAAGGTGTTTTAGCTGGTCTATATACTGCCAACAGAATCTTTCCAAAATGCAAATCTAGTCTTTCACTATGTGGCCAGAAACTTCAGTGATTTCCAGAACTTCCCAGATAAATGTCAAGTTTATAATAAATCAGTAATTTTTAAAAATATTTAGATTAAAAAATTTTACTTGGGAATAGCAGCTAAGACACAGGTTTGTGGGAGCACACTAGAATTGAAATTGTTAGAGAAATTTGTTAAACTTGTTTAGCTCCCTATCCCTACCACCTAGCACAGGCAAAGCATTTAATACTATTTATTGAATATGTAAATGTACTTATACAAATATTATAATTCATATGCAAGCATTTATAAAGAATGTATCAGTTCAGTTCAGTTGCTCAGTCATGTCCAAATTTTTGCAACCCCATGGTCTGAAGCCTGCCAGGCTGCTCTGTCCTTCACTAACTCCCGGAGCTTGCACAAACTTATGTCCATCGAGTCAGTGATGCCATCCAACCATCTCATACTTTGTCATCCCTTTCTCTTCCTGCCTTCAATCTTTCCCAGCATCAGGGTCTTTTCTAATGAGTCAGCTCTTCTCATCAAGTGGCCAAAGTATTGGCACTTCAGTTTGAGCATCAGTCCTTCCAATGAATATTCAGAATTGGTTTCCTTTAGGATTGACTTTTTTTTATCTCCTCGCAGTCCAAGGAATTCTCAAGAGTCTTCTCCAAAACCACAGTTCAAAAGCATCACTACTTCCTTGGTCCTCAGCTTTCTTTACAGTCCAACTCTCACATCCATACATGCTACTGAAAAAACCATAGCTTTGACTAGACGGACTTTTGTTGGCAAAGTAATGTCTCTGTTTTTTAATATGCTGTCTAGGTTTGTTATAGCTTTTCTTCCAAGGAGCAAGTATCTTTTAATTTCATGGCTGCAGTCACCATCTGCAGTGATTTTGGATTCAAGAAAATAAAATCTGTCACTGTTTCCATTGTCTCCCCCAGTATTTGCCATGTAATGTATAATACTGAAAATCTCCTGTTTATTGCTGCATGTCATCCTGCTAGTTGTTTTACATTAGTGTTTTTATTACCTTTATTTACATTGTCTTTAAAACATTTATTTACATTATAGTCTCTCTTTTATGAGTGAAATAGCTAAGATTTTGAAAGGTTAAAAAATTTGTCCAATGTCACGTAGCCAGGGAGTGGCATTACTGAGATTCAAAACAAGGTCTGCTTGAGTAAATCTGTACTCTTTCTTTATAACAATCTGCCTTGTTTTTCTGTCTCTTGTGTCCCATCTGTCTACCATTATTTACTAAGGTAATGAAAGGTCTTATTTATAAAATTAATTACCCTTATATCAGAGGAAGTTTTCTGTGTATGTATTACCCTCTACTCCCCTACTTCCCACTGTAAATATATTGGGGTTATTTTAATAGTACTGGAAATGATTTTCAAAGGCTTTAGTAAGAAGTAGTAGATCTGAAGACAATTGCTCTGCTTGTACATCACTATTTTAATGACAAAGATTTTCTAATTGAAACAAACATGCAAGTTCTTACAGAATTTTGTCTCCTCAGAGAACTTACTGTGTTTACAATGATTGTATTTTCATAATGTTTTAATGGATTAGGAATTTACCTCCTTTGGGCTTGATGGATTAACTCTACTAGCTTCTGGCTTCACACTGTCACACACTAGAATTGTACCTATACTTGTAACAAATCCACCAGGATTAGATCAAGTTCTAACAACAACTGCATAAGCAAAACTAAAGGGCTAATAGTTTTTCCAGGGATAAATGAGAATAGAAACAGGCTACTCATCAAAAGCAACTGAGGAAACAAGTTTCAGTAATTGTAGTTTGGTTCTCACTTTTGTCTTCTACTATTAACTGCTTTGTCTTTTATTTTAGTTTTCCATTTTATAAATTTGGATCTTTGTCTTTTAAAGCTATCTTTTGACTTTCAGCATGTAAAAATCTTGGAAGTCAACACTCCATCCTAACAAACAAAGGCTGAAAAAGACTGAAGAATCAAAAACTTTTCATTAAAAAGATATAGTAATCAAGACATTTTTCTCTCTTCTTAAAGAGGAATGAGGTCACAAGGCAAACTTGAAGAGATAGACAGGTAGATACAGAAAGTCATAACATACCATGAGCAGAAATTTCTATGGGGAACCAGAGTTGGGTGGGGAAATACTCAACTGTCATTGACAAGTTTCTAGAGGCCTAATATTGATAAGTCTGAGAGTTAAAAATCTAGGAGGACCTAGTCAGAGAAAAGCTCCACATTTTTTTTTTAATTTTACCTCCAAGAATTTAGCCTAATTCAACATCAATTAAATCAGAATCACCATATGATTCAGCAATCCCACCTCTGGGTATATATATATCTGAAAGATATCAAATCAGTATCTTGAAGAGACACCTGCACCCTCATGTTCTTTGCAGCATTACTTATAATAGCCAAACCTGGAAATGACCTAGTGTCTGTTGAAGCATGAATGGATAAAGAAAATGTTATATATATTATGTAATTTTCACTGCATACTGTTATGTGAGGTGATGGGCGTGTTAACTCTCATTATTGTGGTAATCACTGTACAATATGTCTGTGTCACATTAGCACATTGTACTAAAACTTACACAATATTATATGCCAATTGTATCACAATAATGCTGGAAAAAACATAAAATTGATTTGCCTAAATTGATTGTTTTGGGGGACTGTTTGAAATTTTGGTTCCTTAATTTCTCTGATAACACAAGTACATAACATTTCTCCCACCACTTTGCTCACTCTTTCCCAACCATCTCTAAGGCTTCTTTTTTCTTTACTTATGTCTTTAATATTGGCACTCCTTAACATTTTGTCCTGTGTCCATATGTCTTCTTACTCTGTAGACTGACCTTTGATACTTTCATCCACACCCAATTCGTAGGTTTATGTATATTATGGCATTGAACTCTGGGACTGTATTTTCAAATTCACATTGTCACCTAGGTTACTGCATACATCTAACATTTACTATGTCTAAAGATGGACTCTGTGTTTGCCTCTCTCAGCTTTAGTTTTTTCTGTTTTGTTTCCCGTCTTAGAGGATGATCTCACTCAGTGACCCAAACTAGAATCTCAGTGTTGTCCTTGATTCTCCGTCTTTGTTCATTTGTATTGCATCTCTTGCACATCTTGAATTCATTTACCTCTCCACACTCTTACTTCCAGTAGTCAACTTCAGACAACCTTTCAACTCCAGCTTCAGTTAATTCCAGTAATTTTAACTCATATCTTTGCTGTTAGTTGATCCTCTGTATTATAGCTGGAATTATCTTCCTAAAATTTAGATATGCTCATTTCAACCCTCAGCTTAAAAACATTGCTTCATTCTCATTGCTTATGAGATAATATCCAAACTCTTTTAACAAGAGCTTAAATATCTCCTCCTCGTTTGGACCATGCTTACTTCTTTAGCCTTATCCTCACCATTTTCCTCCATAACCATATGCTCCAGCAATATTATTTTATTTTCGTTTTAAAAGATCACCTCGATTAGGATTTCACTGTCTCTTTTAAGTCTTTCCTGACCATCCAAGTCCGAGTTAGGAGTTAGGTCCTCCACAGAATACCACTATCTCCTTTGTGGCATTTATCACGTTCAATTTTAATTCACTATTCACTTGTATGCATCTCTACTTGTCTACACAATTACTATGAGGAGCGACCATTGCCTGCCATGTTCCTTTTTATAGTCCCAGAGTTTAATGTGAATGTGTGAATGAATGAATGAACTTGTTTTGAAGAGTTTGCATATGGATGTAAAGGGAGGTGAGAACTTAACAGAAGGGAAAATGTCATTTATTTAACACAAATTATACTAAATATTTTATAATGTATTATTACTTAAAAATCCTTAATAAAAATGGGTGTGATCAAACCTATGTTCAGAAAGATTAAGTAACTTACCCAAGATCACATATATAGTAATCAAGAGAAACAACAGAACTGGGATTTGAATTCTAAAAGTTATAGTACTTTCTCCTTTACATTACTTTTTTTAAATGCATGCCAGAAGCTTAGGAAATAACTCGAGAGAAGTAAGAGGCATTAGGAAATTTTTTTTTTTTGGTAGGAGTCTATTTATACTCTCAGAACATCTCATAATGGTGTGTCTGTGATAAGTTGTTGATACCTTAACACTTTCAAATGCTCACCTAGTACTATCATTCCAGATGTCATGTCAGCAACATGAGACTTGATTTATTTTATGTCTCTAAGTTATGGTCTTATCATTCAGTATGCTGAACTCAATTCAGAGATATTTGTGAATTTATCCATCATCAGATCATTGGACACTCTGTCCTAAGGATGCATGAATAATACGGTGAAGTGCTTGCTGTGTGCTAAGTTGCTTCAGTTGAGTCTGACTTGTGCAACCCTATGGACTCCTGCCCACCAGGCCCCTCTGTCCATGCAATTCTCCAGGCAAGAATACTGGAGTGGGTTGCAATACAACGACAACTATTGTTATTGTGGGAGTAAGAGAAATAAGAGGGGGGTTGAAGGTATTGTTTACCATACTGAAAAATCTGATTCAGAATTCGGTTGTGCTAAAGATGAAAAGAGCCCTGCTATTCAGTAGTAGTTATAAATCTTCTTTGGCTAAAATGATGAAAGGTCATTCTCATAACATACCTGTTATACATTGACCACTGTTCTGCATGCTTTACATTTGGTAATTCAGCCCTACCAACTCTCTAGTGATGCGATATTCCTCTTCTTCAGGTTTGTTTAGGAATTTGAGGCAGAGATTACCCAAGTAAAACCCAAATAAGTAGCTGAGTTGACATTTTAACCCAGGCAGTCTAGTCATAGGGTCTCTGGTTATAACCATGGTGCTCACTTCAGAATGACATATTAAAGTATCTTTTCTCATGATGCTTTGATTATACATTTATTTTTAGAAGTTGCTGCTGTTTATATTTAGTTAAACTCCTTGTTCTCACCCCAGTAAGGATTGTCACTTGGGAAGATGTGTTGTATACTGTATTTCAATTCTCTGGGATGGTAGCAAGATAACATTTGTTTCTAAATAAAGACAACTGAATTTCAAAGCCATTTTGTGCCTTATTATTTTTATGTATACATTTGCATGACCACTGGTCAAGATAACCTTAATGATCCCTCTGCTTGACTGAACTCTAAGTAGGCTTCTTCCTGATTCTAGGCCCCTGAACTCCCTTTTCTTAAAACTTTTAGTTTAAAAACCTTGTAATTGTGTTTCCTCTGCCAGTTTTACAGTCCAGGAGTATTTTTCTCAAGGATCTGGGAAACATATCTTTGAAATGTCATCAAAAGAGAATACCCCCTACTCCCAGTCTCCATTTGAGTATGAGCCTAACTTTGATGGGTGTCTTGCTACAAATTGGCAAAACTACCTGCTATTGATAAGGTAAGAAAACTTTCCCTTTTCTTTGGATAAATCCAATTAGCAAACACAGAGGGCCTATGCGCTTCCTCTCACTGATATCTTTCAAAGCTCTTCTACTCTTTGTTTCAGTGCAATTGAATTCAGACTTAAATCTGACCTCTTTCATCCTTACAGTAACCCAGGAAAAAACTGTTCTTTGCCTGTTTAACTTTTTGTATTGCAATTTTTGCTTTGACACCATAACTGTAGGAAAAAACACATGACAAAATAAAGATTTATATTTTGACATTACAGAGCAGTCTTTTGAAGGGCTTAATTCTTTACAAATATTCAAAATTGCAAGATCATTGTGAAGATGATCAGGTTTGTTATTTCATATTTTTTGAAATAAGAAATTGAGCCTCAAAATACTCTTTGGTAAGCTGTTGTTTAACATCAGATGAAAAAAGCTGTCCTGGAAGAAAGCAAATTTCCCACTTTAATTTTGGAATCAAGATATTATACCTCTTTATAAAGGTTGGCAAGGTAAAGATCTGAAAATATGTATGTATGTCACCATATCTTTGAGGGGATAGAGGCTGGGGGAATTTTAACCACAAGAATTATATAAACCAATAGAAGTTAAGAGACAGAGATTCAAAAGAGAACATGTGGGTTTAAAATATTAAAAGTTGCTTATTTTGGTCATGTATTTCCTTGGGCAATAACATTTGCCATATTCATTTGTTAGGAAGGGAGAACCAACAGAAGGATGAGATAGATATCTGAGGAAATTTCTATTGTTAATAACCACTTATGGTCATTTAATACATACTTAGTGTAACCAAAAGATAGAGTCTCAGCTATTCTGATTGCTACTTTTGTTTTATTAGAAAATTACTTCTCTTGTGGTTTCTGTTGACAATTGACTGGAAATCACTTTTTTCCGTTGGAATTTTTCAGTTATGCTCAGTTATTTATCTTTCATTTTCATAGGGATCTGAGATTCTTTTTCCTTCAGAAATAAAAAGGGCAGTGTGCTAAAGTAGGACACATTTTATTTTTTCCTCCACTGTTAAAAAAAAAAAAAGACCTCAATATTTGCATATTTTTCAAGTTGCTTTGTGTGCTTTCTGAAGCAGTGCTAAGTGAATCAGCACATTTATCTAAGGAGAAAATGATATCCTAAAATACACTGAGAAACCTAACTTGTTATAGAGCTTCTTAGTGTTCATGAAAGAACAAAGCAAAAACCTTCAAAACATAAAAAGACCATAAATCAATTAATCAAGTTAAGGACTTCCTTCTGGACACTTGAACAAATTTTAAAAGTGTATTTAAGGTTAAACATTAAAAATTGAATACTGTGAAAGAAAACATATATCACTTGAGCAGAATAGCTAACTGATTTGGGGAGAAACAAGAATAACAGGAAATTCAAAACATCATAGCTGATAAAATATTTTTCATGTACCTACTCTCAGAGGATAATATGAAGTGAAACTTTGTTTTTTCATAATTCCCATCAACTCCAAAAACAGTTGCTATTTGGCTTAATTTTATAACCCAGGAATTGTCCTTTTTCAAGTTATATTTGTGAAAGCTGAATGAAATCTAGGTTAAAATGTAATATATAAACATCATGACATGGCTACTTTTGGTTGATCATTATGGTTCTTGTTCTGGAATTGCTAACTCTGAATAGAAAACATAATAAGGGTGTGATATCTCTTCCATTAATTTTGGTATCATAACATAGGGATTTTAAAGGTTATTTCAAATTAGGCACTTCTCATGAAACAAAAAAAAAACTTCTGGAGAAAGTCCTTACAACTTTACAAGCTGTTTGGACATTTGCACTCACTAGAGCTTCTATCTGAAAGTGGTACGCAGGAGTGATTCTCTGCCAGAGCCACCTCTGCCTGCAGGGTTAGAGTAAAAGCTTCAACATCAACAGATTTCTCTTCATGCTCACTATGTGTGACAGTTTAGAATAGAAAGATCTACCAGCTGTTTCACTTCCTACCTTTCTTGCTTTTGGTAAGATGACAAATATAACAGATTTATCAACATTTTTTTTTTCTATAGTTAAAATGTCAGAGTCAGCTTTCTAAATACAATCTCCAAAAAAATCCTTCAAAACCTTGTTTTTAAAAAACTGTTAGCACACCACGCCTAATTTTTCTTTCTTTTTTTGTTTTTATTTTTATTTTTTTAAATTTATTTAATATATAAGTCTACTTACAAAATTGCACAAAAATATAAGCTACTTTTCCTTATGAATGACTACAAGAGGAGGAAATAAAATTACAGTGATTCCTATTAAAACTGCAAAATATATATATCCCCAGAAAAAGGAGAAACAAAGAACACCACAGATCATGATTACTTTGTAACTGAAATACAACTTGACAGGGGAAGGGACTGAGGGGAAATAGGAAAAGGCATTTATAGACTGCTTCAAAATTTACTTCCTGTGTGACCTTAGACATCTCCCACAACCTCTGCAAACTTTCTTTTCTATTATTAAAATAAAAAATAATGCTTGCCCTTCCTATCTGAAAGAGTTCAAATGAGGAATGATAAAGCTTTTGCATATGTTAAGGCCCTATACAAGTGTTGCTTTTGAATTCATTAAATTTGTAATTTATAAAACAATCATTAAGTGTTTAACAATATTTTTCAGTCTTTCACATACTTAACATTGGTGTGGAACCCAGTTGAGTCCATAGAATCTTGGTTTGGAACTCTGGAGGATCCTGGTGGTTCTTGCTCATCATAAAAAGTCTCTGGTTGCACTCCTTGACTTACCACTCTTCCCTAGTCTTGTCCCTAGTCTTCCTATTCCTAGCTAAGTTAATTGCAAGCATAGACAAAGTATAAGACACTGAGGGACCTTAGATGTGTTTCCATCTAAGAATGCAGTGGAGAGATATGAATTAGGGTCTGGCTAGGCCAATACCAAGGGATGGAGAATGGAAGAAAAGAGGGAGATAGTGAAATCTTTATACTGCCCATGTGTTGGGTCTTGCTTCTTCTTGACAATGGAAAACTGACCTCTGCAGACAACCCTAGCATACAGGCTGCTTGTGAGATAGCTGCATACTCTCTGTAGCCATTATTTACTCTTAGAATGTGCCTGGAAAAGATTTGGAATGCTGTGAACAAATTTTCATTCAGAAGTCATATGCAGGTTGAATGCCCTGTTCCTCTAAACTTTTAGTTGGAATCTCTCTTTATGAGGGTGCTGTTTGTATTGTGGGTTTGGGTGGTAGCTTGTAGTTTCTCCAGCATGTTGAGAAAATCTCTCTTGAAAATGCAAGGAGTTCTAGACATTGTCTGAGAAACGTAGTCAAGTCTAATGTATTAGGTAAGTTGCTACTCTTTGCTACCAGTCACCATGACAGCCAAGGTGGTTCTGCCCCTTTTTCTCAGCCCTCAGTCTAAAACAGATGGTGCCTATCTTAAAAGAGAGATAAATAAGCCTATATGTGGTCAGAAGAGGTAGGGGAAGCAAGTGGTCCCAGGAGAGGAGCGGTTGGATCATTCAGCAAAATGCTGGGCCACTGTCTCCCCCTCAGTATTATCTCCAGCCCAATTGTGTATGATATGATGAGTTATAATGACAGTGGGCAGGTGGAAGTGACCCCATTGCCTTCAGGAGGCTTGATTATCTACTTTCCAGAAGCTCAACAGCAATTCTTCTCACTAAGCGAAGCCCTTACAAATCTGGAAGATAATTCTCCCTTTAGTCTTCAGGAAACTTCTCTATAGATGGTCCCTGCATTCAGATGGCGGGCTTCCCAGGTGGTACTATCACCTGCTGGTTCAGGAGATATGAGTTTGATTTTGGGGTCCGGAAGATCTGTTGGAGCAGGAAATAGCAACCCAATCCAGTATTCTTGCTGGGAAAATCCTAAGGATAGAGCAGTCTTGTGGGCTATAGTCCACAGGGTCTCAGAGAGTCGGACATGACTTGAGACTGAGCACACATGCATTCAGATGAGGTTCTAAAGATCTGAGACAATAATCCTGGAAGACAAATTCAATCATCTTAATGATCACTAAATTATTTCAATTATCTAACCAACCCCTCAAATAAGACAGTGCTTCAAAGAGGTACAGACACATTAATCAGACATCCCAGGATGACAGCATCAGAAGACACTTTAATCAAAAGTCTTCCAAAACATGTAGTAATCCCTTCAAGTAGTACCCTTGGCAAAATGTTACCCAGACTTCATCACCCACAGCAGCTGGGAGTGTACATTCTCTCCTGAGCTCTGTGTAGGAGAAAGCACTCAGCTTTGGGAGTTTAAAGAGACCGGTTTCAATTCTGCCCTTTAGTACTTGGGTAACACTGTGAACGTAAGCTAAATAGTTTACCTTTGGCTTCTTGGTATATTTATGACAGAAGAGAAAATAATTTCTTTTTCACTGCAGTCATCTATCTGAACATGAGGTGAGATAATGGGAATAAAGCAGCAAAGAACATTCTTAATAATTGGTAGTTTTCTTCCCAGCCTTTTCATGGTTGGAATCTACCTTTTGCCTTTAAAAGTATTGCTACAGACTGTGTAGTCTCAAGAAAAGTACTCTACTTCTCTGGACCTCAACTTCTTTGGATGTAAAATGAGTAACTTGGACTGATTGATTCTAAGGTCCCTCCAAGGTCTTTTTTTTTTTTTTGCTAAAATATGAAACATCATGGTAGATTTCTGAAGACATTACCATCGCTTTTGTTCCCTGATAGCCAGCCATCTGTTATCATAGGCTTGGCTGGGCTAGACATAATTACTTTTCCCCTATGGAGCCAAGAAACAAACTAAATGGCAGTGTCCTTGAATAATTTATTTGACTCCTAGAATTAGTACATTATCATTGTTATTATGGAAGAAGTAATTTACATTTTGAAAGGCTATTTTACTTCTTTTATCTCTGAGTGTATTTTAATCCTTTTACTACTTAGAAGACATGACTCCATTATTTTATGTCAATACTTCTCCTATCCTGTGATTTGGGTGGGGTCAGTTATTATCTGCAGTGTCTGATGAGGTTAATGCACTGGGACTCTGAGTGCCTACATTTAGTTAATGAATTTGAAGCAGACTCTGAGTGCATATACCCACCAGTACCCTATCAGCCCCTAAGCTTTTGTTTGCTTTCTGTTGTGTGATCTGTAGAATGATAGCTTGTATACACACAGAGTTTAACAATGAAGAGTAGGTGTCAGATTTGGAAATATGCAGTGATGTGGAAAGAAATATATATTCTGTGATCAGACATAGAGTCAAATCCAGACTTTACTAGAACTTGACTTTGGCTAGTCACTCTACATATCTATATTTCCGTTTCTTTCCCTATAAAATGAGGACAACATTGATCTCCATGTTGGTTGAATGGTTGGTTGGTTAGATGAGAAATAATTTATTAAAGAATATCATTTCTATTATTGCTATTTGTTAAAGAATTATATCACTTCTATGTGGAAATTAAAACCCAATATAAATGAGTCTATATACAAAACAGAATCAAACTCACAGACATAAAAAATAGTGTAATGGTTACTAAAAGGGAAAGAGAAGGAGAAGAGGGATACATTAGAAGTAAGGGATTAGCAAAGTATAAATATAAAATAGATTAGCAAGAAATATTTACTGTACAGCACATGAAACTATATTTAATGTCTATAATTAAAAATAATCTAAAAATATAAACATACATATATAACTGAATCACTTTGCTGTATACCTGAAACTAATACATATTTTAAATCAATTGTACTTCAAATAAAAAATTGTTAAAGTAGCTTTTAAATATTTCTCTATACCAATGTAATGCATTATATTGATTAATAAGATTATTTGATTGCTATATATCAATTCCTGGGAACATTTGCTTGTAGAGAGTTATAAGGTAAGAGAAAATGAATAAGATATGTGTGTTATAGAATCATTGAAAATGAACATCAGAAACTGAAAGTCGTTAAGATAAATGCTCTGGAGTTAGTAAAGACATGGTAAAGAATGCACCACATAGGATAAGATGAAGTCCTAAAATGGGCGTGAGAAACTTATTTCCAGCCCTTTGAATCCCTAATGATAATAAATATATGTGGTCAATATGGCTATTTCCCAATATTTTGGTTCTCCTCACTCCAGAAGCATTGCAAGGCTATACTTCTTTGCTCCTTTGAAATCATATGTGGCCACGTGACCTGTTTAACCAATGATGTGTGTATGATCATGCCAAGCAGTTATGTCCCAGATGGTTTTCACTCCCTCAGCCTACCCCCTCAAATAAGGATAATGTGGAGCAGAGTCCCCAGCTGACCTATGAAAATCGTGAAAAATGAACAAGTAATAAATGTGTCATCTTTAAATATTTTATGGGTTTTTGGTAGTTCAACATAACCTAGATTCTCCTAGTTCAACATGACCTAGATTCTCCTGGAATAAAAAATGGTAATTAAGTCACCCAGGGGGCTTAACAGAACCTCTCCTCTGCCCTTTCATTTAAGTGAGAAGCCAGAAGTAAGGTTTGGGGTGGATCGTAATCTGGAAGAGTATTAGGAGTGAGCATGGGATAGTATCACCGTCTTCAGAGGAACAGCTGGTTCAGGAGCCAGGGCTGAGCTGCACCAAGCAGTTACAGGTCAGTGGCCAGGTTCTGCCCACTGCCCTGTGACCACTCCTGTTTCCACTGTTCCGTTTCTATCCAAAGTATACAGAACAGTGATTATATGTGTTAATAGGCTCAAGAGGAACTTTGAAGGCAATGTTTATTACATAGCTACACACATATTAAGGAATACAGCTAAAGTTTGATTTAGGTGTTTTTTACTTTGGTTAGATAAGAAAGCTCAGCAGCAGTGCACACAAGGGGGAAACTGGTATTCTTCATTTATTATCTCCTTATGCATACACTTTAAAACCTTTCCATCCTACATTATCTCGCCTCCCTATCTCTCTCATCTCTTGCAGTCCTCACTTTTCTTCCCCCCTCTTTTAACATATTTTTTTTTGCCCAGGGAACTTGAGTGAATCCGTTGAATATTAGTTCAGCTGTCACTTTTCAGACTCCTTCCTTGACCTAAGTACATTGGATAACGGTATTATCTACTCATAACTTTATGCAATTCTCCTTTGCAGGACTTACCATGATTGTTATTTTAAATTTAGTTTTGTAATTGCCTGATTAGTGACTGTCTCTCTCTGGTGAGTGTAAGCCACTTTGGGAGAAGAAGCTTTCTTCCGTGTTTATTCACTTTTGCCTACTCTGACACCAGTATAGTGCTTCACACATGGTTGCCCTCCACAGATATTTGTTAAATTAATAATGAACGTATGTCATATGGTGGTTATCTAACATGCTCATCTTTATGGCCATTCAAAAACTTGTGAGATGAGTAGCTATGTCGTCATTTAAAAAATAAAGATTAGTTAAAAGATTTGCTCCAAATCCACCCTTCTAGATGGTGGAGCCAGATTTTGAATTCATGTCTATATGACTTCAAAGCCCATGCCCTTTCCTTTATATGCCTCTGCTTCACCAGAGACAAAAAGAAATGCTTTAATTTTGAGGGAGTTAATAATGCATGAGACCTGAATTGAATATAATTTTATGCTGTTCTGCTCTAGAAGAATTTTTTATTATCCGGTTGTAGCTTTGTGCCTTCATCTCTTATCAAGAAGAGGTAATTATCTTCATTAGCAGGCAACTCCTTTTCTCCCATATAACTTTGATGCAGTTGGTAAAACTTATTTTCTCTACTCTTTGCTCCCTATGAACTGTTATCTTCAAAAGCTGTCAAAGTTTGCAAGCAGATGGCTAGCTATTATTCACTCCTTAAGTTTCTGTGCAGCAATGCATCATCAGGTCCATCAGCAAATAGTAACATATGAAAACATATTGTCTCATCTTTAGTATCTCCAAATGTCACTTTTACATTTGTTATTCCACTCTTGTTCCTAATTAAAGAAAGCTCATTTCCAATTCTCCTGACTGATATCTACCATTTCAATAATGCCCTTTATGTTGGTCCTAGAATATTCATCATTGTCTTATTAACGCAGTCGTTTTCAAACAAAATGTTAACTAACAAAGTCCTTTCTTGACTTTTCTACAGTCTGTGATTATTTCTGTTTGGCATCCTCTTCTATCTTATGCTACGATTCCCCTCTGGATTCCCGTACAGTGGCATTTGCCATCTGAAACTTGATGGGTGTTTTTACCTTTTTAAGCTCTTTATCACACTTTATCCCTCTACTTCTGCTGCCAGCCTGAGTAGTATTTTTCCCGCAGCTCCCAGTCACTGTTCCCTTTTCCATCTTACTTCCCTTGCTGTTTATCTCACACATCCAGCCTGCCCCACACTTTGCTTAGGTTCAATGAGGTCTAATACCTCTCATGTCATTCATTCTGCTTTCATATTCATTGAGCTTCTTAAGAAGATCAGCTCATCTCTATGATTTAATGTCTAGTTCTTAATTTTATACCTAAAAGATAATACTCAAAGAAAATCATTCTTACCTTCTCTGTTCTATGTTTGAAAGGCATTTGATCCTATCACAGTGACATTGATTCGCATTTTGAATTTATTGCCATTTAAAATAAATTAAAATTTTGTCTTAGCTTATAATCAGATTACAATACCAGCATGAATCCACCTGACTTTTAAAAAATCTGGAGAGAGACACTTGCTTGAATAATAGGTAAAGTCGACTAATACCATTTTGAGTGTACATTATATTGCTGGTACCAGTATTTTGTGATAACATTGCTTCTAAAAATGAAAAGATTTGATGATGAGAAAAAATTTCTTTAACAGGAATATTAAATTCTAGAGAGTATGCAGCTGTTGTTTAAAGAGTAGATGGCAAGACAAAGGATGTATTTGCTTTTAATGTTCAGAAAATGGTAGGGGAGGTGAAGGACTGAGTTCAGGATGCCCCTATTATCATTTCCATAGGCTTGGATTGTTCATGAGACAATCAGTGTCACAATATGGGACAATCGAAAATGTGGTAACAATGTCCCATTAAAGTCACAGAAATTAACCTGATTTAAATGCCCTGCAAAAGTCAAATTTCTTCTTAGGTATAAAACCAGTTCAAAAATGGATTCAAACTAGGGCTACTGAAAATGAAAAGATAGACCTAAATATATTTTTACTCACCATTTCTATGCAAACATTATCATGGAAGATTATTTCTAGGAAAAATAAGTATATTTTATAAGGATACTCATGAAATAGAAATAGAAGACACTAAAGAAATCACGCAGAGATGAGATGAGAAATCTTATTAAATATGGCCTTGTTGAATATGGATTTAGCAGAATAATATTTTTGGAGTTTTAAGTGGAAAGGTAGTAAAATTCAATTATACTAATAATGTATATTAAGATATATATAATGTATATATATATTATAATATAAGAACATTGCCTTACTGCTTTCTGTATTGGTCAGCACAAGGTGAAATTTGATCACAGGTAGAGATCAAATGTGAGTTCTGCAATTTTAAAATTGAACAATGATAAAACAAGAGAATACAAAGAAAGATGGCCAAGATGATATAGAATTTGGAAAGCATGTCATGACTATGCATTTATGTGATAAATTCATCTAGCTCCCTGTCAGATATTAGAGTTGCAAGGACCAACATGACAAACATAGCTCCTACCTTAGAGAAGAAATGAGAAGACAGAAAATTGAAAACCACAGTGAAGTGATAAATGTTATGGGAGAGAAAGCAGAGACAATAGGGAGAGCATGTAGAAAGGAGCTTAATCAAATTTAGGATCAGAAGAGGTGGAGAGATGAGGAAGTGAAAGAAAAGCATGAATGATTCTCTGTAGAAGGCTTAGCAGATCAGAAAAAGCATGGTGTTAGGAGGAACTGAAAGTAAGAACTTTGGTGAGTAATGTTAATGGAGTAGAGGGGAAAAATAAAGCAGAAAGTATGGTGAGGTCAGATACTAAGAGTTCTATTAGTATAACCCAAGCACTGGAGCTTGCATTTAATCCTAGAGCAATGGAACAGGCCTTGGCACTCAACCCCAGTGACTGACGCTCACACTGTAGTCTAACCAGATAACAACCTACAGAGTGATGCAGCGCGTAACTGGTGCAGCTAACTTCACTGGCCCGAAATTGAAGGTACTTCTTAGCTGCAAGCAGAAGAATGATGTCATTAGGTTTGGATTTGTAATTATATAAGAACATATCAGCTGTTACATGAAACATTGATTGTAGGATATAAATATACTTATTTATTCACTCATAAATAAATTTTTATTATATGGACATTATGTGTCTGGAACTAGTCTGCTTATTATAGGATTCAGCATTTAGTAAGGTAGTCAAAGTGAAAGTGAAAGTCACTCAGCCATGTCTGACTCTTTGTGACCACATGGACATGAAATTCTCCAGGCCAGAATACTGGAGTGGGTAGCCTTTCCATTCTCCAGGGAATCTTTCCAACCCAGGGATCGAACCCAAGTCTCCCACACTGTGGGTGGATTTTTTACCAGCTGAGCCACAAGGGAAGCCCAAGATAGTCAAGGGCCCCATAATTGGGAAGCTTCCATTCTAGCTTAAGGGAAATAGAAAAAATATATATGCTGCTGCTGCTAAGTTGCTTCAGTCGTGTCTGACTCTGTGCGACCCCATAGACGGCAGCCCACCAGGCTCCCCCATCCCTGGGATTCTCCAGGCAAGAACACTGGAGTGGGTTGCCATTTCTTTCTCCAATGCATGAAAGTGAAAAATGAAAGTGAAGTCGCTCAGTCGTGTCTGACTCTTAGTGACCCCATGGACTGCAGCCTACCAGGCTCCTCCATCCATGGGATTTTCTAGGCAAGAGTACTGAAGTGGGGTGCCATTGCCTTCTCCAAAAATATATATATCACTAAGTAAACACAATAGTTTCAAATGTTGATAGGCATTATGAACAAAAAGAGATACCATTTCAACTTAGATTGGAAAAGATCCCAAGGCATTTGCCATCTAAGTATCTGGAGGCACAGGGACATTGGGAATAACAAGCATAAAGACCTAGGCAGGGATGGGAAGTATGTGATCAAGAAACAAAAAGAAGATGAGTGTGACTAGAACATATGTGAAAGAGGAATTCAAAAAGGTCAGGTGGGCCAACTCACAGGGGCTTGTAGGGATGGTTGAAAGAAGTGAATGTGTAAATGTGTGCAAGAGAAAACAAATTGAAGACAGAATAAATATGTTCAAATATGTGATGGTAATTCACATAAAAAGGGAATTAAAACTAATTTTATGTTGCTAAGTGTATGTGTGTTCAGTTGCTTCAGTCATGTCTGACTCTTTGTGACCCTATGGACTTTTGTTCTCCAGGCTCCTCTGTCCATGGAATTCTCCAGCAAGAATACTGGAGTGGGTTGCTATGCCCTCCTCCAGGGGATTTTTCGGACCCAGGAATTGAACCCAAGTCTCTCACTTGGCAGGTGGGTATTTTTTTTTTAACCATTTGTGTCACTTGGGAAGCCCCTTTTGTGTTGGTACCCCCAACCAAGTTAGGTGAAATGAGTGACTGTTAAAAGATGGAAGATTTTGGTTCCACAAACTATCCAAGCATGAACAAAGCTACTGTCACTTGAGAATTTGTGCAGAGTCATTAGAAGGAACTTCGGGTCTGTGTGACAGTTAGGGCTAGTTTGCCTCTAAAGTCTCCATAAATGTTTAAATTCATTTGGGGCAAGTAAGGTGTACAAAGGTTTCCTAAATTTCATATCAGGAGCTTTTGTCAACTATGGTCACTGCATGGAGAGGAGGGCCAGTGTTTCTGTTGTTCTTAATGCTTAGTTCTATAACCACATGGGCTGTAGGGTTTGCACTGTGATTGCTTATAAATACATAATTCTTTCCTGTCTTCATAGGTCAGAGACAGAAGAAAGGAACATTTTCCTACAAAATATTGTTTTAAATAGGATAATCACACTTTAGAACAGAAAAAACCCACTTTCCCATATTCTTAATAATAGCACTGATCAATTTTCTTTCACCTCTTTTCTTTTGAATTTTGAAGTTTGCATTATTTCTGATCTGTTTTTCTAGATTATACACAAAATTTACACCTGTTAACATGTTCAAGAGGAGGCATCATGGTATTTCTAAGATACAATTTATTACACAACTAGTAATATACTTGCCTGGAAAATCCCATGGATGGAGGAGCCTGGTGGGCTGCAGTCCATGGGGTCACTGAGTCAGACATGACTGAGTGACTTCACTTTCACTTTTCACTTTCATGCATTGGAGAAGGAAATGGCAACCCACTCCAGTGTTCTTGCCTGGAGAATCCCAGGGACGGGGATCCTGGTGGGCTGCCGTCTATGGGGTCCCACAGAGTCGGACAGGACTGCAGCGACATAGCAGCAGCAGCAGCAGCAGCAGCAATATATTAGTTCCCTGGACAAGGGAATAGCAACCCACTCCAGTATTCTTGCCTGGAGAATCCCATGGACAGAGGAGCCTGCGGGCTAGTCCATGGGGGCACAAAGAGTTGGACACAACTGACTGACTAACATGTTCACTTTCATTTTTCAATACACTAGTTAGAGTTACATAGAAGTTATATTTGTGGTCATTTTTGTTTGGCTGTAGGTGATTGTTTCAAGCAATGAGTGCAAAGTGGACAGATCTGCTTACAAGTACTGAGTTTCTCCTCGTGGGCATACTTTGATATCCTTCCACTGGCCTTTAGAATAAAGACAGTCATTTTCATCTTGGCTTGAACAGTCCTTTACCTGCCCTTAACCCCTTAGGCCCTCTAGAACATTCTTAGACAAAATCGGTTCTAATTTCATTGAAGTACTTGTTTTCTTAAAATGTACACACTCATATATTTACTTTAAGTTTTTGATAAGGAATTGCTCTAAAATAGAGCGATCTAAACATTTATATATCTTAATCTGTTTTCTGTCTCAGTGTAGCAGGTAATGAAAGTGGACTTTATATTGGCCAGGGTTCTTGGCTTTCCCCAATCAATAGAGTTGACTAGAGGCCAGACAAAAAATTCAGGCAAGCATTTATGAGGGCCTCTCCTGTTTTTGCAGGAAGGGGTGAAAACAAATAACAGGTTTTCTTGCTAACGCCCCAAGGGAGGTGAGTTGCTTCCTTACATTGGGGGAGTGTAGTGGTGTGTCCAGGGTTAGGGTAGAGGAATAGCTTAGGTGGTTCGCCAAGTTTGCCAACACCTTTGGCGCCGTTGACTGAAAGGGAGAGGAGTGGTACCTTGATTTTGCTCCAGGATCTTTAAAAGTAGATCTTTAAAAGCAGTTGGATTATTTTGTTTCTTTGTTTTATTTTTTTTTTAATCTTTTTGTATCTTATTATTCAGAGTTTGCCCCAACCATGCATGTATGCAGTTATTTTTAGTCTCCTATAGTTTCCTTGTATTTTGTTGCTCAAAGAGGTATTTGTCCAGGTATAAGCCTTTCAGCACTGCTGCAAAGGGTCCCAGGTCCCAGGTCCCAGGTCCCATCCTATCTCAAACTCATCTTCATCTCCATTGATTATAGGACCTTGAGGATCCTGAGGAGCTGGGGGTGGGGAGGCATTCTTAGGTTCCCTTGTCCTGAAGATTTTAAAAGGAACACTTGTTGATGCTTTAATGTGGTACTGTGAAAAGTTTTGCCTCTCCAACTTAAACTATTATCTTATATAAAATGTCTTATATAGGAAGCATTGTCTTTTGTCAAATTGCAAAAATAGTTCCTTTAGAAGGAGTAGGTTCCTTAAGAATTTTGGGAACTGTGCAATTTCTTTAGGGCTGATGGATTGCTTTTAATCATTTTAGATTTCTGCTTTTGTGAGTCCTGCTGCTCCATTTTTCAGAATTCATTTAGTTTTGCATTAGCCTGTGTCCATTTAGTACAAGATGAGGATAACATTCTTTTGCCAGATCATCAACTTTTAAAAGATTCATCTTCACTAATAAAACACAGTTGAGGACTATGTCAATTAGCCCAATAATTGAAGGAAAGAGCAAACTTTTCCCTATGCTTTTCAAAAAGATGTTTTGAGCTGGCCTATAAAATTGCATTAGAACTATAACAACATGCTTCTGGCTCCAGTGAAGCAAATTTTGTATGCACTCTTGCAGGCTGACTGGTCAGGAGAACCTCTCCATAGTTAAGTGTAATATTGCCGGTTGAGGTTCACAAAGTTAATCCTGTGCACTGAGCTATTTTAAGGGAGCTCGCTGGCTTAAAAATTAACAAAGACAAACAAAACCTGGAACACTAAAGAAAAACAAAACACTTGAAACCAATCCATTTAGACGATAAGCAATAGCTAATGCATAAGATTTAAATACTTACCTTGATTTCTTTACCTTGGCATTTAAATTTTAGTTTCTTGTGCTTTATTAAAATAGCGTTGATAGTGTTGATATTTTAGCTCTATTTGCTATCATCTATACATTTTATTTTCTTTTTTGCTGCTTTGAATTTTTTAGATTGCTGTGTAAAAGAGGTCAGGGGAAATGCCTTTTGTTTAATACAGATGGCTGATATGAATTGATTATGGATAATAGCTGTAAATGTTTTTCTTTCATTTTCTTGAATAGTTGGGGTTTGACTAATCTTCACTGTCCTTGAGAAAGTTTTCAAAAAGATTTTCATCCCTGTGAAGTGAATGAGTCTATATTTGCCCATAAAACTCTTCTCTTTGTGAAAAATTTCAGCTTTTAAAAATTAAATCATGGAAGAAGGTTGCATAGATTCATGCTCCCTGTGCTAAAATTATGTTAGAAATGAAGAGTGCCTGAAAACAGAGATAATACAATGCAAATTGGTCTTTGCATGTCATTAACCTGACATCTATGATGTGCCTTGCTCAATTTCAATATTTAATAAGTGTC
Source organism: Bubalus bubalis (assembly GCF_019923935.1). Classification (NCBI taxonomy): domain Eukaryota; kingdom Metazoa; phylum Chordata; class Mammalia; order Artiodactyla; family Bovidae; genus Bubalus; species Bubalus bubalis. The sequence goes on from NC_059173.1 coordinate 44,519,047, forward strand.
CAATTTCTTAAGAATGAATAAAAATTGGAAACAATAACAAGTAAGTTACTTTTCAATAAATAGACATGTCCTTACTGATTTAAGAATAGTAATTGGGTGTAGCACATTAACTGAGTGGCCTAGAGCAATTTTATAATAATCTTCTAAGAGCTCAGGAAAAAAAAATCAACATTTTATTACTTTTAACACACTGAAGTTACTACTTCTCTTAATTCATTTTAGCTAACTGTCAATAAATTTCACTCCATTTAATTAGCTCCAGGGTTGCAATTTATGTAATTTCTAAGTTGTGTCCTATTTACAACATCTAGTAAATGTTACCTATGGCAACATAAATATATTTAATCTATAGCAGGCAGTGGACAATTATTTTTCATTCCTTGGATATTAAACATTCAACAGTGCTGTTTCTGATTATTTTCTGGACTTCTCTGCTATATTGTGCAGGGATCGGACTGGCTACATAATTTGCAGTTTCTACTATGTGATGAAAACACAAGGACCCAGAATTTTAACATGGCAACAAGTGAGCATGAGGTCAGGACCCTTTTGAACTTGGCATCTCCTGGGACTGCACAGGTTGTATAACCAGGAGGTCAGCCTTTTGTGAGAGAATAAACATTTTTAACTTACAGCAATCTCTAATGTATAAAAATTATATTTTTGGTCAATACTATAGCTGAATAAATAACATTAACCAGAGATTGGCCTGCGATGTATAAAGGCAGGAACTTTGCATTCTCTTTGACTTTCAGCAAAGGTGACACAAGTTGATGATGTAAGCAGAACAGTGCTTAGGAAAAGGTAAATTATCCTTTGAACAAGGGTATGAGAATCTATGTCCAGACTAGTGGATTCCATTACTGTGTATTCTTTTTGAATTTCCATACTTTATTCTGAATCAAGAGCCTGTTCAAGAAAATTGAGCTTTTCCTTGTGATTTGATGAGGTATTCTGGTGGTCTGCTTGCTGTCCTTTCTTCTGTCCCTTTTGGTATCGGAATACCTGGTAAGATAATATGCTGAGAATCTAAATTTACATCCTCCCTGAAGACATGTGTGAGCACATGCTGTCCCCTCTCTCCCTGTATGTAATAACGTGAGGGCTGAAGCTTCAGCAACCTCGAGGATGGTAAATACAACTAATGGTGGAACAAAAAGACAAATTTACCCTGCTCTCTTAATAACTTTAAAGGGCTCTAAACCAGCTCAGAATTGCCTGCATAAATAAATTACACCCTAATTTATTAAAATCTCTGCAACCCATTTTGTTAGTTGCAGAACAATTTTGACTGCACTCTTCTTTTTGTTTTTAAATGTTCTCTTAGATCCTACTTTTGCTGTAATAATAACAGATGAGTTCAAGAGCACCTATATGGAAACATAAAGCAGAGAAAAGTTATTAAAGACAAACAAATTTCACTTCTTTTTGTTAGAATGACTTTAAACACCTTGTTGATTATTTCCTTTGTTTTATATAGTTGATTGGGGGTTTTATTTTATTTTTTTTATGAGAGAAATACCTTACAGAGTTCTGGAATTTGATGTCCTTTAGCCCCACTGCTAAATAGATAAAACTTTATCTTTTACTTTTTCCACCTTTAGGAATAAGACTTTTAGATTGGATTCATGCACTATTTCCCCTCTACATAAAATCCAAAGATTATATTTAGATTTTAAAAATTAAGCACTCTATTTTTTTTAAACAACAGAGTTGTTTTAAGAAGTGGAGAAGGGATCATGAATATTAGTAGCGTGCATTTTCTCAGGTAAAACCTATGTATTATACCTGCCAGAAGGTGACATTTGCTTTTAAGTCCCTGTTGCCTAGGAAGTATTTGGTTACACTCTAAATTTCATACTTGGTGTTTCTGCCATTCATTCATTTTCAATATTTTAGTGGAGTTATGTCCAGCTGAGATAATACATTTTTTTCTCAACAGGATTCTGTAGTAAACTGCTGAAAAGTATAATTTCACACACATATGATGAAAAAAAAAAAAAAAGGAAAGCAAAGCTGCATTTGATAAGAGAGTAGACTAGTGCAAGCTTCAAGATAGATAGAGGATGTAGCATTTATCAGTAGATAAAACGTCAATGACTACTACTCTCTTCAAAAGCAAGAGCTTCGCAATTTCAAAACACTACTAGGTACATGAAATATCTAAAAGCAAGTCAAATAACACAATCTATTCATAGTTTCATAACCCAAAACACACTAAACTAATTAATAAATAAATCTCATCCTATACTCTGAATACCTGAACTTTACAATTTTGTGTGTGTATGATTATATCTATATATATATACACACAAATGCACTTGCATATACCTTACACACCTGCTGGAAAAATGGGAAAACACACAGAATAAACTTAAAAAAAATTAAAACAAAAACAAATGACCACTTATCTTTTTTGACCTAGAAATAAAATTCTGTGAATTATCTGACATTTTAATTGATTGATATAAATGAATCCTTATGAATTTATATATTTATAAAACTATAGCCCAATTGTATATGGCTTAACACTTTGATACAATTCTGGGAAAAAATAAGCCTGATGCAATCTGAAAATAAACTCTTTTTTTTCTTCTTCTACTTTTGACCCTAGTCTATTTGCCTCTCCTGAGCCTCATAGGGGAGAAGGCAATGGCACCCCACTCCAGTACTCTTGCCTGGAAAATCCCATGGACGGAGGAGCCTGGTGGGCTGCAGTCCATGGGGTCGCTAAGAGTCAGACACAACTGAGCGACTTCACTTTCACTTTCCACTTTCATGCATTGGAGAAGGAAATGGCAACCCAGTCCACCGTTCTTGCCTGGAGAATCCCAGGGACGGGGGAGCCTGGTGGGCTGCCGTCTATGGGGTCGCATAGAGTCAGACACGACTGAAGCGACTTAGCAGCAGCAGCAACAGAGCCTCATGGTAGCTTGTGACCTCAGGTAGATGAGTGTAAGCAAGGGAGGCCTGGATTTTGTTGGAGTTACATGGAGAGAATCTGCCAACTGGAAGCCTTGAGAAGTACGGAAGATGAAGAATCAGGGGAAACTATTGGTTCCCAGATAACTGCAGAAACTGTAGTGACATTGACTTTGGATGAATAGGTCTGATTTCTCTGGCACAAGACCAATGGACAGTTGGGCCAGGCCTCCCCAGATCTGAGGATTTACGGAGACCACAGCAGATTCTTTGGGGGTTTCAGAAAAACCTGGAAATCTCTATTTTTGCTCACTGCTGGCCTATAAAGGAAGTGGGTGTTTTGTTTCCCAACCCTTGTGCAAACTCCTGTTGCTTGGTAACAGCAGTCATATCTGAGCCCAAGATGTTCAGCATGATGAGTTACAACCCATCTAAGCTCGCCATCACTCACAAAGAGTGATCAGTTTGGTCAGAATGACATTTACCCAACAAAACATAGCTGCTGCATGAGATGAACAGACACTTGAATAAAATTAAGTAATGAAAGTACTTAAGGGAAATGAAGTTCCATACCAAAAACAAAATAAAATGGAATAATTTCTTTTAAATTTAGAATGAAAAATGTGATCTGTTATCCAAACAATTTAATAGATGATTTGAAGATGTGATAATTACTTGCTCTCTGAAACAATGGTCTGTCAAGTGAAATGCAAAAAAATAGCTTAAAGATAAAGGCAAATTATATAGAGGCATCAATCATGATTTTAAAAAAGAAAATGAAAAAATGGTATAGAAAATGAAATAACCTAACAAGTGAAATAACACAGTTCCAGGGGAATAAAAAAGAATAAATGTTAGAAGCAACAATAAAGAAATGATAGAGGAGAGTTTCCTGAGGAAAGGAGAGATCCGAGACTCATTCATTGAAGATGTTCACTAATTTCCAGCTTGGACTGAAAATAAGCAGCACACACATATAAACTACCAAGTGTTTTTGCATGCTAATGAGAAAGAAAAAAAATTAGCTTCCAGATTAAAAAAAAAAAAAGAATCTTTGACTCACATTGGACTTCTCATTTCCAGCCTCGGAAGGTTGTCCTAAGAACAGCATCTATGACCTGCTGAATGAAAAGATCTGCAAGCAGAAAATTTTATATTCTAATTTGTCAGGAAAAAAAAAATTAAGATGAGTAGTTGAATAGCAATGAAATAGCAACTAAGAAAATATATGTGTATAAATCTTCCAAATAAAATTTTCAAGGAAGAGACTTTGGACCAACTAAAAAAATGTAAACTAAAACAAAGGTCTCATGATAGAAGAAGAGAGAAAACAGGGTTTACAACTAATCTTTCTCTTTTGCCCTCTTTTAATAATTTAAGGCTAAGTGAATAGGATACCCTAAGAGTATGTGATATTTGCCTGAAAGGACTCATAACAAAAAGAATATATAGCAAATAATTTTCCAGTATTGATACATGCCAAAATTACTAAATACTCTTGTCAAAACTCTGCAATGGGAAGAGCTTACAGGTCAGGAAGGGGAGTGATAAAACCATCCTACTTCAATTTAGAGGTGAAACTGGGAAAAAAGGTAGAAGAGAGAAAAAATAAAAATATCCTAAGGGATTTATCATGATGTGGTGAGAAGGAAAAGAAAGACTTGGTGGGCAAAACAATCTCTTGATATTCTGATAGGAGAAATGTTGTATATTTTACATTGCATGAACAATTATAAAATACATATTTTATTAGTAGGTTAGGGAAAAGTAATTTTTAAAAGTAAGGTGGAATTTCATCCTTAGGGAAAAATGGGATGAATAGCCATGAAGTAGAAAATAAAAAGAGAAAGCAACAATGTAAAATAAGAAATACAAAGTGAAGATATAAGGAAATTCAAGTATACATAAATATACCTCAGTGTATGAAATAATTTCACCACACTTTAAAATATCTCAAATTCTTGAAATTTAATAATTTTTTCCAAAGTCTGAAAGCTAATAAAATATTTTTGGACTTTTTATAGAAACAGAGAGTAATATACCATAATGGCTATTACAGAACACAAATAATCTAATGACTTATCATTTATATATTTATATGAGCATATAATCAATGATCATTTTCTAGAATCCTGGCTTCTGGACTGTAGCCATCCAAAACAATTCATTTTTTTTTTTTTTAGCACTGTAAAGATATACATGACTTGATCCTGGATCACTGAGGAAGTTGTCCATTAATATTAACAGTATCACACTATTAAAAAATTCATCAGTGGTGCGATTTTCCTAAGGCATATGATAGAAACAAAATAGATGTTTATCGAAGTGACCTCAAATCTATCAGTTTTTCCAGAAAAAATATAATTGAAAATTATTCTTTGTAATAAATGAAAATAAATAAAATTTACATTTTTCTTTTTAGATAAAATGTTATCAAAATTTTCAGGACTATTATATGACAAAATTTGTACTAATCTATAATTTCAAAGTAGATTTCTATAAACTTATAAATATTTAGCTATAAAAACAAGACAGAATATGAATGTCTTTTTGACTATCGAGCTTTATAACTGTAAAGCTTAGAAACTCCATTGTAAATACTCTTTTGATATTAATAAAAAAAGTTTTGATGTATTAACCTGTATACTGGACCTCTTTAATGCGGCAATAAAAATAGGCAAACAAAACAAAATGTGCAATGAAAGGAGTAGAGAGTGCAAAAACAAAATTTTAAATTTAGACACAATATTTTAATTCCTAAAGGTTTATTTTGACAAGAGCTGTAGATTCTAGAGGCATCTAGAGGAATGTAGACATTGGAGCTTATTCTTGGAATTAGTTTCCTTCAAGGTTGACAACAGGATACAATTTAAAAATGGTCTATAGCTATAGAGTTACTATATAGCTAGGAATTATAGTGATGCCAACTTATATTTGTTATAGCTTCAGTATTTATAGAGCATTTTTACATAATTTTCACAATAATCTTATTGAGTCAGGTTAAAAATGTGTAGCCTTATTTTACAAGAAAGAAAACTGAGAGTGGAGACCATATCTGCCACCATGACACACCAAGCCGCAAAATCAGGACCTAGAGCCCAGGTGTTCTGAATCCTTGGAGTGTATGTTACCCTTACCAATTTGGTTTTATCTCAAATATGAGAGAAGAGATCAATTATTTTGCTAACTGCTTATATTAATTTACTGTTTTCCCTCATTGTATGCGAACACATTTTAAAATAATCATCTCTCCTTAAAAAGCTATTTATTTAAACTCTTCAACCTATTATTTTAACCCAGTTTTTATAGAAGTCAAGACTAATAATCACTATGGTAAGGGCATTTTGTTGGCTGAATGAATGGTTTTTATAATGAAGGAACACATTACATATCTCAAATTTATTAGAAGATAAGAGATAAGTTGAAAGTATAAGCATCTTTACATAAGATGCAAATGGAAGTAAAGTGAAAAGAAGGCCACACACGACATATTAATATTATTATTTTCCTATATTTCTGAAATTCCTAAAATAGTTACTTGCATACCAATATTTTATCAACAATAATTATGTCAACAAATTAGATACAATTTAATACATAATAAGTATTTTGTCTAAATTCTGCATGCAAAAATATTGGTCGCTTTACAACAGGTTTTCCCATAGTGAAAGTATAGTTACAAAGTTAGTGCCTTTATTCAAAGTAGATTTGTCCAACCATTACCATTCAGCATCTTTGAAAGAGATTTTTAAAAAATTATTTATGATTTTTGAATCTTAGATTTGCATTTCACCACTCAAACATCATCTGTGGCAATGCAAATAGATACATGGTATTTAACTACCAGAAAATGCTTATTAAAAGAAGTGGACTGTTCTATACATCAGTGTCTCTTTTGCTGTCTCATACACAGGGTTATTGTTACCAGTCTTATGGACTCTGTGAGAGAGGGAGAGGGTGGGAAGATTTGGGAGAATGGCATTGAAACATGTAAAATGTCATGTGTGAAACGAGTTGCCAGTCCAGGTTTGATGCACGATGCTGGATGCTTGGGGCTGGTGCACTGGGAGGACCCAGAGGGATGGAATGGGGAGGGAGGAGGGAGGAGGGTTCAGGATGGGGAACGCATGTATACCTGTGGCGGATTCATTTTGATATTTGGCAAAACTAATACAATTTTGTAAAGTTTAAAAATAAAATTAAAAAAAAATAAACTTAATATTCTACACACACACACACACACACACACAAAGAAATGGAATGTATTCTATTACTTTCTGAGAACTAGCAACTCTATTCACAGCAGAGAGAACAATCATTTCTAAAAATCCATCCCCTCTGAACAAAGTAAACTGGAATAGACCAAAATATCTCCTCTACCTAGAGTCTGATCTGAGTAGAGAAAGAGTTCATAGATTTTTAACTGCTAACCTCCAAAGGAGACAAGAAAACATTAGATGATGATATAGTCACAAATTCTACTCCTCTGAGGGCGTATAAATGTCTCAGGAATTAAAAACAATCCATCTATACTCTGAATAGCATAGTCTTTTTTATAGCTAATCCTTGCCCACTATTAACTTAAAAACTGAAATCCAGAGTGTGCTAGAGACACAAAAGACATACAAATACATGTAGCTTCTATGAAATGGACAAGCACAGTGGCATTTTAAAGTTAAACTTTATGTATGTGGGTTAGAAATGGAGGGATGTAAACACTCTGTGTCCTAATTTGCATCCATTTGGAAGTCAGAAATGGAACCTCATAAATTTCATATTAAATGATATATAAATATCATAGGTTAGAGGACACATTTTCAATACAGGGTTATGCTCCAAAAGTGAAATTCACTGAAGCTAGTCCAATGAATAGAGTTAATGCCCCAGGTATTAAATTCAAAATATAATCTATAGGATTTTAAAGTGGACTCTAAATAGCTCATGATATTTTCTGCAGAATATGTAAGCAAGTTTTTAAATTTGGCAGCTGTGTTATGTGCACTTAATTTTCTTCTGAGTTTCAAACAGACCTCCAGAGCTGAAGCTAATGGATCTGCCTAGAAATTCAAGATGTCAGTCACCTTCTGAGAGTGACTGCTTCTTGGAAAATGGCAGCCCTATCGTCACTTCTTCACGCTTTGGTGTCTACCCCTGCCCCACTGCCCACTATAGCCACTGGAGCTGTGTCAGAGAAGATTTGATTGATAACCAGATGTGTTGTCTCTGGCTGCTACTGGGTAGAGCAGGGGATAGAATTGTATTTATCTGTAACACTACTGGTCTAATTATCTCCCCGTACATGTTGCCTGGTAAAACAGCTTCACAGTTGTACACTGCTCTCATGGGGCACAGCTTCCCTGGTAGCTCAGCTGGTAAAAGAATCTGCCTGTAATGCAGAAGACCCTGGTTTGATTTCTGGGTCAGGGAGATTCGCTGGAGAAGGGATACGCTACTTACTCCAGTGTTCTTGGGCTTCCCAGGTGGCTCAGACTATAAAGAATCCGCCTACTAGAGAAGGGAAAGACTGCCCACTCCAGTATTCTGGCCTGGAGGAGTCCATGAAGTTTATAGTCCATGGGGTCACAAAGAGTGGGGCAAGACTGAATGGCAAAAAAAAGAAAGCCACCTGAAACATGAATGTAATGGACTATTTTTCTGCTCCTGGGGAGCTCTCATCTCCAAAATTCATTTCACCTTGCAATATTAAACAGTCTGGAAATATTAAGCTGTAAGCATTAAGCCAGTATGCAAATTTATCTCTTCCATGTGGATTATCACTTTCACATGATCTTATTTTTCTATTCTTGCTCCCTCCTTTCTTTATCTCTAACAGTCTCTTCATTGTCTATTGTCTTTCCTCATGATGCCTTTTTCTTCAGAGGGCAGATCAGGGAGGAAGGCGATTTGCTATCTTAGGGGGCTAGTGGTGCCTAGTTTTTTCTGTTTAACAATTCCTCTTCAAATTCTCACCACACCCCCTGTCTTGGCTGCATTAGCATTATTTAGAAGAGTACCTTTGAGATTCACTATAATGCTATCCTCAGGGTTCTTTATCTTCTGTCTTAAGGTGAAGCTGTTTTATACAGAAACCCTTTCAGTTCTTTAGTAACAAAACCATCTTTCAAATGGAGTTCAGACCTTTTTTGGATTTTAATTCAGTTCTATAATAAAGAAAGTTACTTTCATTTTTTTAAAGTGTGGAGAGTGAGTCCCAATGGGGAAACAAAAATCCTCTCATTTGGTTTAAGACAGATGAATAATAAAGAGAGAAAAAGATAACCAGATTGTTAAGATTTGACTGCAAGGAGAGGATAATTTCAACTTGAAAGCTGTCAGCACAGAGCAGAGAAAGGATGATAAAATCGGATCAGAGGTACTTCAGGCTAGTGAGGGTTTTGAATGAACATCGAATAATACTGTGGACAACCTGTGGACATTTTGAGAACATAAGAAAGGTGGTATCTAAAAGCACATTTTTCTTTATACTTTGTGTTTTATGGAATCTATATATTTTAGTAAATCATAGTAATTTACATAGATGTTCAAATATTCTTCGCTTATCAATACAATAATGCAACAAATGAAATAGCCCAAATAATAGGTAAGAGACCCACACACGCAAAGAATTCTTTTTATGTTATATTAAAATTTGTTTGTATGTAACAAATAATTATAAATACAGATGCTGTCTTGTCGTACATAATTTTTAGGCTAGTCTTTGCTTTTATTTTCCTTTTTCAATTATTTCCGCTCTTTGTTCCTTTTTCACATCTCTCCCCACAACCATGTCAACAACTTATTATACATTTATAATACATGATATACTTATAGTCTCTTAATTTTTCTCATAAGATTTTTATTGTTCATGTTTTAAGCTAAAATCCATTAAAACATTTTCTTTATTTATGATCTAAGGACCTAGTTGTGTTTTCCTTCAGATAGATAGAACTTATTTATTCCTGTCAATTATCTAACCTATTCACTGTTTCCTTTTTCACAATGGGTAGAAGGACTATCTTGGAGAAATACTGAATTGTTATATTGTCTATTTCTATGTTATCTTAAGTTCCAGTGACCTGCTTATTGTTCTTCCTCCAAAATCATCCTGAAGTGAATACAGCGGTGCATTGGCTTGATGAATTAAAGAAAACAGGTCTGTAGAGCAAAATTCTTATATGGATCTCACTGAGGTAAAATCAAAGTGTTGGGACAGGACTATGTTCATTTCTGGAGGTTCCAGGGGGAAATGCTTTTCCTTGCCTTTCACCACTTCTAGAAACTGCCTGTATTACTTTCTCATGGAATTCCTATCTCTATCTTCCAAGCCAGCAATAGCAGGTCAGATCTTTCTATTACTCCTGTCTCTCTGGTTCTCTGCAGTTTGAAAGGTTCTCCACTTTGTTTGGAGAAGGCAATGGCACCCCACTCCAGTACTCTTGCCTGGCAAATCCCATGGATGGAGGAGCCTGGTAGGCTGCAGTCCATGGGGTTGCTAAGAGTCAGACACGACTGAGCGACTTTCCTTTCACTTTTCACTTTCATGCATTGGAGAAGGAAATAGCAACCCACTCCAGTGTTCTTGCCTGGAGAATCCCAGGGACGGGGGAGCCTGGTGGGCTGCCATCTCTGGGGTCGCACAGAGTCGGACACGACTGAAGCGACTTAGCAGCAGCAGCAGCAGCCACTTTGTTTTCCACCCTATTTAAAAGATGGTTATAAGGGCCTTGTAATTAGTTTGGGTCTCTGTAGGTAATCCTGGATAATTTCTCCATCTCAAGGCCCTTAACTTTAATCACACCTGCAAAATCCCTTTTACCATGTGATGTGATACTAATCAGCGGTTCTCTAGATTACAGTGTGACATATTTAGGGACTATTGTGCCTATCACAGATTACTTTGGCTTAAGTTCTGAAATCTGGTTGGACTAGTTTCTGACCTGCCCCATTACTCTTCTTTGGCATGTTTTCCTTGTTATTACTTGAAACTTCTTCTTTAGTTTATGCTTTAAGAATGTTTAACAAATCTAGAACAAATGTAGTTTTAGAATTGCATTAACTGATGGAAACTTACCTGCACATTTCCCAAATCTTATGAACAACATAACATGACACAGATGTACATTTTTGGCTCTGGGAAACACCTTTGCACTTTATTATTATTCCAAATCAACTGGGGAATAATAAATCAAACAGGGAAAATGTGAGTTTAAGTGCAAACTTAAATTTTCATTAAAATGTGAAGTAATTTTTTTGTAAATCCTCAAAGGTCTTTACTTCATCATTTCTGGGGTAGAAGTGGAGAATGGGACTATGCATGCAAAACACTCTACAGCCATATATACTCTTTTCCAAATGAAGTGAGCCACACTTCATTTCATCTGACAGCTGTGTGTGCGTGTGTGTGAAGAATTAGATTATATTTGGCTGTCACTCAAAATTCTGTGCAACTATGAGAAGTACATTTGTTTATTGATTTAAAAAGTTTAACAAGCATATTTTTGCCAGGTTTGGAACAGAAAATACCTAGTCTTATTAATAGGATAGTATTATTTGTACACACGCAACATAGATACTGAAAAAGTTGCCTTAACACTCAACATTCCAAGAATGAAGATCATAGCATCTGGTCCCATTACTTCATGGCAAGTAGATAGGAAAAAAGTGGAACCAGTGACAGATTTTATTTGCTTGGGCTTTGAAATCACTGGAGATGGTGACTGCAGCCATGAAATTAGAATGCACTTGCTCCTTGGAAGGAAGGCCATGACAAACCTAGTTTGTTGTTGCTGACTCGCTCAGTCGTACCTGACTCTTTGTGACTCCATGGACTGTAGCCCGACTGGCTCCTCTGTCCATGAGATTTCCCAGGCAAAAATAATGGAGTGGGTTGTCATTTCTTTCTCCATGACAAACCTAGGCAGCATATTAAAAAGCAGAGACATCCCTTGCTGATAAAGATCCGTTAGTCAAAACTGGTTTTTCCAGTAGGCATGTGTGGATGTGAGAGTTGGACCATAAAGAAGGGAGAGCCAGAGAATTGATGCTTTTGAATTATAGTGCTGGAGAAGATTCTTGAGAGTGCTTTGGACAGCAAGAAGATCAAACCAGTCAGTCCTAAAAGAAATCAACCCTGAATATTCATTGGAAGGACTGAAGCTGAAGCTGAAGCTTCCTGAAGCTGAAGTTTCAGTACTTTGGCCACCTGCTGTGAAGAGCTGACTTTCTGGAAAAGACCCTGATGCTGGGAAAGATTGAGGGCAAGAGGAGAAGGGGATGATAGGATGAGATGTTTCTGACTCAATGGACATGAGTTTGAGGAAACTCCAGGAGATGGTAAGAGACCTAGCTTTCACCACTTAGATGGTAAGGAAAGGCTGGTGTGCTGCAGTCCATGGAGTCACAAAGAGTCAGAAATGGCTTGTGACTGAACAGCAACAACAATACATAGATATACACATTGAAAATAGGATCTTTTTTAATCCAGTTGACAAGAAACCAGAACCTGGTTAGGAGATGTTTGGTTACCTCTTTTGTACTACTGCATATCCCCTGCTGCTGCTGCTGCTAAGTCGCTTCAGTCATGTCCAACTCCGTGCGACCCCAGAGATGGCAGCCCACCAGGCTCCCCCGTCCCTGGGATTCTCCAGGCAAGAACACTGGAGTGGGTTGCCATTTCCTTCTCCAATGCATGAAAGTGAAAAGTGAAAGGGAAGTTTCTCTATCGTGTCCAACTCTAGTGACCCCATGGACTGCAGCCTTCCAGGCTCCTCCATCCATGGGATTTTCCAGGCAAGAGTACTGGAGTGGGGTGCCATTGCCTTCTCTGACATATCCCCTAGCCTATTCTATCTCCTATTTCAGGCACCATTGCAGTGACTAGTTTGGTGTGAGCTCTGACAACTTCCTGTACACTCAACCTAGTTTTGTCTTGCCTTTCTCAGTGATATTTGTGCAAATTCCAAACTCAGGGGCATTAGCACTTTGTGGGATGAGTCATTGACTATTTGGGGGAAGGAGCTGATGGATAAATATTTCTCCTTCCTCCCCTCAAAGGAGTGATACACTTGCCTGAGGTGAGTAGTCCTCCTTGAGGATAACTCTCCAGACCACTTCATGACTGCTTTTAATGCTCTTATCCTCCTTGTAGTTTTTCAGTCATGTCCAGCTCTTTGCAATCCCATGGACTGAAAAGAATGCCAGGCTTCCCTGTCCTTCACCATCTCCCAGAGTTTGCTCAGGCTCATGCCCATTGAGTCAGTGATGCCATCCAACCATCTCATCCTCTGTCATCACCTCCTCCTCCTGCCCTTAATCTTCCCTAGCATCAGGGTCTTTTCTAATGAGTCAGTTCTTCACATCAGATGGCCAAAATATTGGAGCTTCAGTTTCAGCAACAGTCTTTCCAATAAATATTCAGGGTTGATTTCCTTTCGAATTGACTGGTTTGATCTCCTTGCAGTTCAAAGGACTCTCAAGAGCCTTCTCCAACACTACAATTCAAAAGCGTCAGTTCCTGGAGCTCCAAATTCAGGGACATTAACACTGGTAGATCATTCTGGATAAAATTTTCTGATTTTATCATGGTCAGTCAGTCAGTCAGTTCAGTTGCTCAGTCGTGTCCAACTCTTTGCGACTCCATGAACCGTAGCATGCCAGGCTTCCCTGTCCATCACCAACTCCCAGAGTTCACCTAAACCCATGTCCACTGAGTTGGTGATTCCATCCAACCATCTCATCCTCTGTCTTCCCCTTCTCTTGCCCTCAATATTTCCCAGCATCAGGGTATTTTCAAATGAGTCAGCTCTTTGCATCAGGTGGCCAAAGTATTGGAGTTTCAACTTTAGCATCATTCCTTCCAATGAACACCCAGGGCTGATCTCCTTTAGAATGGACTGGTTAGATCTCCTTGCAGTCCAAGGGACTCTCAAGAGTCTTCTCCAACACCACAGTTCAAAAGCATCAATTCTTCGGCACTCAGATTTCTTTATAGTCCAACTCTCACATCCATACATGACCACTGGAAAAACCATAGCCTTGACAAGACAGACCTTTGTTGGCAAAAATGTCTCTGTTTTTTAATATTCTGTCTAGGTTGATCATAACTTTCTTTCCAAGGAGTAAGCATATTTTAATTTCATGGCTGCAATCACCATCTGCAGTGATTTTGGAGCCCAGAAAAATAAAGTCAGCCACTGTTTCCACTGTTTCCCCATCTATTTGCCAGGAAGTGATGGGATGGGATACCATGATCTTAGTTTTCTGAATGTTGAGCTTTAAGCCAATGTTTTCACTCTCCTCTTTCACTTTCATCAAGAGGCTTTTTAGTTCCTCTTCACTTTCTGCCATAAGGGTGGTGTCATCTGCATATCTGAGGTTATTGATATTTCTCCCGGCAATCTTGATTCCAGCTTGTGTTTCTTCCAGTCCAGCGTTTCTCATGATGTACTCTGCATAGAAGTTAAATAAGTAGGGTGACAATATATAGACTTGACATACTCCTTTTCCTATTTGAAACCAGTCTGTTGTTCCATGTCCAGTTCTAACTGTTGCTTCCTGACCTGCATATAAGTTTCTCAAGAGGCAGGTCATGTGGTCTGGTATTCCCATCTCTTTCAGAATTTTCCACAGTTTACTGTGATCCACACAGTCAAAGGCTTTGGCATAGTCAATAAAGCAGAAATAGATCATGGTGTTGTTGCCTAAATATCCTTTGGTATGCATTTTTTGGCTTGCTTAATCAGTCACTTTGAACAATGTCTTCAATTCCAACATCATGAGACCCTCAACTTGTAACATTTTTTTCCAGAAATTATTACTTAAGGGAAGGGCCTCTTGAGGGTCTGTACACCCCTGTAAGTTCACCAAAATGTCTGTGAGGCAAAATATGTGCAAAATGCTAACTTAAAATTTCAGTGGGAATGCTTTCAAAGTTCATGAAAAAGGAGTTTTAAATTTCAGAATCTGTATTCATCAAAATCCAGAGTGTTTATTGACTCTAAACTAAACTTCCAAAAATATTGATTGTAAAACTAATACGTAAAATGTTACCCAGTTCCTGTCTTCTTAAGCATTATTTCTCTCATTTAAAACTTCTGATGTCAAATGAAGACACCCAGAGTCTCTATTCATTATTTGCTTCCTGGTAGATTTATTTCCTCAAGTTTCTGAATCATTTCTAACCACTAAATGAGGTCTTTAGGTGAGTCTTCCCTTAAGACATAATCAGGCCATTGAACACATTATACATTACTGCTTTAAAGTGTTTCCTCTGAGTTAATACCATGATTGTGGCTCATAGAGCACTTACTTGAGAGAAGTTCAGCTCTTATTATTCCTGAAATGCTGAGAAAATGTGCACTTAAAATGGATTCCATTTTTCTGAATCTGGAAAAAAAATCAGTATCCACTATCATTTTATTAATTCTAGCATTTAAAAATAGTTTAGATTTCAGTGAGTTTGAGTAACTATCATCACTCTCTACAGACTAGATTATTGTTGTGTATTGACAAAAAGACCATTTACGAGCACTAATAGTGTTTCAGAGATTTGGTTAGACATGCCCTCAAGGAGCTCATAGTCTCATGAAGGAGTTTACAGTCTATAAAATTGCCTTTTGCAATTGACTGGAAATGCCATTCTACCATTTAATCTAGGCTTGAAAGATGGGAGGAAGAAATAATATTTTAGAATATTTAAAAATTTATAAGTTGTGCCTTGTAAAAAGTAAGTCACTTGAATCTCTTGATTGAATGAAATGTCTGCTAATTCCACACAGGTTTTGGAGAATTTTCATTGCTTCTAGAGTTCTACATTACTTATTTTGGGAGAATGGGATTTCACATACTTCAGCCTGCAAATATAGATTAATTTCTTGTGTTAACATGATTTCTACAAATGCATCTGCTTGTTCATTTTTTTTAAACAAATATTTGATTTCTGCTATGGACCAAACATTGCACAAAATACCAAAGATACAATAGTAAACAGGGAAGAAATGGCCCATGTTTTCATAGAACTTACGTTCTATTGGTAGAAGTTTTCAAAAACTAAGCAAGCAAATACAAAAAGTAATTATACATTATTATTTAAATTATTAAATCAAATAAAAATTGATGCATTAAAAATATAGGTGGTTATGTTTCAGAGAGGGCAGTTCTTCAAAGTTGTGACATTACAAAGATAAGTCAAAATAAGACAGGCAAAACTCTGAGGGATGTATTTCAGAAGAGGCAAAGGAACACTAAGGGACCTCTCCAAGTTGTGGTGCAGGGAATAGAATCCGTGTTAAGAGATTACACTGGAGTAGTAAATCTCCAATGGGGAGAGGCCAGATCTTTCAGAGCCTGGAGGCTATGATGACAAGTTTCCATTTTATTCTAAATGCATTGGGAAGCCAATCGAGAATTTTGAGCATAATTTATATTAATAGAAGTAATATGACTAGCTACATTTTTTCCTAAACAGGCATTAAAATACACAGAGCTTTGGCTTAGTGTAGATCCCTCTTTTGAAAATATGATTGAAAAATATGAGTTTTGAGAAGTTGATGTGATAGATTAATACTTGACCAATAGCAGAAAGATCAATGGGTAATGAAACCAGTTGGATCAAAGACTCTAGGTCTAGGGTCATAAACACCATCTGGAGAAAAAGAAATTCTCAAGAAAATATTAAAGAGAATTCTGTATAGCTCAAACTTCATCCTTGAAGAAAGGAGCAGTAGGAAGAATTTAGAACAGGGGAATATTAAAAATTCTGTCTGAGATGAGGAAAATTGATTGTTGGGGAAAATTGTTAGAACCCGAAAAAGACAGCTTTTATTTTCGAAGAATGGTTTAGAGCGAGAATGAATGCCCAGTTGGCCTGTAAGTGAAGTAAAGACACTAAGAAGCCAAGAGCACATTGAAAGAGAGAAAGATGAGTATATGGTAACTATCCCCATATAAATTGAGAACACTTACATTGCACTATAATAGTTTTTTTAATCAGATTATGTTCAATAATTGAACATATAATTTGAAGAATGGTAGAATAAAAGGAGGAGTTCATACTCCATTCCCAAGGTTACAGACTAGAGCTCTTAGTAGAGTTGTATGGGCCAGGGAAACTTCTTTTGAAGATCATTCTGAAGTATTCATCATGGATACAATGACCTAAAAAAAAGATTTGTGCATCAAAATCAAAGTCCATCAAACTCATTAACAGTCTCTTCTAACTAATGACTGAAAAATGGAGGCAAGGCCAGCTACTCTGAAGAGGCTTCAGGGGCAGTGGGTGCCTGCCTGGGGAGACAATGAAGAAAACTGTAGAGAAAAAAAATCAAGAAAGAGATAGTTCCAAGACAGTAAAATGGAAAATTAATGCAGAGAAACACAGAGACATCCCAAATGTAGGAAGATCTATGCAAGTGATTATGCAAATGAAGAGAGAGGGGTTAAGGGTTGAGGTTTCTTACAAGTGAAAATGCCCAAAGGCATTATCTCATGTCAGTCCGGGATTCGTTACTAGAAAATGATTAGAATCAATGCTATGAAGTCAAGAGGTATCTTAATGGAGAATTTGGCTTATGAAAAACAGTAACAGAATTAATGAAGGGGCTTTAACCTTTAAGTTCAATACATATTTAATTCTGTTTGTCTGGGCAAAACTTAAATATAAGGAAAGTAATTTATTGTTAAGGCCCTGTAAAGTGCAATGATTATTATGCTAATAAGACTGGATAAGTAAAATCTCTTGCTTTATAAATGTCATAGATTAAAAATGGATCGTGCTAATAATTAGAGCAATGACGATTTTATGATTTTAACACAGATCATTTTACTCCAGCTTTAATTGTCTTTTCTAATTTAACAATTTTATTTTAATTATGGGTAGTCATTTATAATTATTTTGAACTTCGCAAAATTATTCAGGAGTGCAACAGTTTAAAGCCTTGTGCTCCATATTTAAAAGACATGAATCTTTTCACAGTGCTAGTTGAAGGTTTTTCTAAAGGAATGGTCAGCTTCAAATTATATAAGAGGCCTTTTATAAGAGGATGATTTGCTTTAACAGTTGCTGCTTTTTGGTTTTCTGTCTTGAAATGACGGCTGTTCATGTGTAAGTGGCTCTCATATTTTGAATCAATTACCTCTGGTATTTGCCATTAGTGTGCTGGTCACTTTGTAGTTGCTCTCAAGTCTGAAATATTCAGATTTGACAGAAGAAATTAACCCATTTGTGACCTTCAATGTGAATATTATGTGTTCCCAAGATTTCACAGATTATCTTTGAAAGTAGTTCAACTTTGGAAGTCAACCAAGTACAGAAAGCTGGGTTGTGTGTATAGTGTTTTGGGGAAGAGGTGTATTTTATAATCGATTTAAAAGTTCTCCTAACTTTATTGCCTAAATATTTCACAAATTATTTCTACCTCCTCACTGCCCCTCCCCACCCATGCATCTACACGAAAGCTGTCCTAATTGAGACCCATACCTAACCCTCTGCCTACAGTTTCTCCCGTCCATTTTTGCCTGAATATTTGTTACTTGTCTTTCAATATCCATTACAGTATAACTTCTTCATGGGCTTCGCCGGTGACTCAGCGGTAAAGAATCTACCTGTCAGTGCAGGAGAGAAGGGTTTGATCCCCAGGTTGAGAAGATCCCCTGGAGAAGGAATTGGCAACCCACTCCAGTATTCTTGCCTGAAAAATCCCAGACAGTGAAGCCCGGAGGACTATGGTCCATGGCATTGCAAAAACGTCAGATTCGATTTAGTGACTAAACAACAGCAAAATAACTTATTCAAGTACATTTTCTTAAACTCTTCTCATTTTTGTGTATTCCCATGAACAAAATCCTATTTTTGATAGTGTTATTTAACCTTCAGGGTAGGTTAAGATTGGTCTAACCTAAGATAGACTGGCTAAACTTTATCAATGATTGTTTCAAAAGAGATAGCACCTAATTATGGCCAATAAGACATGAAAAGTCTGGAGAGAAAGAGAGAAACACACAAAGAATGAATGAATGAATGAATGAAAAGAAACGAACAACCCTTCTTCCAGGGCCAGACGGGCTTGACTAAATAAGACTACTAGATGAGCTGCACAATACTCTTGCCTGGAAAATCCCATGGATGGAGGAGCCTGGTAGGCTGTAGTCCATGGGGTCGCACAGAGTCAGACATGACTGAAGCGATTTCACTTTCGCTTTTCACTTTCATGCACTGGAGAAGGAAATGGCAACCTACTACAGTGTTCTTACCTGGAGAATCCCAGGGACGGGGGAGCCTGGTGGGCTGCCGTCTATGGGGTCACACAGAGTCGTACACGACTGAAGTGACTTAGCAGCAGTAGCAGCAGCAGCAGATGAGCTGCAGGATGAAATCCACTTAGAAATATAAGAAATTGTTAAAAGAATCACAAAGATCCTGAGCTGGAGTTTTAGTTTGCAGAGTCTAGAGCCTGTCCTACTGACTAGCTTCTTGCCATCTGACTTGATCAATCTCCTTTCTATTTAAGCCATTTGAGTTATTTAAATTACTTCCAGTTGCTATACATAGAACTAACTACAGCTGAAAGGTGAAATTACTGATGAGAGAAACTTCGGACTTAGAATGATATGTTCTATTAATATTTCTCTTTCTTTAAAACATTGCCCATATTCCCACCAAAGGATAGTTAGGGAAAAAGAAAAGATATCATAAATTACCAGTTTTGATGTAAATCTAACCAGACATGAGAAGAAAGCAAAAGTGAAGGTTTGGGGTAAATGATAAAAACTGGTATGGCTTCATCTTGCTATTTCCTGATTTTTTAAAATGTGATTTAGAAAAATGAATGTGTTAGTTTTCTATTACTGTCAATAAATTTCCTTACACTTAGTCACTTTTTCTGCACAATGCACATTTTCTGTGGCCAAGTTTCTAGTAATGGCTTACCTGGTCCTCTGTTCACTGTCTCAGATGGCTTACAATTATGTATTAGCCAGAGCTGCATTCTCAAGTGGTGTCTCACTGGGGTGAATTCATTTCCAAACTCATCCAGGATGTTGGTAGAATTCATTTCCTTGCCCTGTAACTGAGGGCCATGGTTTCTTGCTGGGTGTCATTGGAGGCTGCTCTCAAGTTCTACAGGTCACGTGCATTCCCTTGCTTACATGACCCTTTTCACAGACAGTTCACATCACAGCAGCTTAATTCCTCAAGGCCAGCAGGACAGTCTCATTTGTGTATACTAGCAAGTCAGAGTCTTATAAGCATATCATAACATTAGGGCATTAAAATAAATGAAACAAGCCAGAGAGAGGAAATCAAATACTACATGGTATTACTAAATGTGGAATCTAAATAGACATTTCTCCAAAGAAGACATACAGATGGCTAACAAACACATGAAAAGATGCTCAACAGCACTCATTATCAGAGAAATGCAAATCAAAACCACAATGAGGTACCATTTCACAGTAGTCAGAATGGCTGCGATCCAAAAGTCTACAAGCAATAAATGCTGGAGAGGGTGTGGAGAAAAGGGAACCCTCTTCCACTGTTGGTGGGAATGCAAACTAGTACAGCCACTATGGAGAACAGTGTGGAGATTCCTTAAAAAACTGGAATTAGAACTGCCTTATGACCCAGCAATCCCACTGCTGGGCATACACACTGAGGAAACCAGAAGGGAAAGAGACACGTGTGCCCCAATGTTCATCGCAACACTGTTTATAATAGCCAGGACATGGAAGCAACCTAGATGTCCATCAGCAGATGAATGGATAAGAAAGCAGTGGTACATATACACAATGGAGTATTACTCAGCCATTAAAAAGAATACATTTGAATCAGTTCTAATGAGGTGGATGAACTGGAGCCGATTATACAATGTAGGGAAAACCACGAGACCATTCAGGTATGACCTAAATCAAATCCCTTATGATTATACAGTGGAAGTGAGAAATAGATTTAAGGGCCTAGATCTGATAGATAGAGTGCCTGATGAACTATGGAATGAGGTTCGAGACATTATACAGGAGACAGGGATCAAGACCATCCCTATGGAAAAGAAATGCAAAAAAGCAAAATGGCTGTCTGGGGAGGCCTTACAAATAGCTGTGAAAAGAAGAGAAGCAAAATGCAGAGGAGAAAAGGAAAGATATAAACATTTGAATGCAGAGTTCCAAAGAATAGCAAGAAGAGATAAGAAAGCCATCGTCAGCGATCAATGCAAAGAAATAGAGGAAAACAACAGAATGGGAAAGACTAGAGATCTCTTCAAGAAAATCAGAGATACCAAAGGAACATTTCATGCAAAGATGGGCTCGATAAAGGACAGAAATGGTATGGACCTAACAGAAGCAGAAGATATTAAGAAGAGATGGCAAGAATACACAGAAGAACTGTACAAAAAAGATCTTCATGACCCAGATAATCACGATGGTGTGATCACTGACCTAGAGCCAGACATCCTGGAATGTGAAGTCAAGTGGGCCTTAGAAAGCATCACTACGAACAAAGCTAGTGGAGGTGATGGAATTCCAGTTGAGCTCTTTCAAATCCTGAAAGATGATGCTGTGAAAGTGTTGCACTCAATATGCCAGCAAATTTGTAAAACTCAGCAGTGGCCACAGGACTGGAAAAGGTCAGTTTTCATTCCAATCCCAAATAAAGGCAATGCCAAAGAATGCTCAAACTACCGCACAATTGCACTCATCTCACACGCTGGTAATGTGATGCTCAAAATTCTCCAAGCCAGGCTTCAGCAATATGTGAACCGTGAACTCCCTGATGTTCAAGCTAGTTTTAGAAAAGGCAGAGGAACCAGAGATCAAATTGCCAACATCCACTGGATCATGGAAAAAGCAAGAGAGTTCCAGAAAAACATCTATTTCTGCTTTATTGACTATGCCAAAGCCTTTGACTGTATGGATCACAGTAAACTGTGGGAAATCCTGAAAGAGATGGGAATACCAGACCACCTGATCTGCCTCTTGAGAAATTTGTATGCAGGCCAGGAAGCAACAGTTAGAACTGGACATGGAACTACAGACTGGTTCCAAATAGGAAAAGGAGTTTGTCAAAGCTGTATATTGTCACCCTGTTTATTTAACTTATATGCAGAGTACATCATGAGAAACGCTGGACTGGAAGAAACACAAGCTGGAATCAAGATTGCCGGGAGAAATATCAATAACCTCAGATATGCAGATGACACCACCCTTATGGCAGAAAGTGAAGAGGAACTCAAAAGCCTCTTGATGAAAGTGAAAGTGGAGAGTGAAAAAATTGGCTTAAAGCTCAACATTCAGAAAATGAAGATCATGGCATCTGGTCCCACCACTTCATGGGAAATAGATGGGAAACAGTGTCATACTTTATTTTTCTGGGCTCCAAAATCACTGCAGATGGTGACTGCAGCCATGAAATTAAAAGACGCTTACTCCTTGGAAGAAAAGTTATGACCAACCTAGATAGCACATTCAAAGGCAGAGACATTACTTTGCCAAAAAAAGTTCATCTTGTCAAGGCTATGGTTTTTCCTGTGGTCATGTATGGATGTGAGATTTGGACTGTGAAAAAGACTGAGCACCGAAGAATTGATGCTTTTGAACTGTGGTGTTGGAGAAGACTCTTGAGAGTCCCTTGGACTGCAAGGAGATCCAACCAGTCCATCTGGAGGAGATCAGCCCTTTTGAAGGAATGATGCTAAAGCTGAAACTCCAGTACTTTGGCCACCTCATGCGAAGAGTTGACTCATTGGAAAAGACTCTGATGCTGGGAGGGATTGGGGGCAAGAGGAGAAGGGGATGACAGAGGATGAGATGGCTGGATGGCATCACTGACTCGATGGATGTGAGTCCTAGTGAACTCCAGGAGTTGGTGATGGACAGGGAGGCCTGGCATGCTGTGATTCATGGGGTCGCAAAGAGTCGGACACGACTGAGCGACTGATCTGATCTGATCTGATCTGATACAGAGTGAAGTAAGCCAGAAAGAAAAACACCAATACAGTATAGTAACGTGTATATATGGAATTTATAAAGATGGTAATAATAACCCTGTATGTGAGACAGCAAAAGAGACACAGATGTCTAGAACAGTCTTTTGGACTCTGTGGGAGAGGGAGAGGGTGGGATGTTGTGGGAGAATGGCATTGAAACATGTATCATATCATATAAGAAACGAATTGCCAGTCTAGGTTCAATGCAGGTTACAGGATGCTTGGGGCTGGTGCACTGGAATGACCCAGAGGGATGGTACAGGGAGGGAGGTAGAGGGGGGTTCAGGATGGGGAACACGTGTACACCCGTGGCGGATTCATGTTAATGTATGGCAAAACCAATACAATATTGTAAAGTAATTAGCCTCCAATTAAACTAAATAAATTTAAAATTTAAAAACAATGTAGAATCTACAAAGAAAAAAAAATGTCAAACTCATTGAAATAGAGAATAAAAAAGTGATCACCAGTGGGCTGGGGGTGTTAGAAATAGGAAGAGATTGGTAAAAGGTACAACATTTTAGCTATCAGATGTATAAGGTCTGACGATCTAATGTATAACACGGTGTCTGTAGTTGAAAGCACTGTACAGTATAATTAAAATTTGCTAAGAGAATAGCAAATTATGTCCTTAAATGTCCTCACACACACAAAAGGTAAATATGTAAGGTGAAGGATGTGATGATTAACTGGATGGGGTAAATAATTTCAAATATATACACATATCAAATAATCATGATGTACACTTTAAATATTTTAACATTTTATTTGCTAATTATACCTCAATAAAACTCAAAATATATCATTCCCTAATCGTGAAACTTTAGCCATATTCTGTTAGGAGCACGTTACCAGTCTTACCCACTCTCAAGAGGGCTATTATTCAGAGGCAACACTAAAGAACAGAGTTCATGTAGGCCAGCTTAGAATTCTGTCTATTATAATGAGATGATTCAATAGGTTAGTGAACACTATTTGTATTGTTGGCTATAACAAATTGAATATCGGTCTATAGCACTGGGAACTAGTTAGTGCTAGTTCAGGGAAAAAACTGCTTTATAAACGTTATACAAACATTATACACATTCACTGATAAACATTATACAAACATTATACACATTCACTGATAAAAGTTATAAAAATATAATAAAAACCTGCCTTCGAGCAAAAAAATGAATGTAATTTTGTTAAATATTTTCCATGGTGTTTGTTTTATAAACATGTATGTATAACTATCAAAACATAATGAAAGAAAATAAGAGCCTACCTAAAATTCTTTGAAGATTACCTTTGCTATTGCAGTGACCTGATTCTACCTCATTTAGCCTCTGTCCCCTACTGAAACAATTGTTTTTATAACTTGATACTCAATGAGGAAGCTTCTTTAGATTGAGACTCTGATGTTATAGCAAAGAGAATATTTCAAAATGATTGAAATTAATGAGACAACGTACAAAGGTAACTCTGTGGCCCCAGTACAACTCTGTGACATTTAGGGACTGGTTTTGTATCGAGCTTTTAAATGCACAGAGGACCCACTGCTGCTGCTGCTAAGTCGCTTCAGTCGTGTCCGACTCTGTGCGACCCCATAGACGGCAGCCCACCAGGCTCCCCGTCCCTGGGATTCTCCAGGCAAAAACACTGGAGTGGGTTGCCATTTCCTTCTCCAATGCATGAAAGTGGAAAGTGAAAGTGAAGTCGCTCAGTCGTGTCCGACTCTTAGCGACCCCATGGACTGCAGCCTACCAGGCTCCTCCATCCATGGGATTTTCCAGGCAAGAGTACTAGAGTGGGGTGCCATTGCCTTTTCCGAGAGGACCTACAGAAGTAGCTTATACTTCTACTTTCCTGTAAACATCCTACCTAGTGATAAGCCTACTTAAATTAACAGAGCTTAATAGTTAACTTTTGTGAATCTCCTATTTAGAAAGAACCAGAATGATTTTAGATATGAAGCATGCTTTTGAATATGATCTTTTCTTCCGTGTAAACAAGCTCTATATTTACACAATAACTTACCTTTGTTAAATGGTTTTATGATAAAATATGCTTATCCCAAAGTTGGTAAAAAATAATAAAAACAAAACAACAACATCATTAACAAAAATTATGTAATGCTTCTTAAATCTGAGCTCTGATTTTCTGTTTGAACTCTGTTCTAATAAGAAAGCCAGGTACAACATTTTCTAAAATTTAGTCCTTACCATTAACTTTATAGGATAGATTCTATTATTATCTAAAATAACTGGATAAAGAAACAGAAAAATAAGTAGGAGTTAGCCAACCTGCCTAAGGACATGTGGCTATTATCCTATTCCACATCAACCTGGGCAGTCTAATTCCAAAGCTCACCAGATGAACTATGCTACTGTTGTTTCAAACAATGGAGATAATCTTGTCTGGGACTGATTAAATCCACTGTGAATAAGGGACAATTTAATGCAGATATGAGGGTATCTGTTCCTTCTGTGGTATGTAAAACTATTTAGTAATTTGAAGTATTTGATGTGTTGATCATCAGAAATGTATTGTACATAACCCTGAAATATTTCAAAGATCTCAGGGAAATGTACGTCAGAAATTTTTTTTTGTTTCTCTACTAACAGAGATGTTGGGATACCTATGTTCATGTTGATAGAAAGGGATATGAATGCAATCAGACTGGAGTATAATGAATAGAATATTTAATGTTAAAGGGATTAATTTAGACTGTATTTTTTGAAGGTTTCCCTGAGTCGTAACTGGACTTGGGTGTTGACTAGTGCCATGGAATGAAAGAAAGGTACCATGAAATGAATAAAAAAATTCTCTGAGCATTTTCTCCCAGATTTTCTCTCTCTTGTCTATATACTTTTAAGATTAATCACTATAGATTAAGAGGAATTCTTACTGCCAGGATTAGATCAAATATCTCCCTGCAGTTAGATAGGAAAATTTTCCAAAGAAATTGTTCAGAAGGCTTCAACAAAAACTTCCTTTTTGGGTGAATTTCTCACTTGTCCTTGGATTGCCTTGTCATAATGTAGACACAGTTTAAAAGTAAAAAAGAAAAATGCATTTAGTGACCTCTGAAGGGTGTTGGGAAAATGCACTACCATTTTGTATATAACTTTCAGTATAAGATGTGAAAGGTATTTTGGACTTGTCCAAAAAGCAATCTTGAAACTTCAAGCAAAGTTTTAAAAAATGTCTATGTTATTGAGGATATCCCCCAAACTATAGCAAACTGACAGTTTCCATGCAGTTTTGTGTCTAGAGAAAAAAAAATCAATGCAAATAAGGAAAATTTCCTACTAGCAGTAGAGACATTTAAGGACTGACATTTAAGACATTTAAGGACAGAAAGACTAGGAATGTATATGGTTGCTCAAAGCTATTTACTGAATCTTAACATTCAGTTTTCAGTGTTTTCTGTTTATTTTCAGAATCTTTGTAACTGACTTCAATTCTTTGGTTAATAAATCTGAATTGTAAGAATTAGTTTCTTTGAGTACTGAATTATGGCCAAATAGTGATTAATTTTTTAAATACAAAAGGAATTTATTTTAATAGGCTAAATGATACAAATCATGTTTTAATATAATGTGCATTGATGAACCTAATGGGAAATGTTGACAAGGTAGATTCATAGCCAGTGGTATTTTTTCTACCACAACCATTTTCTACTGACATATAATGATATTGCCTATTTGTGTTGAAGGGAGGTGAAATGAACATTGTCAGATTTACTTTTTAAAACCCTCTAAGTACTAAAGTGCTGTTTCCTCATGAGTCTTTCTGTTACATAATTGGTGGCACGAGTTTATCACTGTTTCTCTCCTAACTCAAAGCTATTTCAACTTCTGTATAAATATAAT
The DNA here is from genome assembly GCF_019923935.1 of Bubalus bubalis. NCBI lineage: Eukaryota > Metazoa > Chordata > Mammalia > Artiodactyla > Bovidae > Bubalus > Bubalus bubalis. The sequence goes on from NC_059173.1 coordinate 44,545,802, forward strand.
CCTTTCTGCTTAAATATGAGAGAGGGAAAAAAAAAGTCTTTTAAGGACAGGCTCAGTACTGATCCTTTGGTGTTAAAAATGTGGCAATTATTGGGACTAACAAAAGGATAAACAATATCAGTTGATTAAATGAGTTTCCTTTTTAAGTTATGAAATCTGTTTCTATCGAGGGACATCTGAAAGAAATAAATGGCTTTTGAATAGAAGCAAGAAAAATTCTCTCTCATTACATAATTAGGTCAGTGGAGATTTACTCTTTGTTTTGTGTTTCATATGGATTCTGGGGTACTTTGACCATTTTGGGAAATTTGCCTTGAGCTAATGAAAGCTGAGCACCGAAGAATTGATGCTTGAGAAGACTCTTGAGAGTCCCTAGGACTGCAAGGAGATCCAACCAGTCCATTCTAAAGGAGATCATTCCTGGGTGTTCTTTGGAAGGACTGATGCTAAAGCTGAAACTCCAATACTTTGGCCACCTAATGCGAAGAGTTGACTCATTGGAAAAGACTCTGAGGCTGGGAGGGATTGGGGGCAGGAGGAGAAGGGGATGACAGAGGATGAGATGGATGGATGGCATCACCAATTCGATGGACATGAGTTTGGGTGGACTCTGGGAGTTGGTGATGGACAGGGAGGCCTGGCGTGCTGCAATTCATGGGGTCGCAAAGAGTCAGACACGACTGAACGACTGAACTGAACTGAACTGAACGGAAGAATAGATCTATTTTTATATTGATAATAATTTCCATTATTTTGACATTCTGATTGGTAATTAGATGAATTATTCTGAGTACATAAACAGTTATGTAATAATATCAATAAAAAGTGAATTTGTTAAACACCAAATTTTACACTTCTGAATTTTCCTCTTCAATACTTGGTGTTGGAATTAAAAGAATTTCAGTATAATTCTGTGTGTGTGTGTGTGTGTGTGTGTGTGTGTGTGTGTTAAAAACAAGGGTAGAAATAATGCTTTGCCTAAAGTTTATTTCATAAAAGGGTCATTTGTCCTTTTTCACTTTGAGGATATCTTATTATCCTTCGAGATCTTATTACTTCTATATTATTCCCTTTTTTAATATTTTTCCAATTAATTTACTGGTTCATCATATTCTTGACTCGTGAACTTAATGTTTTTCAGCTACTCACAAGAATGGTTACTTCCCAGGTCTATCAATATTTAACATCACTTTATGTTCATGGCCTCAAACTTTGAAATCCCTTTCTCTGCTCACAGCCTTTTATCTGCCCCTGCACTCAGTCAGTCCCTTACTTCAACTGAACACATGTTTTGCCCTTAGGTTCAAATCTTGCCTTCACTGATCATCTCAGTGCAGGATCTCCCACTGGTCATCTATCTTCTAAACTACATCCAAGTGTTTTTACTTCCAAACTCACAGGCATCTTAAAATTCTACCAAATTGTCTGCTTTTGGTTGTAAGTACCACCATTTGCTGTTCTGTTACCTTAGGCAGGTTGAGGCTTCCTAGGTAGGGCTAGTGGTAAAGAACCAGCCCACCAATGCAGGAGACTTAAGAGACATGGGTTCATTCTCTGGGTTGGGAAGATCCCCTGCAGAAAGGCATGGCAACCCACTCCAGTCTTCTTGCCTGGAGAATCCCATGGACACAGGAGCCTGGCGGGCTACAGTAGATTGGGTCACAAAGTGTTGGACACAACTGAAACGTCTTAGCATGCACATACCTTAGTCAGGCTAGTTAACTTTTCAGTCCTCCAGTTCAGGTGAGAATTATAAAATACCTCTTTCCTTGGCTAGCTGTGAGGAGTGAATGAGATTATACCCATTGGGGTGTAACAGTGACTGGACCATACTGCTCAATACATATTGATATTATTCTACTCCTTAATTCTTCTCTTGACAAGTTGCTATTGCTATTGCTAAGTCACTTCAGTCGTGTCCGACTCTGTGTGACCCCATAGACGGCAGCCCACCAGGCTTCCCCGTCCCTGGAATTCTCCAGGCAAGAACACTGGAGTGGGTTGCCATTTCCTTCTCCAATACATGAAAGTGAAAAGTGAAAGTGAAGTTGTTCAGTCGTGTCCGACCCTCAGCGACCCCATGGACTGCAGCCTTCCAGGCTCCTGCATCCATGGGATTTTCCAGGCAAGAGTACTGGAGTGGGGTGCCATTGCCTTCTCCTCTTGACAAGTTACAAACTTGGAAAAAGTCTACTACCCATTTCTTATTACTTATGAATCACTGGGTACTGTAGAGTGTGACCTTGTATTTTAGCTCAACTACAAGTTATTGTTAAAATGTTATATAATATTATGTATTTTTACATAGAGTAATTATGCTTCATTTGGCAATAAGGAGTTCATGGTCTGAGCCACCATCAGCTCCTGGTCTTGTTTTTGCTGACTGTATAGAGCTTCTCCATCTTTGGCTGCAAAGAATATAATCAATGTGATTTCGGTGTTGACCATCTGGTAATGTCCATGTATAGAGTCTTCTCTTGTGTTGTTGGAAGAGGGTGTTTGTTATGACCAGTGCATTTTCTTGGCAAAACTCTATTAGTCTTTGCCCTGCTTCATTCCGTATTCCAAGGCCAAATTTGCCTGTTACTCCAGGTGTTTCTTGACTTCCTACTTTTGCATGACTGTGCTGACTGTGGCTCAGACCATGAACTCCTTATTGCCAAGTTCAGACTTAAATTGAAGACAGTAGGGAAAAAGTAGGGAAAATAACTAGACCATTCAGGTATGACCTAAATCAAATCCCTTATGATTATACAGTGGAAGTGAGAAATAGATTTAAGGGCCTAGATATGATAGAGTGCCTGATGAACTATGGAATGAGGTTCGTGACATTGTACAGGAGGCAGGGATCAAGACCATCCCCATAGAAAAGAAATGCAAAAAAGCAAAATGGCTGTCTGGGGAGGCCTTACAAATAGCTGTGAAAAGAAGAGAAACGAAATGCAAAGGAGAAAAGGGAAGATATAAACATCTGAATGCAGAGTTCCAAAGAATAGCAAGAAGAGATAAGAAAGCCTTCCTCAGCGATCAATGCAAAGAAATAGAGGAAAACAACAGAATGGGAAAGACTAGAGATCTCTTCAAGAAAATCAGAGATACCAAGGGAACATTTCATGCAAAGATTGGGCTCGATAAAGGACAAAAATGGTATGGACCTAACAGAAGCAGAAAATATTAAGAAGAGGTGGCAAGAATACACAGAAGAACTGTACAAAAAAGATCTTCATGACCCAGATAATCACGATGCTGTGATTACTGACCTAGAGCCAGACATCCTGGAATGTGAAGTCAAGTGGGCCTTAGAAAGCATCACTACTAATAAAGCTAGCGGAGGTGTTAGAATTCCAGTTGAGCTCTTTCAAATCCTGAAAGATGATGCTGTGAAAGTGCTGCACTCAATATGCCAGCAAATTTGTAAAACTCAGCAGTGGCCACAGGACTGGAAAAGGTCAGTTTTCATTCTAATACCAAAGAAAGGCAATGCAAAGAATGCTCAAACTACCGCACAATTGCACTCATCTCACACGCTAGTAAAGTGATGTTCAAAATTCTCCAAGCCAGGCTTCAGCAATACATGAACCGTGAACTTCCTGATGTTCAAGCTAGTTTTAGAAAGGGCAGAGGAACCAGAGATCAAATTGCCAACATCCGCTGGATCATGGAAAAAGCAAGAGAGTTCCAGAAAAATATCTATCTCTGTTTTATTGACTATGCCAAAGCCTTTGACTGTATGGATCACAATAAACTGTGGAAAATTCTGAAAGAGATGTGAATACCAGACCACCTGATCTGCCTCTTGAGAAATTTGTATGCAGGCCAGGAAGCAACAGTTAGAACTGGACATGGAACTACAGACTGGTTCCAAATAGGAAAAGGAGTTCATCAAGGCTGTATATTGTCACACTGTTGGTGTATATTGTCACCTATGGTGTATAGTGTCACCATGCAGAGTACATCATGAGAAACACTGGACTGGAAGAAACACAAGCTGGAATCAAGATTGCTGGGAGAAATATCAATAACCTCAGATAGGCAGATGACACCACCCTTATGGCAGAAAGTGAAGAGGAACTCAAAAGCCTCTTAATGAAAGTGAAAGTGGAGAGTGAAAAAGTTGGCTTAAAGCTCAACATTCAGAAAACGAAGATCATGGCATCCAGTCCCATCATTTCATGGGAAATAGATGGGGAAACAGTGGAACGAGTATCAGACTTTATTTTTCTGGGCTCCAAAATCACTGCAGATGGTGACTGCAGCCATGAAATTAAAAGACACTTACTCCTTGGAAGGAAAGTTATGACCAACCTAGATAGCATATTCAAAAGCAGAGACATTACTTTGCCAACAAAGGTTCGTCTAGTCAAGGCTATGGTTTTTCCTGTGGTCATGTATGGATGTGAGAGTTGGACTGTGAAGAAGGCTGAGCACTGAAGAATTGATGCTTTTGAACTGTGGTGTTGGAGAAGACTCTTGAGAGTCCCTTGGACTGCAAGGAGATCCAACCAGTCCATTCTGCAGGAGATCAGCCCTGGGATTTCTTTGGAAGGAATGAGGCTAAAGCTGAAACTCCAGTACTTTGGCCACTTCATGCGAAGAGTTGACTCATTGGAAAAGACTCTGATGCTGGGAGGGATTGGGGGCAGGAGGAGAAGGGGACAACAGAGGATGAGATGGCTGGATGGCATCACTGACTCGATGGACGTGAGTCTGAGTGAATTCCGGGAGTTGGTGATGGACAGGGAAGCCTGGCGTGCTGCGATTCATGGGGTTGCAAAGAGTCGGACACGACTGAGCAACTGATCTGATCTGATCTGAATTATGGTTCATAATGTTTATCATCCAAAACTGGGACACTAGGGCAGAAAAGAAGTTACAATAAGCATGACACTGGTTCTGTCTTGGACACAGTGTTATCCTATTGTTACTTGAGCAAAACTGGACGAAAAGTACTCTCTATAGTCTGTTTTTTGTAACTTCTATTAGCTAATATTGTATGTTCTGCTCAGTAGCTCTGTCGTGTCCAACTCTTTGTGACCCCATGGTCTGTAGCCCGCCAGGTTCCTCATCCACAGAATTTTCCAGGGAAGAATACTGGAGTGGCTTGCCATTTCCTACTGCAGGGGATCACCCCAACCTGTGGGTCAAATCCATGTGTCCTGTGTCTCCTAATTAAACTAGGTACTATGGCCCCAAAATATAAGAGCCTCTGACAGGTTATTGAGGTTTATATGCAATCCTGGGCTAAGAAGAAGAGAGTAGGACTTTGGGACATTGAAAGGAAGGAAGACAGTTCACAGGAAGATGGGGACAGCAAAATGTTTGGTCAATAAATAATTGTCATGCCATGCAGAGACCATGGGACACCAAGAGGAAGGTGGACAAACAGGCATTGCCAGGTTCACTCCAGTTCACTACTACACTTCGCTCATATTCTTCGCAGTTATCTCTGATAATAGCTCTTTTCCTGCCTCAGGTCCTCTATCTAAATCTGTTGGGCACTTAAGGGAGAGATAAAGAAAACTTCCTGAGTTTGCTCTTTCTTCAGTCCAAAATAATCCTTATGTCAAAAGAGACATATTTTGGGGTGGTAAATTGCTCCACTACACTGTCTTTTCCTTCCTTTTAAATTAAAGCGGATGCTGGTGATAGGGCTGTTCAGGCTGAACAAACAGGTAGTTGCAGTGCAAGTGAAACAGATCACAATGATCATGTAAGTGGTAAAGTCACCAAGGAGAGTTTGCTAGTGTGATCTTACCACACTGCCCTGTGGAATGTTCTTTTCTAACATCACCTTCACAGAGCTTTAGTCTATAATATTGCTGTGTACATATCCACTTTACATCCATGATGTTTAGGTTATAAAGACCATCACTGGTTTCAGAATGTGGTCTCAGTCACTCTACAATCACCATATTCATAACCATTTTGTCTGACCACTTAGTAGCATCTGATTTATATCTTTAAACTTCCCACTTCTCTGGCCATTTTTCCTTGACTTGCAAACATGCTCAAGTTTTCTCTATCTTGAAAAGATATTCAAATTGCTGTTCTTTATTTTCTATACTCTAGTGTCATACTTTGGGAGAGTACTGCTTGTTCATTGTCTCCACTACTTCACTTTTCTCTCACTCTTCAACAATTTACTAACTGGATGCAGATCTCACTATCTTAGTCCAGTTCAGAATCCCCAGTTTTCATCCTACTCAGCATTTACTGAACAGTTATGGTGATTGGTTGGCTCATTACCTGCCTGAGAAAGAAAGACTCTTCTCATCTCATCCTTGGATTATGTAAATTTGAGTTTGCCTTTCTCCTCTAATCTACACTCTCCTACCTCATTTTACTGACTCTGTGTTATAGCAGGCAAGTAGCTAGATATGATCAGAGAAGGGGGGCATGGACCAAGTGGCAAAAAACCACACATCTTGTAAATAGCAGGGGTCCTTGGGCAGACAGAGAAAAGCAGGAACCTCCAGACTGACAAGAACCCACACATTTTGGGGTGGTGAATATCCTAGAGGCAGACAAAGAAAGGTGGGAAAAGATGGGGCTCTCTGGCATCTGACTGTCAACTTTTGCTCATTATGCTCTTATTACAATAAAATTAGCCTTGCAGAAAAGAAGTTCCCATCATGTACTGACTTCTTGACACTTCCAAATAAGACTGAATATGGACAAAGATTAAAAAGGAGGCAAGAAAGGCTTCCTCAATGAACAATGCTTAATAATACAAGAAAACAACAAAAGGAAAAAGACTAGAGATCTCTTCAGGAAAACTGAAAACATCAAGGGATCATTCCATCCAAAGATGGGCACAATAAAGGGTAAAAGTGGTAGAGACCTAGTAGACACTGAAGAGATCAAGAAGAGATGGAAAGAATACACAGAAGAACTGTATAAAAAAAGATCTTAATGGGCTGGATTACTGCATTGGTGTGGTTAGTCATCCAGAGTCAGACATTCTGGAGTATGAAGTCAAGTGGGCCTTAAGCAGTGCAGTTAATAAAGTTAGTGGATGTGATGCAATTCCAGCAGAACTATTCAAATCCCTAAAGGATGATGACATCAAGGTTTTGCACTTAGTATATCAGGAAATCTGGATGACCCAGCAGTGGCCACAGGACTGGAAAAGGTCACTCCTCATCTCAGTTCCCAAAAAGAGTAGTCCTAAAGAATGTGCTAACCATCAGACACTTGCATTCATCTCCCATGCTAGTAAGGTCATGCTCAAAATCTTGAATTCTAGGCTTCATCATTATGCCAAACAAGAACTTCCAAATGTTCAAGTCAGATTTAGAAAAGGAAGAGGAACTAAAGATCAAATTGTCAATATTTGCTGAATTATAGAGAAAGCAAGGATTATAGAGAAAGCAAGCCTTTGACTATGTGGATCATGACAAACTGGAGAAAGCTCTTAGAGAGATGTGAATACCAGATAATTTTACCTGTCTCTTGAGAAACCTGTATGTGGGTCAAGAAGTAACAGTTAGAACCCTGTATGAGACAACTGATTGTTTCATGATTGAGAAAGGAGTACAACAGGGCTGTCTGCTGTCACCCTGTTTGTTTAACCTATATGCTGAGCACACCATGAGAAATGCCGGGTTGGATGAGTTACAAGCTGGAATTAAGATGGGCTGAAGTAACATCAACAACCTCAGACATAAGGATGATACCACTCTAATGGCAGAAAGCAAGAAGGAATTCAAGACCTCTTGATGAGGGTGAAGGAAGAGAGTGAAAGAGCTGGCTTAAAACTGAATATTAAAAAAATTAAAATCATGGCATCTGGCCTCATTACTTCATGGTAAATAGAAGGGAAAAGGTGGAAGTAGTGACAGATTTCCTCTTCTTGGTCTCCAAAATCAAAGTGGACGGTGACTGCAGCCATGAAATCAGAAGACGATTGCTTCTTGGCAGGAAAGCGATGACAAACTAGACAGTGTGTTGAAAAGCAGAGATGTTACTCTGCCAACAAAGGTCCATATAGTCCAGGATATCATCTTCCCAGTGGTCACATATGATTGTGAGAACTGGACCATAAAGAAGGAAGAACACCAAAGAATTGATGCCTTCAAACTGTGGTGCTGGAGAAGACTCCTGAAAGTCCCTTGGACAGCAAAGAGATCAAGTCAGTAAATCTTAAGGGAGATCAACTCTGAATATTCACTGGAATGCTTAAACTGAAGCTCCAGTATTTTGGTCATCTGATGTGAACAGATGACTCTTTGGAAAAGTCTCTGATGCTGGGAAAGATTGAGGGCAGAAGGAGAAGAGAGTGTCAGAGGATGAGATGGCTGGATGGCATCACTGATGCAATGAACATGAACTTGGGCAAACTCTGAGAGATGATGAGAGACAGGGAGACCTGGCGTGCTGCAGTCCGTGGGGTTGCAAAGAGTTGGACACGACTGAGTGATTGAACGGAGAAGGCAATGGGAACCCATTCCAGTACTCTTGCCTGGAAAATCCAATGGATGGAGAAGCCTGGTAGGCTTCAGTCCATGGGGTCAAGAAGAGTCAGACACGACTGAGTGACTTCACTTTCTTTTCACTTTCATGCATTGGAGAAGGAAATGGCAACCCACTCCAGTGTTCTTGCCTGGAGAATCCCAGGGACAGCAGAGCCTGGTGGGCTGCCATCTATGGGGTCGCACAGAGTCGGACATGACTGAAGTGACTTAGCAGAGCGATTGAACAACAACAACAACAATGGACAAATCCCTTCTCTTCTCGGGGAGGTGGAGATAGGATGAAAATCAGGGAATACGACCTGCAAACCTCTTCTTCTCCAGTGAATATTCTGCCCATTCATTTTAACCCCATTTAACCAGCTTGTAAAAGAAACTCAGGGCAACAACTCACCCGAGACTGGCTGCTGTCCATCCATGGGATTTTCCAGGCAAGAGTATTGGAGTGGGTTGCCATTGCCTTCGCCACTTGAGAGTATATTATCATTTAAATAAATCCTTCCTTTGCTTTCTTGACCTCCCTGTCTCATCTCTGAAGTCTCTGAATTCCTTCTTCTACCAGAGAAGAATGTACTCTCCAGTATCATTAACAACTACCATTATTAGACATTCAGATCTTGTCATTCTCCTCTATCATTTTTCTTAGTGAGGTCAGACACATCAGTGATAACTACCATATTTATTTAAATCAATCTGGTTGTATATTTTTGGTCCCATTCTCTCCAATGAGATACAAACTACTGAAAGTCACTACTTTGATATTTGGTACCTCCTATTTGGCTTTTTTAAACTTCATACTCTGAGTTTTATATTCACATTGGGCATCATTGTTTACTTAACCATTTAGTCTCTCAAATTCAGCCCTTGTTAATTATTCCTGTTATTCACTGTATCTCATATTGTTTTGACTACCAAATTACTCATTTATTAATTTACCATCCATTCATGCAACTGTTTATTGAGTATTTTTTTAAAATGAGTGATATAATGGCAAATAAGAAAAAGTTTCTGGATTCATGGAGCTTTCATTCTAGTGGGGAGAAGACAGACAATAAACTAATAAATGAATATATAAAAGCTTATTTTGGATAATGAAAGCTACTGCAAAGAAACTGAGACAAGTAAATATGTTAGGGAGTGGCTGAAATGATGACTTAGATGATTAGGGAACATTTCATTAATTAGATGACTTTGAAGCTAAGATTCAAGTGATTCAAAGGAGGCAGACATGAGGATCAAAAATGAAGGGTATTCCAGGGAGAGCATACAAAGTACAAAGTCCTTCATTTGGGACCAGATGCCACATTGTAGGAGTAGAAGGAGAGAGAGCGTGTGACTAAAGCCTAGGGGTAGAGTGTCAAAGAGGTTTGGAACGTGAACAGGGTTGAAGTCACATAACATCTTTTTGTTCTTAATTAGAAGGATTATAGACAAAAAAGTGTCATGAGCTCATTTACACTTGGAGAAGATGACTCTGGGTTCTTCCATAGAGACTGGACTCAATTCCTTTCAGTTCAGTCACTCAGTCATGTCCCACTCCTGCAACCCCATGGACTGCAGCATGCCAGTCTTCCCTGTCCATCACCAACTCCCAGGGCTTACTCAAACTCATGTCCATTGAATTGGTGATGCATAAAAGCCAGGAGGCATTGAAACAGCCCAACTGATATCTGCAGGTGACTTGGCTTAAAGTGCTTACCAGTAGAGATGATTTGATGGATATATTTTGGAGTTAGTGTTCATAGGCTTTAATGATAGATGAGGAAGGACACACAATGGGCTCAGCGATGGTGGCCTCACTGAGATGAAGGAGACTAGGGAAGCAAAGGATGTGGGTATTAATTGAGTTCAAATTTTAGTTGATTTTTAGGTATGAAAATGTTGAGCCAAGTAGGCAATTGATGAAATCTGAGGCTCATGGAATATTCAGGCATAAGAAAGAGGAAAGTGTGGTATCATGGAAGCCAAGAGAACAGTGTTTTCTATAAGTCCAATGCTGTCAAGTAAACTAGGTGGGAACAGATCACTCGTTATTGTATCAGCTTCTTTCCTGTTTCAACTGACTGATGGCTATAGATGCCCAATTGGAGTGGGTAAATGTAGTGTAAGTATTTGACATTAAGCTTTTGACTCGGGAGACATCCATTTCAAAGATATCTTTCTCAAAGATATTGTCAATTGCATGACACAACTACTAATAAAATAACTAGATAAGAAACCAGGCTGTCCCACCCATGAACTCCCCTTTTATAAAGCCCTGCATTACTTAGATAACTGACTGTTTGAATGACCCCACTTTTTCCTTGCTTTGCCCTAACCCTGATTCCTGTTCTTATGTTTTAAACTCACCAATAAAGAGTGAGTGAGGTCTTCCCTGGTGGCTCAGCAGTGAAGAATCCACCTGCAATGCAGGAGATGTGGGTTCAATCCCTGGTTTGGGAAGATCTCCTGGAGGGGAAATGGCAACCCACTTCAGTATTCTTGCCTGAGAAATCCCATGAACAGAGAAGCTGGCAGGCTACAGTCTGTGGGATGTTCTCAAAGAGTCGGACACGACTCAGCTACTAAAACAACAACACAACAATAAAGAATGAACTAATGAGACCCTAGTCATCCCACTCTCAGACTCCATTAAAGAGAGAAGCCACATCCCCACTCTCTTTCTCTACCCATGACCCCACTGTGTGTCTCCACTGTGTCATATACCCTTCAAGGCTTGTGAATAATATACCTGCTTCCCCCCAACCAAAGTTCTCTGATGGTTGTGCTTAGATGTGTTTTGTAATCATAAGAACCACAAGGGCTTAGCTCTAGATGGGGAAATGTCTGTGGAGGCTGGTCACAGTAATAGAGGCTTAGGTGAATACTTGCCAGCATTTCCAGCCTATAACATCATCATCATCAATAAACTGGGACTGAGACAAAATAGTAAAGAAAAACAATAGGTAGAAGATGGAAACTACAGATTTTATACCAAAATGGCCCTGAATATTATTTCCTCTTTCTGCTCATCATTACCATTTCCTTTGTCTTTCTTCATGCACTGCTGTTTATCAATTGAATCTTTGCAATAATCTCTGGCCTACTTTTTGCTTATGAAGCTTATGTCTCCCCTTTATAGAATGGCCAGAATCATCTTAAAGTGTGGCAACTATCAGTTGTCCAGTGGAGATTTGATAATTTTCTATGACTATAAAAAGATAAAACTTTCTGTTTGCATATATTTCATATATTTGAAATTGGAGGTTAACTATTTTTTACAGAAATTCTGTTACTCTTAAGTATTATGCTGGACAGTTGGTCTAGACTAATATTCATTTAACAGGCAGTAATTTGTCTTGACTAAGAGATTTTCATATAAACTGCATTTTATCAATTAAATTTGTTCAATTTGCATTTTTATTGTAGCTGGGATATTGCTTTATTGTATCCCCAATTCACAGAAAAGGATCAATAGCTTAAAGTCACTTAAAAGTCACTCACTAAAGCTTGGAGGTAGTAATAAAATGGAATCTTAAATACTATGAAACAGTAAAGTCATGAATAGAATCATTGACTAGGACTTGCATCAAAATATTGAATGTGAATTTGTTTTTTCTTAGAACAAAACTTCTGAGCATGTAATGATTTCATAAAGGAAGCTGCAGAAGAAAATTGCAAATAGGAATTTCAAAGACAATCATCTTAAATTAAATTTGTTAAACTGTGGTAACCATCTATACTGAGTGGCAATGCCTAAACTGTTTTGAAATTCTGAAATGGTTGCATGGAGGCTTCATAGTCCATATGCCAATTAGAAACCAAGCATAGTGACCTCTATGCAAAGCAACTGAATTTAATGCATATGGGGTGAAAATAATTATTTTCTGTGTGAAATTAATTATTTCAAATAGGAAAAAAGAAAGCAAAACCCAACTCTCAAAGTTTAGCATTTCAAATTTTAGTATATATGTATATATAGTGGTGTTGGAGAAGACTCTTGAGAGTCCCTTGGACTGCAAGGAGATCCAACTAGTCCATTCTGAAGGAGATCAGCCCTGGGATTTCTTTGGAAGGAATGATGCTAAAGCTGAAACTCCAGTACTTTGGCCACCTCATGCGAAGAGTTGACTCCTTGGAAAAGACTCTGATGCTGGGAGGGATTGGGGGCAGGAGAAGAAGGGGATGACAGAGGATGAGATGGCTGGATGACATCACTGACTCGATGAACGTGACTCTCAGTGAACTCCGGGAGTTGGTGATAGACAGGGAGGCCTGGCATGCTGCGATTCATGGGGTCACAAAGAGTCGGACACGACTGAGCGACTGATCTGATCTGATATATATATATATGTGTGTGTGTGTGTGTGTGTGTATGCATGCATGCTAAATCACTTCAGTCGTGTCCAACTCTGCAACCTTATGGACTGGAGCCCACCAAGCTTCTCTGTCCATGAGATTCTCCAGACAAGAATACTGGAGTGGGAGAATGCCCTCCTCCAGGGGATATTTCTGACTGAGGGATCCAATCTGCATCTCCTGTAACTCTTACATTGTAGGCAGATTCTCTATCAGGTGGTAGAGATTCCTGGGTTGGGAAGATCCTCTGGGAGAGGGCATGGCAACCCACTCCATATTCTTGCCTGGGAGAATCACCATGGACAGAGGAGCTTGGCGGACTATGGTCCATGGGGTCGCAAAGAGTCGGACATGACTGAGACACTAAGCACAGCGCAGCACATAAATGAATTATGGAGAAGGAAGTGGAAACCCACTCCAGTATTCTTGCTTGGAAAAATCCCATGGACAGAGGAGCCTGGCAGGCTATAGTCCATGGGGTTGCAAAGAGTCAGACACAACTGAGCACTTGTCAGCGGCATATATAAATCATGCCATTTTTAAAGAGTTTCACAAGTCAGTAAATAATAGATATGATTTTGTGAGGAAAAGCAGAACAGATTACAGAAAAAAAATACTTATCAACTGATATGGTGTGTATTTGCATAATATCTCACGTATGCATGTGGAGGAATTGTCATCAACATACATCCCACCGTCATGCTTTTTACCTGTGGAAAGAATGCTGATGTGTAAAGTGCCTTTGATTGCTGCATAAGAGAAGGACGTGTTCAACATGTCTTCTTTTTGTATCATGTTGAAAAATCGTGATACAGGAGAAGAGGCTTCTCATTTAATTAAAGGCTATTTGGTGAACTGAATGGAGGTAGCTATATTGCAGTGCCAATATGCACCACTGTATCCTTTAGATATTTATGACTCTAAAGAAATCCCTGCTGATCTTAATCCACTGTTGAATCAAACATAGAAAACTGAAGGTATGATCAAATTATAGTCATGGTGTTGGTATGTTTTTAGTGTGCTCTCTGTGGATCAGTGAAGTTGCTCAGTCGTGTCCGACTCTTTGCCATCCCATGGACTGTAGCCTACCAGGCTTCTTCATCCATGGAATTTTCCAGACAAGAGTACTGGAGTGGGTTTCCATTTCCTTCTCCAGGGGATCTTCCCGACACAAGGATAGAACCCAGGTCTCCTGCATTGCAGGCAGATGCTTTACCATCTGAGCCACCAGGGAAGCCCTCTGAAAAAATAGCTCTCTGAAAAAATAGCTAACAAGTCCTGACATTGCTTTTCTATCCTTATAAACCCAGACTATAGAAAGATATAATGATTTTAAAATGACATCAGAAAACAAAAAACACTTATTCATGACACTAAAAATGCTGTTAAAGACCATTCTTGAGATTTCAAGTATCTTTCTCAGTGATTTATTTCAGTGATAAATTTAGTATGTCTGGAGAAGCCAGAATCTATCACTTTATGACCAACATGTCTATTTTAAAAATTAAGGATACAAATATAAAAATTTTTTAGGAAAAATATGATGCATATAGCTAGTTTACCAACTGTTTATTTCTTCAGAGCACTATTTTCTTCACTTACTGATAAAATACATTAATGATTTATATTTTAATAAATATGTTTTTTTTTATTGGATTGCCTAAATGCTGTAAAAATGCCCAAATGCACCCAAAGAATAATTTTGGTACTTATTGCCCCAATCTAAGTTGCATCACTCAAACTTTAAGATTTGACTGTGATATTTTTTAACTTAAAAAATGGGCTGCTGAAGTAGTCTTAGTTTGGAAATAGTCATATATTCTATCCAAATATCTGGTGGTCAGTTGACAGAATCACCAAAAGCTAACTGCTATTCCCAGTGAAGGACCTGAATAAAGGACCCTTCACTGGGAATAGCAAGGAAACATTAGAGGGGAATTCATTTCCACTAATAAAGGTAACTATTAGCCTGAACCAAATGAAATTAATGATAACGAAATGTTTTAGAATGACCAAAAAAATGGAAATTTTATATGGCTCAAACTAATAGATAATATGAAAACCCTTCAGCTTCAAAACATTTAGAAATACAATAAAATACTTTAAAATATATACTTTATTTTTTTTAATTTTATTTTATTTTTAAACTTTACATAATTGTATTAGTTTTGCCAAATATCAAAATGAATCTGCCACAGGTATACATGTGTTCCCCATCCTGAACCCTCCTCCCTCCTCCCTCCCCATACCATCCCTCTGGGTTGTCCCAGTGCACCAGCCCCAAGCATCCAGTATCGTGCATCGAACCTGGACTGGCTACTCGTTTCATACATGATATTTTACATGTTTCACTGCCATTCTCCCAAATCTTCCCGCCCTCTCCCTCTCCCACAGAGTCCATAAGACTATTCTATACATCAGTGTCTCTTTTGCTGTCTCGTACACAGAGTTATTGTTACCATCTTTCTAAATTACATATATATGCGTTAGTATACTGTATTGGTGTTTTTCTTTTTGGCTTACTTCACTCTGTATAATAGGCTCCAGTTTCATCCACCTCATTAGAACTGATTCAAATGTATTCTTTTTAATGGCTGAGTAATACTCCATTGTGTATATGTACCACTGGTTTCTTATCCATTCATCTGCTGATGGACATCTAGGTTGCTTCCATGTCCTGGCTATTAGAAACAGTGCTGCGATGAACATTGGGGTACACGTGTCTCTTTCCCTTCTGGTTTCCTCGGTGTGTATGCCCAGCAGTGGGATTGCTGGATCATAAGGCAGTTCTATTTCCAGTTTTTTAAGGAATCTCCACACTGTTCTCCATAGTGGCTGTACTAGTTTGCATTCCCACCAACAGTGGAAGAGGGTTCCCTTTTCTCCACACCCTCTCCAGCATTTATTGCTTGTAGACTTTTGGATCGCAGCCATTCTGACTGGTGTGAAATGGTACCTCATAGTGGTTTTGATTTGCATTTCTCTGATAATGAGTGATGTTGAGCATCTTTTCATGTGTTTGTTAGCCATCTGTATGTCTTCTTTGGAGAAATGTCTATTTAGTTCTTTGGCCCATTTTTTGATTGGGTCATTTATTTTTCTGGAGTTGAGCTGTAGGAGTTGCTTATATATTCTCGAGATTAGTTGTTTGTCAGTTTCTTCATTTGCTATTATTTTCTCCCATTCTGAAGGCTGTCTTTTCACCTTGCTAATAGTTTCCTTTGATGTGCAGAAGCTTTTAAGGTTAATTAGGTCCCATTTGTTTATTTTTGCTTTTATTTCCAATATTCTGGGAGGTGGGTCATAGAGGATCCTGCTGTGATGTATGTCAGAGAGGGTTTTGCCTATGTACTCCTCTAGGAGTTTTATAGTTTCTGGTCTTATGTTGAGATCTTTAATCCATTTTGAGTATTTTTGTGTATGGTGTTAGAAAGTGTTCTAGTTTCATTCTTTTACAAGTGGTTGACCAGATTTCCCAGCACCACTTGTTAAAGAGATTGTCTTTAATCCATTGTATATTCTTGCCTCCTTTGTCAAAGATAAGGTGTCCATATGTGCGTGGCTTTATCTCTGGGCTTTCTATTTTGTTCCATTGATCTATATTTCTGTCTTTGTGCCAGTACCATACTGTCTTGATAACTGTGGCTTGTAGTAGAGCCTGAAGTCAGGTAGGTTGATTCCTCCAGTTCCATTCTTCTTTCTCAAGATCGCTTTGGCTATTCGAGGTTTTTTGTATTTCCATACAAATTGTGAAATTATTTGTTCTAGCTCTGTGAAGAATACCATTGGTAGCTTGATAGGGATTTAAAATATATACTTTACTTAACAAGGGAATAAGGAACATTCTCAAGAAACTCTAAAGTAAAAGAAAGCAGGTGATAATCATGAAAAGTAGGAGCTGATGCTATGATTTTTATGGGAGTGTTTGTTCATGCAGATCACCAATGTGTGTGGTTTTCCATGTCTTTGATTAAGAGAATTAGCTGAGACTGTGCTATCAGAGAGGCCAAGGACATCTAAAGCCAATAAATTAATTCTCTCGTGCTGAAAGAGGCAAATGTGAATGCTTTCTGGAGCAAAGCACTCACAGTCCAAGTTGCACAAGGTTCTCAGAGAAAAAAGACTCTTGTGACAAGGAAGTCACAGCCCCTAATAATATAAAATAGCCATGAGATATAAGAATCAGACAACCAAGAGCAAAATTAGGCATAGAATTATCAGTTAATGAAAGTATAGGATTTAAATATAATTATGTTTAAATGTCTTGAAATATGGAGTTGAAAACACAAGCAAGAAACAAGATTCTGTAAAAATAATCACAGCAATATATAAAATAGATCAAAAGAACATATAGAAATGAAACATAATCATGGGGAAAAAAGCATTTGAATAGTTAAATGGAAGATTAGCTATAGCTGATGGAAAAGGTGCTAACTGGAAATGAGATGAATATATTACTCTGAAGAAAACAGGGGGAGTTAAAGAAATAAAATAAAATGAAAGTAATCTTGGGAAGCATGGAAGATCAAAAGAGACAGACCAACATGTTTCTAATTAACAAGGAAGAGGGAATACAAAAAGTAGAAAAAAGATAAATGAAGACATAACACCTGCAAATTTTCTGGAGTTGAAGAAAATCTTGGTATCTCATGTTTATGAATCATGGTGAATCCTAACCAGGATGAACTTTCAAAAATCCACTTATAGATGCACCTTAAAGAAATATGAGTAGACAAAAAAAGTATATAATCACACTTTTTTAAAAAAGCAATCACATTAAATATTACTTACAAAGATTAATTTAATGCATTCACCAACACAATAGAAATAGATGACAGTGAAATGAATTAAAATCCTAAGAGAATATAATTAGCAACTTAAAATTTTATATCTAAACATTAGCTGAATTTTATATTCAGCTAAACCTATTAAGAAAATGGTAGTTAAATAAAAATCATCCATTATGAATGTAAATAAATGCTTACCAAAATATATACTAAATATTGTACTATGAAAAGAATGAAACCAAGACCAGAAATAAGGAATAAGATATAAATAGAAATGGTGAACAAAGAAACAGGAAATAGTGGGCTAAATAATCAAATATTGCTTGGGTAAAATAATAATGATGATGATGATGAATAATTTGGTCTAGATTCAGAAGGGTCTTAGATCTTATCTCTCCATGGCACTTTAACCTGTCATAAATGGTATGATGCCTAAGATAATAATCAACATTATAGATGTCTTGGTTTAGGATGCCAAAAAAGCAAAGAGACAGCAAGGATTTGAGCCTGGCTAGTTGGCTAGGAGGTAATTCCAGAAAACAAAAGTAGAGAAGTAGCAGATTTAGATAGGAGACAACAAAAGGTGCATTAACATCTAAGAGACCACTATAGGCAAATGAAGTTAATCTTCCTGAGGAACTACAAAAAGTGGTGTATCTGAGATTCTTTCCACCTAAAGAATAAGGAAAAGGAGGTGTTAATACACCAACTCCTGTCAAGTCGCTGGTGGAGAACTGATGGACATGGGGACATTAATTCCCCAGAACTACTTTCATGAGCACGAGCAGAACAAATTCCACCAGACAGAGAAAGCCCTCAGCAAAGAAAGGCAGGTACTGGAATTAGGAAGTGTTCTAGGCAGGCACCAAAACAGTAAGGGCTGGTGGATATGAGTGAAGTCGTTAAGAAAAGTGCAACGTGAAGGAATAGTTTTTTGGTTTAAAGTTTATACCAGAGTCCTTTCTTTTTTCTATTTTCTGCCATACAACTAACAGATTACACGGTCTTAGAATCTAAGCTCTTTTTTAAAGGACATCAGTCCTGGGTGTTCATTCGAAGTACTGATGTTGAAGCTGAAACTCCAATACTTTGGCCACCTGATGCGAAGAGCTGACTCATTTGAAAAGACCCTGATGCTTGGAGCCATTGGGGTCAGGAGGAGAAAGGGATGACAGAAGATGAGATGGTTGGATGGCATCAGCAACTCGATGGACATGGGTTTGGGTGGACTCGGGAGTTGATGATGGACAGGGAGGTCTGGTGTGCTGCAGTTCATGGGGTCGCAAAGAGTCAGACACAACTGAGCGACTGAACCGAAGGGTTCAGTTTCATTTTTGAGGGTTACATTTTCATTTTGGATTTTCTGAAAGCAAAAAATAACAAATCATCTTTTACTTAAATAAGAGAAGACTAATACATTTTTCTAAAGGATACTTTTAACACATCTGCTAAAGGTCAGGTTGAGATGAAGCCCTTCTCTCCCTCCTGCCATTTCCTACAGTCAGCCTGAATCTAATACTTAACTGCCAGGATGTGGTTGGAGTAGGCAATGGCACCCCGCTCCAGTACTTTTGCCTAGAAAATCCCATGGACGGAGGAGCTTGGTAGGCTGCAGTCCATGGGGTCTCTAGAGTCGGACACGACTGAGTGACTTCACTTTCACTTTTCACTTTCATGCATTGGAAAAGGAAATGGCAACCCAGTCCAGTCTCCTTGCCTGGAGAATCCCAGGGATGGGAAGCCTGGTGGGCTGCCGTCGGACATGACATGACTAAAGCGATGCAGCAGCAGCAGCAGCAGCCAGGATGTGGTCAACAAAGAGAACTCAGAAATTAGTGTTCTTTTAGTGAGGTGATGTACAAAGATATTCACAACTCTGGAAATGACAAACAACTAATTTCATATCAGCTTCAGAATTGGGAAGAAGCTATTGGGTTGGCCAAAAAGTTCATTCAAGTTTTCCATAAAATGTTATGAGAAACCCAAATAAACCTTTTGGCCAACCCAATACACACAATGATTCTTTGCCATTCATTTGCCATTTAGTGATAAGAAGCTAGGTAGTCTGGTGAAGTCAGCTACAGAGGACTTCAGTCAACAAGGAAAATCTGGGGTTAGACACTGGTTTGGATCCTTCTTGAGCATCACAATCAGGGACTGGGGGATAACTGAAAAGGATATTTTTATTCCAGGAAACACCATGTTAGATTATCAATGAATCATGTTACTTTTTTTCTCCCAAGATATCCCTTCATCGTATGAAGCTAAGATTCAAGAACATTTCCCTCTTTTTCAAAGTTCACTTCTAGCACTTCAAAGATATGCCATTCTGTAGGTTCAACATGTCAGTTGCTAAGTGTGTGTGTGTTACAGTCTTTCAGTTGCAAGTGATAAAGACACACTCAAGAAACCAGAAGAATCTATAATCTCATGTAATTGTTTGTGGGTGGTGGGTAGACTGTCCAGGGAATAAATCTTACTTAGGCACCACTGAGTTCTGGGCTTCAAACAACGTTATGAGGATACTTCTTTCACTTTCCTGAGTTGGCTTCATTCTCAAGCAGTCTCCTCCCATGTTATGTCAAAGATATCAGGTTGATAGTAGCTCTAGGCTTCCATAATCCTCACACCACCACTTCTGTTGAAAAGAATCTCTTACTCAGCTGTTCAAGCAGAAGTCCAGGGCTCTGATGTCTTAGCATGCCTGCGACTCTTAACATCAATGTGCCTCGGGAGATGGACTCTTTGATAATCTAAGACTAGCTCATCTGCTTAAATTTGTATTGGTGATGAAAGGGTTTCCCACAAGAAAGAACTGTTCAGTTAGCTGAAAGGTGAAAGGAAAGCATAATGGGAAGCCAATAATTCTATGTTGCTTAGAAGATTAAGGGTATGCATGTGAAGGTAAATATTTGAGAGTGGAATTTTGGACTAATATAGAAAGACATGTCTTCATCAGAGTTTAATATGAGCAAACAAAAAGCATACCCAATCTTTTTAGCAGAGTATCCTTTTGTATACTTAGTTGAGAAGTTCTCCTTCCAGTAAATTTTGCTTATAATCAAACCACTTTTATTTCTCCTGAAATTAATTGAAACCGAAATGTACTTTATTGTTATGACACAAATAGGTAATTTCTATAATGCATGTTATTGATTGAGTTTTCTAAATCTGTTTTTTACAACTTGAAGCTGATTACAAAGGTGAGTCTGACAACAATGGGAATAAAATTCTTTAAAAGCAATTTCATGTGGTCACACACATTATTTTGTTGTAATGGGATTCTGTTAATATCAATATATTTCTGTAAATCGCCTTCTGAATTCACATGATCAAAAGAAAATAGAAGGGAAATATAATCCCCCAGTAGTTAATTAGCACATAAAAAAACTATATTTGAAAACAGAAGGAGAGAAAGAGACGTGCTATTTTCTTACCATTTCAATTCCTTTGGGTTCTATAAACTTGTTGGGTATTATATGCATAACAAGATTAACTTCAATTCATATACCTCTGATTTGTTATTTTTCTATACAATAGATGAATGGAAACATTATTTTAGACACATAGGCATACATATATAATGGTATACAGTTAACTTATATTTGTATATACACACATGCACACTTCCCCATGCATGTGTTGAACGTTGTCACACATTCACAGCCCAGGAGAGCTGGGAGGTTAAAGGTTTGGCCAGTGAGTGTTGGAACACAGTGCTGCAAATGCTTTCAGCCAAATAGCACTTTTCTAGACACTGAGCAGAGAGTGTTCTCTGATGCATCGTTTTCCCACAGCAGTTCTCTGCCATTTATTTTGTTCTCTGAAAAACATTTCTGACCCAAAATGAAAAGACATTGGGAAATAAAATAAGATGTAAATTTGATAGTGCAAATCTGTCCAAAGATACACAGAAATGTTTGACTGGGGTGTAAGGTAACTTGAAAGAGACAGTGTAGTCTACTGAGGATGAAGTGCACTGGTCAGTTGGTGTTTTATGGCCGTCAGTTGGCATTAGAAAGCCAAGTATCTATAATCATCATTATAGACTAGTGACTAAACACTTATTTACATAATAGATGAAGAAATATCAGAGATATGTTGTAATGTAAAGGTATCTGAAGAAAATAAGAGATTTTTAGTACCTAGAAGATAGCTACCACAAGAAAACCAGTAATGAGATATATATATATATATCTATATATATATATATATATATCTATATATATATATATAGCAAGGAGTTGGACACGACTGAGTCGTGTCCAACTCCTTGTGACCCTATAGACTATAGCCCAACAGGCTCCTCTGTCCATAGAATTCTCCAGGCAAAAGTGCTGGAGAAGGTAGCCATTTCCTTCTCCAGGGGATCTTCCAACCCAGGGATTGAACCTGTGCTTTCTGCATTGCAGGCAGATTCTTTACTGTTTGAGCCACTGGGAAGGTTATGTGTGTGTATATAAACATATACATATTACTGCTTGAGCCACTTGGGAGGTTATGTGTGTATATATAAATATATATATATATATATATATATATATATATATAAATAAAATTGAATCAAGTATTTCCAGGAATGCATTGTCTTACTCTGTCAGTTGAAACCACATTGTTCTTATTTAGAGGGAATTCAGAGATTCATAAGTAAAGGATAAGGAAAATTAAGGAAAAATGATTTCCAAATGTCATAGTATATAATCACAAATCAGAGTACCTTTATGACTAGTAAGTAGATATAAAATATTATTAGTAATGACTTACATTATCAGCATATGTTTTATAATTTATGAAATGTCTTTTGCCATTACTAAGTATATAAATGTTTCTGTGAGCCATTTGATATTTTCTTTTTTTTTTTTATTTGATATTTTCAAAACATAAAAGCAGACTTCTTTTCACTGAAAAGCTACTTGTGAATACCTAAAGTGACCATTTGCCTTATTTTTCTTTAATACATTCTTTATATAAGCTTTGCTGAAAGCAAAATGACCTTTTTTTATAATAGTATTAATTACAGTCACATTCTGTCTTGGTTTTATGCAGCTACAGAAATTCTTTTTATTTGCAACAAAAGAGTAAAGAAATGAAACCAGGGACTCTGTAGTCTGCATTTCTTTTACCTCCTTCCAATTTTTATGAAAATAAAGTAGCACTTTAATCACAACTTTATTATTTATTCTTAATCAAATGCAACTGTAATTTCTAATTATTATTCATCTTAATAATTAATGAAATTATATTGGGAGAGTTTCTGTCATATATATAGACTGCTCTCAAACTGTCTAATATAATTATTAATGAAAAAAGAGGCATAATGAAATGTAACTTCACAAATATTTTGAGTTCACGTTTACACGAGGGGGATGCTGTGGATCATTGGCATTAATTGATGATGACCTGAGATCAAAGGCAGAGCCCTATGGAACTCCAGCTTTCAAGGTAGCATAATAAGTCTGAAATGTCAAATGAAATCTTCCAAAAATGAAATTGAAGCTACAATAATGGCCCATCAAAACTGTCAAGCTGGCTATCCAAGTGATATGTATATGATTGATGATTTCTAAAGCTCTAGGAAAGTGAAATAATTCTAGACAAAAGGCCAAAAGCAAATCCTTAAGTCCAATTACAAAAAAGTAAATTTACCAAAGCTGTCAGCAACACACAGTCACTGACCTTACCAGGAAACAAAAAGATGAAAACAAAAGAAAGATCAGTGAATAAAACCACTAAATAACCATTTTAATCAAGAAACTATAATTCACCTGTTATCTTACATACACCTGTGTATAAAGCTCTAAATCTCAGAATATAGTGTAGAATATACCACTGTTGAAAGCATAAAAGCTCAAAGGTACAGATTTGGCATCCAGCAGAGAATGACAAGTTGTAAGAGCACAGAAAGCTGCGGTGATGGCAAATCCCTGATTATATAAAAGTAATTAGTGTATTTCTGGTCAGAACATTCCTGTCTCTATAGCAGTTTGTTGGAATTAATAATAATAAGACTTAAAAAAAATCCTTAACGTATGTCTCCAACTCTACTGCAAGCATTAAAAATAGAGCTGTGAAATCTTCATGAAGCCTGTAAGTTGAGCATTCACTGCTTCACTGCTGAGAGAGAGAGGAGGCAAAAGACAAGCTTGTGGAGGATATTTAATTAAAGTCAGAAAGACTTTTAATATAGAAAAATTAGTTCAGTGAAAAATCTCTTTTCTTTTCCACTAAATCAGAAGTAGTTTAAACACTGAAATGAAAACTGGAAAAAGAGGGGAAAAATAATTCCTTAATTGGTCTAGCCTTTTCCATTGTGCTTCTGGAATTCTGACCCTTTAATATTTTCTGTGTGTTGGATGCCAGGCTGTATACATTGACTATGCAAAAGTGTATATGGCCTGGGGTCTGTCACCAAAATACTTAAAGGGATAGACAGGTGTGTTAATCAGCACATATGATAAAATGGGATACAACTTAATATGTTAAAAAGGACAACAGAAGCTTTAAAATCTGTCTTTCCTTGTATTGTAGATATAGTCAAGGGAACTTTCAAAGAGGAAATGTTATTTGAGCATTTTCATGATAGTTTGAAATTTATCAGATAATCTATAAAATGTACTTAAACAGGAAGAAAGTTTGAAGGGCATTGACATGCATAGATAATTAGAAATGACAAATTTGAAGCTTATTTTCTATTATGTTTCCGCAAATTGCATATTTCATGCAATTGGTAGTCAGCTGTATGTAATGAACAAGTATAACAAGCAAACGGAATAATAACTCTTGAAGAAACAGTGATTATATTTAAAATTAAGTCAGTCTTGACCACAAGGCCAACAATATGCATGAGGTAGGTTACTAAGAGGGCACCAGACTTCCTTCCATAGTTATTTAATAATTACTAAGCAGAATGTGTTAAATGAGAAGGTCATAGACTCTGGCTTATTAATACAACTGGGGTAGTTGATTTCTTCTAAGTATTCTCTGCATACTCATACGGGGCCAAAACCTTGAGTGGAAATCCTAAGAAGAAGGTTTTCTGCCAGAAGAGATTCTGGAAGTTAATGATGACCTATGAGATGTCACTACATGGTTTTAATGGGATGGCATGAAATTGAATTCATAGGAGGAGTGCTTCTGTAAGAATAGAAAAATATGCAAAAATTCTAAGGCACTGGGAAAAGTTAAATTAGATTCTTGACCATTATTCTTCAGTCCTGTTGTGGAGAAGGATCTTAAAAGCTTAAAATGTTTTATTTTTCTGGTTCATTGAGTACCTTTACTTTTCGTTTTGTTAAAATATTTTTCTGGTACCCTGTAGAAGCTTAATTTAATCAATGAATCCATTTTATAGCTGAACTACTATATTGGCCATATGTTGTTTGGTCTTTATTTAAAACTTAAAAGCAAAAATATATATGAGAGGCTTTCTCTGTTAAAGATACATTTCACATTTGCATCTCTTGCTCTTCAAATATAACAGATATAAACTTTCCATGGCACTTTTTAGTTTTCACTAAGAGGAAATAAATTGGATTTGAATTCATGTGAAAAAAAAAATACTTGATTTTCAGGCAGAAAATTTGGTTGAATACTCTTTTAGCCTGGGGTCCCCCCAAAGCAGACATTGAAGCAAAGAGTTGTTTTCATTTGCAAACATCAACCATGAAATGGAAGTGAGGCTTAGAGAAGAGGTAAAACCAGGATAGAAGAAAGGCTGAACAAAGATGGGATGGGTTATTAAGATTCTAATAGATTCCCTTGGCTCCATGTGAGAAGCCTTATGAAACGTGTCTAGGAAGTTTTCACTCAGGTCCCAAAATGTGGAAATGTTTATTGATTGGTCCTTATCGTTCACAGGTCAATGGTAGTGCCATAAATTTCTGGATGGGGCACATTGCGAAAGCAAAGTAGATTCCTATGGATTCCCGACACTATGGCTCAGAGAAGCCCAGGAGGGACAAATAATGTAGATGGTTCAGGCCTGAGTCAAGGCTGGTAGCTGGAATAGGGGAAGGGCCAAGAATTGGGAACAAGAAGTGCCTAAAGCGCAGGTGGTGTGCTCTTGAACATAGAAAGAAAATGGTCTAGAAAAAATAAATGGGCAAATTTACAAGTATTGCAAAACATACTTTGTAGAGAAATATAGAAGATAAGTATGGAAAAGTTCTAAACTGTTCTCATTTTCAGTTAATTCCAATGACCACATTTTCGTCACCCCGTCCTTAGGGAGGAAGCCCAGATTCTTTCATCTTTATTTATACTTTTAAAACTCATTGAATTTATTCAAGCATGATTGTGTTAATATAGGTTGTACTTATATTAGGTCTTCCCAGGTGGGGCTAGTGGTAAAAAAAAAAAACAAAAAACAAAACAAAAAAAAACAAAACAGCCTGCCAATGCAGGAAACATAAGAGATGCAGGTTCAATCCCTGGGTCAGTAAGATCCCCTGGAGGAGAAAATGGCAACTCACTCCAGTATTCTTACTTGGAGAATCCCATGGACAGAGGGGCCTGGCAGACTACAGTCCTTGGGGTGGCAAAAGAGTCAGACATGACTGAAGTGATTTAGTACGCACTCACACACGTACTCATATTAACTTCATTTGGAAATTAAAACAGAAATTGTAAAGTGGATTGAGTACATTTAAAACTGAAAACAATAAACATGTTTCAAGATAATCGTGATAATAATTTTATGAAAAATTTTTGGGAAATTTTTGTATTTCCCAAAACAAGAAAGAGTGAAAAGACTCTCACTGTTACATGGTCTCTTCAATGTCTGGATTTATAGAAGACAATTGGTTTCTCATATCTCCTTTACATTCAGTCAGATGAAGTATCATATGCTATGGATCCTCTAGAAAATGCCACTTTCACTCCTGGGAGTGAAAATGAAAAAGGTGAATGACATCTTAATATTATTGTGAAAATTGTCCTTGTAGATTACACGGTTTAATTTTAGAGACTCCCAGAGGATTTGGATGCTACTTTGAGAACCACTGACCTATACATATATGTAAAGCCCAATCTACCTCATTTCTTAGTTAGTCTTACGGCACCATCACACTGAATATTACCATTGCCCCCAAACAGCCTCTAGACTCCTAACTTTCCACTCACCATTCCCTCCCCACCCTCATCTTTCTTTACCATATTGGTGCTTGTCTAAATCCTTTCAGTTTGCCTCAGGAAACATTCCATAAAACTTCTCTTTGGCAAGCATCATTTTCTTCTGGCTCATGACTTATTTTTGTTTTGCCTCCCTCACTACTTTTCTTTAAAGGCTCCATGCCCTCTAACTGACGCTGTGCGTGCGTGTGTGCTCAGTCACTCAGACACGTCCGGCTCTTTGCAACCCTAGGAACTGTCAGCCAGATTCTTCTGTTCATGGGATTCTCCAGCCAAGAATACTGGTGTGGGTTGCCATTTCCTCCTGAAGGGCATCTTCCTGAACCAAGGATCAAACCTGCATCTACTGCATTTGTGGTCAGATTCTTTACCTCTGCACCACCTGGGGAGCCCCTAACTTCCCAGATTGGTCAATAAATAATACCTGTTGAAAATAATGATATTTATTTTTACTGTGCCATTTGACTGTCTTAGAGCATGTGAAGCAACAAATCTCTCATCTATGCATTTCATTACTGATGGCTTTACTATTATAGACTGAGGCTTCAAACCTGAAAGAGAAGACTTACATGTGTGAGCAAGTTTATCAGATCAGTCAAATGACTTAGCTGGCTAGCACAGCTCTTTATTTCCTTTAGTTCAGTTCAGTCGCTCAGTCGTGTCCAACTCTTTGCGACCCCATGAATTGCAGCATGCCAGGGCTCCTTGGCCATCACAAACTCCCGGAGTTCACCCAGACTCACGTCCAAGTCAGTGATGTCATCCAGCCATCTCATCCTCTGTCATCCCCTTCTCCTCCTGCCCCCAATCCCTCCCAGCATCAAAGTCTTTTCCAATGAGTCAACTCTTCGCATGAGGTGGCCAAAGTACTGGAGTTTCAGCTTTAGCATCATTCCTTTCAAAGAAATCCCAGGGCTGATCTCCTTTAGAATGGACTGGTTGGATCTCCTTGCAGTCCAAGGGACTCTCAAGAGTCTTCTCCAACACCACAGTTCAAAAGCATCAACTCTTCGGCGCTCAGCCTTCTTCACAGTCCAACTCTCACATCCATACATGACCACAGGAAAAACCATAGCCTTGACTAGATGGACCTTTGCTGGCAAAGTAATGTCTCTGCTTTTGAATATGCTATCTAGGTTGGTCATAACTTTCCTTCCAAGAAGTAAGTGTCTTTTAATTTCATGGCTGCAGTCACCATCTGCAGTGATTTTGGAGCCCAGAAAAATAAAGTCTGCCACTGTTTCCACTGTTTCCCCATCTATTTCCCATGAAGTGATGGGACCAGATGCTGTGATCTTCATTTTCTGAATGTTAAGCCTTTCCAATTATTGTTTATACTACTTAGAATAGACAGTTTTGTTTGACAGGGGTTAAGTGAAGACTGGAGAAGACAGTTTATTCAATGCAAAGACAATACTTGTAGTTTGTAATTAGTAACTAAGTATCTTTCACCAGCTTTCAGGGATGGCTGATCTTGGGTTTTTGCAGGATACTGAAATATTATTGAACTAGCGAGTGAAAAGATTAATTTCACACTATTGTCTTGCTGACGCACAGCTTGGCTCAGACTCTGATGAACTCTGTCAGGTAGCTGGTCCCTGGTTGGCATAGACCAGAAACTACCAGGAAGCAGAGATGCTCAGTTTTCCTTATTCTTTGAATATCTGAACATAGCTGAAATTAAAAGGAAGATAACCAAAATCACTGCAGATGGTGATTGCAGCCATGAAATTAAAAGACACTTCCTCCTTGGAAGGAAAGTTATGACCAACCTAGATAGCATATTGAAAAGCAGAGACATTACTTTGCCAACAAAGGTCCATCTAGTCAAGGCTATGGTTTTTCCAGTGGTCATGTATGGATGTGAGAGCTGGACTATGAAGAAAGCTGAGCACCGAAGAATTGATGCTTTTGAACTGTGGTGTTGGAGAAGACTCTTGAGAGTCCCTTGGACTGCAAGGAGATCCAACCAGTCCACCCTAAAGTAGATCAGTCCTGGGTGTTCATTGGAAGGACTGATGCTGAAGCTGAAACTCCAATACTTTGGCCACCTCATGCGAAGAGTTGACTCATTGGAAAAGACCCTGATGCTGGAAAAGATTGAGGGGAGGAGGAGAAGGGGATGACAGAGGATGAGATGGCTGGATGGCATCACTGACTCGATGAACGTGAGTCTGAGTGAACTCCGGGAGTTGGTGATGGACAGGGAGGCCTGGAGTGCTGTGATTCATGGGATCGCAAAGAGTCAGACACGACTGAGTGACTGAACTGAACTGAAATCTATTGCCCCATAATTCAAAGATTGCCTAATCATGGCCATCTTAATGCTTATACATATACTATTTTCTTCTCATACACAGGTCCTACAACCACACACACACACATGCGACCGTGGTAGCTCAGCTAGTAAAGAATCTGCCTGCATTACAGGAAGCCTGGGTTTGATTCTTGTGTTACAAAGATCCTCTGGAGGAGGGCATGGCAACCCACTCCAGTGTACTTGCCTAGAGAATCCCCATGGACAAAGGAGCCTGGGAGGCTACAGTCCATGGGGTCACAGAGTCAGACATCACTGAATGACTAAGCACAAACCAGCTTATATCTATCTATCTATCTATATAGATAAATAGATAGATAGATATCAGTCAGTTCAGTTCAGTTGCTCAGTTGTGTCTGACTCCTTGCAACCCCATGGACTGCAGCATGCCAGGCTTCCCTGTCCATCACCAACTCCCAGAGCTCACTCAAACTCATGTCCATTGAGTTGGTGATGCCATCCAAACATCTCTATGGTCCCCTTCTCCTCCTGTCTTCAATCTTTCCCAGCAAAGTGGACAAGGTATTGGAGCTTCAGCATTGGTCCTTCCAATGAATATTCAGGACTGATTTCCTTTAGGATTGACTGGCTTGATCTCCTTGCAGTCCAAGGAACTCTCTAGAGTCTTCTCCAACACCACAGCCTATAAACATCAATTCTTCATTGCTCAGCTTTCTTTATGGTCCAACTCTTACTACATGAGTACTGGAAAAACCATGACTTTGACTATATATATATATATTCATAATAACATAGAAAAAGAAATACATATGTATATATTCTCCCCATCTGACTGTGAAAGGACAGTTTTAAAACAGAAATGCTCTTTAACCAAGAACTAGCCAAACTGAAAAGTTTAGCATAGTTGAATGCAATGAGCTTGTAAGTGCCCATGTTTTTCACAAGTGATCCTCACTGCCTGTACATTAATCCTTCTTACAGTCGCTTTACAGAGAAGGTGCACTTCAGTGAATCTGGATACTAATTAATTTCAAAGCTGTAATGCACAGCAAAAGGATATATCGTTAAAATAACAGGATTAGTTAGAGTAAATGACAGTTCAATAGGAAAGGAAGTTTTAAATTCCATTTGTAGATTAATCTGTAGAGAAAAGCCTTACTGACTTAAGGTACATGCAGAGTGACAGATAAGATATCTCAGTGTTTTGGTTAATATGTTTTTGTGTAGTTCTAAGCATATGCTGCTATAGCTTGGATGTTTGGATCCTCTCAAGTTATTTAATGAAATTCATTCACTTAAAATATTAATCGATTCACCAAGAAGGATTGTTTTATTCATTATAAAATACTTCTGAGGCAAATATTATGGGAAAGTAGGACTTTGGGGGAAGTAGACAGAAATAAAATCTGAGAGAAATAAAAGTGCTGTTTTATTATTGTCTCTTATTTGCAACAAATTAACAAATATTTATTGACCCCACTCTGTGACCACCTCTTTTTTCTTTGCTTTTGTTTTAAACTTACTGTCTCTAGTATGTCACCTCCCACAATTCAAGTATCTTAATAAAACTATTGTTCCATTTATTCACTATTTTTTGCTATCTCTCACTTTCTTCAATCCTTTCAATCCTTTTTTTAAACTACAATTTAAATTAATAATAGGTAGCTTCAAGAGACCCTTAAAGCTTTGCAGTAATCACTTTGTATTTCCCAAGTCACTTCCTATTCCAACTCTCTTAAATAAGTAGTTCAGTCTTCTTTCTCCTCAGTACTTTCAATACTTTCTCCCTTATCTTTAACCTCAAATTTTACTTTGTAATCACTGAGAAAAAGGAAGCTGCCAGAATAGAACTTTTACCAAGATAGTTACACACCTGCCATACCTATGCTCATATTCTCTCCTTTTCTTTAGATACCCCAGATGAACCATTTGTGCCCCTGCTGCTGCTGCTGCTGCTGAGTTGCTTCAGTCGTGTCTGACTCTGTGCGACCCCATAGACGGCAGCCCACCAGGCTCCCCCATCCCTGGGATTCTCCAGGCAAGAACATTGGAGTGGGTTGCCATTTCTGCACCAGATATCAGCTTCCTTGTCTTCTGAGTTACAATTAATCTCTTCCCTCTTCGCAGCCTCAGATTTCTTTCTCTATTGGACGATTATTATTAGCATACAAACATGCTGCTAGTCCTTCTACCTGAAAAGAACCCTTGCTTGGTTAGACTTTTATCTCCAGCTAATACCCTGTTTATTTTCTTTATTAACAGCAAAGCTCCTCAACAGAATTTCCTAATCTTTCCTCACTCAGTGATAACTCTTACTCTATGTATGTATTCTTGTGAACCCATTTAAATCCAATACTCAACATGCAGAACTGCTGAACACAATGGAACTTTAAAAGGCATATCTGTGGGCATTAAATCTCATTGTAAATTTTATAAAAAATGTTAACAAATTGCTTTGTTTATAATTGAGGGTTACTTTCAAAATTCCGGAAATTGCTTGACTGCTCAACTTGGTTAGTTTCTAATGGCTGTTAAGCCAATCAGTAGACAGTACATAGAGATATCTAGAGACTGATTTCATTTTCCTACAGTAGGATATACATATGTCTGTCATGTTAAGTCAGGTAAAGAATGCATGGAGACTAAATGGGAAACTATTTAATGAAGTTTTTGTTTCCATTGAAAATTAAGTTAAGAGATTCTGCCAATGTTTTAATTAAAAATGAAAATGGTGAGTGTACCTAAACTGTTACAGATTACTCACTTGAGTCTCCTATGTTCATCTGGTAACAAATCTAAACTATTCTCTGTCATGAGAAAGGATGAACAACATCTGAAAAGTTGCATTCATTCAATGAGTATATATTGATTACTTATTAGGTGCTGACTGTACAGAGATGGCATGATATGATCCCAAATATATATTGTTTATGTTGATTCAGCTTGCAATGTGTCATGTTATTTGAGGGTTAAACTCTAAAACTTTGTGAAGTTACAGAACTAATCAAATGTAAAAATAAAGTAGTATGTTTAGCCAGGGCTTTGTAATAAAGAGACTAGATTAGAAGAGTTGTTTCAGTAGATATGTATTCTTCTGAATTCTCTCATTACTTGCACTGAATAGATTATTTTTTTTCTCCTTTGCTGAGCTTCATCTAACAGCTGCACACGTTTCCTCTGGCTTCTCTCTTTTAATCAAAAATTTTTATTTTATTCATTTTAGTTTACTCAAACCCTGTCTGAATAAAGAATTAAGGGATCGCTGTATCCCACTCCCCCTCCTCCCCTTTTTGGACAAGGGAGACATTACACATGAGCAGAGAGGCTTCATGTGGGTCAAAAGTCAAGGGATAATGCCAGGCCATAACGAGTCTTGCTCCTCCCAGGAGCCTTCACTTCAAATCCATCTGGGTGAGACATGTGTGCACATCCAGTTTCCCAGAGTAGATCAGGTATAAAAAAAAGAAACCAGGTAATCGGCTAAGGGTAGACAAAGACCTGGAGGAAGTGACCTATATAGATGACTTAACTGCCTCTTTATCGCGCTTGTCCCCCTAGGGGGACGCCCACACCCTTTCCCGGCAGGTGTGCAGCCCTCTGCCGGGCATGCATCTTAACTAAACAAATCATTTCTCTGTAAGCTCTCCCACTTGCTGTTGTGCTGTGTTTCTAAAAATAAACTTTGTACCTGCATGTATACCTTTTTGCCTCCAGGATAAATGCATTTTTACTGAGGGCAAAAATCCAGGGGGAAAAATAGTTTTTAGCCTCTAGCCCTTGCTTGTCTGGTGGTTAGGAGTCCTGGTTTTCATCCAGGCAACCACGGTTCAGTTCCTAGGGAGGGACTTAAGATCTTGTTTTGCGACACTGCGTACCGCTGCCTCACTGAGGTCAGAAGAAGCAAAAGAGAGAAATTAAAGGAGACTCTTGGTCAATTTTAGAAAGTGAATAATTGCACTCTTAAAAAGAGGAGGGATGTTTGACATTTGTTCTGACCAGTGATTTCATATAGTCACAGCAACCAGGAAGAAAACATCCACAGACGATTCTAAAAGGATATAAAAGGTAGAAAGTTATGTAATTTCAACATTACTAAACATATTCTGTATACAAGTTAGTCAAACAATGATGGAACAGAAATTATGTGATTACAATAGTATGTTCATATCTTTAATTTACTTACATATTACATAGTAATAAAAATCTATAATGTCTTATTTTCTTATTGAGAAAAGACATCCGTTCATTTTCTCACATTTTCCAAGCTGATTTTGTGCCCTATGGGCAGTTCTATCACAATTCTGGTAGTTTTAATTCGTTTTTGAGGAAGATGTAATTGTTTTACGACAGTGAGTGGGCTCATGTATAGGCTACTCCCTTTTCCTATTTTGCTCTGCTTATGGTGACATTGAACTACTCTGGCCTTTTTTCCTATTATGTTATAATAGACAGCCATTCATACAACCAGTAAGCCTAGACGCTTCTGGTGGTTTGCCTGACAGAGTGACTAGCTCAGAATGTTCATCAACACTACTGTACCAGAACCAATGCTAATTCCAACACCGTATCCTTCTATCCAAATTGGGAAAGGAGTACTTCAAGTCTGTATATTGTCACCTTATATATTTAACTTATATGCAGAGTACATCATGCAAAATACTGGGCTGGATGAAGCACAGGCTGGAATCAAGATTGCTGGGAGAAATATCAATAACCTCAGATATGCAGATGACACCACCCTTATGTCAGAAAGTGAAGAGGAACTGATTAGCCTCTTGATGAAAATGAAAGAAGAGAGTGAAAAAGCTGGCTTAAAACTCAACATTCAAAAAATGAAGATCATGGCATCCAGTCCCATCATTTCATGGCAAATAGACGGGGAAACAATGGAAACAGTGACAGACTATTTTTTTGGGCTCCAAAATCACCGCAGATGGTGACTGCAGCCATGAAATCAAGAGATGCTTGCTCCTTGGAAGAAAAACTATGACAAACCTAGAAAGCATATTAAAATGCAGAGACATTACTTTACCAAAAAAGATACGTCTAGTCAAAGCTATGGTTTTTCCAGTAGTCATGTATGCATGTAAGAGTTGGGCCATAAATAAAGCTGAGTGCCAAAGAATTTATGATTTTGAGCTGTGATGTTGGAGAATACTCTTGAGAGTCCCTTGGACTGCAAGAAGATAAAGCCAGTCAATCCTAAAGGAAATCAGTAATAAATATACATTGGAAGGACTGATGCTGAAGCTGAAGCTCCAATACTTTGTCCACCTGATGCGAAGAACTGACTGATTGGAAAAGATCCTGATGCTGGGAAAGATTGAAGGCAGGAGGAGAAGGGGACGACAGAGGATGAGATGGTTGGATGATGTCATCGACTCGTTGGACATGAGTTTGAGCAAGCTCTGGGAGTTGGTGATGGACAGGGAAGCCTGGCATGCTGCAGTCCATGGGGTCAAAAAGAGTAGGACACGACTGAGTGACTGAACTGAACTGAACAGACCCTTCGGTCAAGTCTGTTGCTGCGTTTGTCAAGTTGCTGCTTGTGCTGTGTCAAGGGATTCTTCCGGCTGTCCACCACATTCCAGTGACCTGAGAAACAGGGTCTCCATAGCATAGCTTTTCTATTCTCCTTACTATTGCTCTTCTGTGAGTGAGAAAGGGCTGACATTGAAAATAATTATTTGCCCAAAACAAGTTCTTAGTTGCTGCTCTTAGTTAAAACTATTCTTTAGTCACTCTTTACTAGAAGTTTTATGGTAACTCATCTCACTACTAAAATGAAGTTTTTCCTTAAATTATCTTTTCTTCTATAATTGTCCTGGGTTTATAATCCCAGTTTCCTATGGCATGTATCCACTACCTGTATTTATCCCTTTCAGTCTTCCAATGTCCAGGGCATATCTTGAAATAGTATATTTAAAGCAAGAAGTAAAATGCCATCACAGGCTAGATAGATAAAAGATAGTATGTTGAATTTGGATACAAAGAAATCTGTATTACAGCTCTGTAGTTTACTAGCTGCATATAACTGAGCAATTTTTAAAGCCTCTTGATGTTCAGTCGCTCAATCGTGTCCAAATCTATGTGACCCTATGGACTGCAGCATACCAGGCTTTCCTAAATTTCACTGTCTCCTGGAGTTTGCTCTAACTCATGTCCGTTGAGTTGATGCTATACAAATATCTCATCATCTATCACCCCCTTCTCCTCTTGCCCTCAATCTTTTCCAGAATCAGAGTCTTTTCCAGTAAGTTGGCTCTTTGTGTCAGGTGGCCAAAGTATTAGCGCTTCGGCTACTCCATCAGTCCTTTCAATGAATATTCAGGGTTAATTTCTTTTAGGATTGACAGGTTTGATCTCCTTGCAGTCCAAGGGATTCTCTCTCTTCTCCAGCACCACAGTTCAAAAACATCAGTTATTCGATGCTCAGATTTCTTTATGGTCCAACTCTCACATCCATACATGACTACTGTGGAAACCATATCTTTGACTATATGGACTTTTGTCAGTAAAGTGATGTCTCTGACTTTTAATGTGCTGTCTAGGTTTAGTATAGCTTTTCTTCCAAGGAGCAAATATTTTTTAATTTCATGACAGTAGTCACCATTCACAGTCATTTTGGAGCCCAAGAAAATAAAGCCTGTCACTTTTTCCTAATTTTCCCTATTCATTTGCCATGAAGTGATGGAGCTATATTCCATGATCTTAGTTTTTTGAATGCTGAGTTTAAAGCGAGATTTTCACTCTCTGCTTTCACCTTTATCAAGAAACTCTTTACTTCCTCTTTGCTTTCTGCCATTAGGGTGATGTCATCTGCCTATCTGAGGTTATTGGTATTTCTGCCGGCAATCTTGATTCCAGCTTGAGCTTCATTGCACACAGCTTTCACATGATGTCCTCTGCATGTAAGTTAAATAAGCAGGGTGACAATATACAGCCCTGACATACTCCTTTCCCAATTTGGAACCAGTCCATTGTTCCATGTCTGGTTCTAACTAATGCTTCTTGACCTGCATACAGTTTTCTCAGGAGGCAGGAGAGGTGGTCTGTTATTCCCATCACTTAAAGAATTTTCCTTGGTTTGTTGTGATCCACACCGTCAAAGGATTTGGCATAGTCAATGAAAAAGATGTAGATGTTTTTCTGGAATTCTCTTGCTTTTTCAATGATCCAACAGATGTTGGCAACTTGATCTCTGGTTCCTCTGCTTTTTCTAAATCCACCTTGAACATCTGGAAGTTCTAGGTTCACATACCGGTGAAGCCTAGCTTTGAGGATTTTGAGCATGTCCTTGCTAGCATGTGAAATGAATGCAATTGAGTGGTAGTTGAACATTCCTTGTCATGGCCTTTCTTTGGGATTGTAATGAAAATTGACCTTTCCCAGTCCTGTGACCACTGCTGAATTTTCCAAATTTGCTAGCATATTGAGTACAGCACTTTAACTGCATCATCTTTTAGGATTTGAAATAGCTCAGCTGGAATTATACAGTCTCCACCAACTTTGTTCATAGAAATGCTTCCTAAGGCCCACTTGACTTCACACTCCAGGGTGTCTGGCTCTAGGTGAATGATCACACCGTTGTGGTTATCTGGATCTTTAAGATTCTTTTTGTATACTTCTTTTGTGTATTCTTACCACATCTTCTTAATATCTTCTGCTTCTATTAGGTCCATACCATTTGTGTCCTTTATTGTGCCCATCTTTGCATGAAATGTTCCCTTGGTATCTCTAATTTTCTTGATGATATCTCTAGTCTTTCCCATTCTACTGTTTTTCTCTATTTCTTTGCACTGATCACTGAGGAATACTTTCTTATCTCTCCTTGGTATTCTTTGGAACTCTGTATTTAATGGGTATATCTTTCCTTTTCTCATTTACCTTTTGCTTCTCTTCTTTTCTCAGCTATTTTAAGGCCTCCTCAGACAACCATTTTGCCTTTTTGCATTTCTTTTTCTTGGCAATGGTTTTGGTCACTGCCTCCTGTACAGTGTCATAAACCTCCGCCCACAGTTCTTCAGGCATTCTGTCTGTCACATCTAATCCCTTGAATCTATTTGTCACTTCTACTGTATAATCATAAGGGATTTGATTTAGGTCATACCTGATGGCCTACTGATTTTCCCTACTCTCTTCTATTTAAGTCTGAATTTTGAAACAAGGAGTTCATGATCTGAGCCACAGTCAGCTCCTGGTCTTATTTTTGCTGACTGTATACAGCTTCTCCATCTTTGGCTGCAAAGAATATAATGAATCTGATTTCAGTATTGACCATCTGGAGATGGCCATGTGTAGAGTTGTTTCTTGTTGTGTTGGACAAGGGTGTTTGCTATGACCCATGGATTTTCTCAGCAAAATTCTGTTGGCCTTTGCCCTGCTTCATTTTGTACTCCAAGCCCAAACTTCCTTGACTCCAGGTTTCTCTTGACTTTGCTGCATTTCAGTCCCCTATGATGACAAGGTTATCTTTTCAGTGTTAGTTGTAGAAGATCTTGTAGGTTTTTATAGAACCATTCAATACTTCATCTTTGGCATTAGTGGTTGGGGCATAGACTTGTATTAATGTGATATTGAATGGTTTGCCTTGGAAATGAACCAAAATCATTCTGTCATTTTTAAGATCACACCCAAATTGAACTGCAGAATCTTTTGTTGACTGTGAGGGCTACTCCATTTCTTCCAAGAGATTCTTGCCCACAGAAGTAGATATAATGGTCATGTGAATTGAATTTGCCCATTCTGGTCCATTTTAGTTCACTGATTCCTAAACTGTTGATGTTCATTCTTGCCATCTCCTGTTTGAACACTTCCAATTTACATTGATTCGTGTACCTAACATTCCAGGTTCCTATTTAATATTGTTCTTTACAGAATCAGACTTTATTTTCACCACTTACACATCCACAACTGGGCATCATTTCTGATTTGGCTCAGCCTCTTCATTCTTTCTGGAGCTATTTCTCTGCTGCCCTCCAGTAGCATATTGGACACCTACTTACCTGAGGAGTTTCTTCTCTCAGTG
Source organism: Bubalus bubalis (assembly GCF_019923935.1). Lineage (NCBI taxonomy): Eukaryota > Metazoa > Chordata > Mammalia > Artiodactyla > Bovidae > Bubalus > Bubalus bubalis. Next base: position 44,583,833 of record NC_059173.1, read on the forward strand.
TCATATCTTTTTGATTTTCTTAGTGTTCATGGGATCTCAAGGCAAGATTACTGAAGTGGTTTACTATTCCCTTCTCCAGAGGACCACGTTTTGTCAGAACTCTCCACTATGACCCAAACCCTGTATGGTGTCCCAATTCAGTATCTGTAGCGTATTCCCAAAAGTGTATATTGAGATTGAGTGGATATACAATATCCAATATCAAAGTGGATATTGATATTGGGATTTTATAGGACTACTCTAAGGATTACATAAAGATAATAGAGCCAGCATTTGGCAAATGCTGTAATTGTTAAAATTTTTCATTGTCCAATAATAAAAGTAAAATTAATTAATGTTCATTAAATCATTATTACATATTTTAAAAGTATTTCATTCATACTTGGTTCCTTAATCTTCCTCCGTTCAACCTGACTCTATTCAACTCTGTCTTAACAGATGTTTGATTTGCTTTCTTCTTCCTTTGATTCAGATAAGTAAATTACCCATTCTGGTGTTAGTAATACGAACCTGAACCAGCAGCACAATATTTGCAAACTTTATGCTAAAGCTTGTTAGCCTTTTCTGTTTTCATGCAAGAAAGTTTCCCAAGGTTATAAATATGATGTTAATTGTTTTTATAGCACATTTTCTGTGACTAAAAGTAATGCACACTATTGCAGAAATTTTAAAAATCATGTAAATGCACAAACATAAACCCGTTCACAAACCAACTAGACAGAGGCAATCAGTTAAGAGTTTGGCATATAGACATCTATTTTTTTAAAAAAGTATATGTTTAATTAAAATGTGAGCCTACTATATTTACTGTTTTGTACCAACTTAAAAAAAAAATTGCTAATAAAGGGTGATATATCACATTAGGAGAAAACTCCCACAGCATCATTTTAATGAATACATGATTTTCATGAAATGGATTTAGTGTAACTTATTTAACAACACATATTTCAAGATTGTCTATTATCCAGTTTTGTTATAATAAACAATACTACAGTGAACATCATATACATAAATCTTTATGCACGTCCTTAATCATTTCTTTAGGATAAATTGCTGGAGACAAAATTGCTGTGTCAAAGTATATGCATGTTTCACTTATTTCTTGTGACTTAGTTTTAAATTACAGAGGAATAAATGCACTTTGGAAAAAATCAGTCACTAGTGAAACACTAAAAAAATGATTAGTAGACATGCTCTAACTAAGTATCCCGCTTTAGAGATAAATACTATTATTGCACAGTTAATTTTTAAATTTTTTTCCCACAATTTGTTCTCAATATTCAAGCATATTTACATACACACATTTATATTTGCTAATATAAGGGGCTCATTTTACAGATGCTCTTTTTTATCCTTACTTTTTTATTTAATGTACTTGAGAAATACTGGCAGAAAAAATAATTTTCCTCTTTTATCTTAAACTGTTGCCTAGTATTTCATAACATAGTATTCAACAGTATATCATAAATGGGTATATACTTTATTTAACCAGTCCTCTCTTAATAAACATGGAGTTTATTATTTTTGCCCTTGTATTCAGTGATTTAATGAACATACCTATAAAACTGTCTCTGTAAAATTTGAAAGTATATTTATAGGATGGATTTATAAAATTTGAAAGTACATTTATAGGATGGATTTCTAAAAATAAGTGAAACGTAAAATAATGTGTATAATTCAAAATTTGGTAGTGTAGTTAATTATTTTGAGCATGTAACTATTACAATCAGTATTCTTATTTTCTTGAAATATTTCTGAGATATAACGTAAATAAAAAATGCATTTGAAGTAAAAATTACCTTTTCAGAATATTAGATAGTTTTAGTGTTCTTTTTATGTAACTAACACACTATATTTGAAGGCTTCAGATAAATAATTATAAAATTTAATGATAAACAGATATAGTCACTTTCAGTTTAAAATAATTGAAAAAATAGCACTTTTTTAAAGGATATGTTTGAATTTACAAATGAAGCTGTGTTATTTAATGATTTAATGCTACAGCATCACACCTTGTTACCCACTACCACTTTCTTTTACATTTATTTTACATAAACTACCATGGACATCAGTCAACTATCTTCTTAATTTTATTCATCCATTTAACAAATATTTAATAAGTATTTGCTTTATGCAAAATCCCAATCTATTTGTTGGGGCTGTAACAACAGACCAAAACCCCAATACCTGATTATTCATGGTGTTTACATTCTAGCAGGTAGAAAACAAATTGAACAAATACAGTATAGATTGGGAAAGGTAGTCACATATTAAATGAAGAACTGTGTAAAGTCTTTGTAAAGTCTGTGTAGTCTGTGTAAAGTATCCTCTAAACTGAACATTTAAAAATCAAACAACCTAGTTAGAAAATGGACAGATATAAACATTTCATTGAAGAGGACAAACATTTCAAATTAACACAAGAAAAGACCTTAAAACGTCAGTAGCTATTAGGGAAATGCAGTTTAAAACCACAGTGAGATATGCTTATATATATGGGATTGCCCAGGCAAGAATACTGGGGTGGGTTGCTGTTTCCTTCTTCAGGAAATCTTCCAGACCAAGGGATCAAACCCACCTCTCCTGCATTGGCAGGTGGTTTACCACTGAGCCACCTGGGAAGCCCACATACATATTAGACTGGCTTAAAAAATGATGATAGCATCAAATAGTGGTGAGGATGTGGAGAAACTGAACTATCATTCAACATTACTGGTGAGACTATATAATGGAAGAGTCCCTCTGAAAGCCAGCCAGGAAGTTTCTTTAAAAACTAACTATGTATCTTCCATGTTACCCAGCAGTTTTCCTCCTGGGCATTTATCCCAGATAAATTTAAACTTATGGTCCTACAAAAACTTCTGCAGAAATGCTTATAGTCCTTTTATTCATAATAGCCAAAACTGGAAACAATGCAAATGTCTTCCAATACTTGAATAGACTGTGATACATCCATACTTAGAATATTTCTCAGCAAGAAACATATGAGAACATTGATTAAATATAATAATTTCAATGAGTCTTGAAATTTTGCTGAGTGAAATAAAACCAGTCCCCAAAGGTTACATTCAGGATGATTATCTAACACTTGGGAATGAAAAAATCATAAAGATGGAGAACAGATTAGTGGATGCCAGGAGATAAGAAGACAGGAAGGGGAGATGATTGGTGACAGGAATGTGGGTGTGACTATAAAAGGGAACCATCAGAGAGCCTCGTGGCGACACAAATGCTCTGTATCTTGACTGTTTCAATGTCAATATCCCAGTTATAATATTATACTATGGTTTTGCAAGATGTTACCTTTGGGAGGAAATACATAAAGGTAAAAAGGAGCTCTTAGTGTTCTTCCTTACAAGTGGATGGGAATTCACACTTATCTAAAAATTTTATTATAAGTTTGACTTTTATAAAAACAAAATTCATAGCATTAATGTCCTATACAATATCACTTTCAGTTCAGTTCAGTCGCTCAGTCGTGTCCGACTCTGCGACCCCATGAACCACAGCACACCAGGCCTCCCTGTCCATCACCAACTCTCGGAGTTCACTCAAACTCATGTCCATTGAGTCGGTGATGCCATCCAGCCATCTCACCTTCTGTTGTCCCCTTCTCCTCCTGCCCCCAATCCCTCCCAGCATTAGGGTCTTTTCCAATGAGTCAACTCTTCACATGAGGTGGCCAAAGTACTGGAGTTTCAGCTTTAGCCTCAGTCCTTCCAATGAACACCCAGGACTGATTTCCTTTAGAATGGACTGGTTGGATCTCCTTGCAGTCTAAGGGACTCTCAAGAGTCTTCTCCAAAACCACAGTTCAAAAGCATCAATTCTTTAAACAATATCACTTTAAACGCACTCAATTTTCATAAGTGTAAAAATATCAGTGTTTGCAAATTTTATAGATTTAGTCTCTTTTTCAGCATATCCTTTATTAATGAATATTCAAATCTGGCACCACTATTTCTGTTTATTTGAACTCACTCATTCAATTACTATATATTACTTCACATTCTCATCCCTTCCAATAACATAGACTCATTTTATCATGCAAGATTTTTATTCCTCATTTTCATTTTTAAAAATGAAATTATATTAAAATATGCTTCTTGAATATATTTTCTTAAATGTCTTAATTCCAATATAAACTACAAAATAATAACAGTGATAATCAATGGGTTAGTTACTAACATTATTTTGTCCATGAATTGTAGAATAAAGAATGTAGAACATATTAAATGTACCTGAAGCATTATTTCAATATAGAAAGAGAATTAAAAAACTTTGAACAAATGACCTTTTTGAATGTTTAATGGGATACTCATGAACACTTAAAGTGACTTTTGATAGTCTGTCAAACAGCTAAAGTAATTAATTTCCTTATGAGACAATCATATTGGTCATAAAAATCTGAAACATGTATTTAAGACATCATAGACATATACTAATTCAAGCCTATTATGTAAGAACAACAAAAATAATGGTTATACTAGTATCAGTTATATTTCAACATGGGAACATACAACTTTGTCTAAAAAGAAGTTTGCCTATGATTTTCAAAGGAAGAGCCACATGAACTTTGGCAAACATTATTTTGCAAATGCCACTCTTAAGAACAGTACCACTAGCAGTAACCTGACATTTTATAACTATTCTAAATAATGCAACAAAAGCATTTTCAAGGTTCATGTGTATCTTTTCATATGCAGACTTTGCAGTTCTCTTCAATAATTTAGCTTCTTTGGACACATCTTACTGAATCATGTTTTTTGAACTGAAAATATACATTATCTTGTGAGTCAAGCATTTGCAAAAAGTTATACTCTTGATTCTCTTCTTTACCTGACCCATTTTTTTTTTTTTTTTTTGGTTTTCTTTGGCCTTTTCTACTATTGATCAGGTGTTAGATCCTTGAGAGTTAAACATTTGTGGACCACATTCATCTGCCTTGGTTTATTTACTTTGATTTATTTATTTTGGTTAAATTGAGATATATGCTATTTATAGATACCTGTAAAGTTTATCTGGTAAATTGGCTGAGAATCTGAGGTCCTAAAATGTGAATACTTTTATTTCAGACTATTTCCCTAACTAGTCTCTTTCTTGGCACTTTGATTCTGACTCCTGTGTTTCTGACTCACTTGACTGTGAATCACAATATCTCATCCTCTTCCCTTTACTTTTCATCTTGGCATATAATTCCTATAGTGGCCTGACAATATTGAGTGCTTGTTCTGAATATTATTATTATAACTGTTGGTACAACCACTACCATTAGAACCAGTAATCCATATGCTCCTTCTTCTATGAGAGGAAGAAAAAACAATAAAACTGCCTGGAGAAGAGAGTGGCTACCCACTCCAATATTTTTGCCTGGAGAATTCAATGGACAGAGGAGCCTAGTGGGCTGTAGTCCATGGGATCACAAAAAAGCTGGACATGACTGAACGACTTACACTTTCACTTTCAAAGAAATGAAGAATATGATTGAACATATTGTTTTATGATAGGAAGAGTTTAGTCATTCCAAAAGTTGTTATGTTGATATTTTATGACCCAAAAGATTGAAATGTTCCTTTATCAGATATTGTTAGTCGTTTGTCTCAATTTTGGGGGCATTTTTATTGTCCCAACTCAATACTCCTGGCAGATGTTTTTCTTGGGCTGTGGCAGTTCAAATAATTAGAAGTTAATGTTGGTCATCATCAAAGGAAATTCCTTTGATTTGGAAAGGCATTAGTTTAGTAGATAGTATCTCTCATATAATGTGAAAAATGCAAAAAAAAAATTATTTTACCTAAAGTCAGATGAATGGAAGAATTTCATCTGTCATCTACTGCTTACAAAAATAGTTTTTGGAAAGAACAGTAGCATTCAGATTCACAGTTAGAAAAGGATAGTGGCTGTTTGTAATAAATAACATGTTAATTCTCATACAAAAATCACAAATATTCTAATATTCAAATATACACTAAAATGTATATTTTAGTGTAATTCAAATGAACTTTGATCACTGGATATACATGTTTTTTCTACTGTGAACTTTCTTCCTTTGTTTCTTATTGAAAGTGGTTCCAATTAAAAACGAAATCGCAAATTCAACTTTCAAAATATTACCATAAGCAGATTCTGTTGCAGCATATTCATACCTACATAGAATTTTATTCTATTTACAGAGCTTACTGAATAAACATTTGTTGAATAACTATTGAATTTGAATTGCCATACAAAATGCAGCTCTGTGTACAATGCCATAAGGTAAAGATAATTGTTATGCAATCTGCTTTCCTTTTCTGCCACCATACGAAGCAGCATTCATGCTCTACAGTTTTATTGACATATATTTTTGTCCCCATGTTCTCAAAGTTAGAATTTAAGCAAACTATTCAAAAAATATTGGAAAACATATTTTGCTTGAGATGGAACAAGATGACTGCAATTCTATAAAGCTATTTCAGTGTTTTTAATTATTCACCAAATGGAACGTTTGACTACCAAAGTAACTGAAGACTACAGCATCTTCATAGTATTTGCCTCCAAGCTGCACATTAATGTACAAAAAGAAGTCATGGATAACTAGCAACATGACTACCAGGGTGTGAAATGTCAAATTTAATTTCACAATTGACTCAACAATCTTTGCATTTCTAGGGAATGAGAGTTAAAGAGCTAAGCAATAGAGAAATATGTCTGGAGGTAAACTGTTCCATGTTTGCAAAACATGTATACTTCCCTATGCTTCAAACATAGAAGGAAAATTTTAAATACTGAGAAAGCATGTTTGTGTAGTTTTATACCAAATTTTAGAGTATTGTGCATCTCAATTTAAGAGTTATTTTCATGTTCTCTCCAGGTAAGGTAATTCATTAAAATATGATAATTATATTATATATGTATATATAGATACATATATAATTATAATATGTAAATCTTTTAAAACTGAAGTAAGTGTTGAAACAATATAACATACATATTTGAGTAGCTTAGAAAAGATGTCAGAAGCAACTGAGCAACTCAAGCAACAATAACAGATAAAAAAAACTATGTAGCAAGAAGGAAGGGGTCATTATTATAATTTCTAAAATGACTATGTCATTGAGCAATATAATAGAAATTACACTTTATGGAGTTTTCAAAATAAACTATGGGCTGTTTTTATATCTCTTCATTGAATCACTCAATTCAAGATGCCAACTAACTTAATAAACTTATATCACTGCAGAGCTAAAATAATACAGTCACGTAGTTTTAAACTAGTATAAGATTTTGCTCCCTGGATCAGTGTTTTTCAGACATTGTTATATAAAAAGTTATGTGGAAAGCTTGTTTAGATGCAAATACCTGGACCCTGTCCTAAGGATACCCTGTTGATTTAGCAAGGACTGAAAATAATGCTCCAGAAAATTCTGAGGACATTGACACAAATGGGGATCTTTTATGCTATTGATCCAGTATACTATATTTTATATCTAAGATGCCATCAACTATAAGATGATTTTTTGCAGTACTTCTAAGAAAGGAAAAAAAAATAATGCCAATTATACAATTTTATTGATTGTAAGATGCATTTTAGTTTTAGAGAAGTTAAAATGTATTCATCCTGGATTGCTGTGATACCATATCACCAATCTCTACCAAGCTTTTTACATCTTCTGGATAAAAGTTGATTTCAAAATTAAAAATTCTAATAAATCTCTGACTCAACCAACAAAACTTACTTTATTTATATCTTACACACTATGTCAAGAATTTTGGTTGGCATTTGTTCCTGTTATTTTTTACTACATTTAAAAAAATCTCCAAACTCAGGATGTTTAAATAATAATCTATTATTATTTTACTTGGTTCTAAGAATTATTTCAGGGTTTAGCTGGGCAATTCCTATTTGGGACACCTCACATAGTTACAGTCAAACGCTGATTGGTTCTCCAGTCAAAATAATGAATGCTCAACTGAATTGGGCTTCTAAGACTGCTTATTCACAAGACTGGTGGTTCATGGTTTAAAAGTTGGCTGGAATTGCAACTTGAGTATCTTCATTGGCCTCTTCATGTGGCTTGGGCTTTAGTTTTCTAAGAGGAAGCATTCCAAGAGTGAGTGTTCCAAAAGGCTAAGCCTAAACTGCAAGACTTCTGATCCAACTTCTGCTCATTTTGACCACAGAATCACCTTCTCTGCATTCAGATAGTCAAGAGTGAGTCATAGTCAGTTTACAGTCAATGACAGGGGACTATATGAGTGTCACTAATGGGAGGGATGGTTCATTTGGGACACTGTCCTTGGAGACTAGCTACACAGAGCTTCACATATTATCTACCTTAATCTTCATTACAAATTATGGAAAATACTTGTTAGCCAAATAAAGCTGTTTCTTTAGATAGCTCAGAAATTTACACTTTTTAAAAACAGCAAGCCCTTCATATAGTCTGTTGCCTCAGTTGCTGGAAAATTACTTCTTTAAAAGTTTCCTCATTCTAGTGTCAACTTCTTAAAGGAAAACATTAACTTTTCCAAGCCCACGAGGTCAGATCTTGAATGTATAAAAGTCATACTGGGCTCCCCATAATTCTCCCACCCTTGTGCCACACACTCTCATTCCTTCCTTAATGCATTCTTCCCTCCAGCCTTCTCATACAGCTAGGACCAAAGGGCGGTGGGGGCGGGAAATCAAGAGTTATATTTTAAATGAAATTTTAGCATGTTTGATTGGAAAACCATAAAAAAAATCTAAACAGCGTATCAACCAATTATTGCTGAGCTGCTATGTGCCAATAATGTGCTAAGTGCTTTATGTTTCCTACCTGATTGAACTTCTACACTGAATCAAAGAGGCAGACATTATTATCCTCATTTTCATGAAGAAATTGAAGTTAGGAGAGACAAGAAACATTCCCCAAACTAAAAATGTGTTTGAGAATTATATCAGATCGTGTCTTCATGGAACTTTATATACATCTATGTTATAATGGATATTTGAGTTTTGGCTGAGTTGATGCGTTCTTTCTCTCAGGAATTTTTCAACATTTCCAGTTGCTTCCTAAGGCAAGTCTTGACCTATGATAATATATTGTTATTGCCAGATTAGAGGAGGAGACTTGCCTTCCCATTGCTGCTGTGGTAGAGAAAACATAGGCAGCTTCTCTCAATGTCATATCAGGTTGTCTACATAATCTTAAAAAGGAGAGGGTAGAATTTAGCTTTGTTTTGTGCTGTTTAAGGAGAGATTTTGATATGGTAATATTCTATTCTTACTCATTCTGCCATGTGAATAATGTTGTCATCTTAGAAGCAACATTACATGTCAATATAATAGGAGTTATGGTGCCATCTAAGAGCTGATTCCAAGAGCTGATTCTGATAATACTATCTAGAAAATCAAAGGCTAAACAGTAAATTACTGCTACAAGTTCTTTCCTCTATTTTTCTTGAGTTGCTCTACATTTGCTTGCTTCTCATGGCAATTTTTGCAGCTTTTATAGGTGTAAGAAAAGTGACATTGAATTTTGGATAGAATACTCTTCAGAGAGCTGGGTGTGTGATTTAAGAAGAATTGGCCTTCTTAAGAAATTTACTGGGAAAAGCTCAGTTCCTTTCTGGACAGTGTCTGTTTGTTTTCCAATTTAAGCCGAACATCTTTACACATTGGTCAATACAAGTCAATCAAGTGATCAGTTATGACTCTCTCTCTCTCTCTCTGGTAACTTGTAAGCCCTTATAACATCCCTGGTACTTTGGCGGTCCTAAGGGAAAAAATATTCAGCCTTAATCTAAAAAAATTCTGCCTGAGATTTGGAACTGACTTAGAATTATGAGATATTTGCCTCCAAGTCCTCATTCGGCAAATACTATTTCTAGCACAACCACCGTGTGTGAACAGTGATCACCTCTGCTATCAAAGGCTCTTTCTGTCTATGGGAAACCCAGGCAAGTGAACTAGCAAATGAAGGAGGGTAAGTACAATGTAACATGGAAAGTTGAAAGAATTACGGGGAAACAAAACAGGGGTACTTCCCCTTGTGTTTGAAGTCTGGAAAAGCCTTCCCAGATGAAGTTACTTCCAAAGCACAAACCTGCAGGAAAATTAAGAATTTATCCAGGTGAAAAAGCCTTCACAGGGAAAGAGTGTCCTGGTCAGAGGAACCAATTTATGCAAAGACATACCAGTGAGTGAGGGAGAGTATGGAAGACCCAAGGAACTGAGAGATGGTCAGCCTGGCTGTAACACGCAGAATGTGCACCGAAGTCACGTGGAATTAGTGCTAGAGATGTCAGCAAGGGATACAGTCTGTGTTTTTGCTAAATATTTTGAACTTTTTCATGAAACAAGGAGTGCCAATGAATTTTTTTTTTTAACTGAGGAAAGAACAAAAGGATCTTTTCAGTGAATAAATAAATGAATGTCTCAGAAGATACCTTTGAGAGGAGAATGGTAGATGGGGAGGAGGATAATGACTGAAGGAGCAGTAGCCTTGGAAAAACTTTCTGACCACTTAACTGATAGCCCAAGGAACTGCTTAAGGGCAGAGTTTTTCCTTCATTTGCTAATTTAACAGAAATTTATCATATACTCATAACATCTCAAATTCTTTTTAAGTCATTATGGGCTATAACAGTGCCAGACAACATTAGGAGCCAGACAGCATCTTTGCCATTATGAAGTTTGTGTACAGAAATGAAATATGGATCAGGTATTATTTATGATGTAAAAGTGAAACAGAATCAGGAGATAGAGAGTGAGGGGATGTGTTCTTATTTTATGTACAGGTACATATTTCATCCATCTCTTGTCTTTGGATGCTTTGTATCTGAGGGAAAAAAAGTTGTGCTGTTGTTTCCAGTCATTCAATATTCATGTAGTGCCTCCCTGTATTAGGTGCCCTGTGAGACCCCACAGCAGTGTCGTGCAGTCTTAGAGGCAGAAACGATCAATCAAGCAGTACTTTGTAGACCATGTTAAAGGTTAAAGGTTTGGATGTTTTTCTTATGGACAATGGATAAATATAGTGTATTATTTAAGAGTTTCATGTGATTAGACCTGTATTTTCAAAAGATCATTCTAGCTGCAGAAAGAAGAATGAATTAACAGATTGGGAAGCAGATAGGTTATCTTCACCTAAAGGGAAAAGAGAAAAGATGATATTCACCTTGCTTAGCTATTACTTATGAAGGATAAATTTCTTTCCAATCAAAGAAAAGTAAAAGTTTTTTTTTTTTTGTTTGTTTGTTTTTTTACAATGAATGAAAGGTTTTCTTCTCACAAGTAGAAAAAAAAATGCTTGGGCTAAAATAGAATCTAGTGTTTTAAAAATTTGTTATCACCTAATCCTTTGAATTCCTGACATGTGTTTTTAGACCCATAAATAAATCTCTTATGAATACTTTTTCCTTTTAAATACTGAGCTTATTATTTTGTGATGGCTAAGATGTGAATGTGTGAACCAAGTGAATTTACAAAAGAAATTCTAAGAAGTCCTTACCTGCTGATTGACGACCTTTTGTGACTAAGAAAGTAATCTCTCTATCTATGCACTTGATTGGCAGAAAATACTAATTTTATTATGAAAACACATCAGACACACTTCTGTTTCTACTGCTAAACACCTTTCTCATTAACATTTTATACAAGTGGAATGTTAAAGTATTTGTTTGTATAATATGTAAGGAAGGATCTTAATACAGCTTTGGCCATACTAAAAATGCCTGATGTGACATGTTGTTCAGATGGCATGTTTATTAATATGTTTTCAAAGCTCCATATGCACAAATATGAAATATGAAGTCTTCCTCCAAATATTCAGAATACAACTCATTCTACATTTGTTAGTTTATCATGCTAACATTTATCTGCATCTCCATATCCCAAGATTTGCAAATGAGATAATTCTGTTGCAGTAAGCTGCCAAGTATAAACAGCTGGCTCTCTTTGGCAAGCAGAGTATCATCAGAACATTTAATGTAACCCTTCCTCTAGGATTCCTTTTATCATCAGAATTTAGGGAGGCATACTTGCTTGGTATGTACCAAATGCACTATTCTCTAAAGTCTTACAACCTATGGATTCTCTTGATAACTACAAATAATAAGAGATATAGGAAGGGCAAGATATTAATATTAAGCATTGTAAGTGAAATCTTATGAACCTATAAGAAGAATATTTCAGGGGGAAAGTTTGAGATTTTAAATAGGAAGTTTAGTGTAGTGATACTATAAGTTATCTCCAAACGAAATGAAATTCATTCACTGGAGTTTGGAGGCACCATAGTGTATCCAAATACAGAGTAGGGTGAGAAAAAGTTTTACTATCAATATGACATAGCATATGAATGAAATAACCAAATATTTCCCTCTGGATCACATCAACCCATATACAAAGCATATTTCTGCCATTCTTTCACAAGTGGAAATAATATTCATTGACATACAGTCATTTAGTTACAAGTAACAACACAACAAATAAGTAATCAAGACCAGTTTGAGAAGGAAATTATGTGAACATAAGTAAGAACAAGAAGAGTAATTAGTGTTAAAATGTAGCTAGTGCAACTGAGGAAATGTATTTAAGTTTTAGCTGAAATAAAATATCAACAGCCAATCTTACAATGCTTCCTTCATTTGTGCAGAATTTACAAAAATACTTTGTATTTACAAAAATATTTTGTATTTTGACCAAATTAACCTTGAAGAAGGATAACCTTCAATTGTTGTCTTTACATTTCTCAAACTATGAAAGATTTGAATAACACAATTAATATGCTTGATCAACAGGCATGTGTAGAGTACTAGCTAACATCTAGATAATACTCATTTCATTCAAAAAAAAGCAAAGTTCATCAAGCATAGGCTTGAAATTTTATTTAATTTAAATTAATGGAAACATTTGAAAAGAAACATGAGGCCATTGGCTATCACATTTGACATGCATGTCTAAGCCATGAGAAGACTCTTTCTCTCTGTAATCATAAGACATAGGATAGTAATTCAGAGCTGGTCCTACATCCACTCGAGCTCATAGTTCACAGGAAGGGGCTGACAGCTGCATGAAACAGTAGGTCTGGAGTTCACTGTCTGTTTTCTCAGGATGGGTGATGAATTGTCTTGGAAGACTCCAGAGAACCACTGCTGCTGCTGCTGCTAAGTTGCTTCAGTCGTGTCCGACTCTGTGTGACCCCAGAGACCGAAGCCCACCAGGCTCCTCCATCCCTGAGATTCTCTGGGCAAGAACACTGGAGTGGGTTGCCATTTCCTTCTCCAAAGTATGAAAGTGAAAGTGAAGTCGCTCAGTTGTGTCCGACTCTTCGTGACCCCAGGGACTGCAGCCCACCAGGCTCCTCCGCCCATGGGATTTCCCAGGCAAGAGTACTGGAGTGGGTTGTCATTGCTTTCTCTGCTAGAGAACCACTAGTCATTCTAAAAGCTCATTCCTAAGTGATAATAACTTGGATGAGGAGAATATTTTAGCTACCTAAGTGAACAATAATCATAATCTTAACTGAAAATCAAATATTTCATAGGGAAAATAAGTTTAGAGGAAAGAAACTTACTCTTGATGTTATAGATATTATTTTTTGATGTTTCAAAAGGTTTATTTTAATAATGACAATTATAAATCATTTATCTCACTACAAAGATACTAGTATTTTGAGCCTCCTTACAATTATTTTAATACTAAAGGGTAGAACTATATAGCAAATTAATATTTATTCATAATTTTATTAGTTAAGAAGGGAAAACCACTAGGCAATTCAGGTATGACCTAAATCAAACCCTTTATGATTATGCAGTGTAGGTGATGAATAGATTCAAAGGATTGGATCTGGTAGACAAAGTGCCTGAAGTACAGACAGAGTTTCATAACATTGTACAGGAGGTGGTGACTTCAAAATGACATAAATGGAAATTACCTGCCTGAAATATATATGTTAAGAAAACAGCACAAGTTAAGAAACAGTAAAAACAAGAAAAGCTGTACAGGGGAAATAAAATTCTTTTACAAAGCGTAATTGTTGAAGTGTATTTGAGATTTTTATAAAAAATAAAACTAAGATAAAATCACATATTTACTAGTTTACTATATACTTGACACTATGTGATACAAACAAATTATATACTTTAATCAATCTACAAAATAGGTATTATCATTTTTTTTATTTTTCCAGTGAGAATGCTGGGACCTAGACCTATATGCAGGTCAGGAAGCATCAGTTGGGACTGGACAGGAAATAACAGACTGGTTCCAAATAGGAAAAGGAGTACGTGAAGGCTGTATATTGTCATCCTGCTTATTTAACTTATATGCAGGGTGCATCATGAGAAACATGGTAAGAAGCACAAGCTGGAATCCAGATTGCCAGGAGAAATATCAATAACCTCAGATATGCAGATGACACCACCCTTATGGCAGAAAGTGAAGAGGAACTAAAAAGCCTCTTGATGAAAGTGAAAAGTGGAGAGTGAAAAAGTTGGCTTAAAGCTCAACATTCAGAAAATGAAGATCATGGCATCTGGTCTCTTCACTTCATGGGAAATAGATGGGGAAACAGTGGAAACAGTGGCAGACTTTATTTTTCGGGGCTCCAAAATCACTGCAGATGGTGACTGCAGCCATGAAACTAAAAGACGCTTATTCCTTGGAAGGAAAGTTATGACCAACCTAGATAGCATATTCAAAAGCAGAGACATTACTTTGCCAACAAAGGTCCATCTAGTCAAGGCTATGGTTTTTCCTGTGGTCATGTATGGATGTGAGAGTTGGACTGTGAAGAAAGCTGAGCGCCGAAGAATTGATGCTTTTGAACTGTGGTGTTGGAGAAGACTCTTGAGAGTCCCTTGGACTGCAAGGAGATCCAACCAGTCCATCCTAAAGGAGATCAGTCCTGGGTGTTCATTAGAAGGAATGATGCTAAAGCTGAAACTCCAGTACTTTGGCCACCTCAAGCGAAGATTTGACTCACTGGAAAAGACCCTGATTCTGGTAGGGATTGGGGGCAGGAGGAGAAGGGGACGACAGAGGATGAGATGGCTGGATGGCATCACCGACTTGATGGACGTGTGAGTTTGAGTGAACTCCGGGAGTTGGTGATGGACAGGGAGGCCTGGTGTGCTGCAATTCATGGGGTCGCAAAGAGTCGGACATGACTGAGCGACTGAACTGAACTGAACTGAAATATATGAACTAAAGCTCCTAAACTTATTTCCCCTGTACAGGGGACTCTCTGCAATTGTACTACTAGAAAATCTGAGGGATACAAGGTAGTATTTGGGCTGCTGCTGTCGGTTAAGTCTCCAGCCCTCAGAGAGCTGGAGGGCACTGCGTGTTCATTTGCCAAGTTGGCCAGGTGCATGACTGCATCTCCGAAATCAATGTAGAACTACTTCCAGAGGAATTGAAAAAATGTTTCCTCTATTCCTTTTGACAAGAAGTCATTACCAGTAGCCTTTGGGGGAGATTTGC